>NC_081757.1:29036700-29746075 GCF_963082965.1 Carassius carassius | reverse complement strand
TTTGCAGAGGCAGAAAATTATTATTATTATTATTTTACCGAAATGGTTTTGGTTCTCCTGCCAGAGTCACTGCTTGGCTTGAGAATCTACAAACCTCTCTCAGAAATGGGCAGCATTTACAATTCCACTGACTTTGTTTCAGTGCCAAACATTGAGTATGTTAGCCTGCCTACAAATACACATCTTATTACGAGTTTTCAGAACATATTTTAATATCCAAAGTCATTTGATTCAGCATCTTTTTTTTGTTTAATGCAAGCTGTTTTTTTTTTTTGTTTTTTTTTTTTTGCTGGATTTTTCCAAGTGCACAGATTTGCACAGATTTGCCACAAACTGAAATTCTGTAATATTCATAACCCAAATAACAAACCCGCAAACAATAAAGCAGGATAAATAATTAAAAAAAACATACCCAGCGATAAAATTAAATTATAACAGAATCATTCATTTAAACACAAGTACTGAATTGCAAAATAAATAATGAAATGAAACAAATTTTAAAAACATAAAAACAAAAGAGGGGTTCAGCTTATCTAAATATAGATTCAGCCATTACTTATTAACAGTCTTTAATGAGCCAATGAATTAGAATTAGATTTGTTTAAGCTTTATACAACACCTCTTTAATCCACATGTCGAAGGTAGGGAGTACAAGCTGCTTTTGACACAGTTGTCCAGGATTATGAGCCTAATGAAACTCAAAGCTGTAAGTTCATTCATACAGTTAGTTTATTTTATATAGAAAGGGGAACAGGAAAAAGGTGTTCTTGTAGGTTTTTTTTGTTGTTTGTTTGTTTTTTGTTTTTCTTATGGGAGTGATTTGTTTTATTTTGCTTTAGTCTTGCCAGACTGATATGCTGTTTTCTAAAAACTTTACTTTGCTGCATCTCATTATTCTGTTCATGGTTTCATCTTGGAGACCAGAAAGTTGTAAGCTTCTCCGCTAGCTTTAGGGTGCTGTCCCTGGTTCTGAATTATCAACAGTCTTTCCACACTGCTGAATAGCAGAGATTGCAGACAATACTAATTAATTCTGCATACTTACATGTTAAAAATAGGTCCTCTTGAAACTCTCCATGTTTTTTTGTCAAAGAACAAGACCAAGCCAAAACTGTTTCTGTGTTTTTGAGTTTATTTCTAAATCCATGACAAAGTTACACTAACGCCTTTTATAACAGGAGACAAAGTGGCTCAATACTCCAACACAACAAAGAAACTGCATTATGGAGCATCCCCAACACTTCACAACATGACCAGAAATTACGTCAGTCTGAATACTTTTGTCCACACAAATTAGTTTTCTCAGCAGATGTATTTCATGCCAAAATCTATTCCACTCTGTTTAATTCTCCCCTAAATTGCTAAAGTGTCAATGGGCCATCCATCAATGAAAGTCTTTTCAGCACAAAGCCTCTGACATTTTCTCTTTGATCACATACTTTCACCTTGACTGTCTCACACTCTCAGACCAGGGCAAACTGTTCTCACACTCAATGCATTCAGAAAGGGAGACAAAGCCTCTGTCTCGCCTGCTACGGAAGCTATGCATACATTTTGTCCAAGGATTGAGAGTATCGATCTGTGGAGGGGTTATCTTGAGGCGAGGATGTGCTGGTGGTATAGCAGCTGTATAGGGACCTTTTGAGCAGACAAAGGACAGGCATGGAGAAAAGAAAGGAAGTTGGGCTTTGATTTATGGATCTCATTGGCTAGTGGGTGTCTCTGGTGTCAATGTCTGTATATGAGGATAAATGTATAAACATGCATATGTGAGCAAACACATAAGCCTATTATGCTATATCTCACTTCTTTCTCTATGTAAAGCTCACACACATATTTTATATACAAATTATATCTCCATTTGCAAGGCATTTGCATTCCTGCAAATAAACAAATACATTCTGTTAGTGCATATTTTCAGGATGCTCTCACACTCTCAAAAGCTAAATTCACTGGTGTGGCATTCTAAAAAACAGCATTGATCCTGATTAGATAACCATAAGTCATAAGGACCGCATTGTCCCTATAGAGCTGTTCTCTTTGCATGGCTGCTTCTGTAATGATGCATAATGATACATCCACAGTATTGCAGATGCACATTGTATGGTCAGAATGAAGGCTGTTTGTGTGTGCTCCTGTGCTCAAAACTGTACTGTTACTGTAAAACCTCAAAGCAGAGTTTTCAGCATTTTTCCAATCATTCAAGTATGATCCATATAAAAAATGTATGTGCGTCAACACTTTTCACTTTCCCTAATTGCCCATGGCATGCTGGGACTGTTTAACGAAACCCCACCACATTAGCTGCACACTGCTCAGTATAGGAGATCAGGATCTTTCGCACTGCTCCGTGATCAGCACTTACCAACCAACCATGGCCTACAGCGCAACGAGAGGAGGTGCAAAACAGATCTGGAAACAGAAGAGGGTAGTTCCTTCTGACTTGGAGGGATTAAAGCTTTACCGGAAGAGGGGAGGAAAGAAAGGTTAAGCCACTGCTGGTTGCCAGATTCAGCACCTCTGCTTTTGCAGAGTTCATGTGTGCCTCACGCAGAGGGTCTGGCCATTTATATTAGAGCACAGTACCAACAGGACCCAGAGGGAAAACATCACTGCTATTGTCAAGAACAGTAAGTTACTTATTGGAACTAACAATTTATCTTAACTTATCTCATGTTTGATTAAATAACCATGTTTTTGGTTAAACACACTTGTTCTTTTTTAGGGTTTGATTTTGAAGCCATAACAGGATTATGACTTTTTGCAGATTTGCAGAAGAAACTCATTGCATGTATTTTAGTTGCATTTGACCTGTCGTTGCAGTGTAGATTACTTTCAGTTATGTATCTTACTTTTGTGAAACAAGGCATTTCCACATTTCTTTTTTTAACATCTGGTTGCAGTCAGCAGCAGGCTTGTATGTTAGTCTAATGACAAATCTCTGCTCGGCATGATAGGCTATTTGCAAGGTCTCCATAGACAGAGAGCATCAGATCCACTTTCTGAAGAAAACTGCCAAAACCGCTTGTCTTAGCTGTGTTAAGCTGGCCTTCAAGCCTCACCGGAACCCTTCTAAAATCAGCCAGCTGACCAATTTTGACCAACCTGGAAGACGAGCAAAAAAAGGATACTGCAGTCTGTTTTAGGCTGTTTTCTTAGTAGGGCGGTCAATAAGCTACAAGAACGCATTTGTTTTATAAGAATGTGTTATTTCTGAGCACTTTGTATCTGGAAGAAAAGGCGAAACTATAGGATTTTTTTGGTCTATCTTTGCAAAGAAAATAGGCGAGGTTTGAACCTTTTTCCCGAGCGCGAGCAGCATTGCAGTCCAATCAATTACGTTTAATTCAATTCACTTAAACTTCCAGCGCGCTGCGAAAGAGAAGCATTTATTGATAATGAATTCAGAGCGCTCCTCCTCCTCCTCTCGTACTCCCGCTCGCCGCTGCGCATTAAGAGACAGCTGGCGATGAGAGGAATATCCCTCCACTCTCACTCTCCTCTCTGTCACCTCACTTGTGTTTTCCTCAAGCACTGCGGACAGAAAACGCTGTGCGCGGAGCTTTATAAGACACGGCACGAGGAGGATGCGGACCGCCGGGGTTTGGCCAGCGACCGTCACTCTCCCGGTCCCCCGGGACTGATTTTCGGTCAAAGATATTTAATGGGCTATTGTATCGCCGTCTCCGCTGATTTCCGTGGTTATCTGCTCGGATATTGTATGATACGGCTCCACGATGAAGAGGATGAACGTAAGCACTTCAAGTGTGTTACTGTGCAAGCATGCTGCCTGCATTCGTTGTGCGTTGAAGCGCAGCTGAGTTTATTTTGTTTGGAATTGGCTTTACTGTACGATGAACGCGCAACTTTGTCGTCTAAGGATGTGTTTAGCATTTTGGCAGGTGTGATATTAAATCATGACACGCGAATAAGATAAGCGATCTTGAACTCACTTCAATTAAGATTCGTTGTTTGCTGAGACAGAAAATTATCGATTGATCGTTGCGTTTGTGCGGAGATGCAGTTCGTGACCGGCTGCATTTACGCGTTTTATCTTGGTTACACCATTATTAGCCTACTGAAAAAATGGTATAAAGTGAAAAGTAGGCATGATCTAGTGTGTTTTCATTTCAAGAAAATCATTATCGGATCTTGCAATATGGTAATTCCAGGCATTCCTCAAGCAATAAGTCATTTATCTAGATATGGGAATCGATTCTGGTTGCGATTGTGATTTCTTTTAACGATTCTGGTTCCTTGACGGTTCCACTAGTAACTCCTTTAGTTAAAAAGAAATATCCCATTTTGAGGGGGATAGAAATGCAATAATTTAATTGCATTCGCTGCCCTCATCAATATATTTCATTTTGATAATAAATCAAAGGTAATATAATTATTTAAAAAGAATGTTTGCACATACATTTGATTACTTAAACCAAACACTACACTATACTTACAGTATAAGTAAATTACTGAAAAAAACTAATATGATAACATTTCATCATTCATTCATTCTTTCTTTCTTTCATTCTTTCTTTCTTTCTTTCTTTCTTTCTTTCTTTCTTTCTTTCTTTCTTTCTTTCTTTCTTTCTTTCTTATACAACATCATTGAAAAAAATGTATAATACATGTTGCCATATGGTAAATCTTATGTGCCTTTATTATATTTGTGTGGAATTCCTTTACCTTGACAGCATTCTAAAAATGCTGCTCTCATGTGAGGGACACTGCAGAGAAGACATAAGATGCAAGCGCAATAAAACAATCAAGCAAAAGGGTCAAAGGAACCATTTAAATCATTAAAAAGTGGACTACACCATTATCGCTGTTACAGTTTTGATTAACTAAAATAGCAGGATCATATTATTCGTTTGGGAATCAGATAGCACTGACCATGCTGTGTTTTCGTCAACATTAACACAGCTCCAGAATAAAACTGTAACTCCTTAAGGAGTGTTCAGTACAGTGTGACTTAAATTATTCCAAGATTAACCACAACAACAATCTCATTTTAAAACCTTTTAATTGCCAACTTTTAATTTTCAGAATGTACATTTAGGTAAACATGTGCTTTGTAAATGGAACCATACTGGGGCGTGATTGCCAAAAGCAACTATGGTCGCAAGTTCCTTCGTTACCAGTAGAGTTCAATGGAACTAATTACTATAATTAGCAAACAATGCTTTTGGGAAATGCACCCCTGGACAATTAGTTTGTTACTTCATTTAGTACAATTTATGGGTATTTACCTGTTTATTAAATATCACTGTGTTAAGCAAGCCTTTTGATTGCTGTGGACATGCCATCTTGAATATTCACTGCCTTAATTTGCAAAAGCATACTGCTATTTAGAAAAAAGTATGAATAGTATGCTTGAAAATCGTACACAGTGATTATTTAATAATAGTTATGAAGCTATTCCAAGTTCACTCACTGTTACTATAGTTACAACTAACGTGAGAATAGAAAACAATATAAATGTTAATTGCTGTATAAACAATAACCTTTGAGTCACACCTATTAATGAATATATCTGTTAATTCCAAACTTTTGAAAGTGTGAGTGCAATCTTTTATCCATTAAAATGAAGTGGCTCATAAGAGTCAGTGTTTTTGGAGTCACGCTTTATTTATTTATTTGATTCACTCATAATAAACACTGGCCGTAGTATATTATTAGCAGTATATTCAGTAGTGGTAATAAAAGGGAACTGCTTTTGAACTGGAACTAGTTCACATTTGCCATCACATTTACCAAGTTGGTTAACCAGATTTGCTTCATTTACAAACAGAAACCTGCTTGATTTGAAAGTGATGTTTGTTTGATCATCATACAACACTACACTAATGATATTTTTGCTCACTAAATTTTGTTTATACGGCTAGACCCTCAGTTTTTACGAGATTCCACCAAATTGTGTGTGTAAAAATGCAGCATCTGTCTATCAATTAATTCCCTTCAGTAGTTCAAAACCATAATCCTGAGTTCCTAAACATGTTAAATTCTGTTTGCAGCCGCGTTGGAAATCGCCACCCATGTGGCCATCCGGAGTGGGCAGCAGGCAGCCCTGTCCCCGTGACACTGCTCTGCGCAGAGCAGCCATCAGTGGCAACGTCCTTGCGCTCCCACCGTTCCATGTCCCCACGGGAAGGAGTGTCCGGGTCTTCATCTGTTCCAACCCTGATGGTAAGAGTGTGCAGCAGCTTTTTTCCACACTGTAAAAAAATAAAATAAAAAGATACCTCCAAAAATCGAACTTTTACTCATGATAGATACGCGTACATGTGTGTACTCTGTGAACTCTGGAATCACCCAAACCATATTGCAGAGAACAAACACAGTATTCTGTCAATTAGATTGACACCTGTTAATGCACGAGCGATGTGCAAGACATGCTTTATCATCCACTGTGTTAATGAACCAGATTTTACAGTAATAAATTCAGATGGCAGCGACAGTTCCACATCATGCCGTTTCATAACACACGCTGCCATCCTCAGAGATATGGTCGTTGCTAATGTCTGCAGGACTGCTGTACCATGTGCTTTGACAAGAGCAGCAGTGACAGCAGTTAGTGGAGCCGTCTGTCTCAGCACTGAACACGGGTTTCAACGTTCCACAAAAACAAAGGCCAAGCAACCATGACACAAAATATTGTGCTGCTCTACAGTTATACAGTCTCTAATATTAAAATAGGGGAGCTCTCAGTGTTCAACTTGCTCATGGCTGTGGGAAAGTGGCGAACGGAGTGGGAATTTCTTGCTCCTATCTTGAGAAATCATTGAGAGGTCATCATTCCGACCATCGATTGCTCATTTTTACATCTTAAGGCTTAAACCCAGTGCTATTTAGAATTGACCTTAGATTTAATGAGTGCCAGGGGAACTAGACGGCACATATGCAGTCATAGATTTAAATATGGGCTGCAGGGAGACCTTAAAATAGTGCTTCTAATCTCGGAGTAAACAAGCCAAGGGAAAGTATAAAATGGGCTAGGAGGGAGAAAGAGAAATAGAGAAATGAGTGCAGAGAACTGAGGATGAAGTGAAAGGAGGGAAAACACCGATGAATAAATTAGATCGGCGCAAGGACATCTTAAATAAAATGATGACCTTTCAGGTTGGAGGATTAATGATAAAGACTCCTCTAAATTGCAGCTATAACATAAGTGCCCTAGTCATGTATTTATGCATTATTCCTAAATAAAAAGAAGAATAAGAATAAAAACAGACCATTGTTAATTGTTATTAAATTATAGTATAGAATATTAATATTTAAAACAATATTGAACAATTATTGGCCATACTTTATATTAGGTGGCCTTAACTATATGCAATTACAAATTTTGTACAATATAATTATTATGTATGGATATATTGGTGCACTGTAATTACATTTAAAGTACTTGCCTGTAATGAACATGTTTAGTTACACTGTTAACTTCACCATTAACTACAAACCATCCCTTACTCCAAAACCAAACCATAACTCAAACTCATTTGCAGTAAATGTGGGAATTTTCCAGAAAAACATGTAGTTACACAGTAGATTCATAATATAAAGTGTGACACAGTAGATTCATAATATAAAGTGTGACCAGTGCTAACACTTTCATATAGGGACCAATTCTCATATAAACTAGTTGCTTATTAGCATGCATATTCATAATATATTGAAAATTTATTAGTACGTATAAAGCACATCCCTTATCCTACAAAAATGCCTAAATTTAACAACTATCTTACTATCTAACTATTAAACTATTTATTAAAGCTGCAAATTAGTAGTTTATTGAGGCAAATGTCATAGTTAATGGTTTGTTAATAGTGAGAATTGAACCTTAAAATAGAGTCTTACCCTACAAATTTATTTAAAAACAATATTTGTAATAATTATTTTAAATGATAAATTATGAGGTAAAATGTGTCATGTTAAATATATTTTCATATCTCAATTAAATATGAAGAGACGTGATGAAGTGTAAACACTGTGGCACTCTTGCTGTCAAAACATTCTCATTTTGTTTGACTACCATGACCAACTGACACACCAACATTGGCTCAATTATTATGTGTGAGTTTGGGGCGGGACTGTCTGCTTGTTTGACCAGTGGCAGATAGAAAGCATTTGGAAACTAGTTTTAAATGGTCATTATTTTTGCAGTTTAATTTGGTGAAGCTAGCAGTGTATAAATCACACATTTCAGCTTTAAATTAAATAGTTTTCTGTTAATTTCTCTATAGGATGAAATTCCCGCACTTAAACATCATTGTGCATAATCACATTCAACCATCAATGAATGCAGTTCATGCTGGAATACTATAAAGAGAGTCCGAAGCCACTTCTCTACTGCAATAGAAAGATACTACAGGGATTTTGTCTGCAGTCAGCCCTGAAAAGCCAACTGCTTGAAGATGCTTTAGTGAGAGGCAGAGGTGATGCTCTGTGCTGAGAGAGTGTGAGGTGGAGTGTGGAATCTGATGTACTGTACCTGTAGATGCACAACTCAGAGGTGATGTCAAGATAGAGAATTAATGATACTTTCAGTGGCTGAACAAGCCAGCTGGGCTTTGGTGCAATGCTCTTTCTCCTTAAGCACTAGAGGGAGCAATTTATACATTGCAGAATAACAAAAAGGGAGTTGGCCTTGCAAACACGGACTTATAACAACTCTTTGTTGTCCAACAGTCTTACAAGTCTCACTCTTATACATGCCTTTACTTGAAAGGAATGATTTCAATTTGTGTTATTGAGCTATTGTAGAAGTCAGCTCTGTGATTTAGGGGGTCTACTAGGGGCACTTAGGACAGCAGTTGCTGGAGTCTTGCTGGGTTTGAGATTGAGGCTTTGAGGAAATGAATGTGATAACATTTATACACTCGTTTGGTTTTTTTGGTCTCTCTGTATGGTAACCAAGGGCGACCAGAGTTTTATGTGCAAGAGTTTTATTCTGCTTTAAGGACCCTGAATTTAATGCCGCTGTGTTGTAACAGCATGTGTGGAGTTAGCCAACATGATTTATTATAGTGCATTTACTTTGTTTTAAAGTGCTGGGCTAAATCAAGCCTTGATACTCCTTTTTTGTTCATGAAAGCAATTTTTATGTCATTATTCAAAAATACGTACCTCTAAATAGATTTGCTATCACATACCTTATTGCACGTTTCGCGGCAGTTTCGAAGTAAAATGTTCAGTCCGTGGCATTAAAACACAGGTTTTGAATATGTGACCCTGGAACGTATTTGTTTAATTGATATAGGCACTTATTACTGGGTTTACGTTAAGTTGCTTCATGTATGTATTGCGGTGGTTCATAATTAAAATAGCCCAGGAGTGTCGCTTAATTTAATCATGTTGGAAATATCCCCTACACCAAACCCAACCCTAAACCTACCCGATAGAGTTAACAAATGATATAAAAACTGATATAAAAAATATTTGCTGATGCAGCCATGCTATATTAAAGGTGACATATCATGAAAATCTGAATTTTCCAGGTTTTAAGTGCTATATTCAGGTCCCCGGTGCATCTACCAACCAAGGAAACGTAAAAAGGATTTACCCAGTAACTTTGTTTTGATAAGTCTTTTTCTGCAAGTGTCGTAAAAAACGAGCTCTCCTAGTGACGTTGCAAAGGGATCTCATTATGATATTACTGCGAAAGTTTGAGCAAAACATGCTTACTGTTTTTGGCTGCACAGACAAGCACAGAACACTATTTAGAGTCCCAGCCTCAAAGGAGACAAGAGAGCAGTGGAATTATTGATTCATTTACTGTATATTAGTGATGCCACACAGATCTAAAATAAACATACAATTTATTTCCCAGCTGTTTTACCTTCACAGACTTAACTTTTACTTTTTGTAACTCATGTTTGTTTTTAATGTAAACTTGTGTGAATGAGAACCAGAGACTTATATTACATATTGTAAAAAGGAGCATAATATGTCTCCTTTAACTTCTTTATGTGCATTTGAGCTGTTTTGTTGAACTGTAGATCCACGGGTTTCGTATCAGAGCTCTTCATCACTCAATTGCAACACTGTATCGCGTGAGCTACCGAGCAAACCTACTGAATTAGGAAATTCATGCTTATGAAGCTGGATATGTGACGTCACGTTCAAAAGTATCAGTTTTCAAATCGTGCAGAATGTTAAAATTGTTTTGAATTCATAACATAATATGCCTCAAGTAATTATGCAAAAATTAGGCTTTATTAATCAAAACTGTGGACCTGCAAATCATGTTTTGTGTGAAAAGGAATAGTGATCAGTTCAACTGGAAACAGCCATTCAAATGTATAGGTAGGTTTTTGCAGAAATGTAGGTAGAGGCACATATTTACAATGTTGTCCATTTCAGATTCAATTAGGATTTTTGACCAAATTGACTGGTTGGCATGGTCACAATACTTTTGTTAGGAAATATCTGAATTGTGCACCCTCAAATGAGATGAAGACAATAGTTTTGTAAATGCAAGTCACTGTCAGGGTTCGGGTAGAGGGATGAGGCGAGGACTCAATGATGCAGAGAGAAGGGCTCTTTAATAGTAATAATAAAATAAACAAACAAAAACTACCCATAGGGGAAACAGACAAATCTGGACTGACAAGGCAAGGCACGATGAGCAAAGACAAATATTCGACGACGAACTAGCAACCAGACTGCAAACACAAGGACAGTAAATAGGGAGCTAATAAGGAGGGTAACGAGGGAACACATGTGGGGAAAATTACATCAATAACCAGGTAACAAGATGGGTGGGGTCAAGACAATTGACGAGAGCACATGGCACATAGGAATTAAGACAAAAGCCATGTGCTCACACAAAACAAAAACAAGCACATGGCCAGCAAACCAAATCACAAACCATGTGCTTGAATTAGACACAAACACACAGCTAATGAGCAAGCTCATAAACCGCGTGTTTACACAAGAAAGCACACAGCCGATAACTCGAGCTGTGTGCAACAATACAAGACAACACTTTGAGACCGCACATTACCACAATAAAACAGAACATGGAGCACGAGTGTCCGGTCCCCAACATTAACCGAAAAACAGCAAAACATGAGTGAACATGAGTCCGAACACCACGCTCCAACAAGAAACAGGACACGCAGACAAGAGTGCACGGCTCGAGCAGTCTCGAAGCCGCGCGCTCACATGAAAACAATGACATGAGTATCAGGTATCAGGGCTCTGTCACAAAACCATGAATAACACTAGACTGAAGTGACAGAACCCTGACACTAGCCCCCCTCAAAGGGGGAATGAGGAACACCCAAAAACAAGACGGGAACAAGACAGCACAGGCATGGCAACACAAGCCCGGTACACAACAGAACACAAGACATGGAAATCAAAATACAGACAAAATAGGGGAGGGAGGGAAGGGAGCCCAGTCAAGCAACAGGAAAACCCAAGCAGTTAATAAAAGAGACCAGGGAGGGGCAGGAGGACTGAGCCAAGGAGGCTCAGGCAGTCCAGGAGTCCCAGCAGTGCGCCAGGGTGGAGCCGGAGAGATGAGCCAGCGAGGATCTGGCCTAACAGAAACCCCGACAGACCACCAGGGCGGTGCCGGAGGGACAGACCAGCGAGGCTCCGGCCTAACAGGAACCCCGGCAGACCACCAGGGCGGAGCCGGAGGGACGAACCAGTGAGGATCCAGCCTAACAGGAACCCCGGCAGACCACCAGGGCGGAGCCGGAGGGACGAACCAGCGAGGATCCAGCCTAACAGGAACCCCGGCAGACCACCAGGGCGGAGCCGGAGGGACGAACCAGTGAGGATCCAGCCTAACAGGAACCCCGGCAGACCAGCAGGGTGGAACCAGACAGAGAGACCAGGAGGCCTCCAGCCAAACAGGGACCCCGACAGATAGGAAGGGCAAAACCGGCAAGGCACTCATCAAGGGCAGAGCCGGCATCAGGGCAGGGAGCTTAGACAGAGCCGGCATCAGGGCAAGGAGCTTGGGCGGCGCCGGCCGGCAGGGCAAGGAGCTATTTTGCTGCAATGATTCACACTCATTGGTTGCCACCTCTGTAGATACACTACTAGCATTGTGTTGTTTAGTCATGAGAAAAGCAAAAAATTTGAAATCCAATCGGTATCTGTATTAGGGGTGTAAATTTCATGGAAAAAAACCATACCTGGTCTTCACTCACGGTTCCGCAGTTCAACTTAAATCTGACAAGACATCTTTAATATAGTTTGTTAAATATTAGGGGTGCTCAGACTGATTGGCATACTGATTGCTATCAGCCGATAATCGTTTTGGGATGTCTCTATAAAGGCCAATCTCATAAACCAATCTCAAGCTGATGACGCAGCTGCCGTGAGAGGTTTTGCATTTCGTGCTGATGTCATCACACATGGTTGTGGCGCGATGGTGCATTCCAGGATTGTTGCATCTGTAACATTGCATCGATAGTTTCTGCACTGAGTCTACTTTTGCTGTGCTGAATTAACCCTTTGATGCATACAATCACACCGGAGAACTTTCAGTGTGTCACGTCTTCAACTGCTAAATTTAAATCCACTTTCGTGCTTCGGCTGGAGCAGAGCCAGATCCGACGCGCTGAGCGCTTGTCACATTATCACACATATTCAGTATTTTCAACCATTTAATGCTTATTTAAAGTTTCAGACATTTAAATACACATGAGTACTAGCAAAAAAAAAAACATTTAAAGTAAAATGTACGCCAATGTCTGTGGAAACAGCAATAATGATCCTTACAAATATAATCTGATGACATTTTTTTATTGATATCATATACAGATTGTGTAGGTAACTAAAGTTTACTCTGCTCTTCTCTCAGCTTAAATAAGGCGACACATTCTAAAATAACGGTTGTCTAAAAAAACTCTCGCCAGGGGCTGAGCTATATTTTAAACTAACGTGCGAAAGGGTTAAAGTAACAGCGCACTGTTTGCAATAAATATAATCTTGGATTGACACAAAATGTAGTAATTACCCCTCATTTAAAAAAATGAGATTCAGGCCCTGTATAAATGTCTAAAAATCCTGATTGGAGTATCACTATAAATAAATCTACATGATAAAAAGAAGGCTTAAAAAGTTCGGTATCAGTGATCATATTGGAAAATACTGCTTCCTGTGAACAACGATTGGTGATCAGGCTCATAAATTCCTGTATTCCTGTAGCTCAAGTGGTAGAGCATTGTGTTGTCAAGGTTGGGGGTTCGATTCCACGGGAACACATGATAGGTAGAAATTTATAGCCTGAATGCACTGTAAGTTGCTTTGGATAAAAGTGTCTGCTTAATGCATAAATTTATTTATTTAAATTTAAATTCATAAATTCTGATCGGAGCACCCCTAAAAATAACAACATGTTAAAACAAACAGAGTTCGGCTAATGTATGTTTCTGTTGTTGGAAACATTCTAGCTTCCCAATACATTACAACAACAGCGATGAAAAAAAAAAAAAAAACCTTGGACAAACCAGTCACTCTTTGTAAACTTTGTTACATGTGAGTGCCATATGCTCGAATATAACCAGTCATATGCCATCAGAACAGCAGTGTTAATGCTAGCTAAAGAACTACTGAGTGCACCTTTTTGGGTTCTTGGTGACATCAGCCATACACCATTTTCATTACTTCATTTTCACAGGCTTCAAAAAAGTCACATGGCATTTACAGCTCTGTTGACTGGCTCAAAAAAAATGTGAACGAGATCAGCAGTTGAGCAATTACCATTGAGATGAATGGAAATGCTAATGGATAGCATTCTCCAGGTATTATAGACCTTCTTGGTTGAGTCAGTATTATTGTGTTAGGCTAGTTGGCGGAGTGTTATTAGCACATTTTGTGAGTATCATCCTATAAAAGGCTAATTTCGAATAATCACTGCTTATTAAATTATCATAGTATTTTAACAGAGAAAAGATTAACACACTTCAACCTTTAATGCAACATTGCTTCATAAGCAATGCATTCAAAAACCCTCGAATTGCTTATAATAATGATAGATAATTATGTGCTTTGAATATTCAGATAATTTTTTTGCCTTTGAGCATTTGGAAATTAGTTTACTAATGCCATGGAGCTAATGGATTGCCAACAGGAATGTGTTTTAGTCACAGATGGGATTTCATTCAGTCGTTAAGCACACGCGGTCAGGCGCCTTTGATGGGGAGCAATTCTCATTCCATCGTCCTCCATCTTGCGACCTCACCTAATCCCTAAGAGTCTTGTGTTTCAGCATCAGACAGCTGTACCAATACTGAGCTCATCTATATGCGACCATCCTTTCAGAGCCCGTGCTACAGGAGACACATGTGAAAGCCCCATTGGACACAACTGCACAAAGGCTTTACCTCAGATTATAGACATGACTGGACAGAGCATTGAGCGAGATGCATGCTTGCAGCTTGAGATTTGAAATGACGCAGATATTCATAAAGTATTAAAGCATGTTTAGAACATGGTAAGTGACTGTAAAAAGCTTTTATCTTAAAATGCAATTGATGATAATGTGGTGTGGCATCTATTTCTAAAAGAACATACATCCTATACAGCTCTAAAATATGGGTCTATATGTACATATGCTTTTAAGAACCAACTTATTTTAGTAAAAAAGAAAAAGAAAAAAAGTGTTCTCACAATTTAATTAAAAGATTAAAAATGTAAAAGTAACAAATTCTGTGGCCACAATATTTTATTATTATTGTTGTTGTTGTTGTTGTTGTTATTATTATTATTATTATTATTATTATTATTATTATTATTATTCCTATGTTTTGTAGATTCAAGAATATTGAAAAAGCAAGACATGATTTTATTAATTGTGAAGTGATTGGATCATAAACAGTGGACACAAATGCTAGAATGGAGCCAGGTGTTTAGATGGTAATTTATTTGTAATGTTAGTTATTGATTGTTGATAAAAGAAAAAAAAATGGGATGCATTATTGTGTTTTAAAAATGCTAGACAGGAAGCAACAGAATGGAACAAAATGCAGGTTTTGTGAGACATGTTTTTGAACTGAAATACAAAGAATAGGAGACGCTAAGTCAGCATGATATGTTATTATGGTCAAAAATCTACATTAAGCATATGTCTAGATAGAAAACAATTGAAAAACAACAGATGGATGCAAGAATGCATTATGTATGTGAAAGTCCTGGAACTGGCAACTCTTTAAATTGATAGTCTCCGTTAACTACGTGTCAGCTACCAGTAGAAAAGAGTATTTGTAAACTGTCTGTTTAAATTCTGCTAACAGCTTTTTTTGATGATTTCTCAACAGACATTCTACTAACTGTAAGTAACTTTGCAACTGTAAGTAACACATCAATTTATTTTACTTACCCTAAACTAATAGTCTACTCATACTGTAATAGTTGGCAATTAGTTGACAGGTGGTTGCAAAGTTACTTATAGCTATTAAAATGTCTATTAAAGGTGGCAAGTGCACTTAACGTAAATAGGGTCCATTTTGATTTCAAGTTCACTTTTAATGTAGGAGACTGAAAAATCTCATTAGTCCGTATATTTGTTTAATGGCAGCCTTTCTGGGCTTTGATTGGGTCTACAATCATTTTTTTTTTTTTTTAAATAGAAATTATAAGTCTCATTCAAGGAATTTATTTCTCTTGACTCCTGCCTTCATCTTTCCTCACTTTACTTCCTTCCTTATTTAAATTCAGTCTTGTTCAAAAATGCTTTATTGGTATTATCCCCCTTCCCCCCACTCTGCAGTGATTGAGCTTACTATTTTTTTTTCCCTTTTTCTCCATGTTCTTTATCTTTTTCATGTCAGACATTTCAAACATGCCACATGTAAATGTGGAGGCAAGCACAGTAGCTCATATAGCTGGTGTTTTTTTTTTATTCTTTTCTTTGCCTCTCTATTTTTCCTTTTTTTTCCTACTCTCTCTATACCTATAACTTTGCCTCAATTTTCAGATGGATACATTTTGAAAGCTTCAATCTGTTATGCAAATTCACTGTCTAAAGCACTCTCCAGTGCATTCCACATTTATTCATTTATGACTAAGAAGATTTCTGCTTTCCCCTGGTGTCTTGCCTGTCTATACCGTGCCTTGTCTACCAACTTGACAATAATGTTGTCTAAAGGTTTATTTTGTTCTGAGGAATTGTTTGCATGTGAGGACACTATTACAAGATTGAACATTGAATGATTAGACCACAACAAACCTTTTGAAATAAACCTTTATATTTTTTTAAGCTCATGTGTTGTTGTTGTTGTTGTTGTTTTGTGTGTGTTAATACGAAAGGGCAGTTATACAAATGTTCTAAAGGTGCCATCACATATCTTGCTGTTTGACGATTGGTCAAGGGTAAAATAAAATCATTTCAGTAGGACCATTTGTGAATTTGTAAATCATGAATTTTGCATAAGGATGACAGATTTGACCATGTAGATTTCATGGTGAGTTAAAGTTGGTCAAGCGAATGTGCCATGTTGACAACAGAAAGCTGCATGGCTTGAAAGTCTGTGTGAGCTTTGCGTCATATATCCCTACACTATTGAAAATGGACCTTTTTCCTAACAAGCCTACTGCATTTTCGATTATGCGAGGCACTTCTGTTTTGAGGAAATTCCACTCAAAAAGACTGAAAAAATGACTTCAAAATTATCACTCAGTGTTCTAGTTAATGCACATTTTGGTCCCACTTTATATTAGGTGGACTTACTTAACACACTCTGAAAAATGCTAGGTTAAAAACAACCCAACTGGTTATTTGGCAACCCAGTGCTGGGTAAATATTGAACAGGAGACATGCTGGGTTATTTTGACCCAGCTGATGGGTTAAATGTTTTTAACCACCATGCTGGGTTGTTTTAATTAAGGCATCTATTGTTTAAAAAACTATTATATTGCTGGCTTAAAATGAACTGGAAATGAAAAAAAAACACACAGATTTACTAGAGGCAACAGCAATAGTCAAAAGATGAACATTTAATATGAAGAAAGATCACACTGACAAAATACAAGACAACTTGAATTTATTTGGGTGAATAAAGCATACAATATTACATACATTTAAACTTGTTACAAACTTTAATTTCAATGAAGAAGTGCACCAAATCGGTGGTGCTGAGAAACGCTCTCTCCTGTAGAAAACTCAAAAAGCCAGCACTTTGACGGTAACTCAACAGCTCAAGCTCAACCCAGTGATTGGGTAGAAAAAAAAATAGTCCAGGATAAAAAATGACCCAACAACTTAGTTACAGGAAAAACTACCCAGCACCTGGGTAAAAATATTAAAAGCAACCCAATAAAATGACCCAACAGGCTAAAGCCAGCAGTTGGGTTAAAAAAAGAACCCAGCATTTTTAGAGTGATGTACTTACATTTACATTTGCATTTATTCGTTAAAAGAAGAAGATTTTATCCAAAGCGACTTACAGTTGGGGAATACGTCAAGTAATTTATATTAAAGAAGAAAATAGAAACAGGAAGTGCTCATAAAACCAAGTTTCAAGCATTGTTCAAGTACAAGCTAGAAAGAGAAAGATAAAAAATATATATATTTATAAAAAAAACTATATATATATATATATATATATATATATATATATATATATATATATATATATATATATATATATATATATATATATATATTTATTTTATTTTTTTTATTGTTTTTTTTTTCGGAAGAAGTCAGATAGTGACGCTTGAAAATTTCGGGTGAATCAGCATTCTTAATAGGGTTAGGAAGATCATTCCACCATCCAGAAATGGTGAACGAGAATGTTCTGGAAAGTGACTTTGTGCCTCTCTGCGATGGTACCACAAAGCTTTGTTCACTCATAGATCTCAGACTTCTGGAGGGGATGTAGATTTTCAAAAGTGAGTGGAAGCAGGGGGTGTTGAGCCTGTGGCTGGTCTATATGCAAGCATCAGTGTCTTGAACTTGATGCGAGCCCTAACTGGCAGCCATTGTAGGAAAATAAAGAGATGTTGTGGGCTCTTTTGGGCTTGTTGAAGACCAGTCGTGCCGCTGCATTCTGAATCATTTATAGAGGCTTGATTGTGCATGATGGAAGTCCAGCCAGAAGAGCATTGCAGTAATTCAGCCTAGAGATGACAACGGCCCTGTACAAGAAGTTGTGCAGCATGCTCTGTTAGAAAGGGCCTGATGTGCAATGCAAACCTGCAAAATCGAGCAGTTTTTGCAATGGAAAGTCAGCTGGTCATCAAAGATTACACCAAGATTTCTAACTGAACTTGATGGGGTAATTGTTGATTAACCTAACTGGGTGATGAAATTACAGTATGCTGTAGAGTTGGAGTGGCAGGGAAGACAGGGAGCTCAGTCTTTGCCAGATTAAGGTAACATTCTTTCATCCATGCCGAGATGTCCACCAGGCAGTCAGAGATCCATGCAGCTACGTTGGATCATCTGGTTGAAATGAAAAGTAGAGCTGTGTGTCATCAGTATAGCAATGGTAGGAGAAGACATATGCCTGTATGATGGGTCCCAGGGATGTTGTATATTTGGAGAAGAGGAAGGGTCCAAGAGCTGATCCCTGAGGAACCCCAGTGATCAGTTGATGTGGTTTGGATTCTCCCCACCCCAGACCACCCTGAAAGACCTACCAGTAATATAGGATTCAAACCAGCGTAGTGTAATCTCTGTGATGCCCAGTGATAAGAGGGCAGACAGGAGGATCTGATGATTCAAATGTGACTGATAGATCCAGCAAAATAAGAATTAATAATTTGGAATTCGCTTTTGCAATCCGCAAGGCTTCAGTGACTGACAGTAGCACATTCTCAGTTAAATGGCCACTCCTGAAACCTGACCTGTTGTTGTTCTGTGAAAGGAATAATGATACCTGGTTAAAAACAACTTGTTCAAAGTATTTTGTTATGAATGTAAGGAGAGAGACAGGTATGTAGCTATCTATAAGTGAAGTGTTTAATGTAGGTTTTTTGAGCAGTGGTTTTACCCGAGCCTGCTTGAATGCAGTGGGGAAAGTGCCTGTGAGGAGAGATGTGTTGATGATGTGTGTGAGTGCTGGTAAGAGAGTTAGAGAGATTGCTTGGAGAACGTGTGAGGGGATAGGGTCTACTGGGCATGTTGTAGGATGGCTGGAGAGGTGAAGTTTGGATACTTCTGCCTCCGTTAGGGGACAGAAGGATCATAGTGAAGTTTTAGGGGTGGATGTGGTAGGTTTGAGTATGTGTGTGTGGAGATGAGAGCTGACTACTGATTGTTCTAGTTTTGTCTGTGAAGAATGTGGCAACATCATCAGCTGTTAGAGGTGGCGGAGAGGGACAGAGTAGAGAATTAAAAGTTTTGAAGAGGTTATGTGTGTCTGGAGCTCTGTTGATCTTGTTGTGGAAATATGACGATATCGCAGTGTGGACTTAAAGGAACACTCCGACTTTTTGGGACTTTAGCTTATTCACAGTATCCCCCAGAGTTAGATAAGTCCATACATACCTTTTTCATTTCTGTGCGTTCTAAAAGTGTTATTTGACGCACCCACCGCTAGCCTAGCTTAGCACAAAGACTGGATGTAAATGGATACTGGTAGCATAGTAATCCCAATAAGTGACAAAATAATGCAAACATTTTCCTATTTACATGTTGTGATCTGTATAGTCACAGCGTGTACAAATAACAAGGCTATATGAGACAGAGACCATTTTTAATCATATAAATACTGGGAACTATATTCTCACTAGGTGTAGGAGCACAGCTAACATTACTTGGGCGGAGTGGCTACTTGGGCGGAGTGATTAGCGCAGCACACGAGACCGTAAACAAAACAAACGTGACTAACTAGCTAGACGTGACTCGTGATCATGGCTGACTTTGAGGAATTGTCAGACTCAAAGGAATTTTACTGTGTATCAAACCAAGATCCAGAACCATATAGTTTTGAGCCAGAATACACAGACGAGGAGTTACAAACTTTGGAAGCTGTAAGACGAAGGGAGAATCAGAACGAACACGGACTGGTGGTGTAAATGTGGAACATGCCAACCTATGCCGACAGAAACCAAATGCCTTTGTTGTAATGAATGGGACCGGGTATTGCCATCAATGTCAAGGCTTGATGACAATCAAAATATTTGCGTCACTACCACGGAAGATTTCTCTGCCCTAATACACCCGGCAGTTGTCCTTTTTTTTCCCATTGTGACAAGATCAACTGGAAGAAACGCCCCATGCCGATTGAACCTAATGGTCAGCTGTCCACCAAGTGATTTTGTTATAATGATCATTCATAGTTCAATGAAATTGTAGTATAGCCATTGCATACAGTGTGTCACAATAATAACAATAAAGGGGATACACGGATACACGGAGCCCCTATTCACGTAATAGTGTCACTACAAAGGTTATATTACATTAGCATGGCACTGTTACAGTATGGCTAATGTTAGTCATCTCAAAACATAACGGAACACTTACCACAGCAACAGGTGATCCGATTTGTCCTGTCTTTATTATCAATGGGATGGCTGTATCCTTTAGCACACGTTTCATGGTCCGTGTGGCAACTTGCATTTTTTCAAAATAGTCGTCTACAGTAAAATGTTCAGAGCAAACAAAATACTTCGTGATGGTGTTTACAGGTGTGTTTGGATCTATTTCCAGAGCAAGTAGCCATCGATTCATCAGGTCAGCGTTTGTGGTTGGAATTCTATGAAACATCATAGTAATACCTGATCTCCCCTGTTTATTGTCGCAGTTCTTTACAATACAGCGAACACCCATGATTGTACACTATAAATCTACTATCTAGTAATTGCTGACTCTATTACTCCAACTCTGAGCGAACTCTCTTATCCTCACTACGGTGCATCTCGAGTGCTGCGCTAATCACTCCGCCCAAGTAGCCACTCCGCCCAAGTAACGTTAGCTTTCCTCCTACGCCTAGTGAGAACATAGTTCCCAGTATTTATACGATTAAAAAGGGTCTCTGTCTCATATAGCCTTGTTATTTGTACACGCTGTGACTATACAGATCACAACATGTAAATAGGAAAATGTTTGCATTATTTTGTCACTTATTGGGATTACTATGTTACCAGTATCCATTTACATCCAGTCTTTGTGCTAAGCTAGGCTAGCGGTGGGTGCATCAAATAACACTTACAGAACGCACAGAAATGAAAAAGGTATGTATGGACTTATCTAAATCTGGGGGATAATGTGAATAAACTAAAGTCCCAAAAAGTCGGAGTGTTCCTTTAAGCACAGATGAAAGCAAAGACTGATACAAATTCAGGTCAGACAGATATTTTGATTTGCACCATTTTCTCTCTGCTGCCCTTAATTTGGACTGATGCTCAAGAAGAACATCAGATAACCAGTTTTTTGTTTTACATTGAAAAATGTACATTAAACTGTCTAATTTTTCTTACATCAAAAGATAAGTTCAATGTACTTATTGTGATTATATTGTATTGCAAAACACTTCTGCTGCTATTGAGGTGGGATATGGGTAAGGTTAGGGACAGGTTTGGTGATATGGATATTTTTAAAGGTGGGTTAAGGGATGGGTCAACAGTGTAATTATAAGAAATATATACAGAAATTAATAACATATGCATTTACTGTACATGCAGGTATAAAAATGTAATATTGTGATATATTATTACAATTTAAAATAATTGTTTTTAAATTTATTATACTTTAAATTATCATTTATTTATGTGATGCAAAGCTGAATTTTTAGGATCATTATCACATGATCCTTTAGAAATCATTCTAATATAATGATTCATTATCAAAGTTGGAAACAGTTCTGCAAAAAGAAGCTATGTTTTTAAAATATAAATATTTTGTAATAACAATATACACTACTGGTCAGTAATTTGGGGTCAGTAAATTTTTTTCTTCTTTCTTCTTTTTAAATAAAATCAATACTTTTATTCAGCAAGGATGTGTTAAATTAATAAAAAGTGATATTAAAGAAAATATATTATTAGAATATATATTATTAGAATTTTTTTTTTTTTTTTTAACCTTTTATTCATCAAATATATTGGACAGCAGAACTGTTTCCAACACTCATAATAAATCAAAATATTAGAATGATTTCTAAATGATCATGTGATAGACTGGATGTTACATGTGACACTGAAGGCTGGAGTAATGATGCTGAAAATTCAGCTTTGCATCACAGGAATAAATTATTTTTTTTAAGTATATTCAAATAGAAAACTATTATTTTAAGTTGTAATAATATTTCACAATATTACTGTTTTTTTTCTGTATTTTTGATCAAATAAATGCAGGCTTGATGAGCAGAAGAAACTTATTTCAAAAACATTAAAAATAGTAATGTTTCCAAACTTTTGGTCTGTACTATATATAATAAATAAAAAAAGCTTGCATTGTACCAAACGATGAATTTAAATTTAAGTATATAGTAGTTATGGCCACCTACAATAATATGAAGTAGGACCATTTTGGATTAAGGCAACATATTTTACATAATACAGACATAGACTACATGTCTGTAATATTACTGTGAAAATAATCAAGCATTTGGGGTTATTCATGGTCTGTTAAAAGTGATATGTTAATACTTTTAAACTTAAAAAAAATGTTCAGGGCTTGAAGAATCAATAGAATAATGTATCCTCGTTATACTCAGCTTCTGAAAATGCTTATTTTTACGTTCATAGTGTGAACCTTACGCTATCAAACATGGATATACAATTACCTCTACTCTATTATGACTGCATCTTAAATTCACAATGAAATAGAAGTAGCAGCAGATATTTTCTCCCGTACTGTGAAATTTTAGATGTGGGTGTTGCACTCAACTGGTGGCCAAATGTGAATTTGCAGGGGTGTGGTCGAAGGTCCATCGGAAGGTCCAGATATGATATATTTATTAAACATTACAAGGTCAAAGCATATAAAAATAAAACATATGCACAGGTGAATTGTTCACAATATTTTCACAGCATACAAATTTTAATTTCATGCCAATTTAAAGAGAAAGAATTGTCTTGCTTGGATAATCATGTTTTACTTTTGTTGGAGTGAGAAAAAAGTTAAAAGAGTACAGGAAGGCATGAAAAGGCAAAGGAAAGTTATCAAGGCAGTTATCAAGTCAGCTGGTTGAAAAGGTAGTGGGAGGGAAACAAAAACTCTAGATAGTTTCACCACAGCATTTATTACTGACAAAATAACAAAAATGGCACAGGAAAACAGTATGAGGGAAAAGTAACACGCTGAGAATAGATAATTTATAGGACAGCCCAAAAAAGATCAGAATGGACAGTTATAAAAGATTTAAAACATGAAAGGCGCACAAGCTGTTCAACCGCCAAAAATCTGAAATAGGTTGACACAGATAGAGATACTGAGGCGAGCTGTGACACGCTGTCTTGGCTGACTCTATCTAGAGGGTTCAGAGCGCATGATTGGCCTCATCACCCACAGAGAGAGATTTTCCTGTTCTCTTTCACAATATCAACTATCAGTGGAGAGCCTGCACAATAGCAAACTGATACAGACAAATAGAATAGGAAACGTATTGGTTACGTATGTAACCCTCATTCCCTGATGGAGGGAACAGTGACATTATGTTGTGATGACATATGTTGAGATTACTTGAGCCCCAATCTGCTCTGACTTTCAGAAAAAACACCAATGGATTTGCCACTCCCGTGCATTTGGGTATAAATAGGCAATAGGTGCTTCCATTCATCAGGTTTTACACAGAGGAGCCGAGAATGTGCCCCTGGCAACCAGCGATGGTTCAACGTTGTGGCATGGGGACATAACGTCTCCATTCCCTCCATCAGGGAACAAGGGTTACGTATGTATGTATGTAACCTTTCCAACGCCCACACTCTGTGTGGAGTGTTGTCCAAGGGGGCATGGCTCACCTTGGGATTGGAAGGCCAAGGTGATAGCATCCACTGTCAAGTGGGCCAACCTCTGCTTGGAGACAGCCTTTCCTTTCTGCTGATCTCCGTAGCAGACAAAGAGCTGCTTAGAGCTTCTGAAGCTCCATGTGCAGTCCACGTATATGCACAATGCTCTTACGGGACACAGTAAGGCAAAGGCTAGATCTGCCTCCTCCAAAGGCAGTGCTTGCAGGTTCACCACCTGATCACGAAAGGACAACATGAGAGTAGGCCGGCCTGAACACAAGGCACTCTTCGCTCATGGAAAATGCTTAGAGGTCCCTGACCATCTTGATGGAAGTGAGGGTGGTCAGGAGCGCTGTCTTAGCAGACAAGAACTTAAGCTCAACTGAGGCCGGCTCAAAGGGATCCCTCTGAAGACCAGCCAGGACAGGCACCAGGGGTGTCCTAGGAGGATTCAACCTTCTGGCACCCCTCAGGAACCTGACAATGAGATCATGCGAACGAAAGCACTACTCCAATCATGCAACTTTGAGGGTTTTCTCGGTGAGAAAAACACCAATTCACAAACAGACTCCACTTCAGAGCATAGGCTTGCCTTGTTGATGGAGCTCTAGCCTGAGTGATCATGTTTAACACCGCCAGTGGCAGATCACTTAAGTCTGCTACATCTCATCCATGGAGCCACACATGCAGGTGCCATTTGGTGCCGAGCCCCTGATAAAGTAGGTCCTTCCTCAGAGAGATGTACCAGGAATCGGCTGTTGCGAGGACCATAAGTTCCAAAAATCAGGTCTGGGTAGGCCACTAAGGCACAACCAGCAAGACTTGTTTCTCGTCCTCCCTTACCTTGCACCGTGTCTGTGTGAGAAGGCTCACTGGGGGAAATGCATATTTGTGTAGAACCCCAGGCCAACTGTGTGCCAGTGCATCTGTGCTGAGGAGGGCCCCGGTCAGGTCGTAATACAGCCAACAGTGGGAGGACTCGTAGGAAGCTAAAAGGTCTAACTGGGCTTCCCTGAATCGACTCCAAATCAGCCTGATTGCCTCGGGATGAATTCGCCATTCTCCGCCTGGTCAACTGAATCACATAGCTGAGTCAAACTATCCGAATAAGCTGGGATGGGTTTGGCAGCTCAAGCTCGCCATCCACGACGTCGTCAGCTCCTTATGCACCTCCAGGGTAAGATGGCACTGGCGCACAGTGAGCCATGCCTTGCACCGAGAAACCAATCATCCAGCCGTGAGAGGGTGGGACTGGGAGGCGTGCACATTTCCAGTCCGATAGCTGAGGGGGGCAGCCCTGCTGAATCTTCATCCTCAGAGGATGATAGCCCATCCCCCGATGCTGCAATCGACACCCAATCCTTCGGCGGCACACTAAATGAAATGCTGAACATCATGAGCTGGGCCAACGAGATCACGGGACATCTGCTGCGGGAGGAGTTAGAGGTCCTCGGGGACGTGTCCAGCGGAGAAGCTCTCCCAGAGCTCTAGCCAGCGGTCCCCTGACCCTGATCCCGGGAAACCTGGATGTGTAGAGACAGAGGGTGCTGCTCTATTCCCCGTGAAGAGCGCGGGGCGAGATTGCATGTGCTCGCAATGAACACAGGAGTCATCCACGAATGCAGTTTCAGCGTGTTGGATAACCAGACACTGAAGGCAACGATTGTGGCCATCAAGAGAGGACAGGTAATGACCACAAACAAGAGAACACGTACAGAATGGCAACTTTAAAAAAGACGTGAGTCGTCCGTGATGAGAAACTGCTCTTTTAGTTGAAGCACCCAGGGGAATCGCTGAATCAACAGAGACACCGCTGTTTGTGCGGTCATGCCAACCAGGACAACTTCTTTCTTCCAGTCACAATGAAAAGGCTTTGTGGAGAAGAAATCATTCACCCACTAAGCTCCGAAACAAAAATCTAATGAGTGGATGCACCTGTCACCTATTTATATCTGTATGCACGAGTGGCTCTGGTATGCAAAATCCACTAGCCAAAACTCATTGCCATTTTCTCTGAAACTCAGAGCAGATTGAGGCTCTCAAGTAAACCCCCTATGTCATCACGACATCAATCGTAATGAACGACAGAAAGGGAATCATGCTTCGGTGAAATGTGCGTATAAATGGCAATCAGGTTCAGCTACCTTTCATTGTCATTCCAAGGTAAATCAAAGCTCAGTAGAAAGATGCAAAGATAAATGTTTGACTAAGCATCACCTACACGTAAAATGACCATGAAATTAGACTGTTGTGATAGCAAAGCAAATCTTTTCATATTCATATTCATATTTTAGGTACTCTATCAAAGGTTTGTAAATGCAGGTTTAATTGTTTTGTGAATAGGGCGCTGGTGCTGTTTGTTTTCGCCTTGCTACTAGCAGCTGTGTACAGTAGTAAATACAGTAAGGATTTCACTTGTATATTCTTGTATATGTCTCATATGTCTTGTATATTGAACAATATACACTGCTGCTGTGTGCAAGTTTCTAAGGCCATTAGTAAATGCTGCTATTTTTGCATTTTGCATTTTAAGTTAACTGATTTTATTAACCAATAATTAATTCATAAGTGAATAATTTAAATTAATTTCAGAATGTGTTTTGCTTTAATGGCAACAGCACACAAGCTGCACGAACTGCACCAGTTAGTGTCAAACCTGACAATCATCTTCTCATATTCTCATTTATGCTGAATATTTCTTACTTGATGTCATATCATTACTATCTTTTGCATTTTCAAAATCATGAAACTTTGTTTCCAGGTTTTGTATCCAAGATTGTCAGTGTGATTTCAGAAGCTGTGTTTGTTTTTGCTCTGTTACTAGCAGCAGAGAACAGAAGTGACTTCAGTGTAAACCGGGGTATCTCTGTTTTCAAGCCTTGCTGGCAGCTATCCCCTGAGAAAATAAAGTGTATGAAAGAACGGAGTTTTGAAAAGAGAACAAAAAACAGTAACTGATCGAGAGAAGTTTGTATGTGTTTGTATGTGATTTGCTCCTAAGCACTTATGCATGTGATGTAAAGTATCTTAGAGGGAGAGACCTTAAATCCACATTGACAATTCTTTTATTTATTTTTTTATTATTGTTGTTGTTTGGACATACCATGATGCATGAATGTGGTAATCTTTAGGTGTTGTTGTTGTTTACTAAAAATACTACTAAAACTATTAAAAATCATTTATTGAAACAAAGACAATATTGGATGAAAGGTTTTTATTTATTTTATTTATTTATTTTTTTACTTTTGAAAAATATAAATTTTGCCAAACTTTGGCAACTAGTTAAAATATAAGGTAATGTTGAAGTACTAAATGACCTAATAAAAAAACACTGAAATAAAATCAAAACTTTATTTTTAGGTCCGATTCTAACTATTAACAAACCATAAACTCTGAAGTTTGCCTCAATAAACCCCTCATTTTATGCTTATTAGTAGTTAGTAAGGTAGTTGTTAAGTTAAGGTATTGGGTATTAGGGGATGTAGGGATGTAGAATATGATCATGCAGAATATGTGCTTTATAACTACTAATAAACAGCCAATATGTTAATAATAGGCATACTAATAAGCAACTAGTTAAAAGTGAGAATTGGTCCCTTTACTAAAGTGTTACTCAAACCATTAGATACATAAAAAATAAAATAAAAAAACAACAACTAAAAAAAACAAATGACAAAAGCACATAAATTGAGTAAAATCTTAAACTAAATATAAAGTGCAACGTGAAAATATAAAAATAAATTCAAAATATGAATAAATATACCAACACAGTGCTTTTTTGTAATAACAGCCTGTAAAAAATCTGAATAAAATGATTTACAGACATTTACAAACAGAGATTTATGAATATTTACAGATAAATGTTTAAAATTCTGTCCTCTGAGTATCCTCTCTTAATATTCGTGTTTGTTTGTGTTTCCTGTCACAGATACAGAAGCAGAGAGAAATGCTCTGAAAGAACATGTCTATCCCAAACTCCGAGACTTCTGCAGGGAGAACTATGGCATTGAATTCCAGGTAACACGGTTGTCTCTCTCTCTCTCTCTCTCTCTCTCTCTCTCTCTCTCTCTCTCTCTCTCTCTCTCTCTCTCTCTCTCTCTCTCTCTCTCTCTCTCTCTCTTTCCTAACCTTCTGCTTTCTTCTTCTCGCTCTGTTGGCTGGGAAGATAAAGTTTCTTAGGGACTATTATGTGATCTCAACTCTGATATGCCCATGCAAGACGAAAGTATGTGTCTTTTATATTTGCCCTCAGGAGCATGGGCAGAAATATTCCCCTTTTCTCCGCCCCTCCTCTCCTCTAGAGTGGTATTTACAATGCAAATGGTTTGTTGTCTGAGAGAATGGAGCAGTGGGGAGATTTTTATCATGCAATTTGATAAACAAATGCAGTGCCTGGAAGTGGTACCATGGCCATTGGCGCTGACAGTGCGCTGAGATTTAACTGAGTCTGCATGGGTGTGGGGCTTGACCTGATTTCAAGCGCATCCCCTCAAGAAACAGATCTTTATGTAAGACTATGCCTTGTTAAACGCAAGCCTGCTCAGTGATTTTTTTTGACTGTTTTTAGTGTCACTAAAAACATAAATGACATTGATAACCATTATAGTCTCTAATATATATATATATATATATATATATATATTAGATTTACTGAAAATTGCATTGAGCAGTGTAATTTAAATTATTAGTAATGAAGAGGAATAAGTAACAACTTTGGAACTTTTGGATTATCAACTTTGATTTTTAATTTTTGATTGGATGGGTTAGGTGAATCCCTAAGCCCCATTCATGCTGTCAGAGACATGCAACGTCTAAACAACATGATCCCATTCACATTCAGCAGAGAACCACCTATTTCCAGTGACCAGTGGAGACCGATTCCAAGTGTGTCCAGAGATGCAAGAAAGTAGCAAAAAGTTTATCTCTATGCAAATGAACAGCACATTTCAGGAGCAACTACAAAATGGGAGTAAAGTCAGTGTGCAGGTCTTTAGTCATAATACCAAAATTGTTTGTCTAGAGATTAAATGTTACCAAATGTCAAATTGAAATCCCAATCTTGTAAAATATGTACCAGTAAACACAGTTAAGACAAGTAAACAGTCAGTAATAAAATGAAGAACAAAGAAACTAATTGCAAGCAATATAACAAAGACATTAATGAGATAAACAGTGCTTGTTATTCTGAAGTACCTAGCAGCAGCATTCGACAATAGACATTTTTCAAGTAAACAAGGAAAGTAGCAAAACAAAGAAAGTAATCAAAAGTACAATAAAACTACTTAAATTATTGGCACTCTATACAATATTACTGATTCAGTACTGTAAATAAAATGAACTATTATCAGTTAAATGTTGCTTCACTATGAATTTCTTTAGTTCAACGTGCTTTAATATAAGTTATCCTCCACTTGTAATTGTCAATATTGTTTATTTAATGCTGCATCATAGACAGCAGAACTTCTTTTAGACTGTTTACACTAAGAAGTAATGCACATATTTGTCACATCCAATTAATTTTTTTTTCCCCATCTGTTTACTATTTAAGACATAACTGACTATGTTTACATTGTGTTTATACTGTGTTTACATCTCTGTGGAATAGATCTTTTGGTGTCATTAACTGACAAACTCCAGCTTTAAGATACCTCTTCTTGAGTCCTGGTGTAATCATCTCCTCATTCATCATCATAGATGAGCCATTATATCACTGATTATCTTTTCATGAGTATGTCAGTTTATGCACATCAGGTGTGACTGATTTGAAAGATGCAAAATCAGGGTTAGTAAGGAATAATGGGTTAAATAAAAAATTATTCTAATATGAGATTTTGGGGTGGAAACTAGTCATGTCCTATTGCTCAGACCTATTGTGATCACATTGCTTAATAATTAAATGATTATAAGCCAAGTGGGCTCATAACAGTGCCTACCTGGGATGAATCATTCCTTTCAAAAAGTGTTTTGAATCACAGAAGCGCACATTTAATTCATATTTGATTGAAAGAAATCACTGAACAGATATTAAATTATATTTAAATATTACCACTATTTTATGGAGGACTAAACCTGCAGAAATTAAAAATAAATAATAGATAAATAAATACATGTAATAAAAGAATTAAAAAGAATGTTTCAATATTTATATTTGAAAATAAAACATGTACTTATGCATATTAAGAACGTGTGTTTTTTGTTTTTGTTTTTCAGTGAAATAGTATGGATAAATAAATAAATAAATAATAGATAGATAGATAGATAGATAGATAGATAGATAGATAGATAGATAGATAGATAGATAGATAGATAGATAGATAGATAGATAGATAGATGTAATAATAGTAAAATAAATAAATAAATAAATTATGTGATAAAAACAAAAATAGTTCATTTGTAATAAAATTTAATCCTGAATTTATATTTTAAATGACTTTTTTCCTTTATGTATTTTCTCTATTCATTTTACATTTATTTATATATATATATATTTTATTTTTTTTTTATTTTTTTTAATGTATTTATTCATGCATTTATTTTATTTTTTTTAAAATGCATTTATTTTATTCCCACATGTATTTATTTCCAGATTTACTTATTCATATATTTCTTTTTACTTTCGTGTGCAACATGGAAATGAGGAAGGCGGCCCTTGTGGAGCGCTGGTGAATCATTGGTCGAGAGATCATGCAGAGGCATCAGATTAAATATCCAATCCAATATATTTTCACAGATTCACATTATTATTTCGAATTATTTTATAGCAACTGAATTCAGTTACTTATCCTCATAGTTACATCATTAAGCCCTGAACTATCAACATAATCAATGAGTTTGTAGGTTGATGACGCTACTAGACACTGGGTGGAGGTTTCTAAGGCGTGTCTTCATTTTGTAATCACAGAGAAAAGACTCCCAAAAGCATTGTGAGCATAAGTTTATCATAAAACCAGTTGCACTAAATGTCTCTACAGTCTTCTCAGGCTCAAAATGCTTTTTGGAAACGCGACCCACTGGCATAAAGTTGACTTAGCACTAGTCGCTCGATATCTGCAAGTTTAGGGACCATCTCTAAGGTTATATACAACATTGGTATGTGTTAGATTTTATATTTATAAAACAAACTCAAATCATATGTAAATATTACTAAATATACCTGACTCATAGATGAACACTTTACTGTTGGTTTAGTGACTGTAAGCTATTCTCTTAAAATGCTAATGGAATTAGAAACGTGTATACTAATGTATTTAACTTTAGAGATGATCCATGAATTTGCAAATACCGAGCTTCTAACATCAAGCCAACTTAATGCCAGTGGGTTGCATTTCCAAAAAGCATTGTGAGCCTGAATAGACTGTAGAGACCTTAGGTATAACTGGTTTACAATAAACTTATGCTCACAATGCTTTTGAGAGTGAAGAGTTTCTCTGTGATTACAGAATGAGCACATGCTGTAGAAACCTCCACCGAGTGTGTCTAGAGGCGTCATCAACTTAGACCATTGACGATGTTAATGGTTCTGGGCTTAATGATGTAACTATGAGGATAAGTAATTGAATTCAGTCGCTATTAAATAATTCAACATAATAAATGGGAATCTGTGAAAATATATTGAATCTCTCCAGTTGATCTGGCACATCCCACTCTCAAACTCCCATCTCTATTATTAGTTTAATCTGACGCATCTGCGTGAGCTTTCAACCAATGATTCACTGGCGATCCACAAGGACCGCCTCTCTCATTTCCATGATGCACACGGAAAAGTAAAAAGAAATAAATGAATAAATAAATAAATCTGAAAATAAATACATGTGGGAATAAATAAATACATATAAAAAATAAACAAATAAATGAATAAATACACTGAAAAATAAATAAAAAAAAGTATGAAAGTAAATAAAACTTAAAAATAATAAAAATAAATGTTAAATAAATACAGAAAATAATATATAAAGTAAAAGGTAATTTAAAATATAAATTCAGGATAAATTTTTATTACAAATTAACTTTTCAAATTTTTGTTTTTATCACATCATTTATTTATTTATTTATTTAATTAATTTATTTTCCTTTTATTACGTTTATATCTATATATTTTTTTATTTTTTATTTCTGCAGGTTTGGTCTTCCATACTATTTACTATTAAAAACACACGTTCTTAATATGCATCAGTACTTGTTTTATTTTCAAAAATAAATATTGAAACATTCTTTTTAATTAATTTAATGTAAAAATATTAATATGGAGATATTTAGGCTTCAACTTTGCATCTGAAGTAAATGTGTCTTGTTTTATGGATGTTTTAATATCTTACTGGATATGTTGGTGAATAAATTACCTTTTTAAATGACATTTATCTCATTACTCTTTAAGCTAAACTAAGAGGAAAACAATGCTAATGTTAGAAAGGAAGTGGAAACCTAAAAGATTTAGGGTGTGAGAGAGAGAGAGGGTGAGATAGAAAAGTGAGAAACAGACAGAAAAAGAAGGTGTTCTCTCAACCAGAAAATATGATGTGGCAAATTGCGATTCTTTCTGGTTACCGTCATTTGATTCTATTTCCTGTGGCGTCCCTGAGAGGAATGGATGCTGGATAGAGTGTGTCTGTGTACATGTGTGTGTGAGGCTACATACATGACTGGAGTGGGATGAAGCCTTGGGCCAAGGCTTCATCCCAGTCCAGTCACAGGGCCCACACACACACACACACACTCAATCCCGTTAGCAGTGGTGGAATCAGGCCTGGAAGCGCTGTAACATGACAATGTGGGACTCTGATAGGCTTTCACAGTGTGGGGAGCGAATTACGGAGTATACCATAATCTGCTTTATATAAAAAGTTATAATGATAAGACTTTCTTTTTATTGAGTTGCAGTCGATTTTTGAAATTATTTTTACACATAGCATGCTAAACTGCGTTTACTCTTGGTGTCGGATTATGTTTTAATCAGTCATTCTTACAATTGATTATATATTATGATATTTGACCTTCTCCTTCTTATATTTTCTGATATTGAAATATCTTACTGCAAAATATAGCCTAATCATTTATATTAGAGGATTTCTGATAGTGGATTTTTGCAAATAAGGCTGATAACTGATTCATTGAAAACCCCTAAATCTTATTATTTTTATTTTTTTTATCTTTCAAAATCTTGTCCCTTCAAACAAAATAAAGATCAAAGAGATCAAAAAGGATGATCTCTTCTCCACACTTGACCCCCACGTAGTCTCACTGTCACCAGAGTCCATAGATGTTCACACTTAAACCTCAACTGACCATTTCAACAACTGTGTAATTTGTTCTTTATCTCCCGATGAGCTTCCAGTCAGCATGATCACATCAACACAGGCCCAGTCTTCACGCGTCACACACATAAGCACAAAGTCCTGTTTTCATACCAACACCACGTCTTAATGATGGGCTTAATAATGAAATGAGAGCGCAAGAGAGGAGCTGTAGGCACTTGCAGATCGCTGGTAATACTCTTTGGCTGCCATGACGACCGCAGCAGAGACGAGCTTTGATTACAGGGCTGGAGTCAAGTCTAGATGTGTCAGGTAGCCTACTGAACAGACTAATTTGCATATAAACACATTTATATAAATGTTAATTAACTCATGAGTTTGGTACAACTAAGTTGAGCAATTGTGATTAAATGTCGCCCTGCACAATATACACACACAATAATAATGATTTCTGACAAAATTCTGTTGTCACTGCTGAAAAAAAAAATAATAATAATTAAAGATTTTAATATATCTATTAATTAATTGATAATGAGTTTAATAAAATGATTTCAGGGTTGTTGTTTTTTTTTGTTTTTTGTTTTTTTTTGACAATATTGGAATTTTTTATTAGAATATTCAGTCACACTTTATTTTAAGGTCCAATTCTTGCTATTAACAAACCATTAACTATGACTTTTGCCTCAATAAACTCCTAATTTATTAAAGTTAGATGTTAGGTTTAGGTATTGGTAGGATTAATGATGTAAAATACGGTCATGCAGAATATACATTTTATAAGTACAAATAAACAGCCAGTATTTTAATAATATGCATACTAATAAGCAACTAGTTAATAGTGATAACTGTTCCTTATACTAAAATGTTAAAGAATGATTTTTTCAATAAGAAAATCTCCAGCTTTAAAAGAAATATGTTAAAATGAAACGGCCAGTCACAGGCTTCAAGGTCACAGACTTTTGACAGATTTTATTTCCCATAGATTTAGAGGGCTGATTAAATTATGAAGTATTATTTGATTTACACACCATTTAGTCTGGGGCATGTTGTTACACCACATGGTGTAGCATAATACAGAAAGTCACAATGGAACCTTCCATTCAGTGGCTTATTATAGACATCTCAGGAAAATCTAAACAGATTTAAAAATAAAAATGTAAAACAAAACAATATATATAATTTCTGAAACTAACACAGTTATACCAAAATATACAGATAATAATATAGATAATAGACTTTTTGAGTGCAATGCCCTCATCTCAAAAATCCAGTTACCAAACCAGTGGACAGAACTAAGTTTGACAGTGCATTCACACGGGGCATCGGCATCGCCACGTATGGATGGCGTTTCTGAAGCTTGGTGCTGATGCGACCATCATAGTGACAACAGCCAATCACATTACATTTCTGGTGTTTTATGATCGCAGTTGGCTAGCATCTGCACCAGGGTATTTGTAATTTATAAAACTTTATTTATATAGCACCTTTTAAAACAATGTTTACAAAGTGCTTTACAGGATGGCTAATATACACAAAAACAAACATATTTAACAATTAATGAGTCAACGGCTCGTAGGTTGTCAGGAAAAGAGTTCCATAACTTGGGACCGAAATGACTAAAAGCTATTTAAAAATAACTAAAGATATGGCAATCTGATTGGCTGACACCTGCATTGGCACTTAAAAAGTTGAGAAGTTTAACCCTAAAACCCTAAACCCTAACACCCTGCACACTGAAACCGAAATGTTAGCATGTAAAAAAATAAATAAAACCTAATGCTGTGCCAATCATGTTTACATGGCCTCAAAAACTTTCGTCTGTCTTAAAAAAAATTTTGGATCATGTTTGATTTTATGCGTTTTCACATCTAAAAAAAATAATAATCCTTTCGGACTCAGTGAGCAAGGACTTTAGTCTTTTTAGGCACTACAGTAGATACAAAACTACTGCTGGACTTTTGATTCAAATTGTGATTGTGTCCAGTCTCTTCTACATCTTTTGTTCTGTTTTTGTGATCGAATGAATGTACTTCAGAGCTTTCCTGTTTTTATACAGTCTATGTGTGTAACTAATGGATTTTGTGATATCCAGAAAAGGTGCTTTAACACAAGAGCATGTATTGGTGGAGAAAAAGGATATTAGCAGTTTGTGCCTGGGTTAATTGCCTTGCATAAGGTCATAAAGGTGGTAGAGTGGGATTATGACCTATGTAACCATCATTTAGTGGTTCGTTTGCACTCCTCAGCAGGCTATGAATCCAACCCTAACCCCTACGGTCACCCTGGGAATTCATGGCCTGTTGTGTAAGTGCTCCATGCTGGCGAGAGCACATTGGATCTGTCAGCACTCATTGGAGCTTCAGCAGATGAGAAGGTGAGAAAAAGGGATGGAAAACAGCCGAAGGGTAAACAGAAAGAGACAGAGAGAGATGAAAAGATAGAAGGACTGAAATACAATCGCTCATTCCTCACGTGGTTTGGAGGTTACACCTTGCTGTTGGTGCGTTGATCCATGGGCTTGTGTGCAATTGAGGTGGCTTCTACATTTTCAGCTGGAGCGCATCGATTAGCCATTTGCAGAAAAAAAAGGCCATTTTCATTCCAGGCATATACATGATTGATGTAAAGGTTTTATGGTTGTAACATTGGGCTGCTCTCTCCTCACGCCTCTCTCTCTCTCTCTCTCTCTTTCTCTAAATTGAAAAGGCAGGCAGGCAAGGCAGCTGGTTGCCATAGCAATAGTCTAATTGCAGAGGCACTCAAGAGCAGTGCATTATGGGTAGCTTGTGAGATGAGATGAAGGTATGGAGATTGGTGACTGCTCCGAGGGGTTGAGGAACATGGTTCTCTCTGCAGGGTGGGTGAGTTAACAGCCTCTTAAATCAGGGGACTTCTGACAGGCCTTTTATTCCTTGCTTTCTGCCTTTTGCTATCTAATGGTTTTCAGTGCCTCTGTTTCGGTCCTACTTTTGCTCTTATAGATGCTTGTGTTGTCTTATTCTCTCATTCTCTTCTTGAGTTCGATAATCGAACGATGTAAGCGTAAGATATAGTGTTCGACCAATGTACACATTAGAGAATCATATTTCTTATCTAATTGGCCCTTAATGGGGGTCATCAGTTGACTCGTTTGTCTTCTCTTAAAGTGATACATTCATGTAGAGGCAGGAGCCAGAAGGATGATAAATCATAACTTGTCTCTGGAGAATCTTTGGGCCTTTTCATCGGGCTGAAACTGGCAACTGCATTGTAAATGATGTTTGTATCCTCCGCTCAATCGTTTTGGATCTCATCATGAAATCTGCTCATAACTCTGCGATTTCTAACCATTTGACTCTTGTGCTGTTTACCATTTAAATGATCGTTTTCTATTTAGCAGAAGTAGTGATCGCTGCAGGCAGCCAAAAAAAGCTGAATCTTAGATTACGATTTTTGTTTACTGATACAGTATAGCTGTTTTTAGATATGTGTAACATATAGAGGTTGTTATTCTAGTTAAGAATAAAGAGCAACATTTTTGTTTTGTGAAATATATCATACCCCATGTACATCTAAAATACGCTATGAAATTTCAGTCACAGTTTATTTTAAGTTCCTGTTCTTGCTATTAACAAACCATTAACTATGACTTTTGCCTCAGTAAACTCATCATTTGCTGCTTATTATTACTTAGAAAGGTAGTTGTTAAGTTTAGGTATTGGGAAGGATTAAAGGTGGGGTAAGTGATTTTTGGTAGCCAATGTTGACATTTGAAATCACCAAAACAAACACACCCCTATAGCCCAAAAGGGTCTTGCCCCTGTTTAAATAGCTCCACCCCACACATGTGTACGCAATCCAGGCAACATTTAGTTCTGTGAAACAAAGAAAGACCATGTCAACACCGGACATGAGTGTCACGGAGCAGCACAACAAATTACTATGGAACTCATTATAATCAGTGATGCTGTCTACACCATATATATATATATATATATATTTATGACACATTGAGACAAATTTCTAATAATTTTCAATGGTCGCTTTGTCGCATCCAGTGTACTAGACAGAGATTTGCTGACTTTATCTCTAATCAATGCAATTTTGAAATTTTAAGTTCCCATGCCTTGCTTATATGGTACAATTTAGTCTGATAATTATTTTAAATATCCAGTATTCACTCATATGTAAACACACAATATGGACAGATTCTGTATCAATTAATGTACAAAAAAAACTGTCATAAAATCCTGAATGGTCCCGATATATGTGATTCTCTATATGAATAATCATGAAAGCATCAAGTAATTGACAGCATGTCACCCAGATATTTTCAGTACACAACAGATTTGAATTGTTTTATTTCTTCAGTTGCATACAAATATTTGCCTCTTTTCTTTAATTCAGGGGTGTTCTGTGGGCTGTTTTTTAGGATAGTTTTCTACATGATTTCATTCCCTTTCGTTCCATCTTCAAGTGAATGTCTGAAAGTTCTCGGAATAATCATGAAAACCGAGGAGAAAAGAGAAGTAGGAGACGTTGTCCTTTGAAGACAGATTATAGATGCAGTAAAGCCTGAAAGTATTAAAACCTGTCAACAACAGTGCTTGAGTTGTTTTTTCTATGATTTTTTTTCTGAATTTTTCCATTGATTTGGTTTATGGCTACCTACTCTGATGTCACCTCAAATGTCTTCGGGCAAGTTTTGAATTTAAATGTAGGACTTTATCAGCACTGACATTGACCAGTTTGACACACTTTCACCCTTTGGGATTTATGCAGCATTATGTTTGCAAATCCTCAGTTTGAGCTGTGTAATTATGTAAATACAGTCATATTTGCCTCATTTTATGAAATTTCATGGCCAAAGCCCTCAGTAGACCTCATCATAATTTCTGTGGATGCACTATTAGTGGAAAATGACAGCGTTTCAGTCTCTTTTACTCCACGTCAGGGTGCAATATACTGTGTTTAATGATACTCACTTCATATGCATCTGTGTGTTTTCTTTGAAAAAAAGTGATGCAGTGTGCAGCCCTGTGTGGTTTAAATGTGGGCTGTAATGATTAAAGAAAGCGAGGGAACAGAATACGACATTAGCAATAGTTCTTTGCTCATGATACCAGTTAAATTGAGCTGTTTTCAAAGTTCATAACAATGTGATTAGTTTGTCATTTACAAATATGGGCATCATTAAAGTAGATGACAGCTGTCGTAATTTGAGGAATCAGTTGCAGACACTGTGTTCATAAAAACTCACAGGGAATAAGCTAAGTCATTAATTTCCCTCATATGGTGGACTCTGCTAACTCATCCAGTTATTACAAATCGCATGGCTTTGTGGCTTGAGTTCCTCAAAATATCATTGTTTTGCTGAACATCACAGATTTTTATACTCTCTGTCAGCTCCTTGATTAAATTTCTCATGTGTTTTTTTTTTGTGTGTTTTTTTTATGTAAAGCATCAGATGCATGCTAATTGTGTCCTTGTGTCCCTCTCTCAGTTGTTCAGTGAAATCTAAGGAGGGTTTGTTTGTCATCTGTGTTGTTGTGTCCAGATGTTTGGGCTTCTTAACAGTCTACAGTTTATACCTTGTTATCAGTCTTTCCCAGGGGCTGTGCTGTCACACACTAATTGCTTGGTTAGTTAATAGTTCAGATCCATCAAGCTCAATGTGTGTGAGTGTTTGTGCACGAGTGTCAGGGCGTGCATGTGAAAGCATGAGTGATTGCACTCATTCTGTTTGAGTGAAAACAGTTCTCCCACCACTTTCTCCACTGCCAGCAGCCAAAACACAGCCCCGCCAATAAGAAAACTGCTTGCCAGTCTTTGCTGAGATCTGCCAATCACAAAGAATGAGCAAACCTGATTATCCAGGGCCGGCTCTAGGTTATTTGGTGCCCAAGGCGAGAGAGCCCCACATTTTAGTTTTCATTTTAGGTTTGGCAAAGTTAGAAAAGATTGTGGGCTATTTACACAAAGAGTGGGTATACGGTGTATACCTGCGTATCACGTAGACTACTCCACTGCTGTAACACAGCATGTTGTTGCTGTTAGCTCATAGCCTACCGCAAAAAGTTCCTTTGGTAAATTGATATAATAATAATAATAATAATGCATTTTATTTACTGTTAAGGTGTAAAAAGTTGTTGGTCATCCTCGTCTTTATCTCCTCTGGGTAGGCTGTGAGCTTGATGATATAGTCTACATAAGTTACCTCTGCTTTGGGCCCGTTTTTCTTCCTCCTCCTTCTTTCGTTTTCGGAAAGCCGATCACAATGGCTTGGGTGTTCTTTTCATCATAAAAGATTATATATATATATGATAATTTATAGCCTACAACCGCCAAGGGGGGGGGGGGGGGTTGGTTGGCTTTTACCCCATCATTTAAAGCGCTAAAACCAACTGTCAGATGTGTACTGCGTGTGCGCAGCTTTCATAATACGATACATACATTTAATTAACTTTTTTTTTTTTTTTTAATTCTGCAATTTTGCGCCCTGTCCAGCAGTGGCCAAGTGGCCGCCTGTGTCGCCTGTCGGCAAAGCCGGCCCTGTGATTATCACACTTGAAGCCTGTTAGTTGTCATTTCTGAATTAAACAGGCCAGTCATGATTTTACTCCTGATGACAATGTAGAAGGTCAGTGAGTTAGTTTACATGCATGTTTCTTACAGTACATTGAGTACTTAATAAACATGTAAAGTCATGTAAACTAGATTTAAGCAAAACCTGATGTTTGCCCTTTATCCTGATTTCACTCTGTATGTAAACACCTGAAATGGCTTTCTGGCATTTTACTTTACTATTTACTATTTGCATTTTGACATCAAGACCAGTATATACCCCAATTTTATTTTGCATCATGAGCACTTATAGATTGTATGATAGGTTCATTGATTGATTTTTTTTTAATAGATCAGCAATAGTGTATATGTAAAACCTGTAAAAATCTGTTAATGGCAACATGAAAATTAATGCACTGGTAACACCTTCCGTTAAGGCTCAATTTGTTAATCCATTAGCTATTATAAACAATAAACAGTGTTTTTAATAATATAGATTCATTTGAACATTTACATATACTGATACGTTATTATGAATTATTATGCAGAAACATTATTATCAATAAAATAATATGAATTGAAAACAAAATAAACACCTATATGTTTTCCAGTTTATGGGAGCTTTTGAGTAACAAATACTAAGAAATGTAAATTACTGTATTAGGATCCTTGTTTTTGCTGTTTGATGGTTTTATTTAAAGTTTTGCTGTTGTCATTTTTGTTGTGTTGTAATGTTAAGAGTTCATCTTTTTACATTTGTTGATTTTTACTCTCTCTCGCTCTCTCTCTCTCATTCAGATCATCAGCTCATCTCCAACAATGAACTGTCACACTTATTTTCACATGGCTATGAGAGACGTTATACATGGCATGTGGTTGCCATACTGTATTAAAGCTTTAATCAGGATAAAACTGTATATTAAAAGCTACCAAAAGCAGTAGCATTTACAAATAACAGCATATCTAAATGTATGAGACAACAACAAACAAATATCATTCCATTGAGAGCCGTGTGCTTGCACAGGTTCTACGCGATCCTCTTTACTAATATCCTCTGCGTCTCAACCGTGCTCAAACTGATAAGCAATATTGATGACTTTATTGTACACAGTACAACACATGCCGCTGAGGTAAAGGGGCGGGACATTTAGACACACACTAGAGGTGGTTTAGCCAATCACAACACACTGGAAAAGCTAATCAAGCCCATCACATATTTCTGAGAGAGTGGCTTCATAAAAACAGAAAATCATCAGCACATTTACAGAAGGGACAGAGCAGAGGTAAATTATGTGAAAAAATAATGTTTTGCTTTTTTGTTTTTAAACGAAGCATTAACACATGTTAGACTGCACCCCATAAACACAAACAAGCCTAGAAAAAAAAAAAATCAACCGGCCCTTTAAATCTATACCCCATAATCTTTGCTTAGTAAAATAATAGTTCCTTCTGAAGCAAAGATTGTTAGTAATTGAAAAAGTTGCTGAACAAGAAATCTGTAGCTGCCTTCACAAATTTATTGTCAAATGAGGAGTATACTAATTTAAATTGACACAAAACAGTGGAGCTACTTTATCTGAATTATTTTACAGTTCAGTAGTAAATGCTGTTTGCTAATGCTATGCTATGCTAAATGCTAATCTTGTACATTAGGCCATGAACTTATAATTAAAAAAAATATTTGAACATAATTGTAAAGTTTTGTCTATATATATATAATTTTATTATTATTATTATTATTATTATTATTATTATTTTACAGCCAATTTGGCATGGATTTTCCTTTTCAACATTATAACGTATACATAAAAAGATGCACATTTTTCATATGAAGTATTTCTCTCTTCTTAGAAGTTTGATTAGCATAGAGAGGTTGAGTGTAGAGCTCACATTATATAGGCAGTCTCTTGTGCTTTATGTGCTTTTGGATGGAAGCCATGATTGTATTTGTTAAATGAAGTCTGGGAGGATTGCAGGACTCACGGTGGCTTGGTTTTTGCCAGCTGAGCAAATGAAATGTGTTTGGGGTCCTAAAGAGCTACCACAATGTGAATGACATCAGAATTTTATTGGACTTACTTGAGATTGCGAGAAAGAGAAAGACGTGACCAGCATAGACACATTAAATCAACATCAAATTAAACTAATCACACTCATACTCACACACTGAACAGATGTGATCAGCACACACACACACACACACACACACACACTCAACCAGAAACACATACTTGATTACGGAGCCCCAGTCCTTCAGCATACACATGCTCACATGCATGCAGCAGAGAGAGATTCCCCCTGCAGCGTGTTTGCCATTTGAATTATCTGCACCAGTGACACTGATTCTGACAAATGTGACCAGGGATATTCCTGTGTCCTGCCATACTGGTGCTGAGGAAATGTCCTGTCTCTCTTCATTAAGTCCATTACTACACACACACACACACAAAAAGACGCAAGCAATTTCACTCTCAGTCTCTTGTTCTTCTGTCATTTGCCAACAGTGCAGGTGAACTATTTTTGGTTTGTGGGTGCAAGATTGTGTATATGTTTAAATGTATTTGTCTGTGTGTGTTTTTTTAAGCTGATAGAAAGACCAAATACAGTATGGAATTTCTTAAATTCTCTCATTTCTTTTCTACCCAACCACCATCTCACATTAATCTGGAATTTTGTATCTGCTCACATTAGAAATTACTCACACATTATTTAGTCTTTTTAAAAAATAAAGCATAGCGTCAGTTCAGGCAGGCCACGTCGGTCAAGCTCGAATCAGCTGATGGCCAGCTGACCCATGTTTACCTAGGAATTCAACACATAGCAGTCTGCATTCTATTTAAGTTGCTTTTTCAGCTACACTTCAGCTGCTCCTTTCATGCCGCACTGTGCTCATTACTGCTCTCCATCCACGATCAATTCAGCGCCATCCATTAAGGAAATCTGGAATTTTGTTATTTTCCTTCTTGACGTGATTGTTCCTCATTTTAGATATAATATCTTGTATAATCAAGTGCAGTTGCTATTCATTATTGTATATCAAATCAGTGTTTGCAATGCAATGATCTGTTTTAGCATATGTTAAGAATAATTCTGCAGAAAATCTTACAATGAAAGCATATGTAATAGAATAGCTTCAGGCTGTTCTGTAACGCTGTGGGGGGAAACAGTGCGCTCCCTGCTCTAACATATGCACAGGTGGAGAGTTTTTGCTGAGAACTAAATAATACCGGCAATCTTATGCTACATCCACACAAAGCCAGAGCTTTCCCTATTCGATTGTTTTTTTTCCCTCGTCTCAATAAATATCTGTGTCAACCCAAAACCACAAAACTGACACAAAACAATGTAGTATACATGCCAGACCAGTATGTGGTGCTGCAATTCTGTCACAAAGATACAATAAAAACGGAGAAGAAGATTTGGACTATCTGCATAAACCTTGCGTGCAGTATACAAATGAACAGGGAACAATACATTTATTAATCTGTTAATGTTCGTTAATAAAAAAAAACAATTGTTCAGTGTTCATGTTTTTGTTGCTGTTACGTGATGTATCGGTGTCTGACTAGGGGCTAGACATAAGCTGATGATGTCATAATTTCTGGAAATATACGGATTCGCTGTCCACCTGAAATCGCAAGGGTGGCGTTTTCAGATTTATCGACTCTGGGACCCGGTTTCAAAAAATATTGGTTTCACTCTTCTAAAAAGCTGGAAACGTGTGGACAAAACTCCCTGTATGATAGAAAATGTATGCATATACAGCTAAATTTACAAAATGGTGAAAGTGGTCCTGAGTGAACAAATTATACCAAATTTTAAAATTGTTTAACTAAATTAAACAAATTATAGGTTTAAGACAAATCAGTTATTTGATCAGTGAACTCAGGGGTGGTCAGCATCTGTCCTGTAGAGCCACAATCCAAGTAAGTTTTGTTCCAACTTTAATAAGAAGGCACCTGCCTGTAGCTTTCTAGTAACCCTTAGACCTTCATTAGCTTCTTCATATGTGTTTGATTAGGGTTGGAGTGTAAATCTGCAGGACTGTGGCTCTCAGTGATCTTTTAAGTGTAATATAATTTGTGATATATTGTATGCACATTATTTATTTATTTTTATTGCATTGTACTGCTGTACTTTTATGTTGTATTGCCCAGGGAGTGTAGAAAGCAAATTAGCTTTAAAGCAAACTCTGGCACAACAGCTGTGTTGTGCATGGCCCCTGTTGTGTAAACTATATAAACCAAACTTAACTAATCTAAACTCAGTCTGATCCCATATATAATGTATTTACAATCTTTTGGTTTTCTGAATTAATATATTTTAAATTGTAATTTATTCAGGTGAAGAGTGAATTTCTTATTCTTAACTGTGTTGAATACAGTTGTGATGCTTTATTTTATTGCAAAGACTGTGAAGTTTTTTTGTTGTGGTTTTCAGATTTTTTGATGAATAGAAATTTCAGAAGAACAGTAGTTTAATATTTAATATAACTTTGTATCAATTTAAAATTAATTAAATTGATACTTTTAAACAGTAGGTTAGCATCATTCTAATAAGGAAAATTATGTTGCCAAATAGTTTTTTTTTTTAATATATATATATAGCCTGGGGTCCTTAAACTTTCAAAAAGGAGTATTACCAGTTTAGTGGCACCTATTTTACAAATTTTATCAAAAGAATATATGCTAGGTGTTGAATTCCCCCCCCCCCCCCCCCCTTCAAATATCCTTCTAACCTGGTTTGTTGGTGGGTGATTGTAAGTGGAGATATTTAAACTAATTTATTCAAAAAACACTATGGCAGATGGCATATTGTTCTTCATAACAATCAATATACAAGATAAACTTTTTGAATAGCTCTGTGTGAGGTTATCATGCTGTTGCTGTACATACATATGTGCAGTCAGACTCAAACTATTGTAGTAATTCTGAAAACACGCTCAAAATTATCAGAGACTCTTAATTGTGAGCAGTAAGCAGTTTAATGTGTCCCAGCGTGAGTGCAGCATTTAGCTGACTGCAGGAACACATTCTCACCATTGCTCTTCTTATAGGAGTTATATTCCTCTATTCCTTTCTTTCTTTCATTCTCTCTGTCTCTTCACTCATCCCTCTCCCTGCGGTTCCTTTTAAAGTGCTAATGTGTGCTGAAAGAGTGTGGAAATTCATACTCTCCCAGGCATTCATTACTCCCTAGATCTTCCTAACTTAGTGATAAAAAAAGAATTAGGCTTTAGTTAAGGGTGTTGATATATAGGTCTTATTAAATTTTATTCTTCAAGTGCCTCTATGAATCCTGTGCCAGTTCTTTTTTCATTGTAAGAAAAAAAAGGAACCAAATCATTCCACTAAACTGTAAGTGCCGATTCACGGGGAGCATGCCAACATGTTGCACTTTGGGCATCCCGAATTTCATGGTTCATGGACTTTTCTCAGTCCAGTCCCACTTTTCTTCCTGTCAACTTACTGTCCTATCAAAATAAAGGCATAAAGCAGCAAAAATACATTTTTAAAAAAGCAAGCAAGAAAGAACATTCCGCTAAACTTCTCCTTTGAGTTAAATAAAGAATGTATTAGAAGCAAATGTATTTAAATCTTATAAGATGCAACCAAAAGTTGTATGTATCAGTGTGTGTAAATATTTCAGTAGTGTGTTAAATATGTGTGTATGTGTGTTTTCCAGGTCGTGGACCTGTACTGGGGAATTGATCCAGAGGAGTGGGACAGTCCAGAGCTGCAGAGACTACGAATGAAATTACTGGAAGAGTGTCTGAAGACATCAGCCGGTCCATGCTTTGTTGTGGGTATATATGACATTTCATCAAACCATTAACAAGCAACTCAAACTACAGAACATAAACAACATAAACTACAGCTACTGTATGTTGTAAATCCCAAATAGAGAGAGACATCTTGGTTGGAGTTGGAAGCAGGATTTTTATTTCCACATAGAATTTAGAGTTGTTTTTTACTAATGTTTTTGACCATTTCTTTATCTGTCTTTATTACGGAATCAAGAAGTAGTAGCTAAAGTTGTATATATATATATATATATATATATATATATATATATATATATATATATATATATATATATATATATATATATATACAGTCGTGGCCAAAAGTTTTGAGAATTACATAAATATTCGTTTTCAAAAAGTTTGCTGCTAAACTGCTTTTAGATCTTTGTTTCAGTTGTTTCTGTGATGTACTGAAATATAATTACAAGCACTTCATACGTTTCAAAGGCTTTTATCGACAATTACATGACATTTATGCAAACAGTCAGTATTTGCAGTGTTGGCCCTTCTTTTTCAGGACCTCTGCAATTTGACTGGGCATGCTCTCAATCAACTTCTGGGCCAAATCCTGACTGATAGCAACCCATTCTTTCATAATCACTTCTTGGAGGTGTCAGAATTAGTGGGTTTTTGTTTGTCCACCTGCCTCTTGAGGATTGACCACAAGTTCTCAATGGGATTAAGATCTGGGGAGTTTCCAGGCCATGGACCCAAAATTTCAACATTCTGGTCCCGAGCCACTTAGTTATCACTTTTGCCTTATGGCACGGTGCTCCATCGTGCTGAAAAAAGCATTGATCTTCACCAAACTGTTGTTGGATTGTTGGAAGAAGTTGCTGTTGGAGGGTGTTTTGGTACCATTCTTTATTCATGGCTGTGTTTTTGGGCAGAATTGTGAGTGAGCCCACTCCCTTGGATGAGAAGCAACCCCACACATGAATGGTGTCAGGATGCTTTACTTTTGGCATGACACAGGACTGAGGGTAGCGCTCACCTTTTCTTCTCCAAAACAAGCCTTTTTCCAGATGCCCCAAACAATCGGAAAGGGGCTTCATCGGAGAATATGACTTTGCCCCAGTCCTCAGCAGTCCATTCACTATACTTTCTGCAGAAGATCAATCTGTCCCTGATGTTTTTTTTTGGAGAGAAGTGGCTTCTTTGCTGCCCTTCCTGACACCAGGCCATCTTCCAAAAGTCTTCGCCTCACTGTGCGTGCAGATGCGCTCACACCTGCCTGCTGCCATTCCTGAGCAAGCTCTGCAGTGGTGGCACTCCGATCCCGCAGCTGAATCCTCTTTAGGAGACCATCCTGGCGCTTGCTGGACTTTCTTGGATGCCCTGAAGCCTTCTTTACAAGAATTGAACCTCTTTCCTTGAAGTTCTTGATGATCCTATAAATTGTTGATTTAGGTGCAATCTTAGTAGCCACAATATCCTTGCCTGTGAAGCCATTTTTATGCAATGCAATGATGGCTGCACGCGTTTCTTTGCAGGTCACCATGGTTAACAATGGAAGAACAATGATTTCAAGCATCACCCTCCTTTTAACATGTCAAGTCTGCCATTCTAATCCAATCAGCCTGACATAATGATCTCCAGCTTTGTGCTCGTCAACATTCTCACCTGAGTTTACAAGATGATTACTGAAATGATCTCAGCAGGTCCTTTAATGACAGCAATGAAATGCAGTGGAAAGGTTTTTTTGGGATTAAGTTAATTTTCATGTCAAAGAAGGACTATGCAATTCATCTGATCACTCTTCATAACATTCTGGAGTATACGCAAATTGCTATTATAAAAACTTAAGCAGCAACTTTTCCAATTTCCAATATTTATGTAATTCTCAAACCTTTTGGCCACGACTGTGTGTATATATATATATATATATATATATATATATATAGATAGATATATATATATATATTAAAATTACATTATATTAAATTTAAATATTTTATTAAATATTTTGTAAAATACATACAAAATTAACTGCATTAAATTAATGCATTATGCATGTGTAAATAAATAAAGTAAACAGTGTGATATCGTACATATCAGCTTTATATATCGACCACCCTGCTCTTCAAAATATCGGCCAACAAAAACTCTATATCGATTGACCACTTGTAGTCGTATTCAGAATAGATTGATAAAATAGATAAAGAAATTATCTATAAATTATATAAAAATTATATAAATATTATATTTAAAAAATTACATTGGAATAAGTATTACAGTATGTGTTTGTAACTGATGGAGTTATGCAAATTGTTGCATAACTCTCTCAAAACCTTATGGTCACACTTTATTTTAAGGTCTAATTCTAACTATTAACAAACTATGAATTTTGTTAATTTTGCATAAATAAACTACTCATTTGCTGCTAATTAATAGTCAGTAATGTCATTGTTAAGTTTTAGGATTAGGGATGTAAAATACAGTCATGATGAATATGTGCTTTATAAGATCCTATACTGCCGTTTAAAAGTTTGGGATCAGTATTTTTTTTTAAAAGAATAAAAATAAATAAATAAATAAAAAAGAATACTTTTATTCAGCAAGGATGATAAAAAGTGATGGTAAAGACATATTGTTAGAAAAATTTTCTATTGTGAATATGCTGTTCTTTTTACCCTTTTATTCATCAAAGAATTCTGAAAAAAGTATCACATGATCCAGAAAAAGAAGCACAACTGTTTCCAACATTCATAATAAATCAGAATATTGATAATAAATCAAATGGAATCTGAAGGATCAGTGTCAAGGACACTGAAGACTAGCTACTGCAATGGCTGCTGAAAATTCAGCTTTGCATCGCAGGAGTAATTTAGATTTTAAAGTATAAAAGAAATATAAAATGTATGTTTTAAATTGTAATGATTCTCTATTTTTGTTCAAATAAATGCAGCTTCGATTAGCAAAAGATACATCTTTAGAGAACATTAATCTTGCTGACCCCTACCTTTTGAACCGGCGTACAGTACACCTCACACTTCAGAAGTAACTGCAGCACAGCACATGACAAACAGTGTCATGAGAGAAGTCTGATGAGGAATCTAAGAGGAGCAGTAAAGCAGAGTTGGGCTGGTGTTATGTTCTTGTTTGTGGAGTAAGTTGGGTACAATGTCTGTCTAGTCAGTGATAGCAGGCTGACAGAGACACTGTGTAATGCCCATATGGGAGCGAAGCACTTGAGTTCACTCGCAGGATGGAGCTCATTGTGCCTCTGTGGCTTGCTCATTCACACACACACATAACAAAATGACTTTCACATCTCTCAGCATGGCATGAGGAAGGGTCTGGTTTGATGGCTGATGTTGCAGGATATGAGAGATCATGCAGAAGTGAAGCACACACACATTTGAGAGCACCAGGTGGGTTACTAACAGATCAGTGAATTTATAAGGAATATAATCACACATCACATGATCACACACTCTTTTGTGTGTGTGTGTGTGTGTGTGTGTGTGTGTGTGTGTGTGTGTGTGTGTGTGTGTGTGTGTGTGTGTGTGTGTGTGCGTGCTGAGGGTTCAGAATCAGTTCTCAGGTGTGGAGGGAGATTGATTTTAAATTATTAAAATGTAAATGAGCAATCTGGGTAGGAGGATTGGGATCTAATTGGAGTCAAAGAGCAATGTTTGAGCAGAGGCAGTGTGTGTGTGTGTGTTTGTGTGTGTGTATGAAATTTAAGTGTGATGTGAAGTGGTATGTGTGAGAGCCGTTGAGCTGAAAACCCTTCTAGTTCTTAAACTTACATTAGTTGCTCACTAAGGTCCTGTTCCACCTGGTATCGACATGCATTTCAAATGTATCTCCTGTGAGCGCTTTGGAATGGCCCATTGTCTATTGTCATTAGTGTAGTAATGAATGAAACTGTATGTAACTGATGCATGTAACATACAATTTCATACATTGAATGAAACCATGCTCAGAATTGACTTTAAAACCAATTAGCTTTCTGTTGGTCAGCATGGAGAATTTGCATAGCCAACCTGACCATCTTTTACCCTCATGCGAAATTCCAGATTGTGTAGAATCTTACTGAAATTAACAATGATTCATGTGAGCACCTTTATTTTAAACACTATACATCACTTTTTGCAGAAGTGGGAAAAAAGAGGGAAAGGAATCAAATAAAAAGATAAGGAGATGTACATTGCAAAGGCCGATTTACACTAAAACAAATCTTTGGCACAATAAATATTTTAATTTAATTAGGAGTGAACATCAAAATGAACATTTATCAGGTGATTATTTTTATATATTTAATGCTTATTTTAAGACTTTTTGAACACGCTATCAACCACAATAAGATGCAAAAGTGAACTTAATTTGGTACTGGCTCACTGTCTGTGAAGCAGCTTTCTGTGAACACATGCATCTGACGTGTGCGTAAGCTGCTTCAGACAGACTTACACAAAATTGTCAAAATGCTGCTTTTGGCGAGTGACTTCATAAACACAAACTTAATTGAATCTTAAATATGTCTTAAATAATCATAAAGAGTTGGGTGAAAATCAGATGTGTGTGTCAGATCTGTGTAATATGCATCAGATTTTAAAATCACAGTGCTGCTTGCTACAGTCTGTCATTGATGTAAATCAAAGAACAAAAGAGGGGGGAAAATCCTTCACTGCTCTTTGCTGATTAACTTTTGAAGCTTGAGTTAAGATTAAAGGCAGGGTAGGTAAAAAATTTATAAACAACTTTCTTCCAAATTTGTTTAAACTTTCTATATATATCAATGCATAAGTAAAATGTAAGTACTCTGATAAAAAGAGTATAAAAATCGAGTGACTCTAGACCGTTTAATCTGTATTAAACACAGCTCATTATTTCCATTCGGGACGAAACATAGGATTGGCTTAGGCGACTGTCACTCTCTCGCAACCATGGCAACCACCCTTTTGCCACACATGACCTGCCCACTTGCGCGAGCATGTTTGATTTGAGGAATTCAACAGGCACGGATCCTAGGAATAAAAAAAAAAATGGCAGAGAAACAGCAAGCAAAATTCACAGTATCGGCCTATGCAGTTAGTGAAGGCAAACCAGGCAAAAAAAGGAAGACAGTAACAGTACAAGAAAAGGCAATGAACAAAAAGTCTTTGGATAAACAAATAAATAAAACGCGAGTTAATATCAGAGTGGCTTTCCAGCGATGGCGAGAACTGAGGGAACTCAAGGGGCTGAAAAGTGACTCCTTGATGGCTTTATTTCTGCTGGACAGGTAAATCTTTCTTTTTGTATTTTGATCATACATATTTTTTTGTTTATTTTTTCATGAAGCATGTGTCATTAGCACACGTAGCTGCGTAATATAGCTAACATAACATTACTTAGCGAGCCGTAGTAGAGGCTTTGGAAGGAGCCCAGAAGGGAGGGGGTGGAGTGAATGGAAATAATGAGCTGTCTTTAAAACAGACGTGAGAGGTCTACAGACACTCGATTTTTATACTTTCTTTTTCAGAGTACTTACATTTTAATTATGTATTGATATATAAATAAAGTTTAAACAAATTTGGAAAAAAAGTTTTTTTATACATTTTTTACCTACCCTGCCTTTAATAAGACCACTTATTCATTTATATAAAATTTAAAAGCACACTTAAATGAAAAGTTGTTTTCAAAGTTATTTTTCAAAGCCTATTAAATGTTAAAAGTAATGGCTTTCAATTATTCTATAGTCTTGAAAGGCTATAATTATGGGCAAAAATTGAGAGGAAAATGCATTTAAAAGAGACAGTAGCAGTATTGGTATCAGTGATAGTGGTCTTCATTAGGCTACTTAGTAAAAAGAGGCCATTAAACACCTGTTTAAAATATACATTTTTTAGTGCCACGTAAAAAAAAGAAGAAAAAAAACTAAGATTTTGAGATTAAAGTCGCAATATTTCGAGAAAAATTATTAAAGTTATAATATTTTGAGAGTATATTCTAGCCTTTTGCACATGCAAATGGCCTGGATTGGGAGCACCGGGAGATATTCCAAAATCTTAGCTTTCAAAATCTGTCAGTTTTATAGTGAAATATTAATGTGTTTTTCATGCTCTTTAATGTGGCATGACGGATCACTGTATTCGCTTCAGTTTAAATGGCATGTGAGTCTTTCCGATTACAATAATGAGACCATATTTTCATTATAAATTAAACTATACTGTTTTTTCATGCCTTTTGATGTTCCCTCACTTTTATATTTTACTATAAACTTGAAATAAAGAGGAAAAACACATTTATCATTTGTATTTCGTAATAACACTAACAGAATTAGAAAGCTGTGGATGGCGTGCTACAAATAATGAATGGAAGACGTTAAATATTATTTCCAATCATTAACTGTATTATACAACTTATGAATAGTCACTTACATGTTATAGCCTACCAGCTACCTAAGAAAAGAAAACAATATAACTTATGTTAATGAGTTGGAGCCCACTTCAACTTTTAGGCTACATATAAAAGTTTGTACGACACAGAGGTTTTTGCATAGTAGGTGGTGGAATTTTTGACAATTTGGAATTGTCACAAAGAAAACAGTATAATTTAATGAACTGGTTCACATAAATAGAGTGATCTGATCATTAAAGTGCTTGAAAAACACATTATTGTAAGACACATCATTTGTGTTTGCTATAAAACTGATTTTGAAAGCTGAGACTTATATTAAAAGTAGGCCTACCTAAAGCAAAAATCTTATTGCTATTGGGTGGCTGGCACACTACAAATAAGGAATGCAATGGAAGACATGAAATATTATTTCCAAGCATACTGTACTGTCCCTGTGAGTATGACACATGGTATGATTTCTGCTAATAATCCCACATATATTTGTAGTGTATTAAAAAAGGGTTGAATAAGAGAGCTACAGCACCCCTCAAAGGAATGTCGATCGGTTGTGTTAGTTGATGTTAATATAGAAAGTTGTTCATGTTCAGTCTGTTAATAAATATCATATTCTTGATATTAAGCTGTCTCCGCGAGTCCTTAAAATGGACTCTTCCTCATCCCAGTAAGATTATGCGACCTCATGCAACTATATTAAAATAAATTATATTGGCCTGGCAACTTCTCCCAGTGCTCTCAATCAGGGCCATTTTCATGTGCAATAAAGGCTATACTATCAAAATATTATAACTTTAATTTCTAAAATTTAAATTCTCGATACAGTTCGACTTTATAATAGTTTTCTATAAAGTCACTCCTTCTGACAAGCACAGTCTGCTCTGATTGGTCAACTGACCCAGTGCATTGTGATTGGCCGAAACACCACAAGCTCTCGTCGGAAATGCAATGCCCCTTTCCATAATCTTTCTAAATACATGTAAAGTTAATAATGTCCATAGTTTTACCATCAGTACAACAGATGGCATGACAGACATAGTGATGAAGCTCATATGTGTTTGAAGTACACAAGCCACTGATGGTTAAGACAGCTGACTCCACTGTGTGACCGTCTCTCTCTCTCTCTCTCTCTCTCTCTCTCTCTCTCACACACACACACACACACATACATGATGCGCAAAACTCCACATTTGAACAGTCAATAGTAAATACTTAAACTAATAGCAAAACATACTTACAGTAGCTGATTCAGAAGCGTCAGATTGTTTGTAGCAAAATCAGCATTACCTCCTCTCCTAGGTTCACTAAACAGTCGTCCATAAAATGCGTTACTGTTCTGTTGTAAGTAATCGTAAAGATACCAAATGCATCTACTTTCGGAAGACCAAATAAAGTGCTTTTGCTTTCACCTAGATACACAGCATCTTCCTGACATGGCTGCTTCAACACTAACTGCGGTTACTGAAACCATGCCCTCTTTATTTGCGTGAACATTTGGGTGGCATTACGCAAATATTTCCACATAGTGACGTAGACATGTGGGGGCGTGTTTGAACGAGCTGTTTCAGGCGGTGTGGCAGAGTCTTAACTTTGATAAAGAATATCTCTTTGGATTTGAGACTTTAGTGTTTGCAACTTTATAGATCTACTTTATGCACCAACAGCTTGTAACACTCCAAAGAGAAAGGAAAATTGAAATCACATCATATGACCCTTATATTATGCTTATATTCTTTGGATTTCTTTCAGTCTGCTTTATTTCCCAAACCAAGTTTTTTCATTTAAGTCCTGACTCTCTTTTGCCCTTGAACCAATATTTAATTGTCTTCTCAACCATCTCTTCTCTCTCTCTCTCTCTCTCATCCTTCGAGAGGTTTCCATCTGCATCTCTCTCTTCCACTTCAAACCTCCATCTGTCTCCCACCTTCACCTCTATATTCAGTGCTCTAGTGTCCATTTCACCTCTTCTTTCACTCTGATTTGTGTGTCTACTCTTTCACTTATTCCTCCTCTCTGTCCTTGTCTTCTCACCCTCATCTCTCTCTCATTCTCTTTCTCTCTTAGTAAATGATATGGAATGTATGACCTCCATCCATTTAGGGCAGAGACTACTTTCACCCTATTAGCTTTTCTCTTTCCTGCATTAGCATTACCAGGTTGTGCTGTGGTATTCAAAGCACTCCTTTTCAGCATGTAAAATGAAAAGAGTATTTTTTTTTCTTGTTAAAAATAGTATTCATGTGAGCTCTTGGTCAGGCTTCTTGTCAAAGATGATGCATGTAATAATACAATAATCTGTCATTGGCCAACCATGTTCTGTTTGTTATCTCAGTTTATTATGCCTGTTGCAGGACAGTTTTTTTTTTAATATATTTATAATTTAATATATGTTTTATGTCAAGACATTAGTTATTAGGGGTGTAGCGGTACGCAAAAATCACGATTCGGTACGTACCTCGGTTTTAAAGTCACGGTTCGGTTCATTTTCGGTACAGTAAGGGAAAGAAATGCAAACATTAAACTGCAGGTTGTTTATTACTATACACTTTTAAAAAAAATACTTTTTAATTAAATATACATAAAATAAAAAAAGAATAAGAAATAAAATACTGCTGCAAAGTTCTCCTCTAAATAAAATACTCTAAGTCTCAAACCAATATCATATAATAAAATATAATGTAAAATATAAATAAATAACTATGATTACAGTGCAGCATTACCAATCCCAGCTTGTAGGCCTGCTTCACCAGAACCGTGCCGTGCCTGCTGCTGTAGGTGACAGGGAGGCCGCCGACAGACCAGGCTCTTGTCTTCATGACAACAATATCTATACTTCATGTTGACCATAAATATAAAGCTTACTGATAAAGGACACCGTCAACAGTATTGACGGCAAAATAGACTATGTTTGACAGGTGCAATATTTGAAAATCGATAATTATTAATTTATTTTTGAAATTACATTTATATCTGAATTTATGTCAACCTATAGACTTTCAAACATCAAAGTGTCATGAATTAATATGTATTTGTGTACAAAATGACATATAAACATATTTTCCTATTCTATTTTGCCTGGAAACGCTTCCAACACACTTGCGTGTCGCGTGAAAAATAGGCGTCGGTTCTATTTCTTGCATGCGTTTTCCGCGCGGCTCGAGCCACGCCTGAGATGCGCGTCTCATGAAGGCAGTCTGCAAGCTCTAACCTGTTAACATGGGAGCAGTATTAAAAACGGACACGCCACGCAGCTGAGACGCTTAAGCCACGCATCCAGTGTGTCGCCGGCCTTAGAATCAGCTGCAGGGCGGGATTTGCGCTGAACGCGGAGACTTCCGCCACTTAATATGTTCGTTTGGAAGCACGAAAATGTACTTGTTCCGCGCACAAAATATTGCACTCTGTCATTCGGTACACACGTGCACCGTACCGAAAGCCCTGTACCGAAACGGTCCGGTACGAATACACATACCGTTACACCCCTATTAGTTATACATTACTGATTTAAAGTTCGGGGTCTGTAGGATTGTAAGAAGTCTATGTTCAACAGGGTTTCAGTTCTTTGATCAAAAATAGAGTAAAAACAGTTATATTATTACAATTAAGTGTTTTATTTTTAATGTATTTTAAAGCATAATTTACTCCTTTCATAAGAAAGCTGAATTTTTAACAGCCATTTCGATCATTCTAAGATGCTGATTTGGTGCTCAAGAAACAATCATTATCAGTGTGTTTGTCACGCAACTGCTGCTGAGTACGGAGTGAAGGAGACAAAGGAGATTTCAAAGTTAATCTTTTAATAACAGCCAAAGGAAACAGGTAAACACACGTAGCAAATGATGACATGAACAATTCCATACAAGGGAGAACAGAACGGGCTCAAACTCAAATAGGGCAGATATGATGGGCTGACAGGTGATGAGGATAACTAATAACAAGGAACAGGTGAGTACTAATAATGGGGAAAGGAACTGGAACGACCAAATGAGGACAAACAGGAACTAAACAGGAACACGCACATGACAGATATCTCCCCCCTCCTAGTGCAGGACAGGAATAGGGCGGAGACCAGAAGGGCCAGGGCGGATCAAGGGTCTTAGGAGGCCATGGTGGATCCCTCTCCCAATTTTCTTGGGGAAAATTAAGTATCATGGGGAGTTCTCAGGAGGTGTGGGCACTGGAGGGTGCTCTGGATGAGCGAGCACTGGAGGGCGCTTTGGGGGACCGGGCACTGAAGGGTGCTTTCGAGGAGCCGGCTCTGGAGGGTGCTTTCGAGGAGTGGACACTGGAGTGCGGTTTCGAAGAAGCGGACACTGGAGGGCGCTCTGGAGGTGTAGGGCTGACTACCTCGGGGGAATCAGGAGATGAAGGAGGGCTGGACGGGACCAGCAGTGACGAAGGAACTATGGAGGCAGCATCATGTACAGAAGCCCTAAATCAGTGGCGGTCAGCTGTCATGATGGTGAGCTGGCTCTGGATCGGGCTGGACACTCTCCAGACACCGGAAGATCCCTCCCCTCCATCTTAGTTTGGTGGTGTCTGGTAGGTCCACAGATGGTAATTAGCCCTGATCCAGAACAGTGAGTTGAGCGTGGCTTCATCTAACGACATACTCACAGTGATGCCTCAGAACTCCCACGCACACTTCATGAACGGAAGATGCAAGCAAGCTAGGGCGGCGAACTGAGCGTCAACTTCCATTGTCACGGGATTAACAAAAGGGAAAACAAAGTTTTTAAAATGGCCCTGATTGAGAGCACTGGGAGAAGTTGCCAGGCCAATATAATTTATTTTAATATAGTTGCATGAGGTCGCATAATCTTACTGGGATGAGGAAGAGTCCATTTTAAGGACTCGCGGAGACAGCTTAATATCAAGAATATGATATTTATTAACAGACTGAACAGGAACAACTGTAAACACATATTTGTTCTGCTGTAAATTTGGGCATTTTAACATGGTGAGTCAATCGGACTGATTCCCTTTTGGAGCCAATCCCTAGCGGCCAGTCGATAAATTGCAGTTTAATCACTTCCTTGTTGGTTTCAAGAGAGAGACTGGAAGGTTGACGCTCGGCTCGAACTCAAATAACGATGGGCAGACAGGTGATGAGGTCAACTAATAACAAGGAACAAGTGATTGCTAATAATGGGAAAAGGAACTGGAAGGACCAAATAAGGATAAACAGGAACACACACGTGACAGTGTCGTGCTACTTAATTATTTTTTTTTTGGAAACAGTGCTGCATTTTTTTCTGAATTCTTTTCAGAGAACAGCATTTATTTAAAACAGAAATCACCCTTACAATGTAAAAGTGTTGGCTGTCACTATTGATCTACTTAGAGACTAATTTTTACTACTTAGAGAAAAAAATTAATAGTCTATGATTTACATTCAAACAGACCTAAAGGCTTGTGGTGATCACAAGTTTCTAATTTGGAAACCAATTCAGTTCTAATTTTATTTGATTATATGTCTTGTCGATTTCTCTCTTTTAAAGTTAATGCCAAAATCAAACTACAAATAAATTCGTACATCTGTAACTGCTTACATTGGAATAGGAAAAAGTATGTTACACTGAATAATTTCACGCTTCCTTTAAGTAGACTAGGACAGATCCAGGCCACATTTTTCAGTGGTCTAGTTAAAATTAGCTAAACTCATATCCTTTGCCAGATAGACATATGGGTAAGTCTTTCTGACCTGTGCACTTTCAGTAGTTAGTTAGAAGTTTCCTAGAAATTTTGCTGTTTTTTTCCAAATACCACTTCATTATCTCATAAGAGAAAGAATGGAGGTCAGTTTGTAGAGAAAAAACAATCAAACAAACAAAAACAGTATTACCTTTAAACCCCCTTGGACAGCCCAAAGCAGACTTGAGTTCAAAAACCAATCCCTTTGGACCTCATGGCTTAAAATGTGCAAGTACAAAAAAGCCCTGACATACTTGGAGCTCTATGAGTGTTTAATCTATATGTGGGATTTCCTCCGTGAAGTTCAGTGATGTTGTGTCATTTCATGGAGATACATGTATTTGGGTCTATTTTAGAGTCAAAATGAGGCTTTGATCAGAGCACGACAGAGAGAGCGTGTGTGAGCGGGTTGGCGGCTGACAGTTCTGGGTTGCATGTGCTGGTGTGTCTCCAGAGAAAGTCTCTAGGCAGATTGGAATTGTTTAATCTAAGTGTGACAGGCAGAGATGGATAGAAATGTAAAAGAGAGAGAGAGAGATTGAGAGAAACACTCAGATTAATATTAAAACAGACTGCAGGGATGTTGAGACTGATAGCATTTAAATGGAAATGTTCTATATGATCTACATTCATTTAGAGTTTGTTACCTTTTTTTAGCCTCATTATTACAAACATAAACAGTTTTGGGATATCTAACTAGTTACATGTAACAATGTTACGTACTGTAATAAAATTACAAAATAAATTAGGGTTGGGCAAGTTAACGTGTTATTATCGCATTGACGCATTAATTGATTATCACCGATAATTATTTTATCACGCGTTAATGCAGTTTTTTATTATTGTGAAAGTCTGTTGCTCACTGGCTCTTATTACACATACAGACTTATCATGTGTAACAGGAGGGGATGCTCCCTATCAAAATATTTTAAGCTAAGCATCAGCATTCACAAAACCACTGTTATTTTTAACAGGAAAGAATGCAACGAGCTCATAATCACGACTTCATAAAAGGGAAATAGGAAGTTTCCGATAGCGCGTGAATATAGCAGAGAAGCGCTTGCTCAGCACAGTGGAGTGCACTGTTTTGTTAACTTTCTGGTTTATTATTTTGAGTCGTATGGGACGTGGTAACACACGGCCCTCTCACAATATATTGCTTTACATTTATCGCTTTTCCCGCTCAGAAATATTCACACATTCATGCACCACGTATCAGAAGACCTGCGCTACAGCATGGTTACACTCACTAATCTATATATAACTGAACCGCGCTCTTACCCACCTCTTCCAACTGAGCCAGGGGCTGCTAAACGGAGGGATCACACTAGTCAAGGGGATTAAGATTGTGAGCACACCCTAATTATTCTACAACCCGAATTCCGGAAAAGTTGGGACGTTTTTTAAATTTTAATAAAATGAAAACTAAAAGACTTTCAAATCACATGAGCCAATATTTTATTCACAATAGAACATAGATAACATAGAAAATGTTTAAACTCAGAAAGTTTACAATTTTATGCACAAAATGAGCTCATTTCAATTTTGATTTCTGCTACAGGTCTCAAAATAGTTGGGACGGGGCATGTTTACCATGGTGTAGCATCTCCTTTTCTTTTCAAAACAGTTTGAAGACGTCTGGGCATTGAGGCTATGAGTTGCTGGAGTTTTGCTGTTGGAATTTGGTCCCATTTTTGCCTTTTATAGATTTCCAGCTGCTGAAGAGTTCGTGGTCGTCTTTGATGTATTTTTCGTTTAATGATGCGCCAAATGTTCTCTATAGGTGAAAGATCTGGACTGCAGGCAGGCCAGGTTAGCACCCGGACTCTTCTACGACGAAGCCATGCTGTTGTTATAGCTGCAGTATGTGGTTTTGCATTGTCCTGCTGAAATAAACAAGGCCTTCCCTGAAATAGACGTTGTTTGGAGGGAAGCATATGTTGCTCTAAAACCTTTATATACCTTTCAGCATTCACAGAGCCTTCCAAAACATGCAAGCTGCCCATACCGTATGCACTTATGCACCCCCATACCATCAGAGATGCTGGCTTTTGAACTGAACGCTGATAACATGCTGGAAGGTCTCCCTCCTCTTTAGCCCGGAGGACACGGCGTCCGTGATTTCCAACAAGAATGTCCAATTTGGACTCGTCTGACCCTAAAACACTATTCCACTTTGAAATAGTCCATTTTAAATGAGCCTTGGCCCACAGGACACGACGGCGCTTCTGGACCATGTTCACATATGGCTTCCTTTTTGCATGATAGAGCTTTAGTTGGCATCTGCTGATGGCACGGCGGATTGTGTTTACCGACAGTGGTTTCTGAAAGTATTCCTGGGCCCATTTAGTAATGTCATTGACACAATCATGCCGATGAGTGATGCAGTGTCGTCTGAGAGCCCGAAGACCACGGGCATCCAATAAAGGTCTCCGGCCTTGTCCCTTACGCACAGAGATTTCTCCAGTTTCTCTGAATCTTTTGATGATGTTATGCACTGTAAATGATGAGATTTGCAAAGCCTTTGCAATTTGACGTTGAGGAACATTGTTTTTAAAGTTTTCCACAATTTTTTTACGCAGTCTTTCACAGATTGGAGAGCCTCTGCCCATCTTTACTGCTGAGAGACTCTGCTTCTCTAAGACAAAGCTTTTATAGCTAATCATGTTACAGACCTGATATCAATTAACTTAATTAATTACTAGATGTTCTCCCAGCTGAATTTTTTCAAAACTGCTTGCTTTTTTAGCCATTTGTTGCCCCCGTGCCAACTTTTTTGAGACCTGTAGCACGCATTAAATTTTAAATGAGCTAATTAAGTGGATTAAAGTGTAAAATTTCTCAGTTTAAACATTTGCTACGTTATCTATGTTCTACTGTGAATAAAATATTGGCTCATGTGATTTGAAATTCCTTTAGTTTTCATTTTATTAAAATTAAAAAAACGTCCCAACTTTTCCGGAATTCGGGTTGTACCATATCCCACACACACGAGTCTCTACCCGCACATCAAGTGTTGTCCTGCGCCGCACTCTGCTGCGATGGGTCCTGCGATCGTGCAGGTCTCTACTCGGAAGATGCCTGTTATAATGTTATGATTGAGGCTCTGGACTTTTTATAATAAACTATAAAATATTTTCTATAAAAACGTTAATGTCCTGGAAGTGACAAATAGCTTGTTTTATATTTAATTTAATTACATTAATGTTATAAGTTACAATAAATATTGTTACTGCTACTATGTAAAAGGAATACTGTTGTAAAAAAAAAAAGCATTTTATTTGTTTAAAGTGGTTACTGTGGTTCAAGTAGCAGTACTTTTAAATGAAAAAAAGAAATCTTATAAAAAAAATATATAATAATTAACAATTGCAAAGTGGGTTAATCTGAATATTTGCTGTAAAAAGCTAGGATATGTTGAATAAAATTAATTTGTTTTGCCTGTTATTGATTGACCACTCTAAAATATGAGACACTAATGTTTCAGGAGTTAAGGACCCAGAATAGGACACATGCTTATTCGATTACTGATTTATGTATATGCTTTACTTTTTAAGATTAACTGTTTTTTCCAAAGGCATTGTTGGTTGCCAATGTTTTCTGTTATAGCTATGCAAAGATTTGCTTTTCAAAAACAGTATCGCCGCTTTTAAACCATTTCGGATGGTTTTAATATCTCATAGTAAAAAGAGGTGTTAAGTCTGATTTTGTGGTGACTGTGCTTTAAAATTAAACTACTATAATCTTAATTCAAATGATGAAGGATTCTGAAGACAGTAAGGTTAACCCTGCATGCTTTAAATGTTTGAGAACATTCATTAAAAAACTTAGTAAATGTAATCAAAAGGTAATCAAATGTAATATGTTACATTACTTTAATAAAGTAACTGAAATAGTTAGACTACTTGTATTTTTTCAATAGGGTTTACAATAGGGAATTTCATTTCCAAAGTAACCTTCCCAACACTACAAATATATACACTACTATTGTTACACTACAAACTCTTACGGATCACTCGGAGACAGAGGAGTAACAGATGAAGTTAGTATTTATTGTTAAGACACAAGCAGAGGAGCGGGAAGTGAAGAGTGGATGGGTGTTGGGATCCGTGCCGTGAAGGTAGTGACCACACACACGCACCGTAGGGGCTTTGAGGATCTTGGAGGCAATCCTTGGAGAGAAGATGGAAGAAGAGTCTTCGGAGGTTATCCTTGGAGAGAAGGTAAAGAGGAGTTAGTCCTTAAAAGTTAGCGCACAGGAATGATCTTGTCGCGAACATGACCGGACAATGACTGGGTGCGTGTGTGTTGCTTTTATGGTGCTGTGGTGGATGCCTGGTGATGAGGATCAGGTGGTGATGGTTAGTACTCAGGTTAGGGTGTGCGCTGTGATTGTGTAGAGGTGGAACCTGGCGTGTTTGTGACAGTACCCCCCTCCCCAGGGCCCGCTCCTGAGGGCCGGGGACCCCGACGTCGTGGTGGGCGTCCTCTTCCCCTGGGAGCTGGTCGGTTGGGGTGTCTGGAGTGGAAGGTATCCAGCAAGGCGGGATCCAAGATGTCATTGCGTGGGACCCAGGAACGTTCCTCTGGACCGTATCCTTCCCAGTCCACTAAGTATTCCAGCTGCCCACCACGCCGCCGGGAGTCCAGGATGTCCTTGACCGAGTAGGCTGCGCCGTCATCTAGGAGGAGAGGAGGGGGGGCTTCCGTCTCGCCAGGTTCTGTGGAGGGAAGAACAGAAGGATGGTGAGGTTTTAAGAGTGAGACATGGAAAGTGGGGTGAATCCGGTACTCGGGGGGAAGTTGAAGTTTGTAGGTGACCGGATTGATCTGCTGGGTGATTGTGAAAGGGCCAATGAACCTGGGACTGAGCTTGCGGCAGGGTAGACGCAGGCGGATGTCCCGGGTAGACAGCCAGACCTTCTGACCGGGTTGATACTGGGGAGCCTCGGAACGGCGAAGGTCGGCTGCCGTCCTGCGTCTACGGAGCGCCCGTTGCAGTTGGTGATGGGCCGCGTCCCAGACCCTCTCGCTCTCCTGGAACCAATAGTCGACCGCGGGAACATCAGAGGGCTCTCAAGACCAGGGGAATAGAGGTGGCTGGTAGTCGAGTACGCACTGGAAGGGTGTGAGTCCGGTGGTGGGTTGACAGAGGGAGTTCTGTGCGTACTCAGCCCACCCCAGGAATTGGTTCCAGGAGTTCAGGTGGCCGTGACAGAAGGTACGGAGGAAGCGTCCGATCTCCTGGACCTTTCTTTCCGTCTGCCTGTTGGACTGTGGGTGGTAGCCGGAGGACAGGCTGATGGCCACACCTAGGAGGGAGTGAAATGCTTTCCATACCCGGGAGATGAACTGGGGGCCACGATCCGACACTATGTCCTCTGGAATGCCGAAGTACCTGAAGACATGGTTAAACATTAGTTCTGCCGTTTCCATGGCAGTGGGGAGACCCTTCAGAGGAAGAAGAAAATCTATCTTTAGAAAATCTATCCACAATAATCAGAATACATGTGTTGTTGTCAGAGGGTGGAAGGTCTGTTATGAAATCCACTCCTAGGTGTGACCACGGGCGATTGGGAACGGGCAGAGGATGGAGTTTGCCAGATGGTAGATGGCGAGGACTCTTGGACATGGCGCAGCTGGTACATCCACTCATGTACCTTCTGACATCTGAGGCCATGTTGGGCCACCAGAAGCGTTCCCGTAGCAACGAGAGGGTTTCATTGACCCCCGGGTGACCAGTGCCAAGTGATGTATGGGTGGAGTGGATGAGTGGAGTGCGACATGTCCTAGGGATGTACTGGTGTCCTGGTGGGCAACCCGGCGGGGTGTTGTTAGGAGCTTTGGCTGGAGGTAGAGTCTCTGCTGACCAGGTGATAGGGGCGACTATGATATTGTCCGGGAGGATTGGTTCGGGGTTCTCAGATCTCTCTTTGGGTGCGTAACATCTGGACAGAGCATCGGCCTTAACATTCTTTGCCCCAGGGCGGTAGGAGATGGAGAAATGAAAGCGGGTGAAGAATAGCACCCAGCTTGTCTGGGGTTGAGTCCTCTTGGCTGCTTTAAGGTATTCCAGATTTTTATGGTCAGTGAGAACTTGAAAAGGATGTTTGGCTCCCTCCAGCCAATGTCTCCACTCCTCCAGGGCAAGCTTGATGGCAAGTAGCTCCCTATTTCCGATGTCATAATTAACCTCCGCCGGGTTGAGTTTCCTGGAGAAGAAGGCACATGGATGGAGGCGGCTGGGCGTCCCCTTCTGCTGAGACAGGACCGCTCCCACTTCGGTGGTAGAGGCGTCCACTTCCACGACGAATGGTAGATCTGGGTTCGGATGCACGAGGAGTGGGGCGGTCGTAAAGGCCAGCTTCAAAGCCTGGAAGGCTTCGGTGGCGGCAGGAGTCCATGACAGGGACTTGGGCTTCTGACGAATGAGGTTGGTTAGAGGACTGGTGATAGTACTAAAATTCTGAATGAATCGTCTATAAAAATTGGCAAAGCCAAGGAATCGCTGCAGTTCTTTTATGGTGGTAGGAATGGGCCAATCCCGGACGGCGCTTACCTTCCCCTCGTCCATCCGGATGCCACTGCGGTCGATGGTATATCCAAGGAACTGCACTGAGGGTTGATGGAAAGAACACTTCTCTGCTTTTAGGTAGAGCTGGTAGTCCCTCAGGCGTTGCAAGACCTCCGCAACGTGGTGTTTATGTTCTGCCTGGCTCCGGGAGTATATCAAGATGTCATCGATATAGACTAGGACGAACTGATGGAGGAAATCCCGGAGCACCTCATGTATGAAGTCCTGGAATACGGAGGGGGCGTTTACTAGCCCATACGGCATAACACAATACTCGTAGTGACCAGTATTGGTGATGAAGGCGGTCTTCCACTCGTCACCCTCACGTATCCGGATGAGGTTATACGCGCTGTGGAGGTCCAACTTGGAGAACACAGTGGCACCACGGAGATGTTCTAGGGCCGCTGGGACGAGGGGAAGAGGATAACGAAACTTCTGAGTTATCTTGTTAAGGGCTCTATAATCAATACATGGCCGTAAACCTCCATCCTTCTTGGCCACGAAGAAGAAACTGGAAGCAGCAGGGGAGGTAGATGGGCCGATGTATCCTTGAGCCAGCGCCTCCCTGATGTAATCCTCCATGGCCTTCTCCTCGGGAACGGATAGGGGATAGATCCGTCCCTTAGGCACTGGTTCACCCGGCAGCAGATCTATTGCACAGTCCCACGGCCGGTGTGGAGGCAGCTTGGAGGCCCGCTTCGGACAGAAGACATCACTGAAGGGGGCGTAGCACTGGGGTATGGAGATGGACTGGTTCTCGACAGGGCTTTCAATAGAGGTGGAGTAGACTGGTAGTGGTTCGGGGGGACGTTCCACTGGAACAGGACAGCCGGAGATACATGATTGAAAGCTGGCTTCGCCCCACTTCAGGATTTCTCCGGTCTTCCAGGAGATCACCGGGTTGTGCTGCTCCAACCATGGGCGCCCTAGGATGACGTCAGCGGTGGAATCCTCCAGAACCAGCAGATGGATGTCTTCGCGATGTAGGAGTCCTGTTTGAAGGGAGATAGGGTCCACGCAGTGGCGTACATACTTCTTGCTTAACGACCTGCCGGTGATTGTGTGGATCTGGTAAGCGGCCGGCGTGGCCGCGGTTGGGAGCCTGAGTTGACGGCAGAGGGCGCCGGAGATGAAGTTGCCGGCTGACCCAGAATCGAGGAGGGCGGAAACTGAAAGAGACACATCAGCCGCAGTAAGTGTCACAACAGTGGTGAGTGGTTTCATTTGGTATCGTGAAGGAAGGATGGCACTCACCATGGGACAAGGAGGATGAATGGGGCACCCAGCTATGGTATGCCCCGAAGCTGCACAATATAGACAAAGATTCTGGGCCAGCCGTCTTTGACGCTCCGCCATCGTGAGGCGGTATGAGTCCACTAACATGGGCTCGCTGGCTGGTTCTGGGGAGCTGACGTTCTCCGGTCGGCAGAGCGGTGTGGAGGAATGCGCCTGGCCCTGGTGCTCTTCTAAGCACGACTGCATACGAGTGGCGAAGCGGATGGACAGCTGGATGAATCGCTCGAGGCCGATAGTATCCTCGTATGCAGCGAGATGCAACCGCACTCTGGGTTCCAGTCCTTGGCGATAGGTAGTGAGAAGGGCCTGTTCGTTCCACCCACTAGAGGCCGCCAGAGTTCTGAACTGCAAGGCATAATCATTGACAGACATATTCCCTTGTTTCAAATTGTATAGTCTCTCACCTATCGAGGAGTCCCAGGCAGGTTTGCCGAAAACTTCCCGGAAATGTTCGATGAAGCTAGAATATGACTGGGTTACAGGGTTATTCTGGATCCAGAGAGAATCTGCCCACTGTAATGCCTTGCCTTGTAACTGGGAGATAATGAAAGCTACCTTGGATCGGTCCATTGGATATGAGAGCGGTTGCATCTCCAGGACCAGTGAACACTGAAGCAGGAAACCGCTGCATTCCTCCGCCAAACCAGAGTAGGGCACTGGCCGTGCCATGGGACTGGCGTGCATGGCAGGTGAAGGAGGGATGACGGGATCAGCGGAAGTGCTCGCTGGTGGTGGTGATGCAGGTGCTGACATGAGTGTCCGACTGAGTGCATCCACTAATTCCTGGAAGGGGTCCGTGAGGCTCATGCTTGTGTCTCTCGGTGCAGGTCCGGTCATCTGTTACGGATCACTCGGAGACAGAGGAGTAACAGATGAAGTTAGTATTTATTGTTAAGACACAAGCAGAGGAGCGGGAAGTGAGGAGTGGATGGGTGTTGGGATCCGTGCCGGGAAGGTAGTGACCACACACACGCGCCGTAGGGGCTTTGAGGATCTTTGAGGCAATCCTTGGAGAGAAGATGGAAGAAGAGTCTTCGAAGGTTATCCTTGGAGAGAAGGTAAAGAGGAGTTAGTCCTTAAAGTTAGCGCACAGGAATGATCTTGTCGCGAACGTGACCGGACAATGACTGGGTGCGTGTGTGTGGCTTTTATGGTGCTGTGGTGGATGCCTAGTGATGAGGATCAGGTGGTGATGGTTAGTACTCAGGTGAGGGTGTGCGCTGTGATTGTGTGGAGGTGGAACCTGGCGTGTTTGTGACACAAACATTTAGGGTCAGTAATTATTCAGGAAGGATTATTAAGGTGTTTTTTCAGGAAGGATGTATGTAATTGATCAAAAGAGACAGTAAAGATCATTATCATGTAACAAATGATTTATGTTTCAATTAAATGCTTTTCTTTTGAAGAAGCACAACTGTTTTCAACATTGATGTTAATAATACAAAATGTTTCTTGGACAACAAATCAGCATACAGTACGTCTGAAAGATCATATGACAATAATCCAAACCAATCTAATCCACATTATTTCTATAGCACATTTTACAAACACAAAGTTTCCAAAGTGCTGCACAAAAGACTCAGGACATACAAAGCAATTAAAATATATAGAATACAAAAGATAAAAATAATAAATACCACAAAAGGACCACACAACTCACGTGCAGTTAAAAGCCAAAGAATAAAAATGAGTCTTTAGACGAGCCTTAAAACACTCAACTGTAGGGGCAGTTCGAACATGGAGGGGCAGAGCGTTCCATAGTTTAGGTCCAACCACAGAGAATGCCCTGTCCCCCCGAGTTTTAAGTCTTGACTTAGGGACTGCAAGCTGTAGCTGGCCCTCTGACCTCAGTGTCCGCTCTGGCGTATAAATTTGGATGAGGTCCGAGATATATGTTGGGGCCAGTCCATTTACAGCATTAAAAACAAACAATAAAATCTTAAAATCAATCCTAAAACGAACAGGAAGCCAGTGCAATGAGGCAAGAATTGGAGTGATATGAAAACGCTTTTTGGTTCCTTTTAAAAGACGTGCTGCAGAATTTTTAACTAACTGTAAGCGTGAAAGTGTGTTTTGATTTATACCAATATAAATTGCATTACAGTAGTCTAAACGAGAAGAAATAAAGGCATGTGTAACTTGTTCAAAACTGTTAAAAGACAAAAACGGTTTAACTTTGGCTAAAAGGTGAAGATGATAAAAACTAGATTTCACTACTGCTTTTGATTTGTTTGTTTAGTTTAAAATCACTGTCTATTTTTACCCCAAGGTTAGTTACAACAGGATGCACAAAATCATTGAGGGAGCCTAAATCTATCATGGGGTTAGTGGGGCCAAACTGGATAATCTCTGTTCCTCTTCAGGAACTCGAGCTGCGTCGAGAACGTTTGTGGAACGCGTCCAGCGTGACGTCTCTGAATAATGTGTATAATCAGTCCAAAGGAAGGGCGATACGTCATAGGTGGGTGACGTCAGAGACCAGGAAGCATAAAGCATGAGGGACGAAGCTGGAAATCAGCCTTGTGTCTTCAGCAAGCGCTCTGTGTGTGTGTGTCAGTCGCTATCTGTTTGTGAGTCTTATTTAGTGTGTTTGTCCACTGATAAACTCCATTGTCAAAGCTTCAATCAAGAGAAGTTTTGGGCGAGAGCAGGCAGCGTTCAGGCTGTGTGTTTTCCCTGCCAAAAAAAAAGGTAGGGACACACGCAGATCGTGTGTTGTCTGCTTGAGAGTGAAGCGCGCAGTGTCAGCTCTCGAGGGAGTTGACGGCTGCGATGCGAGTGCACACTGTAGTGAGAGGCCACAGAATCCAGTTCTGGTGGGCCCCAAGCAGGCTATGGTAATGGAACAGAAGTAGACTCTCTCTGAGGACGGAGACCATCGATGTGGTCCCTCCTTGGTTTGCAGAGTCCAGGTCCTACAGCCGGTACTTCACTGTTCCAAGGAAGGATGAGGTGTTGTGTCCTTTTCTAGATCTGTGCTTTTTGAACCTCTCAGTCAGGGGACTGAAGTTTAGCACGCCTGCACAGGCCAAGTCCGAGGACTGGTGTGTCATGATCTATCAAAAGATGCACTTATCTCCATACTTCATCATTGGAAGTTCCTGAGGTTTGCTTTTGGGGGCAAAAGCCTACCAATACGGATCTTCGACTGGCCTTGCACTCTCACTCCACACTTTCACGGCTCATCCACATTGACGATTGGTTGATATCAGCTCAATCTGAGCAGATGACGGTTCTGCACCGAGATGCCGTTCTCGCTCACATGAAAGAGCTGGGGTTAAGACTTAACGCCAAGAAAAGTGTGCTTTCTCCAGTTCAGAGAACCACTTATCTGGGCATGGTGTGGGATTCGACCACGATGCAGGCACGTATGTCACCTGCTCGGATCGAGTCGATCCTCACTGCAGTCGCGAGAGTGAGAGAAGGCCGGTCACTCACTGTCAAGCAGTCACGGAGATTGCTGGGTCTGATGGCAGCTGCGTCCAACGTGAATACTATTGGCCTGCTGTACATGAGACCCCTACAGTGGTGGCTCAAGACCAAGGGGTTCTCACCCACTTTGGAAACCCACTTTGCATGCTAAAGGTCATGCGGCGCTGCCTACGTGCCTTGGATATGTGGAGGAAGCCTTGGTTCTTGTCTCAGGGCCCGGTGCTGGGAGCTCCTTGTCACCGCGGGATGCTAGCGACAGACGCGTCCCTCACCGGCTGGGGTGCGGTCATGAGTGGCCACCCTGCCCGCGGTCTGTTAAGTGGTCGCCATCTGACATGGCACATCAACTGCCTGGAGATGCTGGCCGTGCTTTGTGCACTTCATTATTTTCTCCCAGACCTAAGAGGTCGCCATGTGTTGGTGCGCACCGACAACACAGCGGTGGTCTCTTACATCAACCACCAAGGAGGTCTGCACTCACGCCGTTTATACAACTAGCGTACCAGATCCTTGTGTGGGCCCAGGACGAATTCCTCTCGCTCAGAGCAGTTCACATTCTTAATATGGGAGCAGACATCCTGTTGAAGCAGGGGCCAAGGCCCGGGGAATGGCGGCTTCACACCAAGGGGATGAAGCAGAGTTGGAGAGTTTGGCCAGACTCGGGTGGATCTGTTTGCGACTCGAGACACATCGCACTGTCCCCTCTGGCTTCTTCTGACTCATCCAGCTCCACTGGGCCTGGACGCCATGGTACAGACGTGGCCGAGGTTTCATCTGTACATTTTTTCCCCCGATTGCTCTGCTCTCTAAAGTTCTGGAGAGAGTGCGCCGGGACGGAGCTGGCTGCTGTTAGTAGCCCCGTTCTGGCCGGGCCGGGAATGGTTCCTGGGCCTGATTTCTCTTTTTGACGGCACTCCATGGGAGGTTCCCGTCAGGAGAGATCTCCTCTCGCAGGAGGAGGGTGCGCCCCCGCATGGAGCTTAGAGACTGTAGGTGTGGTCTCTGAAGAGGCACAACTCTTAGCTTCCCGTCTCTCAACCGAGGTTGTAAGACCGTTCTCCAATCCAGAGCTACCTCAATGAGGAAACTGTATGCCTTGAAGTGGAAGCTTTTCACTTCTTGGTGCGGAGACCGCCAGCTCGACCCAGTTAACTGCCCGTATGGTACAGTGCTGGAGTTCCTGCAGGCTCTCCGCAGGGTTGACCCACTCCACCCTGAAGGTCTACGTGGCGGCCATGGTGGCCTACCGCGCCCCTCTCGGTGGCTAGTCAGTGAGCGGAAACCCTTTGGTTACATGTTTCCTCCATGGTGCGCTGAGGCTGAGGCCTCCGGCCAGAAGAAGCTTATGCTAAGCGTTGATCAGGATGTTATCCTAAGCCTCGAGTCTTCTGATCTCCCCTCTCCTGGGGGTCAAGACTCACTCCTTCTGAAGTTTGGCCATTGGACGGGTTGTCCCCGAGTTCTGTCAGGCTCCTTATCTTGCTTTAGCTGTGCTCTTCCACACTAGGCAGAGATTTGAAAGTTTGGCGGCATGGGCATTCTCGTTCCCCAAACGTTCTCGACGCAGCTCGAGTTCCTGAAGAGGAACATCTAAGGTTACGTATGTAACCCTGGTTCCTCGAAGGAATGAGACGCTGCGTCGCAGTGCCACACTTCCGGCATCTCTGGCTGGCGCTTGCTTCATCCTTTGAGGCTGATTTCCGGCTTCGCCGCTCATGCTTTATGCTTCCTGGTCTCTGACGTCACCCGCCTATGACGTCTCGCCCTTCCTTTGGACTGATTATACACATTATTCAGAGACGTCATGCTGGACGCGTTCCCCAAACGTTCTCGACGCAGCTTCTCGTTCCTTCGAGGAACCAGGGTTACATACGTAACCTTAGACATTTTACTCTCATTTAGTAAAAAATTTTGGGCCAACCACGCTTTGACGTCATTTAAACATTCAAGAAGGGGTGTCAGGGGGCTGCCTTCATGCTTTCTGATTGGCATATAAATTTGACAATCATCAGCATACAGATGATAGGAGATGCCATGATTTTTAAAAATTATTCCAAGTGGAAGGAGGTACAATGCAAAAAGAATAGGACCAAGAATTGATCCCTGGGGGACCCCACAGTTTAAAGGTGCAGTTGATGAAGTAGAGTCCCCCATTTTAACAAAAAAGCATCTCCCTGAAAGATATGACTGAAACCACTTTAGGGCAGTCCCCCTGACTCCCACACAGTTTTCCAGACGAGATAAAAGAATTTTGTGGTCAACTGTGTCAAAAGCAGCAGTGAGATCTAAAAGCACTAAAAGTGCAGACTCAGTGCTATGATATACTTTAAAACCTGAATGAAAAGTATCTAGGATGCCTTGTACCTCCAGAAAAGACTGTAGCTGCAAAAATATTTTTTTTGCCAAAATTTTCGATAAAAAAGGAAGCTTTGAAATAGGACGAAAATTTGAAACATTTGTAGACTCAAGTCCAGCTTTCTTAATCAGTGACTCAATCACTGCTTTTTTACAAAATGCAGGCACAACTCCAGAAGACAGGCTACTATTTATAATTTCCTCAACATGAGAGCCTATCGTTTCCCACACATCCTTAAAAAAGTGTGGAGGGACAGGGTCCATAGAGCATGTGGAGGGTTTAATTTGATTGATAATCTTTGTAAGAGATAACAATGAAACTGGCTGAAACTGACAAAAAATAGCTGAACATTGCATGTTTAAGGAAAAGTTTAAAGAAAGGGGCAATATATTGGCTCTAATATTTGAAGCTTTACTGTTAAAAAAGGCCAAAAAAAAATTCACAAATATCAGGTGAAAATTCAATAGAAGTGGATTGTGGAGGGTTCAACACAGACCCAATAGTTTTAAAAAGAACAAGTGGATTTTTGACATTTTGAGAAACTATTTCTGTAAAATATTGTGTTTGTTTAACTTTAACAATTTTTGATAGTTTCTCCAACTGTCCTGTAAAATCTGATAGAACACCTGCAGCCCATCCTTTTTCCACCGACGCTCTGCCCTTCTACACTCTCGCCTGGATGCGCGTGTGGCTTCACAGTGCCATGGCTCAGGCTTTGGTCTAGGGCTAATTGCTCTTATTGGAGCTACAGTGTCCATGACCTCAGAACAGGTTGACAGAAAAACATTTGTTAATTGCTCTGTATCATAGGCAACTTAACTACTGTTTGCTTGCACATTAGCAGCAAAAAGGAAGAAAAACACGAGGAGGTGTCGGGCTTAAAAGTGCCGCCACGCACAGGAGCGGGTGGTTTTGCTAAATCATTAAAAACTAAATCAAACATGTCAGGACAATGATCCGAAAAAATAGCATCAGACACCAATACATTATCAATAGGCAACCCAAAGGACAATACAAGATCCAATAAATGGCCATGTATTTGTGTGGATCCTGCAACATGTTGAATTAAATTAAAACCATAAATCAAATCTAAAAACTCTTTCGCCATAGCTTTTGAAGGGCAACAGACATGTACATTAAAATCACCAACAATTAGAATCTTATCATAATTTGTCCTTATAAAAGCAATAAAATCAGAAAAATCCTTAATAAAGTCCTGATTATGCTTTGGCGGCCGATATATCACCACGCACAGAACAGGATTTCGTGCACCCAGTTCAAAACAGCTTAGCTGAAATGAAGTAAAAGCCATCGACAATGGCTTACAATATAAGCGACTCTTTAATATTGTGGCAATTCCTCCTCCACGTCCAGTCGTATGCGGTGTGTTTATAAAAGTACACTCGGGAGGTAACAGTTCCCCAGTCAATAAAGACTGGAGTAGCGGAGAAAAATTTAGCTTTGCCATAACAGTAATAAATTACATTTTATTAACAGAAAACAGTTATTTTAAACTGTAGTAATATTTTTAAAGTTCTAATTGATTTTACTGTATAGATTTTTGATCAAACAATTGCAGCCTAGATAAGCATAAGAGGTTAAGAGATCTTACCCAACTTCTGAATGATAGTGTACATCGAAAATATAAAAAAGTAGGAGAATTTAATTTACCTGGACCTCCAATGTCTTTTCAATGTGCTTCATTTCATTGTAAAATTGCATTTGAGCCCCAAGTCTCAAAAAGAAAAACATTCCTAAACAATGAACTTGACATTCCTCAAAGATAAATTAATTCTGAACAACACTCCCCACACTCTCCACTTTCCACAATGCTCTGAGGTTATGGTTTCCTAGAACAGTAACAGTAAGACAGACATCAAAGCTCTTGCAAGAGGAGACAGCAGCTGAAACTTACTGTCACACAGCCTGGGGCAGAGACAGAGACAGAGAGAGAGATGAGCAGAAAGAGCTAAAAGGCAAGAAAACAAGAGGACAGTAACTGAGCCGCAGAACAACAGAGGAGTGGATGAGAAAATGAAGGCACTATGATACACATTCCTAATTTGACTTCAAAGTGTCTGTTTATTCTAGTACCTGTTAATGTGTCATCAAAGTGTGGCACGGTATCAAGGGACTGTGTCTCACAGCACCCAGCGTCCAGAGTGCTTGGTTTCACATGGAACTGAATGTTTAGGGGCTAAACAGAATATACTAGCACTGTCAAATGATTAACCGCGATTAACTGCATCCAAAATAAAAGTTTTTGTTTACACTATATATATATATATATATATATATATATATATATATATATATATATATATATATATATACAGTACAGACCAAAAGTTTGGACACACCTGCTCATTCAAAGAGTTTTCTTTATTTTCATGACTATGAAAATTGTAGTCACACTGAAGGCAACAAGGGCTATTTGACCAAGAAGGAGAGTGATGGGGTGCTGTGCCAGATGACCTGGCCTCCACAGTCACCGGACCTGAACCCAATCGAGATGGTTTAGGGGTGAGCTGGACCGCAGACAGAAGGCAAAAGGGCCAACAAGTGCTAAGCATCTCTCGGGGAACTCCTTCAAGACTGTTGGAAGACCATTTCAGGTGACTACCTCTTGAAGCTCATCAAGAGAATGCCAAGAGTGTGCAAAGCAGTAATCACACTTTTTTGTTATGTATATAATTCCATATATAATTCCACGTGTTAATTCATAGTTTTGATGCCTTCAGTGTGAATCTACAATTTTCATAGTCATGAAAATAAAGAAAACTCTTTGAATGAGAAGGTGTGTCCAAACTTTTGGTCTGTATTGTATATATATATATATATATATATATATATATATATATATATATATACTGTGCATATTTATTATGTATATACAAATACAAACACGTGCATGTATAAGAAAATGTTATGTTTATATATTAAATATATTTATACATAAAATACAAGAATATAAATATATAAATGTTTATACATGTGAATATTTTCTAAATATATACTGTGTGTGTGTGTCTATTTACTGTATATATACATAATAAATATACACACTACACAAACATATATTATGTAAGCAAAAGCTTTTATTTTGGATGCTTAATCATTTGACAGCACTATTATACACTCTTGATTTCTCCATACTTAAAGAAAAACACTAGTTTATCTGTAAGAAGACCAAGCAAACCATCTCAGAGGAACAGTATAGCAACACAGATTGTACTATAGGGTCATTTTACAGACTCGCTCTCTATTTCTCTCTTACACACCTTGTTGTTCTTCACGCCCCGGGGGTGCAGATGATAGTCCGTATCCTCAGCAGCAGATTTCATGGCAGCAGAGGTGTCTCTGAGCCCTGCGTGATAAAACATGAGACAGTTGTACGTCTTACATGTTTTTGTGAGTGTGTGTGCCTCAATTGCCAAGGGGACGTATTTCCACACTGACACCGTAACACTCGTTTGACCAGCTTTTCACAGTCTCTCTATTCCTGTTATCTACTGTCTGAGGCTGTGACAAAGACATGAGCTGGAACCTCTATAAAAAAATTTTTTTTTTTTTTGAGCAACATATGAAAGCATTACCATCAATTATTCAACATATATTCTTTTTTTATATTTTGTAGATTATATATTTTGTAGCTATTTTCACAACTGTTTAAAACCTCAAAGATTGGATATGACATTTATTACAGGCCAAAAAGATTCAGAGTTACACCGGGTGAATTGTAAAGTGTAGTTCATCTTCCACATCCAATGTGATGAAATTGAGAAGACTGAAATTGGAACCAAATGATTTTCTGACATGTTTAGAGTTGCTGGAGGCTGAACAGTGTGTATGAATGAGCTTGATGATACCTAGCTTTTTTTCTTTTCAGGGTTTCATTCTGGTGCTCAGAATGTCTGTGATTAAGTGAAATTTGCACACACACACAGAGAGACATGCACACACAACTTTCAGAGGAAATCAATAATGGCTTTACAAAGCTGTTTTTAATATTTATAGATTTTTTTTGTGTTGCCTGCTAAGGTTGTAATGTTTTGAAGTTATGGGTTCTTCTGAGTACACACAGTTTACACCTCTTTTTTTTTAATTAATATATTTTGTTTAAAAATAAGAGAGTAATATGTAGGTTTAAAAATGTGGGCTATTTTTGAGAAATTTAAAAGGATAGTTAAACCATATATGCTTTAATTTCTTTCGATTTATTTTTTATTTTATAAATATTTTATTATTTATTTTTATTATTATTATTATTTTTTTTTTTTTTTTACTACTATCCTGTAAAAGAATAGTCATTTTTGGGTGGACTGTTGTTTAATTAAATCAAAAGATTTCATTGGAGCTGATTTGTGTGATCCTCATATACAATTTTCATGGATATTGCAAAAAAAAGTATGCTTCTTGCATCACATTGTAGAGTGATGTAGTTCATGAGAAAAATTTAAAGAATTCCTCAGTTTTTTATTTTATTTTATTAAAAGCGTTAAATATAATAATAACACAGTAATAACACTGTAACATCCAACACTGACGTTTTTGCACCTTCATTGAGAATTGATTTGTCAAATATAATGTGGTTTTAAGTAAAAAAAAAAAAATATATATATATATATATATATATATATATATATATATTGAATGTATTAGGAAGGTTAAGAATTTTTTTTTTTTTATCATATCAACTTTGCTTATATGAAAAGTATTAAAAAGCAGAAGGCGAGGGGGACAGAGTTGGGTTTTTGCTCATCACTCTCGTTCTTAATCTAGTTGGCAGAGTTTCATAGTCCTTATACTCCTCAGTACTGTACACTAAACAGGAATAATGTATCTTTCTCTGTGTAGGAAGGAGTTGGAAAGAATTTGAGAGACAAAAAAGAGAACGTATAAGCTCAAATGAAAAGGAAGAGCGAGACAGATAGATGCACAGTGATGTAAAGGTCGGGTAAGCAAAGCATTAAAAGTTCACCCCAGTAGCCATTAAAAAATACTGAATTAGCTGTCACATAAATCATCTCACAGCATCACTGTCACATTGTTCCTGTAGGAAACCTACAATTTCAGTAGAGATATAAGCCAAGGCCAAGACTTTCTATTTGGATTCTGCTACTATTCTTTAATCAGAGACCAAGAAATCCCACAACCCCTGTCTCATCTCCTGCAAAGTCTCTAATGTATATGTTTTTGAAGAAGGGCCAGACCATCAGTCTATAGGCTTATCCAGCACACGTTGAATACTCTGTCACTGGCGGTTATAGGCTTGTGGACACAATGACAGTGGCAAACGTAGAGAATTGGCTTTCTAATCTCAGCGGCATGGACAACAGTCACGCAGTAGCTAAATAGCTTGGAAAAGAAAGAAAGGTTGGCAGTGGTATGCTCTAAAGCTAACAGCCTTTACTGTATTGTTGTGAATTCATTACAAACTTGCAATGGTAAATGGCATGTGGACTGGTTAATTTTCTGTAGTTTTCGAACTCAGTTTTTTCTTTGTATAAACCCTGTTAATAAGTCTTAATTGATTATTTTGGCATATCACATTTGTAATTATTAACCGTGGTTTCACATTGTTCACACTTTATCCTGTCTTAATAATTAATCCCAGGTTTAAAGATTACTTACTGTTTACTTGTAAACTTTGGGTTAATGTTCTTATTTGCATATTTATGAGGTCAGTTTGCAATGTCTACTCGATGTTATCAACCTCATAATATGCAAACCAGAATACCGCTAGTGACAGGAACCGCAAGCAGTGCTAAGCTTCAAAATAATGAGTGTAAACTGTTGGTTTACCCAGGGTTAAAAGTGGCCTTAGTCCAGATTTTTAAAAGATAATAAGCAAGGTTATGCACAGTGTAACAGCCCTTTGTGTTTCTCTTTTCCTCTTCATTTATTTCTGCTTTTATAATATGCTGTGATAAGATAAAGTTGTAAATAAAGTTTCTCTCTCTTTCCCAGGGGCTCATTGGAGAGAAGTACGGCAGCATTCGGGTCCCAGGGGAGGTGGAGTCAGCTGAGTTTGAGATGATTTTAGATGCGGCGGTGGAGGCGGGACTAGACACACGGATCTTGGAGGAGTGGTATTGTCGAGATGAGAACTCAGTCCCGCCTGCCTACTACCTAAAACCGAAAGCTGAGATGCTGAAAAACTACCAGAACTCTGTAAGTAGAGCAGGAAGGAATGAATATGTTTGAAAAACTGGGATATCTTATAAGAGATTAGTGTTTAGAAACAATGAAAATCTTTCTCTATAATTAGATGTATAGCTAATTCCAAAGTCCAAGGTATGAATTAAATTAGCTGGTTACCACATTTCACAGTGTTGAGTGTTTCTATACAATACTATTCAAAAGTCTGGGGTCAATAAGCTTTTTTAATAATTTTAAAAGAAGTCTATTTTGCTCACCAAGGCTACAATTATTTTTAGCATAAAAACAGTAAAACTTATACTGTGAGATATTATTAGACTTTAAAATAACTTTAATTCAATATATTTTAAAATGTAATTTATGACTGATTGCAAAGCTGATCTGATCCTTCAGAAATCAATGTAATATTATAAATTTGGTGCTCAAGAAACATTTCTTCTTATTATTAGTCTTGAAGACGGTTGTGCAGCTTAACTTTTTTGTTAAAGCCATGATACTTTTTACATTTTTCTTTGATGAGTAGAAAGTTTACATGAATAGTTTATATTTAAAAGATAAATAATTTGCTTTCACTGTCTTTTATGTTCAATCTAATGCAAACTTTCTGAATAAAAAGAGAACTTTTGAACTCCCAACTTTTGAACAGTAGTGTAAAACATGTCCAAATGTTGTTATTTCTTTCACAATTTTATTTAATTTTTTCAGTTGAAAAGTTCAGTTGAATAGCAGTTGAACAAATTATGATTCCAAATTTCAATTTACAGTGGGCAGGCATACAGATGCAAAAATTGGCTCATATTTTATACGTTTGTTTGTTGATTTTCCAAGTGTAAGGTGTTCCATTAACGCAGAAACTGTGTAAACAGCAAATGTAACTGGAACATGAATTTAAATAAGAATAATAACACCCAAACCCAGACAGGAGACCTTATCACTTTATTTCAGAAGTCTAGTAGTACACACCACTGCTTTTGATGCACATAAGACGGCATCTAGGATTACATTCAGTTCCAGCAGACCTGACCTGTCCTGCACAGGAACAACCTGTAAATGTCAGCGGCTGACCGGTGCTGTTGCTGTTTTATATGGAGCATTGTAGAAATGGCAGGCCTGAGAGAGAACACTGTTCACTGCCTGTAGAGTTTATTAGCTTTATAAATTCAGTTGTTTTTCATTAAACCTTACTGGAGCTCTCTTCCTTTCTTACACACACACAAATTCTGTTTCACTTTCTGTCACCCGTACACACACAGAGATCATATAGTGTTGTATAAATCAGGTTGTAACGCAGAGTGGCTGCAAATTGAGGAAGCGTCTGTGAAGCTGAGGGTCTCTGTTGGACTAAAATGAGAAAAGCAGCAGGGACTGATTTTCTACCTGCACTCAGCAGAAACACCCACAGATCTCTCTCTCTCTCTCTCCTTCTGTCCTCTTTCTCTCTGGTAGGTGACTGGGTTCATGACAAACACTTCTTAAAAATATGACTTCAGTAACGCAGTGTGGTGTCTGCTTTCTCTTTCTTTGTTCAAGCAGAGTCATTTGTATTGTTGGGTGAACTCTGGTAAATTGGACGTCTTTTGACATCCCTCTACATTGAGTTCCTGTGGTCATGGAAATATTAGGAACTTTCACATTTCTATGAATGAATTGGAAAAGTGAATGGAAAATCTCATTGAACTGTATTAATATGTGTTTTTATATCAATAAATGTTTTAAATATAGTAATATATTTTTTCTCTAGTAATGTAGTACTAATCAGCTAGAGATATTGCAAGTGCTTTATAAAATATATATTTTTTTATTTTATGTAATTTTTTTTTTAATCCATGTCTAATTAATCTTATTTTAAGTGTGATATTTATGAAGTAAACTATTGCTTGTGATTGTGCAAGACTTTCCAATTCATTAGCCACTAAGGTGAATAACTTGCATTGTGATTTACACTAAAAGTGTCTGTGCTACATTATTTATGATTAATACATTAAAATATGACAAAAATTCCAGATTGCAGTATTAAGCAGCATTATGGACTACTGTATATGCAGCTAAAATAATTGAAGTGGCTGATGCTGCAAGTCTTGAGCATTCGAGTTAAAAATGTTTGTGCCTTCTCTTACATTAAAAATAAGTGGGATAGTGGCAAACAAAAATCACAGAGAATTCATGTAACTACATTGGTCCGAACACAAAATTTGGTATTTATTTGTGTGTGAATTTATTAAAGGGGTCATTGCTTGTTGCTAAAAAGAACATTATTTGGTGTATTTGGTCTAATGCAATGTGTTTATGTGGTGTAAGGTAACATAAACATTATTTTCCACATAATGTACATTAATGTTGCTCCTCTATGCCATGCCTTTCTGAAATGCGTCATCGTTCTGAAAACCGAAGTGTATGCTGATTGGCCAGCTATCCAGTGTGTTGTGATTTGCCGAATTCCTCAAACGTGTGATGGAAATGTTACATCCCTTAACATACTGTGATGCTGTTTCCCGGCGCGACAATTTTAAACCAGTATAACCCATTATAAATGAGGCATTTGTTGCATCCAGTGGGGACATAATTACTGATTATGACTTATATTGTCTTTTTACATGTTGCTTTGCATATCACACTGCATAAACATAAAACCATGTCTGCATTTGTGATCAGAGAAATGACAAACAAGAAGTGGTACTCTGCACTGCTCAAAGCTCGCATTTCAATCATGAGTGGCAAATTCTTTAAATATTAAACTTTACTTACAGACTGTGAGTCAGAAGCGCCAGACTGTCCTTGCAAAGTTGGAATTGCACTACTTTATAGAAACAGACACCAGCATTGTAGGCTACTGGTTCAGGAAACAGTCCTTGTCCTCCGTAAAATGCACTGCACACATCTGAATATTTGGGTTGAACTGTTCTGGAACAGTGTTGTAAAATACAACTTAACCACTAATTTCTAGTTGTGTCCTCTTTTGGAAGGCCAAACAAAGCAGTTTCAATTTCACAATGAAACACAGCGTCTCCACGACACGGGGCCAACAGCAACAGTGAGAATAAAAGTTATGCCTTCTTTCTTTGTGTGAACATTTGGGTGGCAATGTGCAAATCTTCCCGTGATGTAGACATGTGGGGGCATGTTAGAATGAGCCATTTTTGGAGGGTGTGGTTGACTCTTAACTTTTATGAATTCCTTACATTTATATAGCACTTTTCTGGGCACTCAAAGCGCTTTACATAGAAGGGGGGAATCTCCTCAACTACCACCAGTGTGCAGCATCCATATTGCGCCAGATGAGACAACAGTCATATTGCGCTATAACACCCACCACAAACCAGCCTATTGGTGGAGAGGAGACAGAGTGATGAAGCCAGTCAGTGTATGGGGATGGTTAGGAGGCCATGATGGTCAGAGGTCGATGGGTGAATTTGGCCAGGATGCCGGGATTAGACCCCTACTCTTTTATGAAGGACATCCTGGGATTTTTAATGACCACAGAGAGTCAGGACCTCGGTTTAACATTTCATCCGAAAGACGGAGCTTTTTGTCAGCATAGTGTCCCCATCACTACACTGGGGCGTTAGGACCCACACAGACCTGCTGGCCTCACTAACACCTCTTCCAGCAGCAATCTAGTTTTCCCAGGCGGTATCCCATCCAGGTACTGACCAGCCTCAACCCTCAACCCAGTCTTGGAATATCTCTTTGGATTTGAGACTTTAGTCTTAGCGACTTTACAGATCTTCTTTATGCACCAAGAGCTTGTAACACTCCAAAGAGAAAGGAAAATTTTAAATCGCATCATATGACCCCTTTAATAAGCAGTGGTGGACAGTAACGAAGTAGCTTTACTTCGTTACTGTACTTAAGTAAATTTTTCAAGTATCTGTACTTTACTGGAGTAGTTTTATTTTGAGTAACTTTTACTTTTACTTCACTACATTCCAAAGCATAAAATCGTACTTTTAACTTCACTACATTTCATAAAACATATCGTTACTCCCTATAATATATCACTTGCTCCGACACGCAGAAGCGGTGTTTGATTCATCATGAACAAACTGAGTATTTTCAAAATAAACTTAAATCGGATCGCAAATCGCACCAAACGATTCGTTTACGAATTAGAATGATCCGATTGCAGCCTACTGTCTATGGATTGCAGCTGTTCTGGAGTCGACCACTCACTGATTCAAATGAACCGTTTAGTGCGAGTCTACAGAAGTAAGAACTGGGAGATCTTGTGAGCGCGCGTGCGTCTGATGTTGCTAAAAGTAAGTTACTAATGTCGAAATTTTGGATTAATTATTGTAACTGAAAATCATATTTAGGTCAAAATTGTCAGTTGTTTGGGAACTAAATCCGTTGTAAAGAGTGATCTATTTAAGCCCACTGAAATACTCGAGTGCAGACGATGCAGACACATCAATATTAGGTAAAAAAAAAAAAAAAAAAAAAACAAATTAAATAAAAAAACAAACATTAAAATTACACAGATTAAATACAATATCTCATGCACGTTCAAATTCCCCGCTGCCGTAATGTTAACAGTTTTATTAAAATGCTACCATCCCTATGTGACGTCTGTTTTTATATTGTTTATCAACAGTAACGTTTGGATTAACTAGACGAGTAGACAGACATGAATGTTTATTCATAACCGTACTGAAAATAAGTAAATATTGTTAGCTGATGCTAACTGTCTAGCTTACAAGCTTGCTGGTGCTAAGTTGAGGTAATTTTTATAAATGTCCAAATATTTTTATTCAACCACCTATATATATATATATATATATATATATATATATAGATATATAGATTACATCTGGGGAGAAAAGAAAGGATGTGATGTTCAGAACATGGTAACTACAGTAATTATCTATAATTATAAGTGGGAAGAGATGCACCCTGTTTGGCCAGGCACCACAGACAAGGTTTGAGAAGGAAAAAATCCAGGGGCGTAGCCATCTTTTCAGAAGTGAGGGGGACAGAAATTATATATGTATATATATATATATATATATATATATATATATATATATATATAGGCTATATATGTAGGCTATATAACATTTCTTTAATCTACATAGCTTACCAATCAACAGTTTTTGAACAGTAATATTTTTTATGTTTTTAAAGAAGTATCTTCTGCTCACCAAGCCTGCATTTATTTGATCCAAAGTACAGCAAAAAACAGTAATATTGTGAAATATTTTTATATTTAAAATAACTTTTTTCCCTATTTGAATGTATTTTAAATTGTAATTTATTCCTGTGATCAAAGCTCTATTTTCAGCATCATTACTCCATTCTTTAGTGTCACATCCTTCAGAAATCATTCTAATATGCTGATTTGCTGATTATCAATATTTAAAACATGAATATATTTTTTTCAGTATTCTTTGATGAATATAAGGATCCAAAAACTAGCATTTATGTGAAATAAAAAGCTTTTGCAACATTGTACACTATATATCATTCAAAAGCTTACAGTCAATATAATTTTAGTTTTTTGGAAAATAAATTATAGAAATGAACACTTCTACTTAGCAAGGACTCTTTTGTGGTTTCGAGTCTCAGGCCGGCAACACCATGACTAAGGTTCTCTTGAGCAAGACACCGAACCCCCAACTGCTCCCCAGGCGCCGCAGCATGTGTGTGTGTTCACTGCTGTGTGTGTGCACTTTGGATGGGTTAAATACAGTGCACGAGTTCTGAGTATGGGTCACCATACTTGGCTGTATGTCACGTCACTTCACTTTAAATTGATCAAAAGTGATGATAAAGACATAATTTTCTATTTCAGATTATTCCAGATTTCTATTTCAAAATAAATGCTGTTCTTCTGAACTTTCTATTCATCAAAGAAACCTTATTATTATTTTTTTTTCTGAAGGATTGTCTGACTGGAGTATTGATGCTTAAAATTCAGCTTTGAAATTTCAACAAATTACATTTTGAAATATATCCAAATAAAAAACAGTTAATATAAATAGGTTAGTAAAAATATTTCACAATTTTTCTGTTTTGCTGTACTTTGGATCAAATAAATGCAGACTTGGTGAACAGAAGAGACTTCTTTAAAAAATATTAACAAGCTTACTGTTCAAAAACTGTTGACTGGTAGTGGATACAATAGGCAACTTAAATCTTTCTCAAATTTCTAACTTTTAATTGGCTTAGAAATCTATAACTGCTGGACAATAACAAATAATAATGATTTGTTTATATACTACAAAATGTTTTTGTCAATTAGCACTGCATTGTTCATACTTTATTTATCACCTGCTGAAGATGACTTGAAAAACCATATAGTATTGCAATCGTATGTTTAATGTCTTCGTGTTTCCAAAAGTTTCTGGCCTTTTTTTTTCTCTGTGTAAAAACTGCTTTCATACAGCGATTTTGCCCATATTAGGAATTTCCTGATATGACTTTCTGCGCGAGTGCGCCCTCCGGCTTCGAGTATGAATGAAACACACACTGCAGGAGAGTTCAGCGCTCTGTGATGTTCATCTCGCTGTATTCTGGGTCCGAATAAAATATCAAATCATGTGCAGACTATCCCGTCTCTTTGAGCTTAAATCTATATTTATTCACACCAGCTCTTGAAAACCTCTATGCGAACACACTTGACCGAAAAAGTGTGGGGGACGAATTTCCGTGATATAAAAAGTGGGGGGGGGGGGGGGGGGGGGGGTTGGGGGCTGAAAAAATCATTATGAAAATATAATTATATTTTCCTTTAAAATGTTCTTCCTAACTTCAGGCCTTATTATCATGTCATATATAGTCCTAACTGTGATGTTCTGTAAAACAACAAACTTTAAAATACTTTGTTCTTACTGGTGAAAATCAGATGGTCATCTCTGTTTTCTCTCATGTACATCACAGTGTAAGCTTTCACAGTTAACATCACTCTCATCAGCGTAGTCCATATCAACAACAAAAATATATCTTGACTCCATATAGTGGTTATTTTGAAAAAAAAATCCCAGGTATTTTGAGCAGTAGGATTATTAAAAATATGTGCGAATATAAAATTTAATTAAGTAGCCTATATAAAATTTCAGTACTTTTTTACTTAAGTACATAAAAACTCGAGTACTTTTGTACTTTCACTTGAGTAAAATTGAAAAAGGAGTACTTTTACTCTTACTGGAGTAATATTTTATTATTTGTATCTGTACTTTTACTCAAGTACTTGATTTGTGTACTTCGTCCACCACTGTTAATAAGTACAGTAGGAAACTAAAATAATGTTGGGGCTGTGGTTTAGCAGTTTCGGGTTTGATACTGGCCTGTCATATGTTGATGCCTCTTCTCTCTCTCTACTTTGCTGTTGATTATAAAAATAATTATAGCAAAATAGTTATCAAGATAAGTCATTTTCTTGAAATCAATGATTACATGGCTTCTGGTTGAAATAGCTGTATTTCGAGAGTGAAAATTTGCCGAACCATGGTAAATGTGACAGCACCTTTAAAGGACATAGGTAAAATACAAATACAAACCCTAAATCCAGTTTGTGCTAGAACAAGATTACAACTATGCTAGCTGTGCTACCTACATCTAGCATTAAGGTTAAACCAAAAAGTGGATTTTTTTACTTGCTTTTTGGTGTAATGAAATAAGTGTTAATGTATTAATTAATGTAATGGGGCAGGATGTAATGTAGGTATTTTTATTGGTTTAACATATAAATAATGGAACCTTGAAAAACTGGATGACTCCATATGTGCTTTTACTCCACAGATGGAGTCAAGCAGCGTAGCAAAATCGAAGAATGACAAGGCATGGAGGGCAGTCTCAGAGGAAATCAAGAGGATCTTCAGAACCTCTGTTTTACAGCTGCAGGAGAAGGGGACCATGAAGAGCGGTCAAGCCAAGAAATTTCTCTGCTCGGGTAAACTCTAGTTATATTTACAGTAATGACTGTTCAAAGCTAATAAATATTTAGTGTTATTTTGCATGGCTTTAAATGCCTGAGTGGGTTTGCAATGTGTTTCAACATTGACTGTATATGTGAATATACTAATGGTACTTTTAAATCATCAAGGTCAATTTATTTTCAACTAAGCTAAAGGTCCCCATCCAAATGCCTAAAATGACTTAATACTTGACTTTTTTTTTTCTAATCTGAATGTTCTGTGAGTAATTTTGCTCAAATAACATGTTTTTTGATCCATAGTGTAGTTTAATGTTAGCATTCTTAACAATCACCTCCCTCTTGCTGATTTAGTGTTTCTGTTGGGGAGAATAAATGTATACTTGTCTATCTGTCATTCTTGCTGTCACTGTCAACCTTGACAATTTTGAACAGGCCATTGTCATACTTTCTCTGACATTTACTATTTTAATAACAATTAGCCACCTGGAATATGTCAATGTCTCTACAATAGGACCGTGATCCTGTTAAATTGCTCTGATTGGCCATTGTCATCATATGACAACAACAAAAACAGAAGGGGAGTTACAATAGGTCACAAAATGCCTTTATACACATATGGGATTGAAAAAAAAAATCTGCAGGACAGTGGCCTTCCAGCACCTTTTGTGACTCAATGTTATTTTTATCCCACTCTTGAAAGTCATTGTGACTAAATTAAAATTCACCCGCATTAGCCAGCATAAGAGGAGATCTAATCAGGCTAACTTAATTCATCCAGGTTAATCCAATATTCAGTGATACAGTTAAGTCTCATCACCATACCCCACATTAGAGACTGTGGGTCGACACAGGAGAAAGAAGAGATTTACTGCTTGCTCTTTTATGTCATTCTAAGTGCATGGGCTTAGAATTCAATCACTGATACAGTTAAGTCTTCATCTCGACATACAGTAGATATGAAACAACTGCATTCAAGAGGATCCCCCTTTATTCCAGAAAAGAATAATTTGCATTCAGTTGCAGAGGTTTTTCTTTCATTAAAACGGGTCTTCTGTCTGATTTCAAAGCATCAGTGAGTCTTTCCCTGATCTCGAGCTTGTGCACTCTGATGTCTGACGGATGTGGCATCTTGTGGGTCTTTATTACAAAAAGCATCACTGCATCATAGAAAATAGGCATCACATTGGTGTTACATTTCACAGGAAAGTATGCAAGTAAAAATAATAGACTGTAATGTTGGTCAGAGATCAGATTGCCTGCTTACTCCTCTTGATCAGATAGTTTCGTAACATTAGACATTACATGCATGACAAAAGATTGAGTATGATGTAGTTTAAAATAGTATGTATTAAATGTATTACATTAAGTGTAATCAAATTGTAAATAAATATGTACTTGAATGGTAGTAGGATGTTTTCACATCAAAAGTATTTTCCAAAACCTTTTGTATGTATGAAAATAGTGGCATTAAAATCAGTGTTGACCTTGTATCTATACTACATAGGCACTTTACAATATTTAGCATTTTGCATATTTTGGAATTTTACCATAACAATAAAATAAAATAACTGTTTTCAATTTTGATCTAAACTGTTATTTTATTCCCGTGATGACAAAGCTGTGTTTTTAGTATTACTTGATTCTAACTAAATCTAATTTGAGTCTGCTAATTTGGAGCACAAGAAACATTTTTGATTACTATCAGTGTTGAAAACAGCTGAGCTGATTAATATTTTTGTGGAAAATACATTTTTATGTATTTTTTGCTTTTTGATGAATTAAAAAACTGCAAAGAACAACATTTACTTGAAATAGAATTTTTGTAACATTATAAATGTCTTACTTTTGATCAACTGAATACTGAATGAAGTTTTTTTGTTTTTTGTTTTGAAAAATGAAAAATCTTTCTGAACCCAACGGTAGTTTACTTAGTGTATAATGTATAATATCTTCAAGCAGGTACCCTATTATTTGTTTTTCAATGTGGTTTCTATTTTGATTACTAACACCAGAGTGAGGAAAGTACATGCAAGATTTAATCGAGGTAATTCTTTCCTGGGGGATTTGTTCGTTTATTTGCCGCCTTTGCATCCCCCCCTCTCTCATTTACAGAACAAGCCGCGAGAATGCTATACTAAGCTGACGAGGCTGGCAGGCTATCACTGGAATACTGCCTTTGGAGGTCTTTGATAAAACCAGGCGAGGCTGGATTAAGAGATCATATCATTTTTTTTCTTCGTCAAGGCAGCTCAGAGAGACGCATCTAATCATTTGCTAAAGACTGGCAAACGTGGGGGAAGCGCTCACCTCATGACATCAAATTAAGCTTGTTTTCTGAAAGTGCCACTGAAGTGTTTCAGGAGTAAACAGTGGAAGGGATGAAAACCATGAATGAAAAGAAACGTTCTGTCATGCAGAACTGGTTAATTATCATGCTCTCTCTGTTTTCTCCTGTCTTTCAGCATTAGAGGATGAACTGGATTTCGCATTGGGCAAGCAGACCCCAGCCTTCCTCAAGAAATGTGTATGTTACATCCGGAAGATATCCAACTTTGACCGTTTCGCTAAACTCCCCGAGATGGCCCGCTACATGGACATCGTGGTGAGCGCCGACCGTGTCATGAGAAACCAAGAAGCCTACGAGCGTCTTCTGAAAGTCAGAGACGAGTTCATTCCAATGGTGGTGGCAGCGTCCAATCTTCGAGTCTACTCCTCCGTCACTCACTGTGACATGAAACTTGGCTACTCGCAGGAAGTAGAGAGCCACTACGTCGAAGGTCTGTGTAAACAGTTTTATGAAGACATGGTGGATATCATTCAGGCCACGGTCCAACAGAACTTTGACACAGAGACAGATCCGGTCTATGATGAAATTATACAGCATCTTTCTCTGTGCAAGACTTTTTCATCTTTTTATGTGTACAAGAGTGAAGCCTTGGACATGGTCCAGGAGTACCTGTACCCCTCCAAAGGTGGTCGAATAGCTCCCCTAGTGGTGTATGGAGGACCCTGCACTGGAAAGACATTGTTACTTGCCGAAGTGGCAAAACAGGTGAAAAGCATGTATAGTATGCACATTTGTGTGAGAGAGAAAGCATGTGTGAACATACCGACCTGCTTTTTAGGGCCATCTGGATCACGGCTGTGTCATGTTAGATTAATACTGCAGGATGCCTGTATTTAGCCTAAAGCTGATCTTTGCTTCCTCTGACATAATATCTGATTTTATGGCAAGAGATTCAAATTAACATTAAGGTATTTTGGGCTGCAATTACATGAATTTGTCTGTCATAACAGATTTTGTGCATTCCAGTGTATCTGGAGGCACACGGTAATCCAAATACAGATCATTGCATTCACAAGCTCTAAAAAATGCTGATTTAAGTTAACTGATAAAAATAATTAGATATAATTACTCATATCTGTCAACTTCGGCCAATACTAAGGGCTTATGGAGATCAGTGGTGTGTTTGTGCCATGTGTTGATGGTCAGAATTGACGGTGTTGATAAGTTTGGGGGCGAGGAACAAAGGAGGAAGGGTAGTGTTGACATTTCCCGTCACCCATGGCAACCCGTCAAAGACCTCAGCCTCTAATGTTAGTTCACAGATGATGAGCCTGGGGACCTTGACTAACTCCCTCGTCCTTGCTTATGTTCTCTCTCACACACTGTCCTTCTATGTAACATACACACTTCAGAAAGGCAGATACTTTAAAATATTTATATATGAAATGCAATTTACATGCCCACACATTGCATGCACTTTTTATAATCAAGAGTGTGTGCCTGTGTCATTGGAATTAGTCTCTCAGCATGATCTCATGTTTGGTACATCTGGCATGTTTTTATATTGCCCTTGTCAGTGCAGTACTGTACTAAGAATCATGCAGCAAATATGAGCACAGTGATGCATTCAAGTAGCAATCTGGACACTCACACCCCTTGGCTAATCATACAAATGCACAGACACACAGTCCTCTTGCAAATGGTGGCTTTGGAAAAGCATTTTATCATTAATTGTCAGCATCTCCAAACAGAGAGAAATACAATTTCATGTTTCCCTGAATCACAGCTGGGGGCACCCTTTAAACACATCCAAGAAAGAATTGTGCTACGGATGAGAGAATGTTTCAAACTGATTTAGAAAATCCTTGGCACAAAAGAATCCAGTGCTGACTCTATTGCTGTTGATTACATTTGATTATTTGCTCCACAGTCATTGCTCTTAGATTTCCTTCCTCACACTCAGAGTTGTCAAAAGTTTGTGTACAGTGGATCGACTAAATAATGGATGGACTGGAGTCACTCAAGCTTTGTTTGCTAGAGTCATACTTATTATAACGTTGCTTCAGGTCACAGCAGTTCCTGGATTTTTAACTGTGTGTTTTAATAGAAACATGACACAAGATCCTGTTAAACGTTAATTAATAATGCATACAGCATTATATATAGATCATTTATTTGTAAATGGCCTACTAAAATCTGATTACAAAATTACTACTTTTGCACAGAGCTTTTCATAATTGTATATAAATATCATATGAATTAAAATACTGGAAAACATTCAGTAAACTATACATGAATACTGTATTTCTGAGCTTCTGTTTCATTTTCATTTGTTTAGGCTTATTCATGGCTACAGAAAGAGATGGGACCAGAAACAGACCCAGTTGTCATTGTCAGATTCATCGGCTCTTCAGACTTCTCTGCTGACCTCCGCACGCTGCTACAGAGCATCTGTGAGCAGATTGCCACCAACTATCGGTGCCTGATCCACTTCTTACCAAACAAGATCCAGGAGATGAGGGAGCTGCTGGTGAATTTGCTTGGGGAGTCATCATTTCACAGACCTCTTGTCATTATTCTGGATGCCTTGGAGCAGTTGTCAGATGTTGACGAGGCTCGGAAGCTCTGGTGGTTGCCTGTCCACCTGCCACGTACAGTCCGAATTGTAGTGTCAACCCTGCCCAACAAGCATGGGATACTCCAGAAATTGCGCAGCCTGATACATGACCAGGATGCCTATGTTGAATTGATGCAAAGAGACCGCAAGGCTTGCAGTCAGACACTTAAACAGCAGCTTCTGGGTGTCAAAAGGAAGGTGACCTCTGGCCAACAGATATATGTGAATGAGGCAATGGCAAAATGTACACTCCCCATGTTCGTCAACCTCATCTACCGAGAAGTAGTTCACTGGCGGTCACACAAGGATGTGGACGACAAATCATTGTGTTCGACGGTGCACGAAAGCATTGAACAGCTTTTCTACTCTATTGAAAACAAGCTTGGCTCACGCTTTGTCTTTCGGGCACTGGGCTACATCACAATGGCACGGGCAGGCCTAACAGAGCTGGAGCTAGAGGATATCTTATCTTTGGACAACAGTGTCCTTGGGGACATCATGGTGAGCTCTAATCTTAAAAGCCCGCTACGTATTTCTTATGATTTCATAGCCAGGCTAAAAGAAGAACTTGAAGGTTATTTAGTGGAGCGTCAAGTCCGTAATGTAACGCTAATGGTGTGGGCAAATCGCCACCTGCATCTTATAGCACAGAAGCTATACCTCAGTAATGAAGAAGATGTGCATCAAATGCATAGCCTTTTGGCTGAGTACTTCCTGGGGGCATGGGCAGGTGGTAGAAAGAAGATATTCCACTGCGACAATAATCACTTTGCCTCACTGAATATCTCACACCAACGAAACCCTCATCACCAGCAGAGCCTTCATGGCCATGACAAAGCTTCTGCTGACAAGCACTCTTATGACAGACAGACACCCGAACAACCCTGGGTGTTCCAGTGTAACTTGCTAGAGCCAGACATCTTCTTTGTCAACCACCGAAAGATGACGGAGCTTACATACCACCTGACAAGGAGCGGCCGGACAGATGATCTCATGTATGGTGTCATAATGAACTTCAGCTGGCTCTACACTATGATAAAGATAGGGCAGTTTGACAAGGCCCTGACAGACATTGACTTAGCTTACAGTTACACCCAAGAAAAGGAGCTAAAGTTTCTTGCAACTACACTCCGCAGTATAAAGCTTAAAGTGACAAAAAATCCTGCATCACTGTCTGCTGAACTTCAGCAAAGGCTCCTTCCAGTTGTCACATCTCTTCCCAAGCTCAGACACCTCCTTCTTGAATGTGACAAGGATGGTCCTAAATACTGCTCCATTGTGCCACTGCACTCTTCCATGGATGTCACCTACAGTCCCGAGAGATTACCGCTATGTTCTAGCTACATGCAAATAGTGGAGATTCTACCTACATTAGCTCCAAACATAGTCATTGTGGCCATCGAAGATGGATCAGTCAGCACGTGGGATGTTGAGAGCAGACAGCTGATAAGACAGATAGACACAGCGAGGTCGGTTGTTCTTGGCATCAGGCTAACCACAGATGAGAAGTATCTGGTAGTGGCCACCACAAAAAATACCTTGCTCATTTACGACAACCACAAGTCATGCTTGTTGTCAGAGGTGGAGGTAAAAGGGTCCAAGCACTGTGGCATCACTGGCGGAGTAGCATTCATCAATGGATTCACCTTGTCCAGCCACCATGCCTTAGCTTGGCTGGAGGCAAGCAAAGATGTCAATGTGATTGATTTGCTCTACGGATGGCCATTGTATCAGTTTCATTGCTGGTATGAGGTAACGTGTGTCCAATGTTCCCCAGATGGAATGTATGCTTTCTGTGGACAGTATCTCAACACAACCACCATATTCCACCTTGGTAGTGGGGACAAGCTTGCTACAATGACTTCTGAATTCTCTGGTGGTTTTGTTAAGTCCATCCTGATTCTAGACACAATCCATCAAATGGTGATGATAGACAATGAGGGTAGCCTCTCTGTGTGGAACACCAAAGATATCACAAATCCCAAGCTGATGGAAGATTATGACTGCAGAGGAGATGATAGTGAAGTGGTGGGCATAGAGCTTTCTGAGGATCAGAGATCCATCCTCATCTGCAAAGCTAGAAGCATCGAGGTGCTGGACACCAAGATTTGGAAGATGGCAGAGAAGTTTAAGGCCAAGCGTAGTGAGAAGTTTGTGGCAGCCGTTCTCTCCAAGAATAGCCAAAGTATAATAGCTTCCATGGAGAACACATCATCCATATTTGTGTGGAGGAGAGACAGTGGACAGTGCATGGCCAGCTTGATAGAGATATCTGGAGCCATTGTAAAACTGATCAAATCAACACACCATAACTTGCTGCTGTCTGTGGCCAGCAGTGGCGTACTTTCTGTGTGGGATATTGACATTATAACAGCCATGTCAAATATTGATAAAACTGGGAAACATATACAAAGCCTTCAGCTCTCTGGCCGAGAGGATTTTGTATACACCATGGATGGGTCCGAGGTCATCCACAAGTGGAACTACAGCACAGGTTTCATTGAGATGGTGTACAAGCATGAAGGCCTTGTCGAAAACTGTGTCTTGACAACATCAGGTGACCTAATGGTGACATCTGATGATAAAAGTAGTCAGTACATCTGGCATACAACCACAGGTGAGAATATATTCCGTATCAATGGTCAGAGGATCTCACAGCTTCTCATCACACACAATGACCAGTTTGTAGTGTCCCTTTGCGAGCAGAATGCCTCCCGCGTTTGGAGGCTTGCGACTGGTCACAAGGTGTGCAACATTTTGGTAACACTCCAGCATGCACTTATTACCACAGCAAACACATTCCTTGTGGGAACCAATAAGAATAAGCTGTTGGCTGTTAGCTTATGGTCAGGCAGTGTCTCCAAAAAGTTCATCTGTGACGATGGGATCACAATTGTTAACTTCAAGTTAATTCCTGACAGTCCAGATTATGTCGTCTTCATCACCTCCACAGAAACAGTTTTCCTCTGGAGTGTTGCAGATGAGTCTGTGTGCAGGCGGGTGCAGCTGCCAAGCAACTTTTTGAAGAACCTGGAGGATTTCCAAATATCACCAAATGGGAAATTGGGCATTGTGTCGAAAGGTGATGAGAACATTAATGTCCTAGACCTGCACAGTGGTAAACTGCGTCTGGTCCATGCTGCTGGCATAATATGGCGGCAAAAGCTCTCACGAGATGGACGCTACTTAGTGTACATCTGCTTCCGCAATTGCGATGAAGATGATGATGCAGGTGTGGTTTCAAGTCTGATTGTCATGAGATTGGCAGATGGCAAGAGCATCGGCACCTGCTCCCTCTACAAAACGCCAACCTATCTGTGCCTATCACAGCGAGCACTTAACATCATAGTGGGATTTGAGGATGGCAGCATTGGCACCTACACAGTCGTAGACCGTGTGGATGCTGCTCTGAAAATCAAGATCGCCACCTCAAATAGTCGCCAAATAGTTAACAATGCCTCACAGAAGGTACGACCCAAGTGTAGCACCAATGCCTTCAAGACCATTGCTGACTGTGTATGGAGAGAATCCACAGAGGTCTTCTCACGAGACAGTCCTATCAATGTGTCTGACAGTGGAGAACCAGAGACAACAACACCCACAAAGAAAACTGAATTGCTGCAGTAAGAGCGCCCTCTGTAGGACATTAGCAGGCATGAAGGAACAAGGCCAGGTTTGGACACAGGTGATTATTGTTTACAGCAACATTGATTCAGCTGCACAGATCAGTTCTCTGGGTAACACACAACAACTGGCCATTTGCTATTAAGCTGCACTTAAGCTGCAATCAGTCACCTTGATTTCTTTTATCCATCATCAGCTTACTGTCACTGAATTTAATAGGAACAAATTGACTACAAATGTCATTCATTGGAAAAGCCCATCCAATCAGATTTATGATATGTACTTCCTTGTCATGTGTATGCCAGTGTGGCCATATTTCAGATTTTGTTTAGTCAAATCAAGATAACGTCACTTTATACAGAAGCATAGAGAAATGTAATAGATTTGTAGCCATATTAAAGTTGCTTCCATTTTTTTTTTTTTTCTGTTTATTAACGTTCTCTGGTACTGTACTAAAATGGAAACTTATGTACATATGTGTACATATGTTCTTTGGCTGCTGCAGTTTGTGCAACTACTTAAATATATGTTATGTTGTGCTAAATGCAATCAAAGTGAGTGCCTGGATTTTAACATTTTTGTTACAGAAACTGATTAAGAAAAAAAATGCAGGGAATTTCTATAAAAAAAATTATTGATACAACTATTCATCATTATGGTTCAGCATTCAATGAACATTTAGCATACAATGAATACAAATTTGCTTAATTTGAAATTACAGCATCTAAATGAGGATCATTGGAAAGTATATTTCAGGTATTCAGATTATAGTCTGGAGTCATTATGAGCTTCTTAGTAAATTCAGAATGTGTTCTAGACTTTCTCTGACCAACATCACTTGTGTAATTTGTTCTAAATGACAGACAGTATTAAACCCATCCTCATATTTAATTCTATACCCATTCACCAATTACTGTCACTATACTGATACTGAGAAGGTCATCCTCTGACTCGACTAAATCCAAGTAATTATAAGTATTAATGGCATTACTCTTAAAGAATGTGCAATTCATTGTATCAAAGGACTGTACAGTTGTATCAAGCTACAAATGTAGAGTGTTGATTTGAGGACTAAACCACTATTGAGGAGTCATGTGTAGCATCTCACCAAGAGTTTCTACGCCTTAACGGTTGGGTCATCCTCTACAAATGTGTATTTGTAATTGTTCTTTGTGAGTTAAAGGTTGATTGATTGTGTGCTTGAAAAAAAAAATTATACTTTGTACTTTCATGTTATAGATGACTTAGAGATATTTATGAATAGACCTATATGTTATCATAAACAAGGCTAATTTATGAATGGTGTTTGCCAAGACAGTGTTTGGGGGTTGCACTTTATTTTAAATGGGTTGTTCCCTGACGTTGACTTTGAACAAGTGTGTCATGAATGCTAACTATACGATTTTTGCCTTCAGTTATGGGTGTACTCTGGCATGTCGCAAAAGAAAGTAGTTTCAACAAAACGATCAGCCATGCCCCATTCAAACTCCTCTCTCCATAACTCAAGGGCTATTCCGTCGAATTGTATGTTTACCTCTTGAAATACTGACACATAGGCCCATTTACAACCCACAACCTGTAGCAGTATTCAGGTGTGATTAGCTTCTCCCACTTAAGTGTTTAAAACATATAGATATCATACAATATTTGCCAAAGTTTTATTTATCAATTTTATTTAATTATTAATTGTTTTCAGAATGTTAAATGGTGTTGTTTGTGACCCTGCTTGTTACTTTTCTGGCTTTGTTGTGTTTTCTAGCATAACTATGAGAACATGCATTATCTTTGCTAAGATATTGACAAAGTCCATCTCTATTATAATGGAATGCCAGTTTTAGAGTATATTTGAATGTGTCCATATGAGAGCAGTTGAACAGTATATTATATGTTATGTAACTTGAATGACTTTTAACTACATGTTTGCAAAACATAGTTCACATACTGGTATTGAATGTGTTTATTGTATTATTTGTATTGTCAAGATTGAAGATCCCTGTTTAGAGATATATATTTTCATAAATGTTGTACTTACATTTTGTTACAAAGTTGTTTAAGTATTCTAGAAAAACAAATAGCAGAAAAAATGTGTCTGAAAGCAATATGACTTAGTGTGTATGCATTGTTTGTATGGAACATTTTAATGTAATAAAAATGGTTTTCTTTCTGCCTCTTAAATCTCATTGTTTCTGAATCTGAATTAATACTATTAATACTAATCTTCATTCATCTTGGTTTATTACAATAATCCTCAAGAGTCATGGTGTTTACATGATGAGCGCTTTGCTAGAAGGATTCCCTACGTGGCACAATCAGAAACTGAGACGTTGAATGATTTGGCTGATAATAGTTTTACTCCCCGTAGAAGTGTACAAACAAAGGTGTTAGATATTTTCCAAACAGTGGGCAGGTGCTATACCATATCAATATTTAAATTACTGCTTGCACACACCTGGATTCTTTCATACACGTCTGCAGCAGTGCAGGCACCAACACACAAACACCACTGTAAACAAATAGTAGCTCAGGGCAGGAATTCTGGTGTGTGTGAGGTCTCTATGGAAACTGAATCCTCAGTGGAATCAGCCCCCTGTTGTGATGACTATGGAACTGGCATATCAACATTGTGTATCAGGGAAAAACAAATGCAATGCCTTTTTTCCTTTTTTTATTTTTTTTATACATAAACTCATCACAGCATAGACGCTCTTAGTCATCTCTCCCTAGGAAGTCACTGTGCAATAACTGAACATTTGTCATCAAATAGTCAATATTTGTACTGCTAAATATACCACATTTATTTTGATCATTCCCCAGTTTTTGATTTACATTTCCTGGTGTGAGGAGTTTCCTTGTACAAGTGCAAACTTACAGCAATTAAGTCTTCATTTTGTGCCGCGAATGTACTGTATAGTTGTAAATAAAAAGAAACAAATCTGATATACACGCTAAAATTCTAAAGTTTAAAGGTCCGTAAAAAAATGTATAATAATTCTCTTAGGCTCACCAAGGCTTCATGTAAATCTATTTTATTTATATATTTATTTTATTTTGTATTCATTCCTGTTAAGGCAAAGCTAAATTACTCCTGGCTTCAGTGTCACATGATCAGAAATCATTCTCCTATGCTGACTTTTTGCTCAAGAAACATTTATTGTTATAAATTTCTTCATGAATGACGTCTAAAATATGTAAATAAAGAAAAAATTAATATTATCTAACATTGCAATGAACTCTTTTACTAATTAGAATGCCTCAATTGACATCACACCACAACTTTTCAGCGGGATTGGGGTCAGGATGTGACACAAACTTAGCAGTTCTCAAATACACATTTCATATTATGTCAAACAGATGGCCATTATGTTGCACTTCCTATAACAGTTTACAATTATAGCTTTTTAATAATTCTAAATTGTTCACAGACATTGTCAGTGTCAGTGTTAGTCAGTGTGGACTGAATTGGAATATGAACCAAACTCGTTAAAAAATCTATCTCATGATAAGAACATTTGAACAGCAAGCTTGAAAAAGGTGTGGAGCATTTACTTACGGCGTACACCAAAGGCTTTCATGTTGTATTGCTGTAAAAGTTATTGTACAATACAGTTCATTGACTCAAAGGATATCTTTCAGTTGTGATCATTTGTGAAAGATCATGACCTCATTAAAAAGACTAACAGACCAATGGGCAGCAGACAAAAACAATAAACAACACCCATGCAAGACATTAAATATGTGTGTCCTGTTTTCATCCTCACTATGCATTTGTACCATGGTAACATGGACATTATTTGGAGTGATAATCAAACCTGTGATGTATTATTTTCAATACACCCAAAACTGTTATGTATACTCAAATTAAAACTGCTGAATAAAAACTGACATATAACATACATTTCCCACAAATGGAAAAACAGCTCCTTCAGATAAGTAATCTGTAATATGTAGCAGCAGTGGGCGCATGAACAAATAATAATTTCTGAGCTAATACATATACTACTAGCCTAAGCCAGAGAACATTATAACATTAACAAAAAGGAAAGGGATCACCAAGATACACGTACATATGTATATATGTTTGTTCTTCTTCTAAGTCCTCCTATAAGTGAGTTATGTTCTGTTGTTATACTGAGAGTACTTTCTATCTACTAAACCTGAAATGAACCCTCAGTCAGACAGACCTGTTGAGATCACTAGATGTAATGTAATACATTATTTAGCTAATTTATGAGCATCTTAAATAGTGAGCACTATTTCAAATATTGACACAAGTCATTTCTGAGACACACTTTCGGCCCTCAGAAGTATCACCAAACCTGTTCACCCACAAACACGTTTACTAATTTGGCCAATTCTATAACCCACACCCTAAAAAAAAATATTAAAAACTTTCTGGATTCTTTATATATATATATATATATATATATATATATATATACACACTTGAATAATACTATGCACTTGAATGCACATGCCCAGCTTGTCTAACACCTGCTTAGACTGCATGACGGTCATTTGTGCTGCTGTAGGCTAATTATTTTCCTGCGTGCCAATGGTTTAAACTGTGTTTCCCGGTCCGCTGAGTTTTCTTGATCCCTGGTCACATGGTTTGTCATTACCGTGCCGAGCACAGGCCATTACTTCGACTGCCATCTGAAATTGAAACGGACGTGTGGAGGAGGCACGGCAGAGCAGAGTCACGGGGGACCTTCCTTTACTCGGAAGCAGTAGCACAGGAGGGAAAATAAACACAAGGAAGGAGGAGGAAGCGGCTACTATGAGCGTGCGACGTCTTCTGGCCATGGAAGAAGTTTTTGGGACACTTCGCTTCTTGAGAACGCTTCTCTTTTAGCATATTAGGACATACGAAGTGGGAAAATAAATGAACGCCGGAGTTCTCAGTGAAATTGTAGCCACTCTGGCAAACAACTGCCACACCTTCGTCATCAGTGTAACAGGTAAAGGTTTTCTCTTAACGCGCTTCATCATGTAAGAGCTCAAGTTTTTCCTCGCACCTGTTGCGCAAAACTCGATATAGGAAGATTAAACATTTGTCCAATATGAAGATACATCTTTAAAAAATAAACAGTAGATAAAATCTACTTTATTGGCACTTTTGGCTGTATCATCCTCATCCATTTTTTTTCTGGAATATGAGGGAGATAAACAACGTAATAGCCTGGAGCTTAGTTATTTTGGTTACTGATAGTTGAAGCTTGTTCTTGTATTTTAATGGCAGAAGAAACACGGTTTTACCTTGTCAGATGGACGTGTTGCAGTGAACAGGGTCTATACCTTTTCTGCTTGCTTGTATTGTTAAAAGTGTAGTTCACCTCAAAATAAAAATTCTGTAATATTCTCACCCTTACATTAAACCCTCATTACATTTTCCTTCTGTGGAACACAAATGGAAAAAACTTAGATAACTTAACATTTTCCATGCAATTAGAATTCATGGTGACTAAATATTTAGGTCTTCTAAAGTCATGTGATACTTTGTATGAAGAACAGATTGAAATGTCTGTTGTTATTTACTGAAAACCTTCCTTTTCAGTGAGCGATTAATGAATGTGACTGGTTTGAATGTGACTATTAAATCATAAATCTCTTCTCTTTTGAGTTACCATTTTCTTTTCGTTGGATGATTAAAAAGAAGAAAAAAACAACAACCAGGGCATTCTGTAGATTGTCTCTTTTGGTTCAGATGGGTTTGAAACAACATGAGGTGAATGCTTAAATCTCTCTTTCTGCCAGTATCTTTGCTTTGCTTTGGGAATACAAGTTGAACAACATAATTCATATGAACTGAAGTTTGGATATTATTTGTATAATTTTAAATGTGGTTAAAGGCATTATTTTTACTGTAAACCGATGGCGGAAGGAACAGGCTTTTACGCTGTAGGTGAAGGTGTGTAGTTTGTAAAAGGTGTAGTTTTTCTGCCCTTGGGCAGTTTGGTTTGAACTAATTAAAAATGAATAAGCTCTAGACATGCTTTTTTGCACAGTGTTTTCTGGAAAAGAAAAAAAAAGCTGGAAAGAGGAGCCTAAATCATTAGAAAATGTTATGCTTTTAGCAATTTTAGAAAGAATCTTTTTAGGAATGTTTTGTCAGGTAACTTACAGTAAATGCTTCATCTGATAACATCTGAAAATTAGCTGTTTTTTATTGAGCACCAAGAAAATGTTCAAATCAGCATATTTGATGAAGGATATTTACAAAGGCTCATGTGACCTTGAAGTCTGCAGTAATGGATGCTGAAAATTCCCCCTTGCCATTATAGCAATAAATTACATTTTCTTCAGATTGTAATAATACTAAACAATATTACTGTACTGTATTTTCGATCTAATAAATGCAGCCTTGATGAGACTTTAAAAACATTTTTTAAAAAATTATTAAATAACAGCATCATTTCGGACACTTTTTACGTCCAACTTAAAGCTCCTAAGTAATTTTAGTTATTTTTATATACTTTTCATGTTGTAAAGTCAATTCTAGGCTTTGTCAGGTAGTCAGTCTCTAAGGGCTCGGTAGGCTTGTGTTACTGTTTACAGTAGCTGTGAGGGGGGCTGAGCAGGTTTATGTAGTTTGTCTAGGTGTTTACAGTCAGACACATTGTTTACTTTTGAGCAAGGTCTGCTGTGCTGAGTAAGGTGTGGTCTGATGTGCTCCACAAAGGCCACTCTGCCTCGTGCTCTGTCAGGCTCAGGCACTTTACCTTGATATTTACACTACTGGTGTGTACACAGACTAGCCTATATTGTACATCTCAGTGTGACGTTATGTAGTACAAAGCAACATCCTTTTCCATGGTTTACTATTCAGAGTTTTAATCTCTCCATCTCTTTCCCATTAGCCATTTCCTACTTTGTTGTAAGCATGACTCTGTTTGAAGGGCAGCACATTTAACAGCGATAAGAGTTCAAAATACATGTTGTGAATCCCAGGGCCTGTGTGTTAACATTTCTTCTATCTTGTGTGATCTTATGACTGTGGATCTCTTGATTGTGATCGCTAGTGTTACATAGACTTCATTTGTAGTCCATGTACTGATGCAGCATTCACAGATTATTGCCACTTTAATAACACTGTTTGTAGCTTTAAAACACAGTGTAATTTTAATAATTTTAAACATTATATTATGTTCCCATATGTGACCCTGGACCACAAAAACAGTTTTAAGTCGCTGGGGTATATTTTTAGCAATAGCCAAAAAAAAAAAAAAAAAAAACATTGTACGGGTCGGAATTATAAATTTTACTTTTATGCCAAAAATGATTAGGATATTAAAGGGGTCAAGGTCAGGATTTAAAGTTTTCCTTTCTCTTTGGAGTGTTACAAGCTGATTGTGCATAGATAAGTTCCCTGAAGTTGCAAAACAAAAGAGATTTCTTTATCAAAGTTAAGACTCTGCCACACGCCCTAAAACGGCTCATTCAAACACGCCCCCACATATCTATGTCACTACGTGTAAATCTTTGCGTAATGCTGCCCAAATGTTAATGCAAAGAAAGAAGGCATTATCAGTAACCGCAGTTATTGCTTAAGCAGCCATGTCAGGGAGATGCTGTGTGTATCTAGGTGAAAGCAAAAGCACTTTATTTGGTCTTGCGAAAGTAAATGCATCTTAGGAATCTAGTCTTTAGGAACACATTTAATGGACGACTGTTTTGTGAACCTAGGAGAGGAGGTTATTCTGACTTTGCTATGACAATCTGACACTTCTGAATCAGCCACTGTAAGTATGTTTTGTTATTAGTTTAAGTATTTGCTATTGACTGTTCAAATTCAGAGTTTTGGGCATCATTTGTGTGTGTGCACGCGCGCATGTGTGTGAAAGAGAGAGAGACAGGGTCACATCACAGAGGCAGCTGTCTTTACCGTCCGTGGCTTGTGTACAGCAAACACATATGAGCTTCATCACTGTGTCTGTCACGCGACTCTGTCTGTTCCCCTTTCAGGCTTGAACTGATGGTAAAACAAAGTACATTATTACATTTACTTTGAAAGTTGAAGCTCGTGATTATGGAAAGGGGCATTACATTTCTGGTAAGTGCTTGTGGTGAGTCAGTTGGTCAATCAGAGCAGACTGCGATTGTCGGAAGGGGGGACTTTGTAGAAAACTACATGTTTGAGAGAGGCGGGCCATAGAGGACCTACAATGATGTACAGTATTTGAAAAATAATGTTTTTTGGACATTAAAGTATGTCAACATATTCTGTTACACCAAAAACACAAAATAATGATCTTTAAAAAAGCAACATATGACCCCTTGAATGAAAGATCATGTTTCATGAAGATATTTTGTAAATTTCCTACCGTAAATATATCAAAACTCAATTTTTGATTAGAAATGTGTATTGCTAAGAATTCATTTGGATAACTTTAAAGGTGATTTTCTCAATATTAATTTTTTGCACCCTCAGATTCCAGATATTCAAATAGTTGTATCTCGTCCAAATATTGTCCGATCCTAATAAACCATACATCAATTGAAAGCTTATTTATTCAGCTTTCAGATGAAAATTTGACACTTAAGAATGGGTTTTGTGGTCCAGGGTCACATATAAAAACTCACACTCTTGGTAACCTTCATTAATTTTAGTATGCTAATATTCTAATATGCTGATTTGGTGCTATATATATATAGTCTGTTCTCATTTTTTGGTGCACATCAAGTGCATATATTTAATGGTTGAATAGTAAATTTCAGGTTTGAAGTGTGCAAGCAATTACAAACATGCTTGTCTTAACCATAACCTCTTCTTTAATACAATCCCAAAGTACTATGTAAAAAAAAATATATCTATATTGTTCTCTCAGTGTAGAAAATGCTTCATGTGAAAACGTAAATTTTCTTGTTTAATTCAAATTAGAAATAATATTTATTATGCATCAACCATCAAATCTCCAACAACAAAAGTAGTTTTCAGGGTTCAGATAAGGTAGAAAAACTTTTTTTTTTTTTTTTTTTTTTTTTTTAATAAACAAACACATAAGAACCAACATCATAAACTGAAACAGCTGGATAATAACTGGCAGTGAGTGTTTGGAAGTGCCTCACACAGGATGTAAAGTGGATCCTTGTTTTGTATATTTAGCGCTGTATTAAGTCATGATATGGGCATTCTCAAGAGGTCTGATGCTGTACGCACTGGTCTTCTGGTAATGAGGCCATGGCAACAGTGTCCAGGGCAACACGCCCATATTTGGCCACATTTCAAGCCATATTTAAAAGGAGCTTTGAATGCATTTATATTTTACACAAAGATATGATGTTTACCTGGTATAATATGGAGAAATGGAGTTTGCCATTTAGATACTCTTTTTTTCCAACTATTTAAATAAAGATAAAGACAGGGAAATATTAACTGAAATCGCAGTTTTAAGTTTCCAGACTTGTGATGGATTTTTCATGTTTCTTCATGTTAATGACCCTTGTCAATTTCATGCCATCTGGCTGTTTCCATATGGCATAAATAAAAATGAAAAGGGAGCATAATGCATGCTGAGAGCAAGAGAAATTCTAAACCAGTTTTCTGACTTTTCTTTCTGACGTTTAAACCACACCTTCACGAATATGATCCCTCTGTGTAGTAACCCTCCACCCGTACAAGATCTACACATCATCCACTATACACACACACACACACACACACAGTATACTGGTAGATAACCTAATATCCTTTACCATCTCTCTCTCTCTCTCTCTCTCTCTCTCTCTCTCTCTCTCTCTCTCTCTCTCTCTCTCTCTCTCTTTCTCTCTATTTCTGTTTTCTATTTGTGTATTACTCTATGCACTTTGTGAAACATTGACACTATCATTAATGTAAAAAATAGTGTTTACGAGTAAGCCATTACCCCAGAGGAGTATATCTAAATTTAAGTCCTTGTAAATGACCCAGAACTGTGTGTGGTTTTGATTTGTGGAAGTATAAGTTCAGTTCTTTCCTGTTTTTAGATATAGAGGGTTGTGTAATGTTTTGACTCATAACATAAACCAGGATTTTAGACTAATAAACATAACTGACTTGCTGCCACAACAGAGATCAGCGTCCTGTACACTGGTACATTAAATATATCCACAATTTACCTATTTGCTTTGTGCATTTAATGTAAGAATTATATAAATTATATAAACTAAAGAATTAAATGAATTATATAACGTTAAGAATTATATAAATTATATAACATAAATAATATACATATATATATATATATATATATATATATATAAACACAATAAAAACAACAATAAAAAAACATGACATATACACACACACACAAATATTAACTATTGCATATTGTGTACACAATGTTTAAAACTGTGATGATCTAAATGAAGTGAAATAATAAGTGAAATTATTGAATGAAAATGATTTATAGTTTATAGTATATTATAGAAAATGATCTATTATTTTGGTCACACTACAACATTTGCCTCAAACTCTTAGGTAGTTGTTAAGTTGAAGTAATAAGGGTCACATTTCAAGGTCCAGTTCTCGCTATTAACAAACCTTTAACTATGAATTTTGCCTCAATAAACTCTTAATTTGCTGATAATTAATATTTAGTTAGGTAGGTGGAATAGGGTAGGGAGGTAGCATGTGGTCATGCAGAATGTGCTTTAATAAACAGCCAATATGTTGATAATAGGAATGCTAATTAGCAACTAGTTAATAGTGAGAATTGGTCACTAAACTAAACTGTTACAATGATTAAATATGGGCTTTCAGAATAAAGCAATAATATGTTATTTATAAATACTATTAAACAGCCAATATGCTAGTAATATGCATGTATTTAATAGTAAGAATTGCTCCTTAAAATAAAGTGTTTTTCATTTTTTATATACATTATTACTCTTGACTCTAATTTCCATCAGGATCGACCATTACCCCAATAATGCTTTGTCAAAAGTTGGTGTACTTGGTTATCAAGGAGTCTACAGTGTCAGTGAAATATAAAATTGGATTAATATAAAAAAAATCAGTCATGCATAATTTCCTATCAAGCTGTCAAATTGTGCAAACAAATATGCAAATGTTATTTTATTTTGTTTATGTAGAATTTATAAAATTGTAGCAATGAAATTAGCCTTAGAAAGACAAAGGAGTTGGTCATTTTATTCCAATAATGATTTCCACTATAGAATACCATTAAACAAAATATAATACTACTATGTGTGGGGAAAATGTTTATGACTTTTAGACAAATTGAAAAAATGTGAGAATTCTTGAGTGATGCGTCTATGTACATATTTTCAGTAGACAATTTAAATTAGTCAGATTGTGAAAAGGTTAAACATCCGATTATATGCTGGTTCAAGCAGTAATAATAATAAAAGAAAATAAAAATCAGGAAAGCGGCAGCATCTTACAGGTGTTTGTGAGAAGATTTCAGTGTGTTAGAGCAGTGTGTAGGCCTAAGTGAAATCAGCTGGTCATTGATAGCTCTAATTATCTCTTGACACTGGTCTATCTGGCAGATTGTTTGACTTTGTTCTCAACAAATTGAAAGGAAATGAACTGTTAGTGGCTTGTGCGTTTGTTTATCTTGGCTGTGGAAGGCCAGTGCATGTGTGTAGGTTTGTGTTGGCACACACTGAACCAGTTGAATGGATTTAAACATTTGAGTAATGCTCAGAGCAAAGCACCTTCTAAAAAATGTATGTGTCGATCAGTAATACTGTATATCTGCCTTTGAGCTTAAATACGTAAGTCTGTGATTTAATGCTATCAAAGTATGTGTGGATTCCTACCTGTTTGTGTGTCTTGAGTAGGTTAAGGGCTGAGGAATGGAAAAGCCCCCTCATTTTGTTGCAGGAGATTAAGCATCCGTCACTTTCAAAGCGCAGGCCAGAAAGCAGTGCTGGAGGGCACACATTCTACAGTGATGAGAAATTCCCTTCTCCAATTTATTCCAATGGCGAAATGTCTGCCAGTGGTATATAGGATAGCTCAGATCTCAATCTGCCTCGGTTTCAGCCCACAATCTCCAGTAATCTCTTCAGGAATCACCTTTCTCCAAATGGAACATTTCAATTCTTTTGGATATAGAGTCCTGGATATTCCATTCATCTTAACTTCGTATCAAATATTTCTGCAATCTGTTGATCTTCTGGTCTTCTTCATTGAGACTGTTCAATAAATACTGTAATGTGTTTCATAAAGAGCATGGAATTCTTGATGGATTTAAAAGAATAGGTTTGGCATGAATCAGCTTTGTATTGTTACAAATGTACAGTATTATGTAAAATGATTTTGCCTGCACCCAGATATATATATATGTATTTGTCAGTAGAAGTATAGCGGTTTGTGCAAAATACACTATTTTGTGCCATCCTGCAAATGTTTTACAGTTATAGTTTTTGATAAAAATTACAGATCATGGTATGCATCTTTGTATTCCCACCCATGGACCATTGGATTGAAAGAGGGGCAATGGCAAATCACAAGTGCATTATATGGGTGTTGAAGTTTTCCCTTTTTCTGTTTTCTCTAGTCACATTGCTACAATTTTAAAATAAACCACAGATTTCTGTCTAGTGATACAGTATTTGGCAGACTTCTCCAGTCATTTAGTCTGGGATTTAAGTGTTTAAATCAGTGGTTCTCAATGTTCCTGTAGCCCTGTGCACATTTTGCATGTCTCCTAATTTAAACACAATTGATTCAGGTCATCAGTTGATTAGTAGAGACTCTAATGATGCCTTCATGTGCTTATGGAAACATCCTACTTTCCACTTCTTTAGTTGTAATTACGAGTTTGTCGTGTTCAAGTGCTTTGTTGTCGGAAAGAACAGAAATCATGGTGGATGGCCTGTTCATTATTTCCTGTTTCTTGGGGAAATCTTATTAAAGCTAAAAGGTATATATTGGAAGATAATTAGTCAATAACCAACAGGTTTTGAATAAAATGTATCGTCCCATTATTTGGTAACCACATAAACATTCACAGTGCTAAGAAATTCAGCTGGCTGACGATTCCTAAATTTTTGATCAAATAAATGCTATTTTCACTGTGTTCAACACATACTACACAATATATGGTTATTTATATACGTAAATATACATGACTGTAATGGCAGGAGAAAGCAATGTAGATCTTGTGAGAAAAACTAATTAAACTACTGCTATGTTTCTATCCTCCACCATATTTAAAGTTTATGGCTCGCCCAATTTAGAAATTCAGGTATCAAAACTATATCAGTTGCAAATACAATTAGAGAGACCATTCATATCCAGCTTCTAACTAGGAAACTTGTATTCACGATAATTACAATAGAATATGAAGGCAGCCAAAAAAGAGCGTTAGACAAAAGAGACATGCAAAATGGCTGTTTTCTCAATATGCATTTTTAAGTCTCTGACAAGATCTTGTACTACATTATCCACACCTGCCCAGGTTCAATTCCAATACTCAAGAACACAAGTGCAGAGGACGCATGAAAGTGCCCGGATGTGTTCATCAGAGAATCAGTGACTTCAGAGAATCAAACCAATAGAAATTCCTGAAAATGAAGAATGTAAGCCTTTAAAGAATTCCAGCTGCAACATTGGGAATATGTAGTTCGTTAAAGTAAACTGTTTTTCTTACTATGAAGTAAATACGATTGATTTTATTCTTATAATAATTGTGTTGTCACATTATAGATGAACTACACAAGAAACTGATTTGTCATTGTATTTATGGAAAGGAAGACTGTGTGCACTGTTGTAAAACGCAATAATCTCTAGCAGCTGACAGAGGTTGCCAGGTGCCCGTGTCATGCTCCTGCTGTCAAACAGGTGTCTGCTGCGTACCACATCTGGCTGCTAATCACCTAGCAATACTCCATCCAGTTTCTTGTGTCCATGGCAATGGCCTGAAAGATGTGAAGTTAGCGTGTGTAGTTTTAGGATAGTTTTTGTATAAACATATTCCAAATGTTGTATATAGAGCAGTTTTGTAATATAGTAAATATAATTACATTGCATTTAAAATTGAATTAATGTCACATCAAAACAACAGAAGGCATATGTTTTATTTTACTCAAATAAGACAAATCTTGATTCCTTTCACATACAGACATCATATATACACAAAGAAACAACCACTCTGTTCACAGTGAAGAGTGTTGCATGTTGATGTTTTGTCTACGTGCAGTGTGTTTTGAATTTTTCCACTCGTTAAACCATTTGCCTTTCCGTCACAGTGACTTGCTTGCCAGTAATCCTGTATAACAAATATTGCCTAACTTGATATACCTGTTAAATTTTCTTTTATTTGTCTTAGTTTCAAGCACATGTGATGCCACGAGTGAATTACATAGGTGATTCTTGCTTCCTTAATAATAAAATATATGACATTTAATTGCATTCGATTCTGGTACAGATTATTGCTTTTACCCTTAAATGTGACATACCGTATTTTCCGGACTATGTCGCAGTTTTTTTTCATAGTTTGGCTGGTCCTGTGACTTATAGTCTGGTGCGACTTATTTATCAAAATTTATTTGACATTAACCGAGAGAAATGAACCAAGAGAAAACATTATCGTCTACAGCCGCGAGAGGGTGCTATGCTGCTCAGTGCTCCTGTAGTCTACACTGAAAACATAGAGCGCCCTCTCGCGGCTATAGATGATAATGTTTTCTCTTGGTTCTTGGTTCTAAATAAATGCAGGGGGGCAGGGTTTCATATTTTTTGCCATTGGCTAGCGGACCCCCACCTGCTGTTAGCATTCCATTGACTCCCATTCATTTTAGCGTCACTTTGACAGCGAATAACTTTACATCTGAGACGTTTAAAGACTCCATTTGCCCATTGATTATTTCTAAAGAAACACAAAAATGTATAAAAGGCTCCATTACCTTATATCTGACGTTATGGTCCCGTAGAAGCAGTTTTTGTAAAAAATAGGCTAACGATTGCATCAAAACCTCTGACTCTCTGTCGCACAGTAGAGAAATCACCGTATGGACAGGAGGAGAAGCTCGCAGGCAATCTTTTACTGTCTATGAAGCAATCGGGGGGACATGGAGGCATGAAGTCAAGGGAGATAATTAATCAGAATACTTACCAAAATTATTCCTGTTCACGCTCGCCTTCTCTGGAAGATTCGGTGGGTGATTCACATTTCTCTTGGCACAGCGATTAGAAGATTTACAGGTTGCTCACGTGACATCTACGTCATCAAGCTCAGTTTGAGTCTGTGCAGTACGCTCGACCCCCAGGAAGTGCGTGCTTCTAATTGACTTCACTTGTCTCCGTTGAATCCAATGGGGTCGCTGTGTCCATTTCTTTGACTGTCTATGAATAAATGCGACTTATAGTCCAGTGCGACTTATATATCTTTTTTTCCTCGTCGTGACGTATTTTTGGACTGATGCGACTTATACTCAGGTACGACTTATTGTCCGAAAAATACGGTAATTGAATGGAAATGTTGTGTAAATAAGTGCTGTTAAATAAATTAAAAGTATTACAAAACACTGCTAACTGAAATAATAAAAAAAAATACATTAAAAATAACTAAAAGGAAATGAGAAATGTTGCCCTGCCAACTAATTGAAACAATTTTGCAGTAAGTACTGAAATAGAGTAAGGGAGCTGTGATGTCAGAACCCAGAAGAGTAATTCGCCGCTGGTTCCTTTGAGATTTTCCAATGGGGTTTTATAATGTTTTTTTTTTTATTATTATTATTAGTAAAATAAAGCCTGTGGTAAATGTTCTACAATGTAAATTACACACAACCATAACCAAAACAAATATTTTGATGCAATTATGTTCATTTTTGAAAACGTATGTTTTAAATAAGTAACTAGATAAGAATGTTTGGGCTGTGAGTGTGTGCAGTTTACACTGTAGAACAAAATGTAAACGTATCATCAAATTATGTTTACCACAGGCTTTATTTTACTCATAAATAAAAAGATAAAATAATAAATAAAAAACATTATAAAACCCCATAAGAAAATCTCTAAGGAACCTGCGGCTAATCACTCTTCCGGATTCTGATGTCATAGTCAGAAAATGGAAATAAAACTATATTCAAGCTACATAAAAATATTAAAAAGCATAAACTAATAAAATGACAAAAGCACATCAAATTATAAAAATCTAATTACACTGATGTAAATGATTTTCACAATGTAATTGTGTTGGATTCTCCCGCATTATTGGTCTCTAACACATTGGGACACGTGAGGTGACTGTTTTCCGTGATGCTTTCTGTCTCAGGAGAAAGAGAGCGAGTCTGGGAGTGTCTTTGTCCTATTAGACGGATCTTTTCCCAGACTGAGCTATCAATTATTTACAAGGCTACTTGCGCATAAAAAAACGCAAGAAATGCCAAAGCCTGAAATGGCACGACAGGCCGCGGAAAGGTCAATACATCTTTGCTTTTCACAAAATGAGCATGTATTAATAACATTTTATTTGACCTGCCACTGTGAGAAGTAATCCAGAATGTCACGAACACATGTGACTGTCCTTGTGTCCTGAAGCCACATACCTGACAATTTCATATGTCAAGTTTACGCCATATGCCACGTCAATATGAAACCAAATAAAATGTCCTTATGGAGTGCCAGATATTGATATAGTTCTTCTGAAAGATCATACCTGTGTCTGTGTAAACATATCAACAGAATCTGACACTGAGTGTGCTGTCTTTGATGGGTGAGGTAAAAAAAAAAAAGGTATGTATTCTTGAAGGCGATTTGAAGCCAACCCAAGTTTTGGTTAATTTGGTTGATGTTGATGTGCACAAGCTGTATCCACTTGTAAAGATGGTCTGCAGTGGTTCACAATTGTTGGCACACTGGTTTTATCATATTCTTTGAGTTTCTGAGTTCCTGTGTCAGCAGGTCTATTTACACAGACATAACCGTGATCACGTCCTCATGTTCTAACAGCTGAGGTGAAGAATTAGCACATTTACTGAATAGCCCTTTGTTGAAAGCATGTTCACTCTCCTAAGCACTGATTCAGCTCTGGATTCTTCAGATACCTTTTTAATAAATGTAACTTGCGTATTTCAATCCACACAATAGTCTACGTGATATCTCTAATTCACTTTATTCAATTATATGTACACACACAAGCACACACTAAACCTGCTTTGTCTTTCCACAGGTTTTCTACACAACTGTCCAGATGGGTTGCAGTTGCTGTAGGATGTTAAAAAGGTAAGACTGAAGGTATAAATACTAGAGATTCTTTATTCCCAAGTAAATCTATCCTGAAGATCCTAGATATTTCTCACATCACTGCTGTTGTTTAACAGCTCAGTCAGACTTTAGTCTCTCTAAAGCTGACCTGGGATCAGTTTTTTTGGTTGAAACTGGGGTTCAGTCTGCCAGCACTGCTCTGTTCTCTGTCAATAGACATTTTGTTTTAGGATCTTTCTCTTTAACATTATGTGGGTTGTTTTGATGCAGGGAGTTTATTTCACGGTAAATATACACAGATATTCACACTCTCAAACCGCCCTTTAATTGCTCAGAATGTCACATTTCTGGGCTTAGTTTGAGCTGCAAGATTTGCCTCATGCACAAACTACAAATACATGCTTTCTTTTGGCATTTAACATTACTAGTGTGTAGTCTGACTGGCTTTGTGTCAAATCTGTTGAACAACACCCACACATTTTAACTTGATATATATGCACAGTCAAAGAGGAAAAAGTATATAAATCGAAGTGTTTAGTAAGATAGGCTCCTTTTTTACTTATTTCAAGTGTGTCCAATCTTGTGCTCCTTCAGGGCCAAAAAAAAAAATCCTGCAGAGTTTAGCTGTAACCCTAATCAAACACACCTGAACCAGATAATCAAAGTCTTCACAATCACAAGAAATATGGTAAATATCTATAGAAAGGTGGCCCTCCAGCAGCAGAAATAGAAACCCTTGATGTCATTTTTTTTTTTACATTGTGCAAAGGGTTGTATGCTGTATTATCTGAAAAGATACACATTTTCAAACCTCCCCCGGGAACAGTATATAATCTGGGAAACTGTTTAGGGTGAATAGAAAGCGAGTTCCCAGGCTTTTTTTGGATTAGGTCAAATCCTGCGGCTGATAAACATTAGCATTCTACTCTGTCGCGTCTCTTACAAGGTAAAAATGCCTTGCATTGCTAGACATTGTGTGTTGTTTTAATGGGGGTAATGTTTACTAAGGGTAAAAATTATCTTCCCGCCAGGTAAAGTGGAATATTCCACTTTATCCACCCTGAAACTGTTAAACTGAAATGGATTTTGAAACGAGGTGCTTAAACATAGATAATTTATAATGAAACTGTATAATGAAAATCGTCTCATGTAATACACTAAAACGAAATACAATAAATGTTTGGAATATGACAGAGAAGACTCACAATGTTCAGACAGATGAAAACACGAACACCTAAGGTTGGCTCAGTTACATGCCTCTCTTTCCATGTGGATTTTCGGCAGACAAGGGGAGTGAAAAGCAGAAGGATCTCAGCAGGAGGTGTCTGACACAAATACACCAGGATCACTTGGCACACACACATACACACACACACACACACACACACACACAAGTTGAGATTCTTATTCTTATGTTGGTTTTATACTTTCCTATTTAATACCTGTTTGTTGTATAATTTAGTGTAAATCCAGAAATGTAAATATTTTGTTATGTAATAAGTAGAAAAAAAACAAACCCCTAAAAGAGGAATGAGGACACAATGTGATGTTATCACTCATACACCTGTTTGTTATTTTTCCCATATTGTTTCGCTACACTGGTTGTGCTTTCGTCAGTAAGGCTCTTTGCCTGGGCTATGTAAATTATGAGTGTATTCAAATGTCCTGCACATATCAGGTTGCAGTATAACCCTAAAGAGGAACAGCATTTTGTATATTATGATGAAAATGACAACCTGAATGAACTGATATATGATAGTTTTTTGAAGATTAGCAATGATGGTCAAGATCGGAGGCCAGATAATTTGGTAACAATTAGGTTTGTTTGTCTACCTGCTTTTAAATATTGTTATTTTATTCCAAATTATCATACATATATTATACAAATATATTATATACATATTAGATATACGTTTTGTTGTTATTTAGGGGTGACTGATTCTAAAGTCAATTATGCAGCAAAAATAGGCTGAGATGGAAAAACTCAAATTATTCAAAATAATGTACATTTTTTAAATAATGTTGCCCTTCTGCAGAAATGTGGATTTCTGATTATTTCATAGTCAGAAAACAATGTTTGAGGAAGTGAATTTACAATCTGAATATAATACAGGGATGTCCATTCTGGAGAACCACCTTCCTGTTAGCTCCAACCTGCAGCAGCATACCTGTCTTAAAGTTTCTAGTGATCCTGAAAGTCTTTATTAGCTGCTTCAGATGTGCTTAATAGAGTGCTGCAGGAAAGAGCCTTACAGCTTTTCTCAATCGAGTTGACACATTTCTGCTTTCATAGCAATAACACAGCACAGTAAACACTCTATGTTGGCCAAACATTTCAGTTTTACTACACAACGAAGCGCTGCATTTTAGAGTAATGCATTTATTAAAAATAGATACTAACATCAAAACTAAAAGTGTGTTTTCTGTTCATTTGATAACATATTCAACTCTACATGCAGACATTAAAATGTTTATCATGACATTCTTTAAAGGGTTACTCCACCCCAAAATGGAAATTTTGTCATTAATCACTTACCCCCAAACTCGTAAAAGCTCCGTTCGTCTTCGGAACACAATTTAAGATATTTTGGATTATCCCTTTAATAAGTTGTCTATCAATGAGTTTCCTACAAAAATTATTTTATATATTAGAATTAAAAATATATAAATAATAAATGTACCGAAATCACTGAATTAACTGACCGATCATTTCTCACAAGTCATGCATTGTGGGAAAATACACAGAATGAATGTTGAATCCACACATGACAAGCTTCTGCCTCAACATTTCCCTAGGGCTCTTTCAATGCTTGAAGACATTGTAGGGGCCTTTTAGTGTTGTATAGGCTCAAGGCATCCAGTGGTTGAAATTGTGACGCACATTGTGTTGTTGCCTCCTTGTTGTCCAGGGAAATTGACTGTGTCATGATGGCCAATCTGATTCTATTCTCTTCTTTTTTGTTGATATTGAAGCCAGCTTCATCAACATACAGCTCAGCATTAGGCATAGAGATGCCTGAAATTTTCCAGAGTGTAATAGTATGGATATAATATGGATATCGGCCGATATTTGGAATTTTTTAATATCAGGCGATACGTTTTTCTGCTTGGCCGATGTGTTCGAGGCGGTACTTTTATTTTGATGGTGCTGAAAACGGCAGCGCCTGAGAGCACACAGCTGAGCTCACACTCTCCCTCTTGTTCGCCGTCATCATTAACAGTTCTGCCTAAAACGGATATAAGTCTGTCTAATAATCAGATAGAACGGTTAAACAAAAAAATGTATGTATACAAGAGGTATTAATACGATTGATTTTATATTATTAGTAATAGAATGGCAAACATTATAATACTTTCTCATTTGTCGTCAGCATTAAGCAGAAAATGCATTTATATCATTTAAACAAATCTTTGAATAGCTAATGAACATTTAATTTAATAAACCTTGCAAACTTAGTTCAACCCAGCCGTGAGATCTTGTGAAGTGTGCATTTTTGTCCAGCATGATCGCGTGATCTTTGTGTGACAGTTGGTCATCGTGAATTGAATGCTTTAAACTTTAAACTCGTGATTTCAAATTATGATGCACTTTTTGCATTTGCCCTCTGTCATATTAAAGTGTGCTGTATGTAAAATGAATGTTACCCTGGCTTTATTCGAAAAATATGATTCTCAATGCACACCTTTATTTACACTTCTCTCTTTTCCCTTCTCATTCTTGTTTCGTCTTTTTCCATTTCCCCTTTTACAATTATTGTAATTGAGATAAATGTGTAAACAATTAGGACATTAGCATTTCCTTTGTTGTCTGCATCACTCACTCAGCAGATATTAATTTGGGGCTAATTGAAAACATACCAAGTACAACTCAGAATTTTGAAAAAAAAAAGGTACATTTTTGTGTAAAACTAATACGCAAAGTTACAATTATCTACACATATAAACGTTTTGGCTGTGTGAACTATTGCGAAAACATTTGAGAATTTTGTGCAGTGTTTTGACAAAATTATGCACATGATTTGTAATTTGTATGAAATTAATGAAAACTTACAATCTGTTTAGGACAATTAGAAAGTGATCAGATGACTGTGTTAACTGTTTTGTGACTTAAATTTGGAGAAATGTGTCAAACTAACTGAGAAAAACATACAAACAAAAAGTGTACATCATAAAATACATAAGTAAAACCCTACTTTTTAAAGCTTTTGGTTCTTGAAAAAGCTGGTTGCTAACAAATGGCTTAACAGGACTACAGACGTTGCCATCGTCCCCAGCAGGAAATCTTATCTACTCAAGCACTATATTCTGCTATTAATGCCTTGCAGTGTTTATAATTGTACTCTAGCAAACTATTCTAACTCAAAATTTCCAACTTATAGATTTTAAAGTTTTCAGTTTTCAAAAGCTTAGCTTGGTGACATTGAGGTCATGCAATCATAGTGTTGTTCGTTTACAGCTTACTAATGAAGAATGGGAGCTCCTGACACTTTCTTAGCGCTGTTAAAATAAAAGTCCTCTTCTTATCAGTAGATGTGTTCATTAAAAAATTCAAATGTATTGGTCAACCACTAGTTCTGCTTCACTGTTATTTGACTTTATTTGAATCTTAATTGGGTTATAATGATTATTTGCAACATCAAAAGTACATTTCATTAAACTCTCTTCTCTACTGCCTCTCTGTTACAGTTACATTTATGACCCCTCAGTCCCTGTAGAAGTTCCTGGTCGGAAGCGGGACCCCACCAGCAGCTCTCTTTATCAATCTCATCGATTCCCAGAGGAGGCAGACCACATTCCCAAGAAGCAGGGCTTCCACAACCTAGCATACAGCACCCATCCCAGCCCGACCAAACTTGACATCGACAACAACCACATCAACCGGCTCCATGCTAACATTCCAGACGAGCAGATCCGATCGAGCCCAACAGAGGGTGACCCAAGTCTTTACATCCTCCAGCCCGAGGACAAGGGGACGACAACCTTATGCGCCAATCCGCCCATACAGAACGAGTCGTTGTTGGGAACAGAACCGGGCAAGCGAGAGGACAGATTCCGAGACTCTGGGCTGGGCGGCGGAGGCATAACAGATGGGACAGAGGGATCTGATGGATACCCCTATGGACAGGAAGATGAAGACGAGGACAGGAAGAGCAGGCTAGCCAGTACTCTGGACACAGCCGATGAGGAGAGTGTGCTATCTGTCGACATGCACACCAGCAGTACGAGCCTCTCCTCAGCAGACACAAAGCTCATGAAAGAGGACAGAGAAAAGGAAGAGGCCTCGATCAAGAGAGGAGAGCAAGAGATGGATTGTGTGAGCGTCACAGACTCAATGGTGGCAGAGGCCTTGGCCGCTCTGGATGCGGCGACTGCGGGAGAGGATTCGGAGTGATGTCAGGTGGCCACTAGTTAATGGTGGCTACAAGGGAGATTTCCATACTCACTCTCTCGCTCACCCTCTATATTTGAATACAGCCAAATAAAAGCGCTCACGAAGCCTGTAGTTCATTTTATTTTCAATGGAAAAAAATCAAATGAAGCCTTGACAGCAGGAACTGCTGCTTGTTTACACAACAAAAAAACCGACCACTTATGAGACTTACTTGAGCAAATGAAGGTCATGGACAAACTCAATTCTCAGACCAAACTGACTGGACTGTTGCACGATTTTCCTCAGTGCTGTTGTGTTCACAGCATCGTAATGAAATAAGCTCCATTTCTTATCATCAAATATTATTTCTGCACCATAACATAATGAAAGCACTCTTCTTCTGTAGCAACTGTTTGGAGGTGGGGCCAAATCATTCATAATTATCGTCATACGCTTTCTATACAAAGAGATGGTGAAAAACAAATAAGCCAGTGTCCTGGTGTGGGGTTACTTCTGTGCTTAATGCACTTTTAGAGACGTTGTATGATTATATGATCAAACTGTTTAATACAGTGAAATCAAGTTAATTCAATCTCAACAGATCAATATGCTATTTCTTGCTTGTTGTTACACTGTGAACACATCATCAATGCCCTCATAGAGCTGTAGGATGACATGGGCTTTGTTTTTACACATAAATATACAGCAAGAATTGTATGTGAATCTCATGAAAACATTTCAACCATAAATGAAATTATCTTTTGCATAGAATGCATGTTTATTCTGCATTGTAGATGATGGTTTTTAATTTTTAAATTCAATATTTAAATATATAATTATATTATAAACAATACATTTGAAGGAGAAATGCTTAATGCAAAGCATCTTTATGGTACAATCGTAGCTCAATGTATGCAAAACATAATTTCTTTTTTCTTTAGATTTTGAAATACGATCCATTCATGAGATTTATCCTTATATATTTATGTTGTCATTGCACTTTGTACATTTCAAAAGCAGTAGCGTGTTGAAGAATCAGACCAGTGATGGTAGTTGATGCTATTAACTATCAGAGGCCTGATGAAAAGAACCCTGCTAATTTAGCTGTCCCGTATGACACTCATCTCATGCAGACATTTCTATACATTAGTGAAGAAATATATTTATCAGAGAAATGAATGTAACCCCCTTATACAAGAAATTATTCATTTTTTTTCTTCTTCTTCTTCTTAATGAAGGTCATTGAGTATTTTCAAATGTTTTACCAAGTATGCATTGGTTTGAACTTTATGTATTGGTCAGAATCATTTCTTTTAAAAATGAGTAAATGTTATTGACAGGAACTGATTTTCTAATACATTAAGTGCACATTCACAGTGAATACGCTGTTTATATTCCATTCTTTCTGCTTTTACCAGAGGACAGAATTGTCACATGAACCAGGGGAAAATAAAAACAATGTGCTTGATCATAAGACTTGCGATGCAATCTGTTGACTTTTCTGTCTTGTGGTGGATAACGATGCCGTAGGGCCTCTTATATAACCCTCAAGCCCTCAATGGCCAGTAATTGGCAGTAAGTTTTCAGCTACATTGTGCTGAAATCCAAAGAGATCAGATATTGGGTTTGTGCAATTCTGCAAATACTGAAAAACAATTAAGATACACATTATATTCCAGTGACACTTTTAATGAGTGTGAGGATGAAAATAAGCAAACTTTGATTGGCTGTAACATCATATACTGTAGAACCATTAAATTACCTCAAATCTTTTGAAAATGATTTTAGTCCGTAGAGTCTGTTTTACAATTCATCAGTGTGTCTTTGTCTCTTTCATCATCTGGTTTTGATACAGCAAAAACAGTTTTAGAATGATTTGCTTTTCAAATTTGTATTCAGTCTTAATTAAATTGATGCTTTGATCGCTAAAAGCAAAGGTTTCTTTTAACAGTACAAGAGGCCATGCTGACACCACTGTTTGGGATAAAAGAGAGAATCGTATCTGGTTTGATGAGTCAAAAACATTTGGGTATCTAGTGTTTAGAGAGCCCTGACTTGTGTGGTTTACTAATAGACCATAGAAGCCAAAAAGATAAAAGACATGAAAGGAGCATAGACTTTTATGCCAATGCAAATATGGTTTTTAAAATTCCAAATAATGAGGATTTTTCTTTTTTTACAAGAGGGTTTTACAAATCTTTTAAAATGTAATTATATACTGCTGTTCAAACGGGCTGTTAAGATCTTTTGAATTTTTGTTTTGAAAGAAGGAATTTGAATTCTTGTTTTGTAATTATTTGATCAAATACAGTATAACACTAATATTGCAAAATTATTCATTTACAAATAATTTCCATTTTAAAATACTTTAAAATGCCATTTATTCCTGTGATGAAGCCATTACACTAGTCTTCGGTGTCACACGATCCTTCAGAAAACACTCTAATAACACTGATTCAGTTCTTTAGGAACATTTCTTATCAGTGTTGAAAACAGTTGAACAAACTGTTTGTGTGGAAACGGATACAATCATTTGTGATGAGCAGAAAGTTCAAAAGAACAGTATTTGTTTGAACTCGTGTAATATATTTAGTCTAATTTTTGTATATATAATATATATATATTTTGTGTATATAAAGCATAGCCAACTAAAAATTCAGTTTCCTTTAGAGCTAAACATAGCTGATCAACACTAAAGGTCCAGCTGTTTCTACATACAGAATCTACCTGAATAAATGTGCTGCTCGTGGCTGAGCATTCACATCTCTTTAAATTCTGTGTGGGCTTGAGTTAATGATTCACAAATCCCAAAACATATCCAGACTAATAATACTCAACAGCTGGTTAACCATTTATATGCTCCAGACTCATAGCGTTAATGCATTCTTGTTGCTTAATAATTCTTTCTTCCTAGAAATATCTTGATGCATAAAGTACACAAATAGCCCTTAATCAACTCACAAAAACAATGTATTTAATGCACAAGGTCACACACTTTCCAGCAGGCCATGGGTAAATAGGCAGCAGTCACGGAGAGATGGGAAAGATATGCCTTCAGCGTTAAGAGTTTTGGAAAAGCTACAGACCTGAAGGTCATTAGTGCTGCACCAGTCACCTATTAACAGACTCTTACTGATCTTTAACCACGTCCAGCTCTAGAAAACATAATACAGATGCAAGGACCTCTCATGCCTTACTATGGATTAAGGCTCTGTGATTTTATCATGCTGAGAATTTTGAAAGGACATAGAGAAGTTAAAGTTTCTCAAAGCCATTATCTTTGAGCTAAGCCGACCTCTGAGCATTCAGTGTAGCAAATGTGCAAGTACACTGTGTGTCCTGATCAGTCTTGTGCTTCAGAACGGAAATGACGTGGCTTGTGGGTAAAGTAGAATCAGAACAAAAAGTCCAATGTGTGTTTAATCTTTTTAATGTATAAATTCTGGGTACAAAACTTCCAGTAAAATATAACAGTACATTCCCATTTTCTTTAAACATGTTTATACACCTTTAACTTTTCTTTAATTATTTTCAATTTCAGAAATGACAGTACTTGAAGTGACCATTTCTGTACACATTAAGATTTTTATATATTATTATATTTCAGTGTGAATATCTTTACCTAAAATTTGAACAGTAAAGACTATGGGCAACATCTAAGCTATTCGTTCCAGCACATGTGCAATGAACTAGACCACTTCTAGACTCTCAAGGTCTATCTTTACGGTGTTTGAGCAAAAAAAAAAAAAGGCAAAGAATCAGTGGCACAATAATGACAATATTAATAAAAGTCAAAATACATTTAAAAAAGGTCACCTGTATATTTATTTTGTTAAAATACGCAGAATTATTAAAAGTCCTATATTTCTGTCCTCTTTGCCTATGTGTGGCACTCCACCAAGGACACTTTTACTTTTTTGAGGTAATATACATGTTTTATCTATTATATTCATCTGACATTATAATAATATATGAGCTATATAAGAGTTTCTGAACTCTGTGGATGCATGCAAGCTATAACGAATCTTGAAACTACGAAACTACGAGTGTTCAACAAACAAGATGAATTGATCGCAGTGCTCTGATCAAGACATCAAGCAAACTTCCAGTCGGTTAAGGTGTGCTAGGTTGATAAATTAATCTATTAAACATGCAACTTCACTGGTTTACAGAAAAAATGTTGTCAAAACACAATTTAAGTAATTAAAAAAAAAAACAAAGGTGAAAAGTTGCATTTAGTGAAGAGATCAAACCCAGTCCGTTTAAGACAAGAAGTTAAGAAAAACGTTGGTCTAGATTGTAACTAGTCAGAAATTTCATGGCTCTGGTTTTCCATATTTATCACAGCTTGCAATAAAAAGGAAAAAAAAAAAAAAACTGGAACAAAACTTCCCACTTCCTGGAAGTAGCCCAAAGAGGCACAAGGCGAAAACCTCGGACCTTGACGCCAGGTTGGATTAAACATTGACGTGTTCATAGTCATTAACAAGCACAAATGAAGCCATCCGCCACTGATAATGACACAAGGATGTTTGAGAAAGATGTGTTGGCATGGCGACAGGTTAATGTTTATAATGGCTTCTGCTGCCTTTCCACAACTGACGAGTCTCATGACAAAAAGGAGGGTTCGCATCCATCATCCTCTTTTCCTCCTCCATTATCACATCTCTCGCCATAGTTTTATGCGTTTTCCCTCTCTTAAGTCCTATTTGGAATTGTGACTTCCAGATTAAAAGTTTTTTAAAATGTCAACTGAGAAGCTGCTGGAGCTCTACAGGTGTCACTTTGCGCGGTCTTCTTTTTCCTAAAGACAAACCACGTACAAAACAAGGACAAAAACACCAGGTGATTGCTTAACCTGCATTATGAATGTCAGTGTTTTTTTTTTTTTTTTCACACTACTGCCACTCACCTGTGACTTTGGGCCTGTGTTCTGTTCCGGGGGGTCAGCGTTAGCAGGCGAAGGGGGAACACTACCATTGAGCTCTGTGATCAATAACGTCCGCCGTGCCGATTTGGGGTCACACTTTGTCACCCGGAATCTAGAGAATGAAAGAGAGAAGTAACAAGAGCACAAAGCTCAATACCTTAATAATATCCCTATTATTCAATATTGATATTTATCCCCACATTGATTCATATCAGTGATTGGGACCATCAAGTGTATCAAAATAAAGCAGATATTAAGCAGTCAGTCTGCTAATACACTAGTGACTAGTGACACTAGGTAGTTGGTAAGTATTTGCAAAGTTGGTAGACTGTCGAAAGTAGACAAAATAAGGAGTTACCTTTTAAGTCATTTATGTATTTTTTCGTACATATGCTGCCGGACAATAACTTGCATACTGCATTATTTAAAATATGGATGAAAAATCTTGGTTGTATTATATTCCTTATTATAAACACTATATACATATTATATAACTTAGGCCTAGTAAGGTATTTCCCAGTCATAAATTAAAGTTAAGCCAAAAAAGTATTATGGTGGTTTGTCTTGAAGACCTTTAGTGGAACAGTAGACACTGAAAACACCACGCGGGTCACGCATGATCGAGTATGTGTAGTACATCCAGACTTTTTAGCAACACCTTTTTCATCTAGCCAAAATATTTAAAATTACTCAAAACATTATTATTAATACTGTGGATATTGATATTTAATGCTCAATCCTAACCTCACTGAACCAGCAAGATCTAGGGCCCTATTTGAACGATCTTAACGCAAAGTGTAAACCGCACGGCACAGGTGCACTCAGGGTGTGTCCAAATCCACTTTTGCCATTTTAACGACGGAAAAACGGTTGGCGCACCCGGGCGCATGGTCTAAACAAGTTGTCCCTATTCTCTTAATGAGTAATGGGTGTTTTTTGGGCGTAACGTGCAATAAACCAATCAGAATCTCATCTTCCATTCCCTTTAAGAGCCAGTTGCGCTAGTGCCATGACGGATTTGCGTTTTACACGGTGGAATTTGGCAAGCGCAAAGACAGAACGCATCTCTGTGATGAAATGGAGCTGCTCGTGTGCGAGCAAATAGCCTAATTCTGATACATGCCATGACTATCCATTATGACATGTAGGCATATATATATATATATTTATTTATTTATCCTACAAAAAAAAATGTTATGTATTGCAATCCTTTAATTTTTTATATTTGGCATGTTTGTGCACTGCTGGGCGTCCCTGTGTTTAATAAGCAGCGTGTATGCTCTTTAAATAACAAAGAAAAAACATTGAGCCAAACTTTAGACCAGGTGTGAGTTGGTCTATGGCGCAGTCTATTTACAGCTCATTAAAATAGCATTGCGCTAGCAATGCACCTGAACACAGCTCTTTTTTAGACCAGCACGCCCAAACGACGTGGCGCTGGATGGGAAAATGCAAACGCCGCCAGACTGAAACTAGCAAACATACTTGCGCTGCGCCTTGCGTCGCATTGCGCTGGGTGTATGATATGACCCCTAGTCCAATTCTTTCCCACCAGTCTCATCTCTTTCGTTTAGATCCTGACTAATACCTCACAAGTAATTCATCATATGTTAAGTGTTTATGTACGTAAAACACACACCTGCCTACAGACAACACTGTGACTTCTACTATGTGACTGCGTCTGTCCAGTCTCTTGCTGGATGAGCGTCTCATCAGAGGCCATTTTTTCTGGTTGCAGCGGTTGCAGATGTTCTTCTGTCCTCCGACCCCTCCGATGGTGTGCAGGTGGTTGCAGGTGTGTTTGGCTGCGCTGGGCGGCAACCCTGGCAGTGCAGGGGTCTCCGGGCTGGTGGGTGTGTTCGGTGAGGTGGGCGTCACAAGACCACTGTAGGAAATTGAACAGAAAAATATCAGCTTAACTGCATGAAATACCTAGATGACCTAGTAGCATATGGCAAAATTTGGTATATACAACAGAACACTGCAGTTGGTTCTGTGGCCCCCAATGTGTTTGACTTGACCTACTCCAAGCACAATACATACTTTCACATACTATTTCAAACAAATTAACTGAATTTCACTATTGTTCGGACACACAGATAGACTAGGCTTAAAGATTTCGTTCAGCCAAAAGTAAAAATACGGTAATTAATTACTCCCCCCTCCCTCCCCTCCCCTCCCCTCCCCCATGTCACTCCAAATCCGGAAGACCTTAGTATATCTTCAAAACACAAATTAAGATATTTTTGATGAAATCCGAGAGCTTTCTCACCCTACATAGTCAGCAATGCAACTACCATGTTGAAGGCCCAGAAAAGTAGTAAGGACATCATTAAAATAGTCCATGTGAAATCAGTGGTTCAAACTTAATTTTAAGAAGCTAAAAATACTTAGTCGTTTTTTTTTGTTTTTTTTTGCAAACTATTCAAAATGTATTCTCTTTCATGTCAGGCTTTCTCAAGAGTACCATGACACATGCGTGTTGTGCTGCTGACACAGGAGCTGGTGTTCTGACGCAGAATGTCCATCTCTCAGTTAATTATCTGCTTATTCAGATTCGAATAAGATGGAGCAAAAAATATAAACAAAGAAAAAAAATCTTTAAACGTTTGGAAAGACTGTTTTAAGTGCAGTGTGCATCATCCGCTGCTTGTAAATGAGGAGCAGCGCATCTGGTTTATACGTTGTTCCCTCCTGCTTCAGCAGCACCAGCAGTGTGTCATGGTACTCTCATGAACACACGTCAAAAGCTCACATGGAAGTCAAGAAATTATCAGGCCCTTGAACGTGGTAGTTGTATTGCCCTGTCAATGGAGGGTCAAAAACCTCTTGGATTTCATCAAAAAATTTAATTTGTGTTTCGAAGATGAACAAAGGTCTTACGGGTTTGGAACGACCATTTAACTTAATCCTTGTATTGTGACTCTTTTGAATGAATGTATTAATATCATGAAATATTTTATAACAACTTTTTAAAACTTAAGCAGCATCACAATGAGTACATTTGATTAATTCTGTGAATATGTCTGTCTATTTAAGTGAACAGATCAAAACTTGAACACCAAATCACTGAACACACCGAAAAAGCTTCTTTATCTAAAAAAAAGCTTCATCTTTCAAAATAACTATATTTTAGCTGAAACACAGCACAATTTGAGCAGTTACTTTAAAAGACAGATCAACTCTCTGCCCTGCTGCTTTATCTGTCCTCTCCTCTCTCCTCTCTCCTTCTCTCTCTATTTATTTTGTCCTTTCACTCTGCCAACCAAAAATAAAATAAATAGGCAAATGCAGTGGTCCTTCTCTTATGTCTTCATTACACTGCGGGATGTTGTTCTGCTCTGTGTGTGTATGCGCGTGTGCCTCACTTGAAAAGCAAAGGAAGAGCAGGACAGAGATACTTCAAAGGGACTATGAGAAACATAAAGGAGAAAGAGACACACATGCAAACCCACTACACAAGACATTTATTCAGTGTGTTCTGCAATGGAGCTTAAAATGTGAGATCAATCATTTTGATCACTTACTTTATAAACATTTAATTAAAAAGTCACTTCAAAGCAAGTTTCTGCAGGATGTCCTTGGTCTTATTAGCCCCTGCTGGTAGATTTCATAACTACACCTTCTAGCTGCCAGTGTTAACTACGTCACTAGTGAAACAACATTTTTCAGTATCTTGAACAAAATCACTGTTTTTCAGTAGCAAGCTATTTTACAAGTAACAGTGTAGTGACAAAACGCTACACATCTATGCTTAGAATATGAAATGCCCAACTGGCAAAAGATTCATTATTTTGAGTCGGTTCTTTTCAATTAATGTGTTGACCTTAGGCAGATACAGCGATAAAAGGCAGAAAACAAAATTAATGCTGGTCTGGACAGAGTAGCTTTTTCAACACTGCTAGCTGCAAAAAGCATCCTTCTCCTTTGATCTTTCATAAATAGCAAAGTATTCTGATAAAATCAATTTTGCAAGCATGTACACTGACATAAGTTGCAAACTCCACCCCTCCATTCATGAGCTTCATGGATGCTCTGAGCACTCAGTAAGTGTCTAGAGAATGGACAGAACAACATCTCCTCTGCAAAATACCCAATCAACCTTCATTGTGAGCACCACTCCTGATTTTCCTCTCCATCCCTTGAGTTCCTAATCACTCCATCCAGAGCTCCTTTCGTCACAGCATCCGCTTTCTCTAAACCTTTCACCTTCCCTATGCTTTGCCCTTCTTTTCAGTCCCTCTTTTTTGGTCCAAGTCTTGTGTTAAAGACAGTAGGAATCAAATTCACTCTGCTCTGCTTATACAGTGTGTCAAGCAGAGTGACCTCATTGTTCAACCCAAATCTGTTATTCACATGAATGCTCAGACCCACTGAAAAACATACACCACACACACACACACACAAAGTCAGAGGAGGACATCTGGGGAAAAGGAAGGATTAAAGGAATTCCCCAAAATGTAACGGTTTACTCACATTCATGTTGAGCCAAACCAATATGACATTTTTTTTTCCGATGGTACAGAAAAAGGGAGACATTTAGAAGAATATGCTGGTTGAGATTTTCCTTGTAATAACAATGGATGATTCAAGATCAATAAGGTTTAAAGGGGGCATGACATGAGAAACGGAATTTCCCTTGATTTTGTTTTGACACAGAAGAGGTCTTTGTATGCTTACTACATCCTGCAAGTTTCAGAACTTACAATTTCCTCATCAATAAAAAAAAACATCCCTTAGAAAACGGCTCGTTTTGAATCCAAGGTACAAGGTGATGTCATCCAGGTCATTTGCATAAACACCACCTCCAGAGCAAAAAATTTACATAAACCCCACCCACTGCCATTTAGCTACTTTGCAGCTAGACAACTGATTATCCTGAATGCGATGGTCGCATCAAAAGCAAATAGAAATTACAATCACTGCCACTATCTGAAAGCGAACATGCATCTGTATACTGTATCCAGTGTAGACCAGATGCAGTCCACACATGCGAGTCTGACGTCAATATGACAAATGGAGTGAATGAATGCTTTGATGCATTTAAATAGCTCTTTCGCGTCTTTGTACAGATATCAGAAGGCTTCCAGCATATGGAACAAGTGGAAGTTTATTTTTAAGGCATCCCAGATTGTGTCAGAGGACAGTCTGGAGTGTTTTGTTTTGCAAACGAGGTACAGTGTCATGGAGAGTTCCCAAAGAAACATTTGTTGAAAGATCAAGTGGAACTAGATCTGACTGGGGCTTCATCACAAACTGATAGCAAATGATTTCATAATGCTTTGTCTGGAAATGACTCACAATAGCGAGGGGGCATTGATAGTTTTTCCTGTACAATGATGTTAGCCAATCATAACAGTGGCTGATTCCTGACAAGCCTCAAAGGGGTCATATGGCGTTGCTAAAAATAACATTATTTTGTGTATTTGATGTAATGCAATGTGTTTATGTGGTTTAAGGTTAAAAAAAAAAACATTTTCTACATACAGTAATGTACATTATCATTTCTCCTCTATGCCCCACCTTTTTGAAACGAGTCAATTTTTACAAAGCTCATGGTTCTGGAAAGCGAGGTGTACGCTGATTGACCCGCCATCCAGTGCTTTGTGATTGGCCGAATGCCTCAAGTGTGTGATGGAAATAACATGCCCCTTATCATACGATGATGCCCAGTGTGTCCAGGCATGACGAGACAAAACCAATAAAACCCATTACAAACCTGGCATTTGTTGCATCCAGTGAGGACATAATTAATGATCATATTGCCTTAATGTCTGCATTTGTGATTGGAGAAACGACTTACAACAAGCACTTCTCTACACTGCTCACAACTCACGTTGGAATCATCAGTGGTAAATCCCTTTACATGTGAAAACATACTTACAGACTGTGAGTCAGAAGCGCCAGACTGTCCTTGCAAAGTTGGAATTGCCTCACTTTATAGAAACAGACACCAGCATTGTAGGCTACTGGTTCAGGAAACAGTCTTCGACCTCCTCAAAATGCACTGCACACTTCTGAATATTTGGGTTGAACTGTTCTGGAACAGTGTTGTAAATACAACTTAACCACTGATTCTAGTTGTGTCCTCTTTTGGAAGGCCAAACAAAGTAGTTTTGCTTTCACAATGAAACATAGCGTCTCCACGACACGGCGCCAACAGCAACAGCGAGAATAAAAGTTAAGTATTACCTTCATTCTTTGCGTGAACATTTGTGCAACGTTATGCAACTATTTCCACACAGTGATGTAGACATGTGGGGGCGTGATAAAGCCAGACGTTTTAGGAGGGTGTGGTTGATTTAACTTGAGAATATCTCTTTGGATTTGAGACTGTAGTCTTTGCAACTTCACAGATCTTCTTTATGCACCAAGAGCTTGTAACACTCTGTAACAAGCTAAATTTTAATCTCATCATATGACCCCTTTAAAAGGACCTGCCTCTTAAAACTCTCTTCCACGTATTTACTTAGTGTTGGGGTATTTGTGTGTGTTAGTTTTTATGTTTGTTTGTGTGTGTGTGTGTGTGTGTGTGTGTGTGTGTGTGTGTGTGTGTGCAAAAAAAAAAAAAAAAACTTTATTAACAAGTAAATCTCAAGGAACATATTGAAATAATTAAAAAAAAATAAACATCCATGTCATGACCCCTTTAAATAAATAAATTTTCAGTGAATTGTTGGAAAAAAACGAATCATTCAGATTCTCTCTTGATCTGGTCCCAACAGTTTTCTTTAGTTAACAGCTATAACAGTTCAGAAGTTTTAAAATACACATTCAATACCCCTTTTAAGTTTTATGGTCCTTTTGAATTCTAGTTGAAGCTCGAAAGCAACCATTACATTTATCTCCTTTTTGCTCCACTGCAGAAATAAAAACACACGTTTGGTATGATATAAGAGTAAATGACAGAAGAATTCTTTTAATCTAGTGACTGATGTGTAAGAAAGTGAATTACATAAAATGAATGAAAGGATGAAGAAACATTCTCTCAAGTATTTTGAAATGCTACAGGAAAAAGGTGTAGAATAGCTGATATAATAGTATATGAGCAATAAGTTCATAAAAGTGAAGATCCTCTGATTTACATGGATCTTAATCTTAATATATATTTTTAGTACCTGATAATTATCTGTCTACTTCTATAAATTGATGTCATGATGCTGATAACATATAGCACAATAACATTTATATATATATCTTAAGGCGAGACCAGTGTTCCACCCAGACTCATATTCCATGACCTCTCTGTATATGTGGTTTTGAAAGTCTTCCTGGATCTAATTCTGGCTTGCAGCAGTGTCAGTGATTGATGATTTTGTGCTTCATGGTGATTTCCTCCACAATGTGTCATATGAGACAGACAGAACCACCTTTCTGCCTCAATGCTGCTACTCTGCCCTCTTGTGCTGCTGCTGCTGCTGTTATTTGAGAAGTGACAGCGCCATCGTGTGTAAGGGACGGGGCACTGATTCACAAAACAGCTACTGAGTTTTAATAAGCTAACAAAACAGTCATGTTTGTTTTCCAAGTATGCTAATTCGTTTTTAAAAACGTCTTCATATAAAGTGAGGAAAAGTGAGAAAATATCTTTATATAATATATACAGCATTTATATCTTTATTTTTAAGTGAGGACCCAATAGGCAGCTATTGAAAATACTTCAACTTAGCTTTTTGTTCTGAATTCATATTGAATTACCAACATAATAGTGCATTTATTATTAGTATTTGCCAGTTCAGGACCATCAGATAACAGATGAAATAAACAACAACAACAACAGGAAAGATATATTCAAGGTCTTACCCCTCCGATTCTATACTGTCCTGAACCATGGCTTTGAGTGCATCAGAGTTGGCTGGTGAAAAAAAAAGAGAGAGAGGAGAGAGAGTTCATTATTTGGCTTCTTAAATTAGCACAGAGAAGAGTCTGCAGCCTCAGAAACTAAACCATTAAGCAAACCGTTTAGTCTTTTGGGTTGCCTTCTATGGGTGGCTTGTGAAAACCAATAAATCCTAATGGAATATGTCCCAAAACACACTACAGAACCACCCCCCTCCCCAACACACACACTTGTGCCCCCTCAAAAATAATGAGTGCATGATGCCCCTAATTTTTTGTCAAACAATGAAACATGATGAAACATAAATTTTAGTTGAAATTGTTGAGATTACTTTTAGATATTGCAGTGATACATGACATGGTGAAAACTGACTGAATGTATAATACGTAGTTTAAGATCAAATTAAAAATCGTGCCCTCTAAAGTTGCTTTGGTCTAGAACCACCCCTGAGTGGCACACGAATTGTGCAACGACTGGCAATGAAAGTGACTAGCACTTCACAAACTTTCAGTTCCTTCTGTTTACACAAGAACATCTTATCAATTTTAAAGAAGTTGACTGCTACATAACTTCTTATTAAACACATCTCATAGATATGCAGAAAAACGCCTGTTTTTGTGAGAGTGATGAGTTGGTAGTCATGCAACATGACCAAGCAGTGGACATGGTGCAACATAAAAGAGGCCACACAAATGTGGACATAAGAAGCAGAAGCATCACTTCCTGTTCACAGCATGTGTCATACAGTTCTTATGGGGATGAAACCATATAAAATTCTGCTGGTGGAAAGATTGGGGATTGGGCTCTCGTTCTTCCCACTGGTCGCTCATTTGCGACTTTCTCGGTTGTTCGGGTGGGGGGGGGGGGGGTTAATCAATGCATGCTGACAAACTTTTATCATAGTTCATAGTTATATAAATATTCAACTTTCAACCAGTTCTTTCATCATCATTATTTGTTATTCAAATGATAAACAGATTCGCATTCTCATTCTTGGTGTCACTCTTTAGAAGAAAAGATTTTTGTCTGTTTTGCTTATATCTATAGGCCTACACTTTGTACTTTTTAAGTCTAAAACAAAAGATGGATTCATTGTTATTCTAATCTAAAAAGCACAACAATAAAACAGTAGGCTACAGCTTACATAACGTTTATTAACAAAAAATAATCGATGAGGCATGGCACACACCACATGCTGTATTATATTCTGACTAATAAATTACAGAATGTTTAGCAAACACTGAGGAATCAAATAATAAAAAAAAAATAATAATAATAATAATAATAATAATAATAAAGAAAGCCTCCATAGCATGACGTTAGGTAAACAGCAAAGATAACAAGCTTTTCAAAACAGAAGTCAAAAATAAATTAATAAAAAATAAAATACTGGCTGTCAGTGACAGGACTAGCATGTTATTTATTTATAAAAAAAATTTCCCTTACAAGAATACCAACATGTTCATATTCGCAGGGACATCACTAGACCCTTTTTGAAACACCCCTGTGCAATCATGGTTTGTGTTTCTATCAACTGTGTAGAATCACAACTAGTGACTAGATGAATTACTGATCCAATCACTCAAGTTGGTTTGAAAAAAGGTCTGAAATATTTTCCGTTTCAGTTATTCAGACAGTTTCTCACACTGTGATATTTACAGTACCTACAATCTAAAACTTGTTCACATGACAACGATGAAGCAGCCACAGGCAATAAAGATGCAAATATGGGACGCTTTTTGAAAGGAAGCTAGAAACGCTCCTGATGCACTTCAGGAAGATTCTTTGGTCACTCAAAGCAGCCGAATATGTTTGAATCAACCAGTCTGTAACTAATAGGAGAACACGATGAGGTCAGCTGAGGATTGTTCATGTTCAGTCACAATCAATTCTGCATTACAATCAATGTGACTGACTGGTTTCAACATCTCAAATTTCCCCTCAGTACATTAATAACCAACAAAGACATGTCATCAGTTCTGAGAGGCTTCTGTCCTGAAGGGTCTGTCAAACTGCTCATATGACCTTTAAGTGTAATGATATGTAAATCTAGTGATCTTTAAATCAACAAATTCAGTGAGCTTACCTTCATTTTTCATGATGTAGAGAACAATTTGGCCCACCGTGTCAGTGTTGCCTTCACTGAAGGTGTCGTTCAGATCTGACAGAGAGAGAAAGAGATGGGTTGGATTAAAAATAGAAGAGCTACTGAACATTGGTCAACTTGCCTTTGTTATACATTACAAACTAAATAATTAAGTGAAAATGGAATTGAAAGGGACATCTCTTTTAAAAAACAAAAACTCTGTTCAGTGTTTTGTGTCATACAAACAGAACCTGACCTGAACATTTGCTGACAGTTGTACTAAAACGACTTATGATAGCAGAAAACACTAACATTTACAATACTAACAATAACTATGGTCTGTTGGCATCAGTGAAAGGTCTCATAAAGACATCTGGAGATGGAAAGGAATTTCTGAAAATCTTCAGCTCAGAGGGAGCCGCTTACAGAAAACACACACACCACCCATGTTCTTCCTGAAGGAAAGGACAGACTTCCTGTGTTGGATTTGCTCTCATATACGATTTATGACTGCTTATTTGTTTTTCTTTTTTAGTTAGTTTATTGCATGTATTAATCCCCATCTAAATCATTTCCATACACAATGTCAAAATGCCTACAGTCTAGGTTTACCAACAATAAACCAGATATTACTTATTTTCAGGAAATGACTCGGCCATAGTGTTGTTATTGTTAACTAAATCTAAAAAATAAAATAAGCTTAAGCTAAAAGTACTACATTACTAAAATTTTAACTGAAATACAAATGTACAGAAATTGTAAAAAAAAAAAAAAAAAATAAACACTGACAAAAGCAAATTAAAATACCAAAACTACAATTAAATCAAAGTAGTAATAAATATTATAATGAAAAAGAATGATACTAAAATAACACTGCTCATGCAGAATAAATGCATTTGAATATGGAGAGGAACGTATAGAGTGTGCTCAATCACATGCAATGGGATATGGGTGGATCCAAAGATTTGAAGACAAACAAAAAGAGGAGGAGAGTGAAAGAAAGAGAGGTAGGGTTGTGCCAGGTTAAACAAGTCCACACACACTTAAGGATCCTAGAATTCAGACAATGCCACGTGAACAATCCTAGAAAAGCATACAAACCAAAACAGAGACTTGCATTTGAAAATAAATGCATACAAAATGTGATAAGATAAGAAAACCATTTTCTGGAGCTAAAACATTCCTAGACACAACCATAGCAGCAGTACACCTAAAAAACAAATATATGGTTTTAAACAACGATGCAAGACAATAATAGTTACAAACAGTAATGCGCAAGCAAGGAGAACACTGAGAACAATATACCTCGCTCTGCTGTGACCAGCCCAGTTCTTAACCACAAGGTGTGTCAAGTTGAATTTCTCTTCCTATAGCTGATAAAACTGTAACTTTTATTCTTTAACATATGTGATGTGTCTTTGGCAGGGCCATATATGCTAGAGCCAACTCCCAAAACCTCCCTAAGATGCTGATAGGAAGGATGAGGACTCATTAGTAGAGCATAATGAGTTTCTGTTCTCCAATCTAAAAATGATGACACTAAAACGGATCATGTAAATACTCAAGATACAAATCACAGACGTGTCAAAATACCAAGAAGATGAGGAACTTTAGTGAGATTAAATAAGACAAGCACGTTAGAAGAGACTTTTCTACATTTCTGACATTTCTTCACCTCTCTTCTTAAAGAATGTCTGAAAACAAGAAAAACTAAACTGCTTCCAAGTGGGCTGAATATAAATCTCAGCTTAAATCGGCTATCCCACAAGCACTTGAGACACCATGAGGTCACCCATCCACTTTTAACCTCCGGTGGTCCTTCAACTGATTTCTAACCACTGAAATCCACTGCTTTACACCACACATTTCAGACCATTTCCATATACATTACAAATCATTAATCTTCAGGAAACACTGAAGAACAAATTAATAAAAAAATAAATGGTCCCAGTGGTCATTTTAAGATCCTTATCAAAAGATTGCACAATCTCCTTCCTGAATGGTATTGTCTATATAAAAAAATAAAAATGATAAAAACATCACAGGAATTATATGATGAATGCCATTCGTCTGGGAGGACGTTTGACCTTCTTCAGCAGTTTCAAGAAACATGCAATCAAATCACTCTCACCTCCTTTTTCTGGATCTTTCTCTTCATCCTCCTCTTTCTCCAGCTCCTCCTCTTCCTCTGTCTCAGTTGTACAGCGGTAGCCCTTCCTCTTCAGGATATGGCAGATCAGGACTCCCAGAAGCCCCAGCAGGAAGAAGAAAGGCACCAGAACAAAGGCAATATTATCTAGGTTACCCGAGTTCCCATCAGCCTTGGCAGCTAAAGAGAGAAGACATTAATCAATACAAATTCGATACGTTACAAACTGATAGATTGATTAGCTGATTAAACACCAGACTTTGTTTTCATACACTTTTTAATGTCAGTATACTTCTTACAAATTAACTTTCATTAGTTATACACACTTAAAATGTACATACATACTTTCCCTCCTCTGGAAAAATGGACCAAAAACTGACTGATGACTCATCTTGAACTCAGGGGTGTATAAACATTTTCGATTTATGAAATTGTGGCAACTAGCAACAATGAAAATATCAATCCCTCCTTGTAGCATGCGTCTCTGGCTGCATTCAAAATCACATACTTCCCTACTATATAGTAGTAACTGAAAAAACACTGCGTTTCATTCACTTAACACATACACACTAATTTGAAACCTGCATACAGACATTTTCACTAAAACATATGTCCTAATATATATATATATATATATATATATATATATATATATATATATATAGCCTTTCTTCAGGAAGTACTTTTTTCATTTTTAAAAAAGCTAATAATCTGTCAAATTAGATAAAGCAAAGTTTATTTATATAGCACATTTCACATGATGGTAATTCAAGGTGCTTTACATATAAAAATAATTTTAATAAATCACATAAATATAGCCTAATCACGACAATAAAAAAGGAATGTAAAAGATTTTAAATGATTTACTTAAAATGTATTAAAACTTAATAAAAATGATACACAAAATCAAATAAAAAACTATGAAAAAATAAAAATTACATTTTTTGATGCTGATAATGTATTCAGAAACACACACACACACACACATAGCCTACACAATGCATTTGTTTAGCACTAAAGTGTTCTTATTGTGTGAGATTCTTTGCAGAATCATATGCAATGTTTTTCTTTAATGATTCCACTGTTAATAACAATTCCAAAAAAATATATATAATAAAAAATAATTTAATAATGCAGGCTTATATCTAAAAAGCAGATACCGCCAACTAACGACCTTGTAGTTCATGACAGGTTTGTCTTTATTTAGAAGTTATTGTTAAAAATCATTTCTAAAGTGAAAATGAACAGCATTTTACAGTTGTTACAAAATGGAAAATCCATTTGATAACAAGGAAGACAACTGAGTCGTCACTGGAATGTTCAAGTAAATGTTATGCACCACTGCGAAAAAACCTAAATGAACTAGCTGACCTTACTAAACGACAATTTAGCTGATAAATCTTTAGATCAACTTCTAACTTCATTAAGTTAATATACTTTGAAACTTCAGCCACAGAAGAGGGCTAAAAGCAGAGTTAGCAGTGCTTATTCAATAAGTGCTGAGAGTGGCTAGTGTCTGCACAGACAGAGAAACGCATTACACAGCTCAAAATGAGACAGGCCAAGTGTTTGGCCCGTCAGATACATCGAGAATGACAGAAAGGGCAAGACTGAGTGAAAGCGAGGACTGCGGAGGGAAAGAATGACCTCAGAGAACAGCACAGAGGACAGACACTGGCATGGTACCCTGCAGGGAATGACTCAGGGGACGCAGTAATGCCTGTAAATTTCCACTGTACAGTTACAATCTCTCATTTCATCACTCTATATCTTTCACTCTTAACCCTTTATGTACTTTAGTAATAGCATGGTATTTTGTTATATTCCACAATACTAAATCATTTCCATGCACCAACTAGGGATTTCCATGTTTCTCCAGGGTTCTTAAATGACACACCACAAAATTACAATGAAACCATGTGGAAAAAAAACACACTGAGCACCCTAGCAATCATACTGTATATATAAACACACTGGCTACTACCTACATTACATTTAGAATCATATTACCCAATTTCTTCACAGAATTCCTGTCACAAAAGATCACATCAGCTTCTGAAACTAGCAAAGATGTAGGCAGAGTCTGGGGAAAATTGTTTGTTTCTTTCTCAGAAGTTTTTGAGTGGAGTACCAGTAGTGAAAGCCAAAGGCTGACACGTCTTCATTGAGCCCACTCAAAATTCATTTACCTTCTCAAAACAATTCCCTCAGATTCTGAGGATCCATGAACAGGTTTTCTGTCTTTCCCTTTATACATTTATAAATGCAGCAAACTAAATCAATATGCACACTTCACCTGTCTTTCAACCAACAATCTCTTATCAGTAAAAAAAATTAAATAAAAAAAATATTCGAACATCATATGGAGAACTCTTTGTTTAAACCTGTCTTGAGGTCAAAGGGATATCCTGTCTATGAACAAACTGTTTATTAGGCCTTCCTGCTCGATCTCTGGGCTCTGGTATTGAACTCTGACCCCCAACAAGTTATGCACCAAGCACACATGCAGAGCAGGCAAAGAGCCAATTGTGATGTCTGTTATTGCATGTCTTCATATCACATGCACTGATGCTTTGACTTTTACAAAACACAAAAACCCAGAACACAGTGTACTAAGGGACGTACACTAGTAATCGATTAAATGATTTGAGCCTTTGTCTTATGAAGGCGTCAATAAAATATAATCATGTGTGGCAATGTTATAATTCTTATCAATAGGTTCAGTTCTTATTACAGTTACACGATCCAATGGATGATGATGTTAAAAGTAAAAAGAAAATGCAAGGCACTAGGAGAACCTCAGTTCCTTATCAGAGCACATCTTCCCCACAGCAGGCCCTGTTTTTAACTGGAATGACACAAAGGAATGATATTGTTGGAATTGCTTTCAGAAATAAATTACCCTGCTGAAGAATGATAAAACCATAGATTGTATAAAAACATGGACATAGTGTCCGGGACATCACCCATAGGTTCCTGAAGAGTGTTTCTGAAGCTCAAAGTGGGCAGAGCGGGCCATCACTATTTTGGCAGTGCACCACTCCCAGATAATCGAAAATGGATAAAGATGCGGGAGTTAGTTGCTGATACCACACCCACCTACCTCAACGGTGGTGACAGGCGCGGCAATCCACCTGTTACTCAAGCGGCCAATCCCTTAATTATGCAGAATTTAAGGCTTCATTTTAGGCTTAATATAATTTAAATGGATGCGTTATTTAAAAAAAAAAGTGTTTATATTAAACATTAACATTATTTCTTCATGACAGCAAAATTAGCCATATAGACAAAAACACTTTTTGTACCAGGCTGTGAACACTTTTTTTTTCTGCTGTAAAGTTTAACGGGCATTTTAACATGGGGAGTCTATGGGACTGACTCCCATTTGGAGCCAACATTAGGTGCCGTTTTAGTCACTTTTGTGTTGATTTCACAACAGAGACCGGAAGGTTGTCGCTTGGATAAAATATTAACAGCCAATTAGAGTCCACCTAACTATAAAGAGCTTGAGCATTTAGAGTGGTAGACCTTACTGAAGCACATGCTTTTAGTAAATGGGATGTTATGGTGGATTTGTGTGGGTGCGAATATAGTTAACGGTAAAAAGTTATCGTTCCTGGTGTGAAGCGTTTACATCAACGTTTTTGAATAAAATGAAATGATAAAGATTTGACAGCCTTTATACTTACAGAGCTAAAATTTTAAAGCAAATGTCTTGTCGAAACTTTGTTTAAACTAATGGATTCTTTTGCATTGTCTTGATAAACTTTTTAAGCGCCAAAGTTTAGGATCTGTGGAATTTCAGCAGAAGGACAAATCTTGAATGCGTAGGAAATTACCAGTCATCTTGATGAACTGGCTCGACGCCAGAGCAGTTCTGATCAGACAGGATAACTACCAAGACAGGGATCTGATGTGACTCACATGCGAATGAACAATAAACACTTCTAGCTACGTAGTGAAGTTACCGCCCACTTTGGCAACCAGGCTTAGCAACCAAATGAAAGAGAATCTCAGTTATCTTGGGTTACAACAGGTGCAGTCATAAAAATGGACTTGATTCACTCAAGGAAACTAAATGACAGAGTTAACTAAATGGATGGTGTTCAGTCTAAATAAGAGTAATCTGTGCAATGTGTAGGCAGGCATTCCAGATGAACACTTCTCCGTTTCCATTCCACTTGCTGAACTCAACACTAAAAGGGAACGAAATACATGATGACATCTGAGCAAACAGCAAAATTATGTTTAGTGTAAATGAAAGATTTCAGACTGGTAGTTTTCCAATTAGACATCCAAAGAGCTTTTTTCTAGCCCCATGTGACTGTTGTTTATTTGTAACATAATCCAGGGATGCTGCCATTTTAGACAGCAGCTGCTGCTTGTGACACTCCAGTCATAAATATAGGCGTGCTGAGAAATTTGATATGGTTTCTATTGTATTTGATCCAAACAGCTTGGAAAAAAAAAAACCTGAAGGAAAACAAACTGCATACCACACTCCTGGCTCTAGATTTTTGCAATTTAGATCAGCAATCAGAATGCAAGTTAGAACAACGTTGACAACACTAGCATTAGGATAGTGTGTGCATTAACAGAGACTGTTTTATCATCTGAAAGACCTCTTTAGTAACACAATTGAACTATCGGTAAGCCCCTTCCCTCAAACCCAGAAATCTTTAGGTTTCAGCGCCATAGAGAATCCCTGGAAGATCCAAAGCTCACATCGGTTTGATGGTGTTTGCTACAAAAATATAGAAATTATGTGCCTGGAAATTATGTTATGTACCCTTTAAACCTATTTAATTAACTTTTGTGCTTTTCTATAGTATTTAGCTTCAAATGTCAAAAATATGTTGGATTGGTTTCTTTAACTATAATAAAAAAATATGAATGGTATTATAATGTTATACAAAAACTTAAACAATGGAAAAACCGTTAAGATAACATGTAGAAAGAAAAACAAAACATCTTAAGCATGCAGAAAAACATAAGTGGACTTTGAACTCCACTTAGTGCTGCGTTCGACACCATAGATCATGACATACTCATAGATCGATTACAAAACTATACAGGTATTCAAGGGCAGGCTCTAAGATGGTTTAGATCCTACCTGTCCGATCGCTTCCATTTTGTTTACTTAAATGGGGTGTCATCTCATTTATCATCAGTAAAATATGGAGTGCCACAAGGATCCGCCCTAGGTCCCCTTCTATTTTCAATATACATGTTGCCCCTTGGTAATATTATTAGAAAATACGGAATTAGCTTCCACTGTTATGCTGATGATACTCAGCTATATATCTCAACGAGACCAGATGAAACTTCCCAATTATCTAAGCTAACAGAGTGTGTTAAAAATGTAAAAGATTGGATGACAAATAATTTTCTCCAATTAAATTCGGATAAGACCGAGATATTAATTATTGGATCAAAAAACACTACACAGAATCTTGTAGATTACAATCTGCAACTAGACGGATGTACTGCTACTTCCTCTACAGTCAGAAATCTGGGTTATATTAGACAGCAATTTGTCTTTTGAAAATCATATTTCCAATGTTACAAAAACTGCATTCTTCCATCTTAGGAACATTGCCAAGCTACGAAACATGTTATCTGTTTCTGATGCAGAAAAGCTAGTTCATGCATTCATGACCTCTAGACTGGACTATTGTAATGCACTTCTAGGTGGTTGTCCTGCATCTTCAATTAACAAGCTACAGGTAGTCCAAAATGCAGCAGCTAGAGTCCTTACGAGGTCAAGAAAATATGATCATATTACCCCAATTTTACAGTCTCTGCACTGGCTACCTATTAAGTTCCGAATCAGTTACAAATTATCATTACTTACCTATAAGGCCCTAAATGGTCTAGCTCCTGCGTACCTAACTAGCCTTCTACCACGTTACAACCCATCACGCACCCTAAGGTCACAAAACGCTGGACTTTTGGTAGTTCCTAGGATAGCAAAGTCCACTAAAGGAGGTAGAGCTTTCTCACATTTGGCTCCCAAACTCTGGAATAGCCTTCCTGATAATGTTTGGGGTTCAGACACACTCTCTCTGTTTAAATCTAGATTAAAAACACATCTCTTTCGCCAAGCATATGAAAAATGTATCTTTTAAATTGTGAATTGCATCTGATCAAATGTGCATTTTTATTCTTTAGCTTGTGTTAAACTAATTTTACTTTGTTGGAACATCAGCTATGCTAATGATGTCTCTATTTTGTTTCTATGTTTTGCCACGGGATTTACATCCCGTGGTAACTAGGATTTACACAAGCTCCAGTCTGGATCCAGAACACCTGAGAAGAGATGATGCTGACCCTCAGAGGACCCCAGATGATCCTAACCTTGAATCAACAACAGAACTAAATAATTATTGCTACATGTGTGACTGCATCATATGATAACTATTAATTAATAATATTGATAGTTCATCGTCTAGCTGACTACGTCTTGTATTATTATTATTATTTTTTATTTTTTATAAAATCCTGTCAAACGTGCACAAACTACTAGCTACTACTAAATATTGTAGAAACATAATTTTCTGTAAAGTTGCTTTGTAACGATTTGTATTGTAAAAAGCGCTATACAAATAAACTTGAATTGAATTGAATTGAACGATTAATTGCCACTTTGAACGTAATTGTGGCATCCATAATTGTAATCGCGATTAGAAATGAGATTAATTGTACAGCCCTATTTTTTAGTCAAGGGAAAGACCTGTGTTCTGTTATGTTGGACATTTGAAAGAGTTTCTGTAATGTTGCAGCTTTTGTGGTAACCATTGTGCTGAAGAGTAGACCACATTAAGGTCAACACTACACTGATGCTACAGGCAAAGATTTTGTTAATGCAAGTACAAGAATCAGATTACTTGTTCATTAAATATACATGCTCAATGAGTTACACTATGCATGTGCCACTATAGCTGTGGATCTGAACTGAAAAGGACCCTGTAAATCGGTTCCTGGCCCACAAATCCATTACTTGGAGTTTTATTTGTTTATTTTGAGTAATCGACTTAAATAATTATTCTAACTCAGCGTAGTTGTTGGTTAAACATTTTTCATTAGAAGTTCTCAAATTGTCACGTTTATTATTATTTAATTGACTTTATTTGTTTTTAGAGTGTATACGAACTGGAAACATACAGTGACCGTTAGTGTGAACGCAGCCTAAAAAAATCTTTATGGAAAAAAAGAAAAAAAAACTTCGGGAACCAATGGTTGGGCTCTTAACCCTCTGGGCTTCTTCGTAAATGGGTCACACTTAGCTTCCTCCCGCCCGAAAACGGGCGAAGCCTTAAAATTGTACTTTACTTTTTCCCAGGATAACCAATCAAATATATTTTTGTTCTATAATGTTTTCTGATTATTATTTAGAATTTTTAGATTTTTTTATGATACCTTGCATTAATTATATAATTTTTATGAGCTATTTTTTCCATTAGAATTAATATATAATTTTTTATTTTATATTTATTTTTAAAAAAAAATTCAATAAATGCAGCATTTCACATCAAAATAGAGTGCCAGCCTAAAAAAAAATGTTCCAGGAGAAGAACTTCATCTAGTGGCTTTAAAAAATAGCCACTTTTGTGTAATGTCCTGTACCAGCCTGTAGGCTGTCTATAGCTTCCTATATATCCTATATAGAAAGGCTTTTTGATTCCTTTTGTTGTTTTAGACATGATTTCTCTATCTTATTCGTTTTTTTTATTTAGATATACATTTAGATATTCTAAAAGATGATTACTTTATTTTCTTAACAAAAATGTTTAGATAAGTATCAGGTTTTGCATTATGATTAGAATCAAACTATAGCATTTGGTTAGAAAGGGAACACAATGTGTGTGTGTGTGTGTGTGTGTGTGTGTGTGTGTGTGTGTGTATGTGTGAGTGAATGTGTGTGTGTGTGTGTGTGTGTTGCATTTGAGCGAGAGTCTCTTTTTGTATTTTTTATTTATTTATTTTTGCATATTCTCAAAATTTGCTGTTGCAGTCTTACCAGTCTCTCTCTTTCTCTCTCTCTTTCTCTCTCTGTGTGTGTGTGTGTGTGTGTGTGTGCATTTGAGCAAGTTTTTTTTTTTCATTTATTGATTTTATGTGGAATATTCTACAAATTTGCTGTTGCAGTCGCCAGTTTATCTGTGTGGGTGTGTGTGTGTGTGTGGGGGGGGGGATCTTATTTGCACTCTTGATGTTCTAGAGTGTCACCCCTTCATTGCTGTACACTTTTTTTCAGCACAGTTGCTGATCTGTAGCTTGTACCACCAAAAGTTTCTCTGAGTTTTCCTATTTTTTCGTATTTCCCATTCATTTCCTATGTCGCCCTTTTTCGGGCGGGAGGAAGCTAAGTGTGACTTTTTTTTTACGACCCTTTAACATATCAGAATCATCTCCTTGATTTTTTTGTGTGTTCATATAGGTAATACAACAAAAGTCACCAAGTTTCATCCCCATCCGATGAAGCAAAAAAATTAAACATTTCAAAACGTTCAAGTTTTCGCCCGTTTTCGGGCGAAGAAGCCCAGAGGGTTAATCGTGTAGAAAATACTGGAGTGGAAATAGAGCAGAGTGACACTGAACGCTTTGAGTCAGGAATCTCTATCGATCCGCTCCACACTCTGTTCCAGTCCAGCTTTTCCGTTTCTGTAGCTTGATGACGCAAAAAGTTAGATGTTTTGGCTTCTTTCGGAATCGGAAATCTTTTCACGGGCACAGAAGAAACATATACTAACTGGCCAAATGCAAGTCACTCCATATTAACAGCAACTTCTATATAAATATAGCGTTAATAGAACTGCTGTAGGCTTGCTTGTGTGATCCTATGCGTAAATAATGGTCTCATCGTTGTCCATTCAAATTCCTTCAAACGAACTTAAAACAGAACTCAATCAAATCTCCGGATGGATTAGCAACCTGAGCAATGCAATTTCTAAGCAATGTTGAGCTATAACTGATGAGAGTTCCAGGGAACGCTGATGTAGGAGTCTACGCATCTGTTCGCACGACCATGGACTAACAAGTCCCCAAATATCGATCCTCCACATACGGCAGCATCAGCGCCTGCACGGGTCCCACTCCCAGCGCATCCGATTGACAAACCGCACCTTGCAAAACCCCTGCTTTCACCCAGGTGCGCCAAAAACACACTGATATTATACAGGCGGGCATGTATGCCTTGTTGTCATTTTGCCGGAGAAGGTCTTCATCATTTAGTCAGCCCTTGCATGTGTCTTAATACGCGGTATCTAACGTTACTTACGCGGCGTGACGCTGGAGTCATTTCCCATCGCCCCAGTCTGTTGACTGTCGACCATCGTCCACGGATGATCACGGAGTGTTCAAAGACTCTTGAGCTTTGAGCTGTGCCTGCATTCACAGCTACTGTTTCCTCATTCTTATCCCTGCTCTGAGGAACATCCCACTCTTAAAGTTGTAACCCCGTACCTTACAGCATATCACCGCACGGTCAAGACCGACTCGGATTCAAAAGCAGAAAAATCCTCAGGACAAAAAGCGTTTGTAAAGATACATGTATGTATAAAACTGTCCTGTATATATGGTAAGTTTGCATGCGTGCACACAGCGCGTCTCCAGTCCTGCAAGGGGCGGCAACGCTTCTACATGTGTACAAGATGCAAGAAAAACAGTGGATGAGAGAACCCGGAAAAGGGCGGACTCAGGGGGAAGACCAAACTGTCTCTGCCATAGGGAAGACCATAGACAGTCGACAGGGGAACAGATATCAGCTTCTAACCTTAATCCAATGAGGTCGCTGTGTCCATTCCTTTTACCGCCTATGCTTCTAACCCTAGTCCTACCCCTTACAATGATGCAAAAACTTACATTTTTGCTGTATGCAGACGAATCCGTGTACCGTCTAGCCTTAACCCTTCTTAGTCAGAGCAAAATAGCGCACAGAAGCAAAATGTTGTGATTTCGTCTGGCAAACGGTGCATTTCATAATTTAACCTATTTTTTGAAAGAAATGGAAATCACTGAACAAATAATGCCACTGAACAAAACATATTTATGGACCTTGAATTTACTTGGACAATTTTGATTTAATTATTTTCAGAATTTATAATTAAATATGTTAATGCTGTATTTAAAATAATCTGTACTTCTCGGTTATTTACGTCTGCAACTTTCATAGGGTTAAAAAAAAAAGTGAATCTGACACTTGCTAAGGAGATCATGGTTTTAAAATATGCTGTATTTTTATAAACGACGTGGGCTTATGATTTTTATTTATTTTATTATCATTTATAAAAGTAGTTCAAGATATTTTACACTATATTATAGATATGTACCATAGTTATGTCTCACTTCTGGGGTTTATTTTTAGCCTTAAACGTGTAATAAAGAGAGTAACTTTAAAGACTGTAACTTTAAAGAAATTTGAGCAGACCATCTATCAAAACGTGGAACTTTAAGAACCTTTCTGATCCATATTACACTAGGTTGACATATTTCTTCAAGGCCTTACAGTGTTTTCACATTAAACAATAGGGGCACTGTTTTATCTACAAGGATTGTGCTTTAAAACACTTTATTTCTTTAAAATCACACACCCATAAAATATCTTCCACAAATAACATCAAAATGTAAAACTTGAGAGTTCCCTTTTAACCCCCAAATAGATGGTTTTTATTTATTTAGCTGTTTTAATTTGAGCGGGAGGCTTAATGAGGGTTGGCATGTTGAGATCACATGACCAGCTAAATCACATGTGTTTTATTTCAGTAACCCCTGACAACAAATCTCTGCACTGCACTTTTTAACTATATATGATACAATTTTTAAAAAATAAATTTCACTAGATGAAACATCACACTGATGTTAGGTTTATTAACTCACGCCCAACTGTTCTACTAGATCCAAAAATACAAGTATTTAAAGCGTTGTTAGGTTTCTTGATGTTTATGCGTGGCTCAGCTAGTTTAGCACACGCTAGTGTGGCTCTGAGAACACGTGTCTTTGTGAAGGCAGAGCTCATTGCACTCATTGTCAGATCTGCTCTGTGACAGCTCCAGGTGAATTGAAATCATGGCCGGAGAGAATTCATGTTCAGCTTTCATATAAAAAACAACGATCCATTCATACAACGCTACTTCAATCCATCATTTCTTCTCAAGCATCACTTTAATCTTCATCTTTCCCTCCAGTTTTGCTAAGCTGTATAAAAAAAAAAGAAAACAAGAAATATGTAAAACGATCATAAGCGTGCACTACTGGTCAAAGTTTTGTGAGTTTTAAAGAATTGTATGTTTAAAAAAATGTTTACAATAATTTTCTTATGCACACCAAAACTGTATTTGTTTGATTTTGAGAAAAGAATTACAATAAAAAAACAATGTACTGTAGTATTTTTTTCAAAGTAATTAATTTCCAATTTAATGCATCCATGCTTAAAGCATTGGACCACAACCTTATTAGTAATAGTAGTGTTTCATTGTGACACTTTCATTTAAAAAAAGAAAGAAAAAAAAACTATGAACAGTGTTTACAGTCTAGTATGTTGTTGATATGATTACAAGAGTGTTTTATTCAAAATACAAAGGTCCCAAACATTTGAATACATGATTTGTATGCCATTATAACAGAATATCAAATCAAACAGCACTTACAAACAGATGACGCTAGATATGTTGTCAAAACTTTCTGAATTACATGAAACCAAATGCTACAAAGGTGAATTATAGTGGATGTATGTTCACCTCAAGTTCACACAGGTGTCCTTTAGCAGATAAACCACAGGTGGACTTCATATGAACTATGCCCAAATACTTCTGTCTATTGTTTTATTATTTAAAAAGTGCACCTTTCAAATTTCTGTGAAATGCTTGAGCTGTTTTTCTCTCAAATAAATGCCATTTGGTTTGATTTTTTTAATTGAATGTCACAACATTCAAACCATGTAGTGCGCAAATGCTTCTTGAGGCCACTGTATATTATATCTTATACATTCTATATGTATATTATATACATATACCACTTACATGCTGTTTGTTGGACAGAGAAAGGGGCAATGAATGGATGAGATCCCAGTGCAAAAGAAAAAAGACAGATTTAAGTTTATGATCATTTAAGAATGTGCAATTTTATTTTACATGTCAAATGGCATTTGTAGTAAATCTTTTCTCATCTTAACTTACCTTGATAACATCTACCCAGTTCCAGCCTCTTGGCAGTTCACCCTTATTATCTGTTCATTACAAAGAGCAGTTTCCCATCAGTGTGCATTCAAACAACAAAGCCAAACTTATTTCTTTTTTTGTTTTTGTTTTTGCCAACAATACGAACCTGTTCTCCCAATCAGTTTCCTCTTCTGTGCTTTGGTTAGTTGCTCTTTCTTCTCCTTTTTCTTACCGACAGAGGTGGAATTATTCATGACATCGCTGTTGGATATCAGGGTCTGAGAAACAATAGAGTCGTTACATTATTTACAGGAGCCGTGACAAAGTCATTGTGAATATATCTGAATGCAGCAAGGCAGTTTCCAAAGATACAAGAGACCTTCAACTGTTGCAGTGATATGCTGCTGTATTCTTTGAGGTGAAGTGAATGTAAATATATAAAGTCAAATCGATCAAAAAAAGCACTATTCCAGAGATCACAAAAAGAGCCTAACTCTTTAAGAATACCGACCACAGCAGATGTCACAGGCTGGTGGTTTTCCATGAGTGTTTCCTGGTTTTCTTTGGCCCACTCAAAAAGCGTGTACATCATGGCAGTGCCCAGGTTGGCCTCTACCTGTTCACTCAACTTGGAGAGAATGTACTGCTTCGTCTCCAGGGATCTAAAAATAGATGTTATTCTATAGAAATCCAATACACTACTATTCAAAAGTTTTTGGTATTGGTTTTCTCCTTAAATAAATTAATCTACAAAGGCTGCATTAAACTGATAAGTAACAGTTATTTTTTTTGTGTGTGTGTGTGTGTGTCTTTCTATTTCAGATAAATGCTGAGGAATTTTAATTTGTCATGATATGAGGACCAAATCAAAATATCAGAATGATTTCTGGAGGATCATGTGACACTGAAGAGTGGAGTTATGGCTGCAGAAAATTCAGCTTCGCTATCACAGAAATTAATTACATTTTTAGGAAGCATTCTAATAAAAAATGGTTGTAAATTGCAATGATATTTGACAATATTACTGTTCACTGTATTACTGATAAATTAAATGCAGCCTTTGAAAGCATAAGAGACATCGATCATCAACATTTAGAACAACTGTGTGTGTGTATATTAAAAATAATAGAACAATCTATAAACTAAAGGTTAGAACTTTTCAGCCACAATTAAAACTCTGAGAACAACTTGCATTCTGTTGTTGAAAAAAGCATCTAATGATATGTGCGGGGCAGTTTCAGGATAGCTCTCTGGCCAGGACACTTCTAGCAGGAAGGACTTGGAGTCATCGAGATCTCCTATCTACAAATAAAAAACGAAAAGGCACAATTCAGACACAAACCACAGCAATAACACAAACTTTCGGAGATGATGCAACAGTAGCGCTTAAGGTTTTTGGAACTGTATTCATACTAATAAATATTAATATTAATATCATCTCAATAGTACAATATATGTATATGGTAATAAGAACTTAATCGCATTATGCAAACACTAAAGTACATAAAAAATAAACCAAGGCACTCCTATTTATTTACATAAAAATTATCTCCTTTTCTGCATTTAATTTCTGCTCTAACTTGTTTACTAAACCAGTTGTCTTACTATATAACCAATATATAGTATGGCTCTCTAACAAATCGTTAATAATTTTCCTCAATTTTAAATCACTTTGAATAAAATGCTGAATAAATGTAAATAATCCTGCTGTCTGTACACCATCAATTAAAACATCTGTAAGGCAAAGTAAAGAGTGCCGGGTGTATTTATTATAGAAGTACTTAAGTATTTGTGTGTGTGGCAGTTCTTACCCTGAACTGGAAGGAAACAGGACTGAGCTCTTTAAAGCAATCATCTCCTTCATAGATGGAGCGCAGAGCCTCCAACTCCATCTGCACATGAACACTTCAGACTGTCACAACACTACCATGGTATTACCATGTTTTATACATGTACCAGTATACTAAATATTCAGTAGTATACAAAAATGGTATACATACAGTAATAGCACTGTGAGTTACAACCACTGTAAGTTTTATATAGTGTTAAATGTTACATTTCAAAAAACATATAAACATTAAGTTCATTAAGTTTGTGATTAGGTTAAAATACACAGCCTTCGTTAAACCTCCACACTATATTTAAATGAGCATCTTTGAGTTCATGTGCGTTAGCTTTAGCAGTATCTCTCTCACCTCCTGGTCTTCATTGGCAGTCATGTTTTTCGCCAATCCAACACTTTAAACCAGTCATAAACAGCGCTGCTGTATCAGCGGACTGTGACCAAAATAACGTTTAGACATTTAAGTTTATCAACATGCTTTAGAGTAACTCTGCTATGCTTTAACAGTCTCCAGTTTACAGAACACAGAATAATGTAATCTCACAGGAAATAGTCACATTACTGCCGCCTGCAGGACTGGAGAACAGAACTACGGTACACTGCTTCGGTAACGACCCTTCATTTACTCTAAACGGCGCCAAAACACTGTGTGTCATTGCATGGCATTGCCTGTTGTGGTATATTTCAAGTCATATGTCAGTGTAGGCCTACATAACGAAAAGTAAGAGGGAAAATATAAAAATTCTATGAAAATATGCATCTATACTCTTTAAGACCTTTCACTGACCAGTTACATTGCCAAAGCTTTAATGAGCCTTGCATAGACACAGTCTATAACTATTAAGTTTTTGAGTTCAAATTTTTCACATTTTGTTTTTATCCCCAGCAGTCCCTTTTGACTCAAAACCTTCTTTGATAATAGTAATTGTCTGAATTTAATCCTCATTGATTTTATTCTCCCATAAAAGCTCAATCTAAACATGTTTTTGCAGCAGCAGCTGTGTAAACAAGTGAGTAAAATAAAATCACACTGGCATATATAAAGACAACAGTCAACTGAACATTGCGATTTGACCTAAGGTTGGATTGTGTGTTTAAGAATATTTCATGAATGTCAAATCGGGAAAGTTTGCATAAATGTTTAAAATGTTATGCCTCTACAGGTGCTGGTCATTTAATTAGAATATCATCAAAAAGTAAAACTAATTCCATTCAAAAAGTGAAACTTGAATATTATATTCATTCATTACACACAGACTGATTTTTTCAAATGTGTATTTCTTTTAATTTTGATGATTACAACTGACAACTAAGGAAAATCCCAAATTCAAAATTCAAATATTGTGAAAAGGTTCAATATTGAGAAGACACCCGGTGCCACACTGTAATCAGTTAATTAACTAATTAAACACCTGCAAAGGCCTTTAAATAGTCACTCAGTCTAGTTCTGTAGGCTATACAAACAAGGGGAAGACTGCTGACTTGACAGCTGTCCAAAAGACGACCATTCACACCTTGCTCAAGGAGGGCAAGACACAAAAGGTCATTGCAAAAGAAGCTTGCTGTTCACTGAGCTCTGTGTCCAAGCACATTAATAGAGAGGCGAAGGGATGGAAAAGATGTGGTAGAAAAAAAGTGTACAAGCAATAGAGATAACCGCACCCTGGAGAGGATTGTGAAACAAAACCCATTTAGAAATGTGGGGGAGATTCACAAAGAGTGGACTGCAGCTGGAGTCAGTGCTTCAAGAACCACTACACACAGATGTATGCAAGACATGGGTTTCAGCTGTCGCATTCCTTGTGTCAAGCCACTCTTGAACAACAGACAACGTCAGAAGCGTCTAAAGACAAAAAGGACTGGACTGCTGCTGAGTGGTCCAAAGTTACGTTCTCTGATGGAAGTAAATTTTGCATTTCCTTTGGAAATCAGGGTCCCAGAGTGTGGAGGAAGAGAGGAGAGGCACACAATCCATGTTGCTTGAGGTCCAGTATAAAGTTTCCACAGTCAGTGATGGTTTGGGGTGCCATGTCATCTGTGGGTGTTGGTCCACTGTGTTTTCTGAGGTCCAAGGTCAACGCAGCCGTATACCAGGAAGTTTTAGAGCACTTCATGCTTCTTGCTGCTGACCAACTTTATTTAGATGCAGATTTCATTTTCCAACAGGACTTGGCCCCTGCACACAGTGCCAAAGCTACCTGGTTTAAGGACCATGGCCAGCAAACTCGCCTGACCTTAACTCCATAGAAAACCTATGGGGTATTGTGAAGAGGAAGATGCGATTTGCCAGACCCAACAATGCAGAAGAGCTGAAGGCCACTATCGGAGCAATCTGGGCTCTCATAACACCTGAGCAGTGCCACAGACTGATTGACTCCATGCCACTACCATTGCTGCAGTAATTCAGGCAAAAGGAGCCCCAACTAAGTATTGAGTCCTGTACATGCTCATACTTTTCATGTTCATACTTTTCAGTTGGCCAGGATTTCTCAAAATCCTTTCTTTGTATTGGTCTAAGTAATACTCCAAATTTTCTTAGATACTGAATTTGGGATTTTCCTTAGTTGTCAGTTATAGTCATCAAAATGAAAAGAAATAAACATTTGAAATATATCAGTCTGTGTGTAATGATTGAATATGATATACAAGTTTCACTTTTTGAATTGAATTAGTGAAATAAATCTACTTTTTGATGATATTCTAATTATATGACCAGCACCTGTATTTATTAATTACAATATTTGTTGGCTGATGTTCACATTGTTCTTCTATGCTTTCATGATTTTATGTGTGTGAGTGAGAGTGAGTGAGTGAGAGAGAGAGAGAGAGAGAGAGAGAGAGAGAGAGAGAGAGAGAGAGAGAGAGAGAGATTGCATAAAATGGGCTAGGCTGTTTAAGAAATTAGATTTTTGAATTATGATTTTTTTTTCTTCTGTGGAACAGAAATGAAAATATGATAAATGTCTCAGTAGTTATTTTGTTGTTGTTGTTTTGTCCATAAAATGAAAGTCAACTGTAACCAAAACTATTTGATTGCAAACATTCTTCAAAATATCTTCTTTTGTGTTGCAAAGAAATGTAGCAATGTTTGGAACAACACAACGGCAAATAAATATTGACTGATTTTTTATTTTTCCTTTTAATAGCAGGTATTATTGTGACAACTTAAAATTTAAGTAATCTGCTAAGTATTTACTTAGAAAACTCACATCATGTTTTATTCAAAAATGTACATTATACATTATTTGAAGCTCATCATTTCCCATTTGCATTCTAATTTATTTGGCTTACATAACCTAATCAGAACAAAACAAAATAATTTAACACCTTTTACTTAATAGTTCACATTTACATAGTAATCACAAAACAGCACAACTCACTCTGTGCAAGCACTTTCTTGGCAACATGAATGTTGATTATTTGCTCTCATTTACATGTGGAACTCCTCTGGTTTACAGGTCAACAATATGTCCTCATTGAGTCATGATTAAAGGCCTCTCTGATCACTGAGTAAAGCCACCTGCCTTTTAAGACTGAGCTGAGGTGCACCAGAGAGTCGTGGGCACAAGATTATATGCCAGCTCACTTCTGACAGCCCGATAGCCAAATTACCTGTTGGGAAGATTTACTGTTCTAATTTCAGATCTATTTCACCAGACCTCTACATGCTCTTCCATTAAACAAGCCATCCAAAAACGAGTTTATGAAAGACACAACTCTGGGTCAAAAATAAATCATTTATCATCTGTCTGCAAATGTAATATTTATCATAGCCTCATTGGGCTACAGTATAGTGTACAATGGCATGACCCTAGAAGATGGGATATTGCTCAAAGTTTTCAGTTAGTCCAGTGAAAAAGGCAGACATACTTACATAATGTAATATAATATAAAAAATGCAAAAAATAAAAAATAAAATGTTCTTGTACCACTGAGGGATTTTTATTATAATATAATATAATATAATATAATATAATATAATATAATATAATATAATATAATATAATATAATATAATATAATATAATGTAATAATAATGGTTTTACTTGCATAGAATATAGTATAAAATTATTTTTTATGTGGGGAGGCAAGAAGCCATTTCATGGCACACCACCCTCCACAAGCGTTCTGTCAAGTGCATTAACTTCTGAGCACTCTAATGCTTGATTCAGTTCAGATTCAGTCACTCTCAAAGCTTACGTGGCACACCATATGGCACTGTGGAGCCAAAAGTATATATGCATGTTTCTTTAGGCAAAGAACTGCAGGCAGCTGGCCCAAAGCTTTAACTCCCACAGTCTGAATTACATGACTGGGTCGCTCTACACAATCTCTTTTTTGGCTTGGATGTACAAAGTTGCAGGAGGCCTATTGTGTGTGTGCTGTAAACCTCTCGCATGCTTGTTTTGATTGTTTTTCTGTGTTCTGAATGGATATAACATTTCCTGATGACTGAGTAATGATAAAGCCGCAGAAACCACACTGCACATGCTCTGTTAAGAGATCCATTGTTTCATTGTGGGGCTTTTTCTTCCCTGGCCCACAGATGTTCTGCCAGCATTACATGTTGCATCACAATGGTGTTATGTGCCTGCTTTATGCAGAATTGTGGAAACAACAGAATCCAAAAGTACAGGTGAAACTATTATATTATATTATATTATATTATATTATATGTGATCATGGGCCACAAAACCAGTCATAAGAATCACGGATAGCCTATATTTGTTGCAATAACCAACAATAGCCTACATTGTATGGGTCAAAATTATAGATTTTTCTTTTATGCCAAAACTCATTAGGATATTATGTAAAGTCCATGTTCAGTGAAGATATTTTGTAAATGTCCTACCATCAATATATAAAAAAATTAAATTTTTGATTAATAATATGAATTGCTAGGAACTTAATTTTAGGGGTGCTCCGATCACAATCGGCCGATCGTTAATGCGCATCTCGTCAGTAAAGCCGGTTCTCTAATCAGCGGTAATTCCATCAGGTGCGTGATTTCACATAGAGCAGCTGTTAGCTACCACACAGAGCCGTTGTTAACTGAGAAGATGCGCCAATAAACGCTGAAAATGAACGTGGATTTGCGCATCTTCTCAGTTAACAACGGCTCTGTGTGGTAACAGCTGCTCTATGTGAAATCATGCACCTGATGGAATTACCGCTGATTAGAGAACCGGCTTTACTGACGAGATGCGCATAACGATCGGCCGATCGTGATCGGAGCACCCCTACTTAATTTGGTCAACTTTAAAGGAGAAATTATTGATAATTTTTATTATATTATATTATATTATATTATATTATATTATATTATATTATATTATATTATATAGGAGGAATATTACTTTTTGTAACAAAGTATTACTTTAAAGGTAAAATGCTTTTTAAAAGTGAGTTTTTCCCAGAATTCAAGAAAAGTCACATGCTCTGAAAGCCTATGAAATTATCATTAGCCTATTTCCCTACAGAAGCCTAATTCCTGCCACGTAAAAAAGTAAAAAAAGTAAAGTGGGTAAATCATAATTATGACATAAAAGTCCACATTATGACTGACTAAGTAATTACTATGGAATTAAAAAGTCTAAATTGTATCTCATAATTTTGAGGTTTTGTCTCCAATATGACGTCAGCATTTGTATGTTTATATTGTAATTATTTCATCATTTTTAGTTTTTAATGTCACAATTTAGACTCAATATCTCGTAATTTATGCCACAAATGTTTTTTCTTTCTTTCTTTTTTTTACTTTTCTTTTCTTTTCTTTTCTTTAAAGATGATTCCTTTTGTGGTGAAAATGGGCTTTGGCTTTCCTACATCAGTCATAAACCAACCGTCTAAAACGAGCCTGACTAAACTGAGAAACATTTTCAGACCAGCAGACCAGTTTAGGCTGTTTTAAGCTGTTTTTCTCAGCAGGGGTCTGCTGAATACAGTGATCATTGAGTCATACAGGCTATTCTTTATCACCGGAGAAAAGCCCTGGCGCGTGCTTTCAAGTGTCCGAGCAAGGCTTCAGAGTCCTTACCCTTCCTTCCTAGCTTGTGTTCTCTGTGCCTGCTCTTAGTAGGACAATTTAACGAACATATAATGGTTCGTGTGGCTCACGCAAATCGAGAAGGCAGAGCTTAGCTGACTCAGTTACATCTATTTCTTCGTTTCCTCTCACGCTGGCGAGTGAATACAGCGCGAGTCGAGACGGAGAACAGCATCGACCGCCACAGGGATGTATACCAAACACAGACAGAAAAACGGACCCATTTCATCGACACGATATGCTCTTGTAATGCTATCGCTTTTTCTCTTTAACGGTTTACTGGAAACTGTAGGCGGAAATCCTCGGGAGGAAGGTAAGACGCTGCTTTCTTACCCAGAACCTACTTGGAAAGTTGTCTTTATCAACCAGTTGCGCGCATCCGTGAAGAAGTTTTCTTGCGGGGGATACGCATTTAAATAACTTTGAAAAGTGTAGATGTAATGCGTAAATATATTGTTTGCTTGGGTTATCGTGTAAAAAAATATATTCTGAGCAATAATTCATCAGTGATTTCTCTTCCATATAAGGATGGCGATGTTGCCGACTAATGCAAGCCCACTTGATTATCTGCTAATTGTTTACACTAATGTTGCGGATGCACGCTTCAGGACTTAAGCAGATGTGATTGCAGCTTTATATTGATATCAACTGAAATTGCAAAGGCGAGGGAGAAAATGTGACAAGCAGCTAGCGAAGCTCAGACAGTGATCCTCCAGCACAGCAGTTAAAGCTGAACGACTGTTACTGAGACATTTACAAGCAGTGTTGCCAGATTGTCCAAGTATCGTACCAGAAGTTCAAAATTGTCGTATTTGGAAGAAAATTATCGTACACGAGTCAAAAGAGTTATTTATCTATTCTAAACCAACAACATTTTGACACGACCTGCAAATTACCATAATAGATAACAAGGCTTATTGTTGGACGGAAGCAGTGAGACAAAATACTATCCTTTTATTTTCAGTAACTGTCTGCGACGCGGCGCATATTAAAACATATTAAAATGCTTTTTAAGACTTGCTTAGTCGTGTCCAGTGAAGAAGGAATTTATCTGCTGCTGCGTGGTGCTGTTAACTCCACATCCGAGCCGCTGTCATCGGAATCCTGCGTGTTGCCAGATGTTGAAGGGGTTCTTGCTGTCATGGACCGCAACAGTGCTCGTTGGCTTTAAAGCAGGGCACTCTCCTGCATTCTTAACACACCCTCAGGTGCACACGAACGCATTTAGAGTGTCTGTAATGAGCCGATTTCGTGTATGAGAAAAGAAGCCCTATGTCTGCAACTACCATCATTTAAATTTTCATAAAATTCTGAGATTATCGTACATTACGGGATTTTTTTCATTATTGATCGTACATCGTACAGAGGTAAAAATTATCGTACAAATACGATAATTATCGTCCGTCTGGCAACACTGTTTACAAGTAATCTACCGGGTTTTCATCACTGGCTGCATTTTTTTTTAAAGCGCAGGAACCGACTTATTCAAAAATCCTGGAACATGCATCCGAAGTTCTGAAATAAAATGTTCTACCAGTATTTTCTTTTTAGTGGATCAAATCATACAGCGCGACACAAATTGATTTAACACAAGTCGGTTATTTTTATTAAATCAAAAACATACATCGCCAATCGAAAGCGATTTTTTTGTGAATAAAATAAATGCATCTCAAACGACAAAAATTGCGTGACGATTCGGAACGAATGACTCTGATTGGTGAATGTAAAACACTTATGATTTGGAGTGTTACTTGTTTCATTTAGAAGTGTTCTGTTGTAGCAAATACAACATAAAGATACGACATAAAAGCCTAGAAAGCCTACTGGAATCATTAAATATTTGTTCAGAAGTAGACTAAACGTTAATGTAGCCTATAATCGGTCAATTTAGAGGACCACAACCAGCATGCTTATTTAAACGCGTCACATTTCTGTCAAACCACTGAACAGCACAAAACAAATCGATTTGATCTTTAGACATTAGTCAGTCTTTCAGTTGTGTAGAACAATGATGTGTGATGTCAGCCTTAATGACAGGACTCCATTAAACCAAACTGTTATTGATGCTGCAAATCCATTAGCATACTGTCTATTATACCCATCATTCAAGAAGTTCACTTTATTAACACCCCAGATTTTCACTGAAGAAGACTGTTGGACATTTTTTTCCCCATTAAAGTGATCATATGACATTGCTAAAAAATAACATTATTTTGTGTGTTTGTTGTAATGCAATATGTTTGTGGTTTAAGGTTCAAAAGACACATTATTTTCCTCATAATGTACATTTATTGTTTCTCCTCTATGCCCATTGCCTTTCTGAAATATGTCGATTTTTACATAGCTCATAGTTCTGAAAAGCGAGGTGCACCCTGATTGGCCAGCCATTCAGTGCGTTGTGATTGGCCGAATGCCTCAAGCATGTGACAGAAATGTGATGCCCCTTAACACTATGGTGAACAGTGTTGCCAAGTCCACGGTTTCCAGTGGGGACATAATTACTGATAATGATGACTTATATTGTCTTTTTACTCGTTTTGTTGCATATCACGCTGCGTAAACATAAAACCATGTCTGCATTTTTGATTGGAGAAACGACAAACAACAAGCACTTCTCTACACTGCTCACAACTGGAATCATCAGTGTTTGTGAGTCAGATGCACCAGACTGTTCTTGCAAAGTTGGAATTGCACTACTTTATAGAAACAGACACCAGCATTGTAGACTACTCTGACAGGAAACAGTCCTTGTCCTCTGTAAAATGCTATGCACACTTCTGAATATTTGGGTTGAACTGTTCTGGAACAGTGTTGTAAATACAACTTAACTACTGTTTTCTAGTTGTGTCCTCTTTTGGAAGACCAAACAAAGTAGCTTCATTTTCAAAATGAAACACAGTGTCTCCACGACACGGCGCCAGCAGCAACAGTGAAAATAAAAGTTACACCATCTTTATTTGCGTGAACATTTAGACAGCGTTATGCAAATATTCCCACATTGTGACGTAGACATGTGGAGGCGTGTTTGAACGAGGCATTTTAGGAGGGCCTGGTTGACTCTTAACTTTTACGAAGAATATCTCTTTGGATTTGAGACTTTAGTCTTTGCAACCCTGCAGATCATCTTTATGCATCAAGAGCTTGAAACACTCCAAAGAGAAAAGAAAAATTGAAGTCGCATCATATGACCCCTTTAATAATTTATCACAGGCATCAGTACGCTGTCATTTAAAAACTATGTTTTACAGAAACTCAAACAGGCTGTTGGTCTCAGGATATCAGGTTCAGTCCTGTTTCAACAGAAACGACACAAGCTCTCTGCTTGTTCTGCGTGTTTGGAGAAGTTGCTACATCTCTCTGAGATTTGACCGGGGACTTGGGGACCTGCACTGAGCTTCAGTCTCCATACTGTGTGACAGACCTTTAATGCATTTATAACAAGGCTTGCGATATTATCTACGACAGGCAAGAGCTATTAGCAAGAGAAAATATTCTGCTGAGCTGGGAAGTTAATGTAAACATACACTTATGGCTTGTTTATACCTACATGTGTATTTTAAATGATGCACAAAGCTAGCCTTTTGTTACTTCTGCTTAAACTGAAAAAAAAAGCCTTGTGACGTAATACAAAAAAATATATTTGCGTTTCCTATTGCTACTTGCAAGCAATGCAGGTTTTCTGCTTTATTTGCAAATTCAATGAGGAAAAGACCAATATAAATTCTAAATACAAACAAAAATCCAATTTTGAATGCCAATATTAAAATGACTTCACTGCCTATTCAGTTTTCAATAGTGAAAACATTATAAGTACTGATTCTTGAGAATATTCGTACAAAATAAAATAAATAATAGTTTTTGTGTCAAGGGATTATTATTTTAGATTATTATCCATAGCTTTCTAAAATACTTCAAGTCAAATAGTTTGGTTTAGTGAATTTCTGTTGTCTGGAATAACTGAATGCTCATCTGTACAATTGATTTTCTACATAATAGTGTCTATTGTATCTCTGCAATCTCTCTTTTGCTCTCTCAATGCAAGTTGTTAATTGATGCCATCTTTTATCTCAAAACAGATATTGACCGTAGTAAAGCTGGCCTTGGAGGACTCCAGGATTACTTTTATGCTCAATATAAAACTTTATTAGTCTATGTTTGGGTGCAATTTCCGGTTTATTCAGTTTGTTCACAAAATGAGCTTTTCCTTGCTTCTCATTCATATACTCATACAGTGTCAAATATTGATTATAAACACTGACCAGTCTAGCATTCACTTAAATGAATTAATTCACTTTCAATTACTTACAGTTACAAAAAGACTTACAAAGAAAAAAAGAGCCAGTCGGACATTGTTCAATTCATAAATCATTGAATACTCAAACATACATTGAAAAAAAGAGAAAAACTTTACTCAAATTGCTAGTAATTTTCACAAATAACTACAAAAACTGGCAAGTAACACAAATAATTAAATGTGAAATTCTGAATTCAAACTATTTTCTATTTCTAGTATTGTAATACAGTGTAGTTTAAAATAGGTCTGTACTTTAAGCTGTTCATGCTGAATTAATTGCAGAGAAAAAAGAATATGAAGAGGAATATCAATAGTGTTGTGATTCAATATAAATAGTCTGTCAACAGTCCTGTTCGACTGGGGACAGCCTGTGTGTTTCCTATATACTGTGCTATTTGTTGCAGAATGATGTGAAAGCTGCAAAAAACTGCAAATAAGAAAAATGGTGGAAGATAATGCTTGCATCACAATTAAATACAAACTGCTACAGCAGGTTGAAATAATTCTTCTCTACAAGGAAGGACTGGGTTCATGCATTGTAGACTTATTTGAAATATGTACATAATAGCACAGGAGGTATAAATAAGGCAGACTTTTTGCAGTGGTCTACTCACAGCGCTTTGTGCTCGCCACAGCTGCATGGGTTAGTTATATCACCATTATTCATTTATACGCCTTATGTTTATGCGATGAGAAGAAAGATGGATGACTTTGGGTTTCATCAGTATGTCTAAAAAGCCCCTTGTTCCTGGAATGTTCCACTAGTCCCTGGACTACAGTTTTTCTATCAGGATAATGACTTTCATAAATTGGCTCACACAATAGATAATGGTTGTTTTTCCATGTGAAAGCGACTTTTGTGGCAAGGAATCTTATTATAACGCCATATTTTTCTCAAGATGTAGGTCCACAGTACATCATTATAAATCCTCCCTGTCTTTTTAAATACAGCATGTACTTCAAATTTGGAATATTGTACTGTATACAGCCCTTGCGAAAAAGAAGTGTATTAAATTGTGTTGAATGTGTGCTTGTAGTGTACTTCAAATTTTAAAAGTATATTTAAAAAAATATACTTGAAGATAATCTAATATGAAATAAAAGGCTACTTAAGTGTACTTACAGTACAGTTGCATGACTGTTTCTTAACACACTTAAGTACCTTAGCTGTAAAGTACATTTAAATCTTGATTTTAATAATGCTTTAAAGCTACACATTTGATATCTTGACTTAAATACCAAAGCTCAAGTAAATGACTTGTTATAATTGTAAGTGTAGTGTATGTATTTAAAATGAATATATGTTAAGTGTACTAAAATGTAACTTCATCATCATTACAAATGTGTAATAAATAAATACATGACATACGTTTCAGTTACACTTTATTTTAAGTCTTAGTCTTTGTTACAGTGTAATTACACATTTATGTATTGAGTAATATTAATTTACACCTTAAAATAAAGTGTTACCTAAGTTTCAATAGAAATTATGTTAAAATATTTTTAGATTACCATAAATGGTTGTCATCAGTACATTAAAACAAGAAGTAATTCTGAAATGACATGTTGTATTTTTATCATGTTTGTAGGTGCTGCTAAAGTCGGTCAATCTTATTGCATTTAATAGAAATTTAAACTACAAGACATTTTCATTTCATTGTAAACCGCATACAATGTAACCTTTAGTGTCTGAAAATATTAAATATTATATTATTTATGATACCTATCATTTTTAAAAGTATGGTAATTTGCTATTTTTTTACAAGCTTGCACACATTGTTAGCATTTCAAATAGTACTTGTGCTTTGTGTGTCCATTGTTCATCAACTAGAGCAGCATGAACTTCTTTGATAAAGACTTATAAATCAGTGTATCTCAGAACAGTTTGTAGTGCGGGTGGACTTTAGTGGACTCCTACACAAGCAACGCTCGTGGCATTTTAACAAAAATATATTGAAGGCAGTATGAGTCAGATTGCATTATAATTTGACATTCTTAGGTACTATAAAAGGAGTGAGAGATAAAGAGTGTGTGTTTTAGAGAATAGATAAAAAGAGAGACAAATGTAATCAGAGAGGGAATCAGAGAGACAAAAAGCTGCAGACAGAGATGGGGAGCGTGGCGGAGCTGTTAGTTGTAAGGTAAGGGAGGAGTTTGCCTGTGTTGTTTAGAGCTGTCACTGTAGACGCCTGGTCCCTGCAGTGCTTTGTGATTGCATTTGGTTTTAAAACGGCACCCTGGAAACAGTGATAGAAACAGTTCCATTCAAACCGCTCTATCTCTCTTTCTTTCTGTCTCCTCTCTCACACACGCGCCAGGCACAATTCAGAGAAGAGATCCCCCACACAGAAGCAACATTCAGTCTTGTGCCAGCTTATCTTGCACACACACACACACACAAATCGTAGTCCGTCATCTGCACCATGCAGCATCTTTACAGTGTTTTGGACTTACTAAATTGCTTATGCTTCCTGTCAAATTGATATATATATTTTTTTTTTGTCTCCGTCTCTCAGCAATGGTCTATAAATTGGTCAGTCACACAGATGATGTGTGGAAATCCTCACACAGTCAGACAGCTGCTGTGATTGACTGATATATATTGGCCAGCCCAATTAATTGCTTGATTTTAGACAATATAAGCTAAAGTTTTAATTTGCTAAAATGTAGAAAGATTGTTTGTTGATGCCAGAATTTTATACCAGTTGTACACTGCCCTTATGCCCAATATAATGGTTAAAAAGTATCTTCCCTTGTGTGCATCCTTGCCAATAAACAATTTTGACAATTTATTGCAATTAAAGTCGAAGCGCAAAAGTTATAGTATCATTTCTGAATTCACCATTATGACGAGTGGGGCAGGGCCGAGAGCCGTGGGAACGGGTCGAGGCCAGTGGAGTAATTGGAAATAAGTGACTCCTGCGCCACTCACCGGTCTCGAGTCCCACGGAGGAGATCCGGAAGGATACAAGAGGAGTTACGACAGTGAAGGACAAGAGAGGACCAGTCCTGGGTTTTGTTGTTTGGTTTTGTTTTGTTTTGTTTGGTTTGTGCGCGACAGTCGTCAGCGAGGGGCTGTCGCTCTGTTGTGTGTTTATTTTATTATTAAAGATTTATTTAAATGTACTACAAACGTTCGTATATTGATACAACCATATAGAACAGAGATAGTCACGTCCCAAACACATGGCATTAGTTGTGCAAATGTTTCTGTGTAAAGCTAGCTTCTTTAGCACAACAATACCACTGTATTTAACTTTTTCTGATAAGTCAACCTACAAATTGCATATTTCTTAAACATTAAGCTGGGATAGGAAAATATTAAAACAGTAAAAAACTAGCTTTTTAAATCTTTGTTTTAAGCAAATATTGTGCACAGTACATTGCCATTGCTTTTCCATATTTTATTTCACTTAAGCGATTTTGTGTTTCATTAAATTGCATTAGTTTGGCTATATATCAGCATTTGGCCACTCTCTTGAAGAACCCATATCGGTTGCAAATTTTAAATACTCTTTCTCATCTCTCTCTCCCTTTCTGTCTCTTTCAGTAGTGACAGGAAATCATAATCATCTCGTCTGTTTTTCTCTCTCTTTGTATTCTGTCCTCACCTTGTGATCGATACGTAATCCTAACAGCAACGTTGCTTTATGGATCTTATGTGCTTTCTTACATCTGTTCTGGATATCTGGATACACTCATTAGGCCTCTTTAGAACACAGTATGGGTGTAACCTGCTTCTGTAACATCTGGTGCAATATTTCATTTTTGGCATTTTAAAGCTGACATCCTGTCGGATCTGTCAGTTACACTCTATCCCATCCTCAGGTCTGACCTCAATATTGTTCATCTCCGTAATGAGGCGTGAGAATCAGGAAATCAAAGATTATACACACATTCCTGTTTGGAGGTGTTAAAATATGAGGAAATCTCAGTTTTTTTAAAAATATTTTTAAGGTGTACATAAATTGAGTGAAATATGAAAGTTAATATTTGAAGAAATTAGAAATATACTGTATATAAATATATAGAATACTATTTTTGTTTTGTGTAAGAATGAGACTTCCAAGGAAAGCAAGAGAGGAAAGTGAACAGATAGCAAAAAGGGGAAGAATACTAATCCTCTTCTCCTTCAGACTTCTACTTTTCTCCTGAGGTCTGTTCCTAAAAAGCCTGGTAAGAGGGGAAGTGAAAAAGTAAGGCTCTTTGGGACCCCCATGGCAGTTGAGTGACTTGACGGGCAGATAATTGTCAACCAGAGGAAGGTCAATTTCGCTGTGTTTGAAGAGTAACTGCCCTCAAGCCAGCTCTGGCCTTCTTAGATCATTCTTTGGGAACAATGTCTTAGGCTGGCTTGCAGCTAATGCCTTCTCTAAACCTATTAGTTTTGGAAAATGGTTTTCTCTAGAGGCCATAGTCTGCGTTGATGGATTCTCTGGATTTATGTTGTGCAGGCGACAGGCTGATTATTTTGCGTCTCCAGAACTCAAACTTGGCCTTTGATGATGTTTATTGTGGAAACGAGCTGTGGTTACAACCAGAATAGATTACAGAAATGCGATACATTGCGTTGTGATTGACAAGCCACAGCAATTTAGATGGGGCTGATTTTTGACGAGTCAGATATTTGGAAACAGACAATTTGGAATTAGAAAAGCATATTGGAAAAAGGATGGTCTTGTGAGGATCATGCCCACACACTCCCCTCCAGATCAATTCTATTGCTTCCTTTAACCATGTGTCATAATATATAAACTCCAGCCATATATAGATATGTTGAGATCAGTAATGATTTTATTTTTCCACATTTGTGTGCATGACAGCTCTGTGTGAGACCCCAGATGTCTGGGATCTAGCTGATAAGGGACACCTATTTGTTTCTTTTTGCAAAGAAAAGTGCTATCGTTGAGGAAAAGAGAGGAAGGTCAGAGAAAAATCCACACCTCTCATTTCTTTCCCCCCGTTCTTCTCTTTATCTGAGAGAATGCACAGCCAGTTTAGCTGTGCTGATAATCAACTTGTAAAAGCTTGTAATTTTAGCATCTAATTCTGGATCCCTCGAGAGCTTTAAATCAAGTGCATGAAAGCTGAGACGTTCAAAATGATTTATGAGGATGATTATTCCTCTTAATCATGAGTGATTGAGGGAGATTAATAGTGTGACCTGCTGCCCACTTTTAGCTGCCTCTCTAGAGTTGATTAACTTAATACCAAGCCTAGATTGCCAAACTATGTTGTACTCTCATAACTAACACGTCCATGTTCAACTTTCATAAGGTTTCAGGCTTGATAAAAGCACAAACGTGGTTAGTAGTCTGGAGGAGCTTGCAGGATTTCACTGAAACCATACCATGCCCCTAAGTCAATAAGTCTCAGATACTTTTGGCTTTTTTTATTGTGAGATGGCACAAGGTCACGAAAAATGTCTTATGATACCACCACTCAAAACTTTCAAAACAAAAGATATTTGTTAAAATATATATTAAAAATACACTACTGAAAACTTTTTTCTTTGTACTTTTTTTTTATGATTGTTGTACCGCGTGACTTTTTAGAGGCTTTAAAATTAAACTTAAAATTTGCTGAAATCAAGATAGAATCAAGAGTACATTTCGTAGAACATGTACATGTATTTTAAACTAGATTTTAAAAACATTTACCCCTTTCTTTATCATGGACACTCTTATATGTCAATCAGTGTTGGGTATAGTTACTTTAGTAATACTATACCTTAGTAGTACTATAGTTACTACGAAAGTAGTTAGTTAGGTTACAACGTCACCATCAATTAAAAGTAATCAGTTATGATACAGCGTTACCTATTCATAAAAGTAACGCGTTAGAGTACTCATGCGTTACCAAAAATTAAAAGCCGTTTGCAGCGGCTCACACATGACAGACACAGCCCCCGGCCCCTTTAAATGCACCTAAGTCGTGACTCCCGACAATGAATAACGTCAGTCATCCGACTAAATTAACACTGCAGGATAACAATAACAGGAAAGACAGTCAGCAATAGGCTATTCCACATGGCGTTTTATTTATTTATTATCACAGAACATATTATTAATCAAAATTCGCACCTACCCAGCCCGGGTAGCCTAGGCTACTGTATATTATGAGTAGCCTACCACAAGATAACTCCTGATTTTTCTTTAACTTTAAATAATGCAGTTATCAAAGTACAAGTATGCTTACTTGTAAACACAACCTTAACAGGCTTGCAGATTTAAATACATTTAGAAATGATGAACAACCAGCCAGCCAACGATCTAACAGAAATTAACAGCTGCCTGTCAAACAAAAATGATAACAAACTGAATTAAATCCTTCACTGCCACACAGGCAAATGACAAATCGCTTAATAGCCGAACTAATTATTATTAAAGTGCCACTCACAGTCACAAGCCTAAATTCGCTTTAACACAGTCCATAAACCAAACGCTGTCCTCTCTGCCATCTTGCCGGGAGTTCGAAAAAAACCCCCCCACACACACAGGGTCAGGCGCAGGGCACAGACGTATCACAGCCATTGACTTTACGATCACAGAGCTTCGGCTCCACTTATACATCCGCAGGTGGCACAGTAGACCTAGGCCTACTGTCTGACAAAAGGCAGGCTGCAGTCGGGATTTTCCTTTCCTTAAAATAACGGATTACTTTTTTTTTAAATAACGAAGTTACTGATTACTTACGCACGAAACTAACGCATTACGTTACACATTTCAGGAAAAAGTTAATTAGAGTACTCTAACGCGTTACTTTGTACTTTGTAACGCGTTACCCACAACACTGATGTCAATGACCCTAAAAGTGAGGCTTAAATGTCAGTAGGGATGACCCCGAATAGTCGACGAATCGATGCTTTGATTCGAGGAGCCTGATTCGACTACCAATCTAACAGTCGAATATTCGCGGGGTGTTATTTATTATGCCATTTTGACTATATGGAGGATCTCAAATGTCTGATTTCACATAGAACTACCGGTTTTATCCCAATTATAAAGTTAATATACAGCCTACTATGATAAAGCTGTAAGAATCTGAAAAGAAAGAAGCTTCAAATTAATATTTTAAAGTGCGTGATAATACCAACCACCCCTATAGATTTATGTTTCAATTTCCATAATCCGTGACCGACAGAGGAGCATCTTGGCGACAGGGATTTAAACTCAAGACTCAAACTGACACAGGCAGAGACTGAATTTTTTCGAACAGGTAGGGTACAAGTGATTTCAAAACATTTCAGCCGGTGTATATACATTGTGGATATATTATTTACCTGATATAAGATGCATTTGGTTTTGAGTCAAGTGCTTCATTGTAGTCCTACGGTGAAGATATCTCTTCAGGGCACAGCGTGAGCAGGTCAAACTACAATGCAGAATATTAATAACTATGACTGAAACTGTTATATACATACTATTATAATGAGAAGACCATTATACTAAAATGCTATAAATTTTTTGAGTTTAGCTGCTGTTTCTGAACATTGTTTCGTGAAGAATGCTTCCACAAAAGGAGTTCGCATTCAGAGCCCCGCAGATATGTTCATGTGTATAAAAAATAATAAATTGTTATAGTTTCGTCGACATTAAGTGTTAGCTATCTGTTAATCAAAACATAAAACATTATTACCCCATTTATATCTGTAAGGTGTTCATTACACATTTTCCCTGTTTGTGTTAACATCAGTAATTATGACTGTAGGATGTATGACTTGACTCAATGTATTTTGCCCCGCCCCCAAACATATGATTCGACTATCAGTCGAATATCGGCAAGATTCTAAAATTTCCGATTCGACTATGCAAATCCTTAGTCGGGGACACCCCTAAATGTCAGTAAACATTTATTACCTCCCATCATCTCAGTGCATCATCTCTTTCTTTTCAGTGGAAGACAGAGGACAAAGAGTAACAGCACACTGGATCTCTCGCAGAACAGCACAGCAAGAGACTGAAACATCATTTAAGGTAAGACCAAGTAACCATAATTAAAAAAAAATTAAATAATCACCACATACATATTTTTATATATATATACAGTATAACATTAAATATTCATCAATTTTACTATCAACGTTGTACACTGTTTTCTTGGTCTCAGCAGTAAGTTTTCCAAACAATATGGTGTGTTGTGCAATAAAGTATGTTTGTAGATTTCAGCCATGTGGCAAAGGTTTTTTGCAATCCAATGTACAACATAGTGATTTTTTTTTTTTCATGAAGAAGGTCAAGCCAGTGTCTTACAAGCCAGTCTATTGGGTATTTAGAAGGATATATGTAGTTGTTGTCTCTTGCAGCTTGCGGTGGCAGCATCACTGCCAGAAAGCAGCTCCTGATAAGCACTCTAGGGTTCTGGTTCTTGTTATCTGAGTTATGAAAGCTTGTAGAGAATCTTGGTTGGTGTGTATTTTAGACTCTTCCATTCGGAGGAAGGCCTGGAATCCAGACAGACCCTTGCGTTTGATCGCTGCAGGTGTTCTAACATTCAGAGTTTCTAACAAGCAACTAAAAAGCTTTTTCATGTTTGCATGTTCTTTTGGAAGAGCTTGATGGTTTCATGCAGTCTAGGAGACCGCCTGCCTTCTGAAGCATCTAAAAGAGCTCCTCTTTATTCAAGACAATGACAACAATGTAGTGGAGTTTCAAGCAGCTGCTCTAATCTTGGCTCCTCGTTCTGTGTCCAGTTGCCGCATGATGAGCATTCAGTGGTGACAGCTCTGTTGTGTAAGCCTGGAGTAACCCATCTGGGCTGCGTTTCCCAAAAGCATTGTAAGCCTAAGTTGGTGGCAATGGGTCTAAGATGCTTTTGGGAAATGCAGCCGTGGATGTTTAAAAAAAAAAAAAACATATGAATATTACATACCAGGTATTTCAGCCACCAACTCTCCAGTTGTCTATATTAGCCACTGAAAACCTTATATAAATATTACATACCATATAAATAATTCATTAAGTTCACTATGAAATAGTTTGACCTGACCAGAAGAATCAATTCCTATTGGTTGATTTAAAGTCCCAGCTCTCCCTGAAATTTTCCTATCCTTGAATAGTGTAGCTGCATTTCATGTGCAACACGGCCACTCACGTGTGAGTGTGCACACATCCTTGTGCCCTTCACTTGAGCATCCACTCAGTCTGATTTCTCCGTTATATTGACATCTGTGCTCTGTCTCAAACTCAGTGCCCTTCGGATGCATCTAACCTTCTTGGCTTGTTGTGAAACCCTTAGACAACCTGAAAATGTCAAGTTAAATACCCTAAAACAAGTCCAGTTGAATTTACATGAGAACAATGATGAACCTATAATAATAAACATTAACATAATTATCTCTATTTTTTCTTATAACAATATTAAGGTCTGGATTTACTAAACAGAGCAAATTAGCATTAGAGCACAATTCCATAAAAGTGCTGATGTGAGGGGAAAATTCTGCAGGTGATTTACTGACAATGCGCAAATTGCGCATATTAAAGAATACTGATGAACAGCACAATCTACCAAGAGCAGCGCAAATTACTGCTTGCTTTAAGACATGCTTTATTGGCGCAAAAAACAGTAATTTGATGATCGTAAACATTAGTAAATCACATTGTGTGATTCATTTTAATACTGTCCTCCCATAAATGTTGCGTCTGAAAGGGAAACTCACCTTGCGCCTTTTTAGTGTAAATTCTTCACTGCGCGTCTTTAGTACATTCTGACAGTACTATTTTAACGGCAAAATAAGTTCGTAATTATCTGTCCCTAAATGGTCAATCTATTTTTGTCTAGTATGGAGGTGTTATGGCCTGTATATGTGGGATGAGCCAGTAAAGACATCATGAACCTATTTTTGGCTCACTTGGTGTCCTAAGAAAGATAAGACAAAATCAAAAGGAAAAAAAAACACATTTTAACTATTTATTAGTTCATTATATATGTAAGACAGGATATTCTAGGTTGTTCGACACTTTGATTCATTAGGGAGAAGTCATGCAAGTCTGCACCATTAATAATCCACTATATAAAATCCACAGATTTAAAAATCCACTATCTGAAATCCACAGAATGTGCTCGGTTTGAATAAACATGACGTTTTTGACTCGTGAGTGTCTGGAGCTAAACAGATTGTGTCAGCTGTTGTTTTGCCACTGGTGCTGACTATTGATGTGGTGGTAACTTCTTGACATTTAGGTCAAGTCTGTGAATATGTCACCATCTGTAGAGAGAAATAACCAATCACATGGCCACATTTCATAGAAATGACAAGGTTAGTCATTATACTGGAACATTACTTACTTTATATTAGGGTTGTAATGGTATGGTACACAAACATGACGGTTCGATACATACTCGTTTATTATCATTATTAACAACAATATAGAAACGGAGTAACAACTTGATATCACATATCAATTCAACAATTCAAATTCAAACCTTCGCACTCTGCACTGCCGTATGGCTTCTAAACAGCGATCAGTCACGCCACAAAGACTGTCAAAACAGCATTTATTGTCTGAATTTCCTGAAAAAACTGAACAATCTGTTCGACACACATGCATACCAAACCGAAAGGCCCATCCCAAAAATGTTCAGTACGGATATGTGTACCGTTACACCCCTATGGTGCAACTAAACGATCAGATATTCATTTTCTATTAAGAGTTGGTGATTTCCTGCAACATACTGACTTCAGCAACTGTTGCCAGTGCAGCAAGAACAGAGCTCGGCTTTATGCAGATGAGGACCAAAGCAACAACTACCAGTGTGAGGTTCCTACTAGAAACCAACAGCTCTGCGATCACAAGCGATTTAATAGCTGTCGGTGTGAACGCAGCTTTGTTGTTTCACCCTGACTGCTGGTGTCTCTCACAGGCTCGCACTTTCATTTAATAGTTGACTTGCAAATCAACAGAAAACACGTTTGTGCGCTCACTCATAGGCCATGAGAATCTGGACGTTTGGTTGAACTTCTGGCTCTTTTGGTGATGATGTAATGAGTCCCTGTGCTGTTTGGAGCTTGGCTGAATGCATGTCAGGCGGATGTAATTTTATTCGCTGAAACAAAGACACACACACAGACGCTCTTCCCTAAGGATGGGGGCAGGGGAACAGGCCACCTGCCAGAACACTGAGTGTATGAAGGAAAAATGTTAGCTACTTATAGCTAAAGAAAATCATTCTCTGGCTCGTTGTGTGTCAACAAGCATTGAGCATATGGTTTAGATTTTTCAATATTTTTTTTTTATTCCCCACACAGATATGTGTCTGTCACAAGTTTTCTTTGTGCTGATAAGTAGATGACTGTCTCGCAGTGGCAGTTTTATATGTAGCACTAGCAGTCAAGGATACAGTATATAAATGTAATGTTTTATTTGTAAAATGTAAGAACTCATCTCAACATTACACTTGGAATAATAGAGTTAAACCATAAAACTGCAGAAATGTTATACTTGTAAAAATTCTGATTGTCAAGAATGTTTATACTGTAGTTAATGTGATTAACTATGCCAATGGTAATTTTGTAAGGACACCTGTGTGAATTTGAGTGGAAATGACTTCATACATCCACAAAAATGTTTGCAACACCAGATGTTTAAATGTAATTGCAAAAAATGGCTCAGAAATGTGAAGAAGAAAAAAGCTTATGCCGTTTTAAGTAAATTTGTTTGCAGATGGCACTTGGTTTCATATTTTGCATCAAATGTAATGCCATTCAGACATTTGAAGTGTGACTTTAGAGTCCAAAAGGGTTCAGTGTCCAAACTTTTCTGGTATTCTAGACTCAGAAAAGGCATATCAGGTTTTTTTTTTTTTTTTTTTACTAAGATGTTTAAAATATTTTTCAAGCACTATGCCAAGCTTTTTATAATGAGCACACAAACATGAGCCAAGGCTAATGAGTTATGTTTGATATTTGAGATAATTGCAAGGTTTGTTTTGGCTAACACTTAACATTTTCCACATTCATGATGAGTGCAATATATATAACTGTTTTGGTCTTGAGTCATACACAAATAATTTCAGAATGCTAACTATTTTATTAAATTCCTCACAGTGCATGTTTTGCTTTGTGAGAAAATATTCTCAATCTCCAGGTAGACTTCAGCCATACTGCCCTGGATGTCAACACATCTCCCAGTCCCTGCTGCTGAAAGCAGCCCAGAGCATGATGGTGCCACCATTTTTGACTAACTTTCCTAGTGGCCGTTCCAACGAGAGAGAAAAATATGATGTATTCTTCAAAATTGTGTGACTGATCTGAGGTATTAAGACATCTAATAAATATCACTGAAGTCACTGATATTTAAATTAAGCAATTGAAGAACTGTTGGTTTTCAATAGCTCACAATTTAGGTTCTTAACAGAGAACTCACTTTTAAAAGAGTATATATAGAAGTATATATAAAGTTAAAACTTGTTTATACAATAAAATGCAGGATTTTCAGCAAGCATATTTTTACAGAATATAACAATCAATGATAATTTAATATGTACGTTACTGTGAGTTTCGCAATAAGAAATGTACAAGTCAATATTATTTGTTCTCCCTCCCAGAAAAGAAATGGCCCAGAACTTGAAAATGCAATGTGCTCATAATGTTAGAAATCCTCGGATCTTTCGAGATATCTGTTCTGTAAAATAAACGTTATCTATTGAAAACTGTAAGATGGATGAACAGTGGAAGGACTGAAAGACTAAAGGAGAACCATGAACAGACCTAGCTTCACTGAACCATTGCACTTTGCAAGTTAAGTAGGCTACAGAGCATATTTTGTTTCTGCGTTGTGCTTTTTATAATGCCTAAATTCATTTCATTTTAATTAGAGTAAATGATAATCAATTCTCAGAAAATCAGACTGGAGGTAAAGACGTTATGATTGTTATGCCAAATGTTTGGTGTTTTACATTCTACGTTGAATAGAATTGAGTAGAAATACAACATTTAACAGAGAGAATACGTTCAGAGTTCAGTCAGAGAGCAAGAGTCAAACGAGCGAGAGTGGAAAGTTACATGGGAGGATGCCCATGAAACAAAAATAAGCACATTTGACACCAGCAATCCTGCAAGGAATTAGATTTGTTTTCCCCCACCCTACGTTCCTCTTTCTTCTCTTCTATCTCCCTCTGGCTTTCACTCTCAATCATTCTCTCCTCCCCTCCATCACAGTTACTCTCCGTATGGCTCTCTCTTTTTTATTCTATCCCCCTGTCCTTTCTCTACCTCCATTTTTTTTTTTTTTGCACTGAAAGTGTTATACTTTTTGACCTCCAGAAGTAAAACCAACATTAGTATTGAATTGAATGGAGTCTGAAGTCCCACTTTAAGTGAAGTATTTGAAGTTGCTGCTGAATTTGCAGCTATGACAGAATAGGCTCATTTGTCTTAGGACGTGGGTCCCCAAGATGAACCTTCCTGGCATTTGGGTCATGCTCACAAGTAGGTGAATACATGTTCTTCGTATAAAGGCTGTGATTACGAACTTCTATTAACTGGTTTAATAGAATTTTTATGTGAGTGTTTGCTAGTCTGAAGGTTGGTCAGTGTGTTAAAGAATTGATAAGCCACATAATAAGACAGTCTGGCACAGTCCTCATGCTCCAACTGAAAGTCGTCTTTTGTACGGTTCAGGAAATCTTATATAAAATGATGTAGGGAGTTTAGAAAAGCAGCACTGAATGCTCAGACATACACACAAAAACATCGCCACAAAAAAGCAGCATACAAAAACTAGCTCAGATGTGGCCATTTTTATTATTTAATCATGTTTCTTCATTCAGTGTTGTTTTGTTGGACAGATGAGTCACTTTTGGTGAGAGGTGGATGTGCGTGAGGACGACTAGCCAAAAATATGTTCATTTTAATGATTATTTTGAAGGACATCTGAGTTTTTATTCAAGTAAAGGCCAGTTATTAAGTTGTGAGACATGTTTGAATTCCAAAACAGTCTGGACATATGCTCAAAAAGGTGGACATTTAGAGATTTTGCAGGTGAAGTGAAAAATGTGTGTAATTAGGCCATAGTATGCATGCAGTGTTCGATTTAATTGAGTGTATGTGCATGACTATATGTGTATTTGGGTGTTCTTTCTACTGAGAAACGTCTCCGTTTGATTTGTCAGTCTTTGAATGTATTTTCAATTAGGTCTTCGGGTACTTCAGTGCCATTATTCTCAAAGACATTGAAATAGTGTGTTAATACAGGCTGTAAAGAATTATCTGTGTGTGTGTGTATTTTTGAGAAGATGCTTTTATTATGTTCAGCATAAAGGCCACTGAACGCTAGAAATATAATGAAGATTGAACGCCACTTCATTTAACTTAATAATTGTCACGGGTTGGTGATGCAGATGGAACGATCACCATGGAGAAGACAGAAAAGTCCTTTTAACCAACTGAACATAGACAAGAACGGACCTTGACTAAAAGAAAACTGAGGGTGAAACAAACAAAGGAACTGATGAGTTAATTAATCAAACAGAGGTGAACAAAATAACAAGTAGGAGACCAAGTAAAACTAGGTCACAGGGGAACAGGTTAACAGCACACAATGAAAACTAAACATAAACCTGACAATAAGAAAGTTAAGAATGTTTTGAATTCCCATAAGCATTTCTTAAAAATGTACTGATCTTGTCACTTCTTAAGTTATTAAATAAAATCAAAAAAAAATTCTGAATGACTAATTTGCCATTTAAATTGCCTCTTCACGTGAGTGTCTGTACGTATGTATAGCTAATTACATTTAGACAGTTTTCTCGAATTTTTAGTGTCCGTGGTGTGAAAATGTTGGATAATTATGCATGTCACTCTGAGTGATGTGACATACAGCCAAGTATGGTGACCCATGCTCAGAATTCGTGTTCTGCATTTAGCCCATGCAAAGTGCACACACACAGCAGTGAACGCACACACACCGAGAACACACACCAGGAGCAGTGGGCAGCCATTTATGCTGCAGCACCAGGGGAGCAGTTGGGGGTTCAGTGCCTTGTTCAAGGGCACCTCACTTGTGGTACTGCCAGCTCAAGACTCAAACCCACAACCTTAGGGTTAGGAGTCAAACTCTCTAACCACTAGGCCACAACTTCCCCAAATGAAGAATGTTATGAATGCTAACAAAAGCAGTTGCATTTAACACTAGTACAGAGATCTGTAGAACAAGTATGAAATGAAATATGCAAACACTGGCCATGAAGAAGTCTAAAAAATTCAGTATTGAAGTTACATTTTCACGAAGACATGCTTAAAACATTAATAAGAGCAATAGACAAAGTGAAAATCTATATAGCAATGTTTATTTATTAAAACTATAACAATAGCTCATCATTGATTGGTCATGATTATGTATAAAATGACTTTTTGTTGAGTTCAAAAATCTGTAACAACTCTGTATATATTTGAGATTTTTTTTAAAATAAATTGCACATTCTTACAAACTGTCTAGAATTATTTATCATTATTATTATTATTATTATTATTATTGTAACCTGTTGTAGTTTTACACATATGAAATTAGGATAAAAACATTCTGCTAAATGAATAAGCCTAAATGTTATCTCAAAATCCAAAATATAGACAGCACTTTCTCGATCTGGCAAACTCTAATCTGATTGGATAGTTTTACATAATTTCAGGATGCTTGAGACTGCCTGAAAATCAAGTAGTGTTTACAACATACAAGGTTGAGGAAAAAAAATTGGGATTTGCCATGCCATCAAATCAACTAGATATCCACAAGTTGTACAGTTTGCTTATATGTCTGTTCAATTACCAGTATGTATTACTTTAGATGGAAAGATGATTACAAAATCAAAATAATTTTTATACAGACCTTCCAATAAACCTGCCCCAGCATTTAAAACCAAAACAAACTGTACATTCCTGACATGTCAGTCAGACAGTGTGTCTAAGCAGACAGTTCTTGGCCATAATAAACTAAAAAAGATATTCAGAAGTCTCAGACAGAGGTCTAAGATAAATATTGAAGAGTAACCTCTATTAAATTCCTTATTTAATGGCCAGGAAGTGTTGGTTTGAATCAGCGGGATGTGGCTATAGCTGCTTTTAGCCCCAGTCAATTTCCCCCAAATAATCTTTGCTTCATCTCTCGTGTGACTCCTCTTCGACATAGTCACACACGAAGAATGAGCGATGATGAGTCCTCCAGGATGGAATGTCATGAGGAGACTGTGGTAAATTTGATCTGGTGCACACAACTCCCTTAATGGCAAACAGGTTATATTAAAAAGATTGTCCTCATAGCTGATTCCACATCTCTCAAAGCCGTCTGTCTACAAAAGCTGATAACTGCACTATAAAAAGTCTCATATGTGCAGCGCCTGGAAGCTAAATAATCTCTTACCCCCATTAGTCAAAATGTGTCCAGTAAGTTCAAAGGAAAAATGTATGCACAGAGAAATACGGTTACCGAAAATTAGCTTCCTTACCAAGTGAATATGAATCTAGGACAATTCGTCACATTAAGAAGTGAGTGGTTTTCATGTGAAATCACATTTCCTTTGATTCCCTCGGCTGATGTAAGCACACTTTCATGAGGTTCTTCTGTGGTCCCAGTCTACTATTATGTGCTATCATGGTCTCATCTTTGAGAAAGGATGTCATGCTTCTAAACCTATCCGAATATTTACCGAAGCAAAGCACAAGTTGGCATTCTGTGAAAAAGAGAGTGTGAAAGTACATCAAATTTGAATTCATCTCTATACTTCCAATGTTTTTAGACCAACTCGCATGGCAATACATTATTTTCAGCCCCTCCGGCTCTCGTTGCTGCATCCAGAATTCATCATTTTTAAATGTGGGATTTCCTAACCTAAAATGCATTGATACAGATCATTACATCATTTGGAAGAGTAATAGCAAACATAAGGAGAGTTTGAAAGTCAACACTGCTCAGTTTTTAAAGGGATAAAGTGGTTAACATTTAGTTGACCCATTTGACTTTCTTTTTTCATAGTTCATAGGTGCTCTATTTTATACAAAGAAAGTGAATGAGAATGGATTCTGTAAAGAGACAAAACACAGCCATAAAAGTATAATACAAGTGATCAGTATACTATATTCAAAGTCTTCTGAAACCATATGATATCACAGGGTGGCAAACAAGCTGAATTTCCTGAAAATCTTCTGTTGCAGCACTCAAATTTCAATCAGATCTATGTAAAGTATTTTCAAACATGACATATTATGCCACATTTTTTGGCAGTGATGCCAAATGTTATTGGTTTCAGTCTACAGAAGCTACATTCTGTTGTGATTGAAAATGTTCAGCTGAAATGCATGCTTTGGCACAAATGCAAAGTCCCAGTATGGTGCAGCCTGAAACAAAAGAATACAAACTTGCAGCCCAGCATGACCTCTGGGATTGCAGATACCACGCGCCTGAGTGCCCAACTCCCTGACTTAGTGTTGCTCTTTCATTTATCATTCAGATGTAATCATGTCAACAGAGGAATGACTGATTCCCCTCATATAAATATTTAAACTGAAGTGATGAAGAGTCTGGAGAGGTGTCCGAAAGGGTTTGCTTAATCTAAACTTTTTTAAAGAAAATATATTGTCATTTGAGGAAGGTGTCCTTTTTTTTTTCCAGGGTGACCTAAACTAAATTGGCTGTACCTGTGAAAAAGTAATGAAACCAACACAAATCAAGTGTTTGACAAGAATGAAATGCTAAATGATAACAGATTTAGAGTGTGTCGATATGTTTTGACTGCTAAGTCTCCGAATCTGAAGTCCAGTGGCATTACTTACAAAACCTCACACAAAATATTACGACAACATGTGTCATACACTTCTGGACAATCACTTCAAGCTGTCTGGCTTCACTTCAGTGAGTCTTCATCTTTCATCTTTCTATCTCCCCTTTTCTAACATCCATTTCTCCCGTTGTCCTCTGACATCTTCTATAGTCACTTCACCTGTCTCTTTGACAGCGGCATGAAACTCTTGGAGTTGGTAAGTGATTGCATGTTTAGAAAAAGTGACCCCCTCTGCAACTCCTCATTTCTTCCTTCTCAACCTTTCCCCGATTGATTTGTGAGATGTGAACTTCTCTCAATCCACCTCGTCTCCTCTCGCATTATTCCATGGAGCTAAACTCCCCCTCAGCCTAGAACATTCTGACAGATGTCTCTATGTGTAGTCATGTGGTTTCTAATGCATTTTCTTTCTTCACATAGAAAATATGTCTTTATGTTCCAATAATTTCTCCACAGTTGCATCAGAAACTAGATTTTTACTTGTTGAAGAAAATGTGAGTGGTTATTGGCCATGCAAAAGTTGCAAGGGTCTTATACAGGATTGCCAGAGTTTCTGTGTGGGAGCCAGAGGTGGAAAGAGTACAAAAATATTCTACTCAAGTAAAAGTACCATTACATTAATGAAATTTTACTTAAGTACAAGTAAAAGTACCAGTCTAAAAATCAACTCAAGTAAAAGTAAAAAGTAGCTCATTTAAAATTTACTCAGAGTAAAAATTACTTAGTTACATTTTAACAGTGGGAGGGAGTCAAAAATGGGACAGGCCAAGGGTGTCAAACTCAGTTTCTGGAGGGCCACAGTCCTGCACAGTTTAGATTTAACCCTAATTAAACACACCTGATCCAGCTAATCTAATCATTTAGGTTTATTTGAAAACTACATGATATGTGTGCTGGAGCAGGGTTAGAACTAAACTCTGCAGGGCTACGGCCCTCCAGGAACTGAGTTTGACACCCCTGGGATAAGTCTATTAATCTCAAACTAGTTGTTTTTAATTAAAGGAATCAGTTATTTAGAATAATAAAACATTTGGGCTGTTACCAGGCAAATCAGTATCAACAAACTCATCTTTTAATGCAGAGGAAATGCAGTAGATTCATTGGAAGTGGCATTTAGATGTATTACACTAGTGCAGGACAAGAATGCATTTAAAGTGCAGTTACAAATGCATGAATAATGTTTTGATATACAAAACATAAAATGTTGAATACTCATTTGAAATTATAAGAAATTAATTATTTAAAAAAATCAAAAGATACTTTAAATGTGATATTAAAATGGCCAGTATGTGTCAGCAAGTCACTGTTAATAAGTGAGTCATTGCGATTGAACCGAATCATTTAAACAGTTGATTCATTCAGGAACGAAACACTGTCACGTTGCTCAGAGACGCAAAACTGTGCTTTGGTGGCTGTGTTTGGAATTATTTTCTGTTTTAGAAATAGAGCTAAAAAAGGCAATATGGTGTCTAAAACGCAAGTCTCTTAATTAACTTGTTTACTGAACTGTTATATATATATGTATGTATGTATATATTCATGATGATTTTTGGAGGAAAAGACGGCATTCTTTGTGTGATTTTGATTTAATGTATGAAATTATATAAATATGTGAATTTTCTGCCCCTATATCTTCAATTTTGTGATCATTCTTAACATAGGCGCCGATTTATGTTTTTCTCCGTGGGTGCTCAAGGGCGCAAGCCATTTAAAAAATTTAAAAAAATATTGCATTTCAGAACCTTAGGCTAATGGACAGCGGCCGATACAAACACACACAACAGCGTCACTTCTCAAAAATACAAACAGGATTGGAGATGAAAAGTTTAACTGACACGTAACCGCTAATGCGTTCAGCTTCTTGGGAAATTAATGTTTTGTAAATATTGATTAAAAGACTATTGCGAAAGGATAGCGTTTCCATTAACCGATTGTTGCGACTAAAATAATGAGTTTCTGGGAATGTCTACCTCATTTATGTTTCGAGGTTTCTTTTGATAGTGGCATGGCTTTTCTTTGAGGTTTCGAATCCATTATTCATATAGGCTAAAAAAATATTTTTTTATTTTATGTATTTAACAAAGAACTTGTATTCTGTCCAAAAGTAGGCTACTTTTGTGTCCATTAGTTTTTCCTCTTTTAACCCGTATATAGGCCTATACTTGAGCAGAAAAATGTTCCCATTTAAACCCTGTTACGAACTTTAAGGAGTCTAGGGAATGTACCGTAACATTTACATATTAACGTACTGCTGGGTATGAAATGAGGTGGAAGAACATGACAGACAAAACTTTGAAAGAGAAAAAATACTGGACGTTTATTCACAAAAAGCCAAAGCCACTAGATCCAGTAAAATAATGTCGATATATCAATATTAATAGGTTTGGCTTTTTTTTATAACAAACCTGTCCATTTTAGTCTGATTAATGATTAGTGATTACGGAAAGCATTAAATGATTACATACTCGCACGGCACTGTATAGTGGGGGATGGGACGTTTTCAGAAACGCTGTGATTGGTGGATAGGATATGGAACATGCATGCGACTGGTTATGTCACTGTCACTGACAACAACATAACCAATCACAGTGTGGCAGACGCTTCATAGCGCCAACTGCAATGTTTAATTTTAAATAAATGTAGCCTACTGGCAGTCTGGCACTGGCACACGTGGGTGCTCATTTTCCGTGGGTGCTCGGTATTTTCCGTGGGTGCTCCACGGTATCGGCGCCTATGATTCTAAATGCATTTTAGGAGACTGAATCACACAGTGAAAGAACGCACTATAAGCGCGCACATCATTAAAACAAAAAATATGATATCATCGCAGATGATATATATAGCACACTCCTCACCACTGTCTTTTTGGCTAATTTGTGCAAAACCTCTTGCTAAAATGTCAAAGCTTCATTTTAACCACCAATGCAACGATGCAATTATTTAGCTTACCTCTACATTCTTGCGAAGGGTTGATGTCTTGTCGAGATTTTATAAGCTGCTAGTTTGGTCTTCCTAAGCAAGTACAGCTTACACAGCATAATAGAGCATACATATGGCCAGGGGTACACTTCATTTCCTTCGAGTTCAACTTCAGAATATGACGGGGTTTCGTTTTCAGCGGTGTCTGCACCACTAACGCCTGTTTTGACCGTCTGCATCTTTCTTGTGATTTTAGCGCCAGTTTGCCCTCCTGCCCATTATTTACTGACGTAGTTTCCAGGGAGCGATTTTTTTTTGTTGTTGTTTTTTTTTACTCAGTATTTAATGTGTTTTAAAATGTAGCGAAGTACAATACTTTAAACAAAATATACTTAAGTAAAAGTAAAATTACAGATTTAAAAAAATACTTTAAAAAGTATTAGTACACAAAAAAGCTACTCAATTACAGTAACGCGAGTAAATGTAATTCGTTACTTTCCACCTCTGGTGGGAGCTATGGGTTTTTCACAATTTTGAGGGTAAATATGATTGGCACTTGTTTGTACAAATGTTGCTAGGGTGTTGTGGGTAGTTAGCAGGGTGTGGCTATGTGGTTGCCCAATGGTCATTCATTTAAGCCATAAGTCCACTAGCTGCATGTTTATAATATTAATTTAAAGGTGACATATCACAAAAAAAGTAGCATTTTTTACAATTTAAGTGCTATTTTCAGGTCCTTGGTGCAGAAAATTATGTGCAACTCATGTGTGTTTTTAACACAAACTTGTTTGCATTTGACAATTAAAGTGCAATAAGACATGAAAGAGAACTTTGTTTAGTACTCACATGCTACAGTATGTGACAGCTGCTTTCTGTGCATGTGTGCTGAGAAAACCATATCCACCTTATTCTTCACATAAAAATGGGCTCAGCCATTTGTAAATGTTATGGGTTTTGCTTCCAGCTATTTTTAGCCGTTCAAAACCACTCCCTTTGCTGCTTAATTCTGCAGATTGGTGTGTCTTAACATATTATTTTAGTGTATTATCTTAATTATGAACATACTGGTTTGTAATGCAAACAGTTTCACCATTTACTGTACATTGTTATTCTTCTCGTTGTTTCCCTATAGCAGCTAATGAACCAGAAGTCTCACCATAGGCTTACTTCCGCGTTCAGGAATAAGGTGGTTGGTGGATAACAGCAATTTAAACGGATATGGTTTAAAATGCATGATGTCCTTTCCCAATGTTCAGATGCAACTGACAGTTGTTTTTAAAGGTCAGAAAATCAATTTATATCTTGCGCATGTGCAAAACATTGAGACTATTTTTGAAATTGCGCTGCCTGAGAAAGTGAAAGTAAATTACTGGTGTGTGTGAAATGCTCTATAGAGATAAACGTGACATGTCTTATCTCAGTCCAACAATCAGAAATGTGTTAAATAGAATGTGAGGTAAAATGTGGTGGACTATAAGCATTTTTATCGTCAACTAATGGTCAATATTAAGGGGCATCCCTACAATATGCAGTTGTTGGTGGTCATTACATTATCTGAAGAAAATAAATGGTGAATTGGTGATGTGGGTTGTCACTAGGGCATTACTATGCAGTTGTTGATTTATGGTTGTTATACTTTCTAAAGAAAATATAAGTGGTGGCTTGGCTATGCAGAAGTTGCTAATGTGGTGTGGTTAGTCTCCAGGTAAATTGTAATGCATTTCTAAGGTGTTCTGGTCTATTTAATATTCCTGTCCCTGATTTCAAGTCATTTTTATTTTATTTTTTTTGGTTACCGGTTTTATCATCTGTCAAGTGAAAAATGTATGATTACTTAAGTAAGCATATATCTTTCCATCAAGCCGCTCAATATTAGGTATCATATTTGTCTGTAGCACTAATACTGTTTGGATAAACCTCAAACCCTAAGTATGAGCTGTAGCAAGCAGGATAGCAATAATTTACAAACGCTTCCAACTTCGAATTACTTTCTGAGAATGTGCTAGCAGCAAGATCTTCACATTTACAATCATTCTTTGTCACTGCTGCTCCAGTCATTTCATGTGTGGTCCCTATAGGGTACTGTTAATACAACATTCTCCCCAAGGTCTGTAGAACATCTTACTGACTTTAGTTGCCGCTGGACTAAGAGATTTTCCATTTGTATCACAGGACTTTTGATGGCTGGAGGGAGGAGTTTGTGTCTACTGATTTCTGACTTCTTGGAAAGGGTTTACATGGAGGATCAAAGTCCTCAGCCTCCTACCCGTTTGATCTGTTAGCACAGCTAACGCAGAGCAAACACATGCTAGATGTTAGCTCTGGCCTGCTGGCTTCAACACAGTTTCTCCTCTTAATGGCAGGGTTTAAAGGGTCCAGTCCACCCCAAAATAAAAATTCTGTCATTAATTACTCACCCTCATGTCATTCCAAACCCATAAGACCTCCGCTCATCTTCATGTTACTTACATTGCTGTCTATGGGAGGGCCAGAAAGCTCTCGGAATTCATCAAAAATATCTTAATTTGTGTTCTGAAGATAAACCGGGGTCTTACGGGTTTGGAACGACATGATGGTGAGTAATTAATGACATCATTTTCATTTTGGGGTGGGGTAACCATTTAAGTGTGCAGCTGACATGGTTGAATTTTTTTGGAGAGAGTTCTTTACTGAGGATTTGTCTTCTGTATTTTAGAATTTTCAAAAAACACTATCAATAACACTTAAGCTTAGAGGGTTTAAAGTCAACATTAGATCAAAATTTACTATATTTACTTAAATGTACTCTGCTGAAATTTTTTTTATTATTATTATTATTATTTTTTAAGGCTGCATTTATTTATTCAAAAATACTCTTTTTTTTGGATCATGGAATCTTTTGTAGCAATGTAAAAGACTTTACATTTTACTTACACTGAACCTTTGAATAGTCGTGTATATTGGCAGTCTTGTTGTGCAGGATTTATCATTATTCCAAAGACAAATTGTCTTCTGGATCTTTTATCAAAATGCTTAATCTATAAAAAAAAAAAACTTTTCTGTTGATCATCAACTCGTTGCACTATTAGATATATATATATATATATATATATATATATATATATATATATATATATATATATATATATATATATATATATATATATATATATATATATATATATATATATATATATGTATATGTATATATATATATGTATATATATATTAAGTCTTGGCTTGCATTTTATCTTACAGAGGTAAAAATGGTTGTGTTGTCATTTCTTTATGCTTTTAAAGTAATAAAATCCACTTACTGGCAACTCAACTAATTGTTTTATGCAACACTTATTTTGATAGAAATTACATGGAGACCGATGGATTTTTTAAATTGAACAGAGTTATATTTCAATTTTCTTTTTCATCAGGACCTGTTCCCAGAGAGAGGGGAGATTCTAGTCTCAGCCCAGGACTTGAATTTGGTTCTACAAGTTGAAAGAAATCAGTAAGTAACCTCTTTAAATGAATCTCATACACATAATTGAAGAAAAATGTGTCTGATTACAAGGCACTGACTTGCATTTGCAAAACACCTTTGAAATTATTCTTATCTGGTTTCTTTAACACTTCTTACTGACTAACTGGAAGCCTTTTTTAAACATTAAAAATAGAGCATGAGCACATGCTATGCAAGAGAAACATTCAAAATCTTAATATACTACTGACAGATTTTTATTGCAAACTGATTTTAAAATTGCTGTGCAGTTAGTTGTTAAATACATATCTGTTTAAATTTAATAGCAAAAACCTCCAGATCCAGCTAATAAGGTAGAGATTTGGGAGTGGTGCTGAATTTATCTGCCACTGGTAAAACTGTCCGGGAAGTTTGCTGGAGTTTAGATAGTTGAATAATGACTTGAGCTGCAGATCTTCAGAGAAAAGGGAACAGGTATCGCCATCACCTTCTGATTGTTCTGCCAAATGCTGAGATGAACCAGTGCAATGGAGCCACAATCTGAGTCTGACTGTACTGGAAGACTTTTGGGGATAGATTGCCTTTTCCTCCTCAGAAATTGCAGGACCACATTAATGTTACTTGGCAGAGTAAATGTTTATTTTAACCACATATGAACCTTGCATTCCCTTGCAGTCTTGGCCAGTCTGGTTTTCCAAATGTAGGTCAGAAGAAAGGACAAACACACTGAGACACATAAACACCGAGCTTCCTGAGTATTGTTAAGGCTCGAAGGAACCCTCAAAGCAGTCCGGCAGACTTTTTTGGAGTTTTTACAAGACAAAGTACTCTTCAAGCATGTCGAAGTGAAGGAAATGAGGAGAGTCAGGGCATGGAGGACTGGCATAGAATCTAGATCACAGCCGCATTGTAATGGGCCCAGGAAATGGGAGGATAGCTTGAGGACTTTTTAATGAATACACTCAATCAATAGAATTAAGCTCTTCTTGAAATAGATAAAAGAAGGCACATTACTTGAGTGTATATGCCATTTGTGTAATTGCTTCTTTACATTGCAGTAAAGTGCTTTCAACACACAACAGGAAGCAGAGCATACAGAAACTGCAAGGGCAGAAGGTGTTTGGTTTGTAAAAAGGACCATTTTAAAAGAAGCACACCTGTTTTTCTGTGCACCATAGGGCAGAATAATTATAGAATTTTTATATTATAAAGCACTTATTTTGTATCCTGAAACCGAATGTCATAGCAAGCAGAGATCTGTGCCCCCCTGAATTACTTTATTGCTGTTTACAGTATATTTCAGTAACCAAGACGACCTCTCACTGGCCCTTTTAGTTGTATGAAATACAAAGCCGAGCTCACTGAACCCATCAAGTTGTGAATTCTTGCAAACTTTGCCATTATAATCAACGTATAATGTTAATAGTGCAGTGAATCTCCTGTTTACATTGTGTACACCTTGCAGTGCACAAGTCACATTAGTGAAATTTTGCAGATAAAAGGTCAATTGCATTGCCAAAGGTGTAGAAGTGAATGATGTACAGCTAACTCAAGTTACTTTTATACACCAAGCAGCTTCACTGTATGTTGGCCAACACAGCAAGACAGCAAATGGAATGCAAAAAAAGAAAAAAAAATTTGCATCTGTGGATGAGACTGTTTAAAACTTTTAAAGTCACTTTGGACTGGTTGTTGTTACTTATATAAGAGAACTGATAATACTGTAGTCTTATTTAAATACACCAATAAAAGCATCAGAAAAGAAAGAATGAAAATGTGCTACAAAATGATGGCATGGATGTAAATTTGAATAAAAAGCTTTTTCACACTTTTTCATCATAGATGCAATTATGTAGCTCTAATACACTATCCACTGCAATAAAAGTTGAGTAAACAGATCGACAGAATTGGCATAGGCAATGTTGGGGGTTTAACCCTGAACCCATTTGAAAACATCAATAAAGGTCAACTTTAGACTGCCATTCTGACCTCTGTCAGCTGGGGCTAAAGGTCAGCAGTCTCATGGCTGTGTTGCGTTACGTGTGATCCATAACGTGACCATACAAACCTCCAGGCATATTTTTCCCTTATATGGAAGCGTTTTAGAAATCATTTTCTAGTAGGCATGTTTTGAATGGTTCTTGAATAGCTCTATTGTGTATTGCATAAAGCTCCTCTATCCCACATTTTTTGTCTCTTTGAGAATAACAAAGCCAGAGTCTCTCTTTCTGCAAATGACAATAAGAAATAGGTACAATTTTGTGTTTTCCACCCCACACAGTTCCTGACAAGTGCAAGGTTTTGGCGTTTCATTCGTAGCCAAGCTATTTGTGATGTAAATGAGCATGTTTGTGTGTGTTTGCATCTGAGCTGGTATTTAATTGAAAGGCTGGGAGACAGTTTAAGAGCGTGAATGAGCAGATACAGGCGGATGACAGGCGTGCTTTAGGCAGTGTTTATAACCTGGACTAATGAGTTTTAATCTCTACTGGGGAGGATCTTACCACGTATTTTAATTAAATTTTAAACTAAATTAAGCAGAAGTTTGTCCTTTAACATTTGGTATTTTAAGGTACTATAGTGATTGTGTCAGTCATCTCGTTTTAAGCAATGACATTGCAGAGTGGTCTGTGGTTTCTTTTAAGGTCAAGTGGTTTGTGTAATGGTTGCATTTATGTCATCTAAAGAGCGTGTTAGAGAGAGACTGAAGGACATCGTGGTGTATCCGGGGTGAAAGTGATTATTAGAGTTTATATTGCCTAATATGAGAGAGAGAAACTGGAAAGAGAGAGTTTTAGAGCAGGAATGTGTTTGAGAAGTATAAACTGATGGTGTGAAGGAGAAAGGATAAAGAAGCATGGAGGACGAGAGGGGTTTAGGGCATGGAGAGCGGTGATAAGGAGAGCTGAAAAGAACATGAAAAGGAAGATGAAGAGTCCAAACAGGTGGTTGTGGTTCAGATCCGGTGGAAGTTGAACTCCCAAGAGCCAAAGTGATTGACCTACATATTTTGTTATGAATGTTTTAATGTATTCATCCCGGAGGATATGATATTTAAAAAAAAAAATCTGGAATTGCAGCACATGTTCAGGATTAAGCCAACAGCTGTCTGTATAATTCAACACAGCCATAACTCATGAACTTTTAAAACCTTGCCAGAGGTGTCATGGTATCACTAATAATTAGGGAGGTCAATCAAATGAATTTTTAATCAAATGAATCATATGTAAGCCTCTAAATAATTGCTGAGCATTTTCTCCTTAAAACTGCAGGCTTCAAAAATACGGTTTTGAAACAGCCCTTGTTTCTTACCATCACAAAAGTGTAAGTCCTGTTGACTCGTGTAACCATTGACTTTGGTGGGGCTTTTCATATCATTAGCTGTTTGATAATGTAGGCAAGCCAAAGGCTAATGATATCAGTTATCGTTACACGCCTGACTTTGTAGAGAGCGATACATAAAATACAGTACATTACCGTTCTGATACATTGACTTAGTAGATGATCCTGTATAATTTGCTCTTCCTCTTCCTTGGAATCAGTTTCTGGTTCAAACATATATAGCTGCTTTAATCCACCGTTCCCATTTGCCATTGTGTAGCATTAAGACTTCTTAACTGAGTGAAAGTGGAGGTTGTGGGATTGAGCAAAGGAAGGGAGAAATTAGCATATTCATAGTTCTGCATACACCAAGGAAGGAGTTTCCAGATATATTCATGCCATTTTAAGGATAAATTATTTTCATGGCAAATGTTTCAGCATGTCATTTTGATTATCAAAGATGAGTTATAAAAGATAAAATTATTGACTTAAGGGGGACTTTAAGTCAATAAATTGTTTGTTTTATTTTCATATCATTGAACATAAACCCATCACTGTCCTGCAGTCCGCAGCAATATATTCAATTTGTCAATCTGTCAGAGGCAGATTATGGTCCATTAACACAGGACACTTTATTGCGTCTGTGCTGTTTTTTTTTTAAATGTTTTTCTTTCAACATTTCGCTGTTTTCACAGCCTCACACCATAAGTGTTACCGTTTTCTTTGCAGTGTTAAAGTGTAAATCACAATTCATAAAGAAAAGCTTCCTGCAGTTTAGTACGGAGTAAGTGTTTTTATTTTTTTTATTGTTTATTTTTATTTTCTTAATTTTTAGCAATTTGTGCTGAATTAATCGCAGGTTTAATAATCAGAATTTTCAACAAACTGTAAAAATGCTTCTTTTCTCCTGGTTAAATAATGGTCATGTAATTTAATATCAATAACGTGCTGTCATTCCTGCTTCATACACTCAGAATTTGAATGGACAAAAAATAAAAACATTAAAATAGTGATACCTACTGTACATACTTTATTTATTTGATTATCTTATAGAGAAATATTTTAATTGTTTATATCAACAGGTAGGTGATAGCAGCAATGTACAAATGTAAATACTCTGCTATCAATCTGGCAGTTTTTTTTTAATTGGGTGTGCTATTATAAGTAACAATTCAAATTTATTTTTTTGTAAAGCACAGCACTCAAGGGTTATTTTAGGTAACTGTCAGCAAGGATGTTGGGGTACAGGTTTCTAATTTTTAAAACCTAAATAAGTCTAACATTTCACCAAATAAGCTATGCTTTGAAAGAAGGAAGTGACCGCTTGCATAGGTGCTAACCAGAACTGCATTGAGCTGCTGAGTTCTTAGAAAAACAACTTCTCGTAAGAGCCTAACGTTCTTTCGCAATTAGACACAGAGCTAAATTGTGCATGATGTTATTATGCATTTATGATAGCCATCTGCAGCCATGAGAACGGTCACATGCTGCTAAACACAACACTGATTCACCCTGATGCATTTCTCTGACTCTTTGCCCTGCAGTCCCATCTGCAGAAGGCTTGTTTTGTTCTCTTCCTGACAAGCAGCCAGTGTTTGTGTAATCTGCTCTCTCATGCATCCTCAAGATTAAGTAAGCTTTCCCTCTTCAGTCTGCTCTGAAAATATCATTGAGAGTGATGATTCCATATTTGCGTTGAGTTCAGAGATGAGCGCTCGTAATGCTCACTGATTACAGTGGAAATACTGCCGTTATTGCCGTATTTAATGTGATTGTGACATGTAGCAGGAACAAGCTGGAGGAAAAAGCAGTTTGATATTGAGAGCGACTCAGATGTTAAAATGGAATGAGATGGAGCGAAGTCAGCTCTAAACAGCTGCGTTGCATTATAGGTTTTTTCCTGCCAATATTTAGTCCCATGATATAGTGTCAGAACGTAGTGTTTCTGTTAACTGTTAAACTTTCCAGTCAAATTAGTGCTTTTCATTGTAATGTTTTTTGATGCATATTTAGATGCAAAACACTTATGTGAACTACACATTTTATACCATTCTAGCACAAATATGACTATTGTGGGCAATACTGTAAACTGTTTTGTAGTGTTATTTTAGTATTATTTATATAGGCCTACTATTATAGTATCTACTAATATTTACTTTATATTTTCAGATTTATTTAAATGTTTAGTTTGTTTTAGTGATTTTATGTGTTTTTCAGTTTTTTTAGTTTCTATAAATATTCATATTTTGCTTTCTTTTTTATTACAGTTTTAGTTTGAGCAATTGAATTAACTTAAACTTTATTTCTATTAGTTGCAAATATGACCTTTTAATGTACATTTAATCTTTTAAGTTACTGTATATATAATTTCTGTTTGATTTCATTTCAGTTTCATATATATAATAAAAGGGAATGAGAGCTGAAGATGTCATGCTTCAAAATAACAACAAAGCATGTTATATTCCAAGTCTCTGAAGCAATACAATAGTTTTATATGAAAAAAGACCAGAATTTAGGCTGTGGTGATTAACTGATGACTCAGTTTTGATTTTTAGTGTAAACAGTCTCTTTACCTATATGTACAATGGGTCTATGCATTGGATAAGAATTTCTGAACTAATGCCATCAGTGCGACTGAAGTTTCACTTCCTGAAACTTGGTTCATCTTTGACAGATCTTTTTGTGAGAAGTGTAAGCAGTGCAGAGTTGAAGTACAGTCCTTATTGGGTTATGTTTGTGCTAGCAAGAAGCCAGTAGGCATACAGTTGAGCGTCTGTCGTTTATTGTAAGCACTGAAATATTTATAGCCCCCAAATTCCCCCAAATATCTTGCCACGTCTCGTGTCATTTAACCCCAGACAAATGTACACAATTAAAGATATATTCTTTATTTCTCTTCCCTCACTCTGTTTTTCTTTCTGCATCTCTTCCTTCTTTCTCTGTCACTTACACATTCTCAGATGATCTTTGCTGCCTCCTCTCTGTTCCCATCCCCCTTTGTTTTCCCTCTCTCGTTCTCTCTCTCTCTCTCCGTCTAGTACAGTACTGCTAGTTTGAATGAGGTGATTGGTAACAGATGGTGCCGCTTTAAAAAGGCAAGGAATTTGGTGCCCTCAGTAGGTCACTGGGCCACAGTCTCTCTCTCTCTGGCTCTCGTCCACACACACAGCTGATTTTCTGTACACTGTCCCTAAAAACCTTCAAACGAGAGTAATGTTTTAACATGAGGATCAAATGTAAGGACCATCGCAGGCTAGGTATCAGTTTGCATACTTGTACATTTTCAAGCTGGGCAACAGTAGTACTTTGTAAGACAATTGTTAGCTTAAAAAAATGTTCAGTAACACTTTACAATAAGGTCCTATTATTTTAGTTAATGCATTAATTAACATTTACAATGAACAATAAGTTTGTTTCAGTATTTATTAATTGTTGGTAATGTTAGTTAATAAAAAAATACATCTATTAGTTCATGTTAGCTCAGTCACATTATATAAACACTTTGGTCACACTTTATTTTAAGGTCCAATTTTCATCATTAACAAACCATTAACTATGACTTTTGCCTCAAAAACTACTAATTTGCTGCTTATTAACTGAAGTTCAGGGATTGGGTAGGATTGGGGATGTAAAATATGGACATGCAGAATGTGCTTTATAAGTACTAATAAACAGCCAATACTAAAGTGTTACCCAGCTCACCCCCACCCCTTGTTTTTTGGCCATTAGTAAATGTTTGTGCGTGTGTGTGTGTGTGTGTGTGTGTGTTTGGTGTGTGTGTGTGTTAATAAATGTTGAAATGAATGTAAACTATATGCTGGAATACACTATGTAGCTTTTTCCTCAAATTACAGCCTTGAAAAGTCAGAGCAAGTCTGAATATTTTGAGGCGATTTAAGAACACATTATTTGTCATGTGTCTCCAGTTAATCAATGTAGTGGACTAATGTTAACAAATAGAACTTTACTGTAAAGTGTTTCAGTAGTTTCTAATAGGTATGTCATTGTGTACTTCAGAGGAAATCCACTAGTATTCAATTGTAATCTTCAAGCACCATTTTAAAGGAGCAAAACACATTTTTGAAATACAAACATGTAATATTGTTATTCAAATAAAACAAATTTATTCAAGTCAGGTGGAGGTAAATGAAGCTGCTTAGCAGGCAGCTCTATTCATTATAATTAGACTGATCTAGTTTTGTCTAGTCGACACACGCTGCTTACTTCCGGTATAGACATTGTGCCAGAGGTGGCTCTCTGTTGTCATGACAATCAGCAAGTCTCTTGTTTTCTGTCTGCAGTATATGTTTATTTTTAATTATACTAATTCATGAGGAATGATTTGGACCACAGTCTGCTCATTTTTGACCCCTGCTTTAGACTGTTCATTACCTGATTGCCTTTATATTGTTTGTAAAGTCTCATTTCTCTCAGATGGAAAAGAAAACACAAAGCAGTCACCTCCCCTGTATTGTGACCTCTGCTGTTCTTACTGCCGCACTTTCATTCCTGCGTTTTCAAAACTGTAAACACCTTCAGTTTTTCAGAAAGGACGAAAATAAAAGGAGTTGCAGACTGCAGAATACATAAAGCTGAATCCGTTATGCCGCACCATCTTGACCTTGAGAACAATTATGGCATGCTTTGATAGTCTGCCACTATCAGATGGTAGTTGTGAATCTCTTTGACAATGTATAGTCTTTTGGATCATGAGAACCAGAAGGAAATGCGATTTTGTGATACAGCAGAACAGCTGTTATGAGAGAAGCTGATGGTTAATCTTCTACGTTCTGAAAGAAAAGAAAATGCTATTCCTGAGCGGCTCTTTGAGTGTTTAAAATATTAAACAGAAGCTTGTCACATGTCTCGCGTCTTTAAATCTTTAAATCTTACCCAAAAAGGTAGTCAGCCTAGACTTGTTTTGAAAGTAAAATAAGCTCAGTGATAGCTGCTTTGTCAGTCTTTCACAATCTGAGTAACCTTGAAAACTGTGACCTTTACTGATACTACACACATTTTTTATAGTCATTTTATATTCTGCTTTCTAGACCCACCTTCAGTAAATGTACGGCTTTTTTTCTCCCTGTGAATAATAACAGTATTAAACAAACTTTTACACATGAAACACACAGGGTTTGTTGGATGTTTGTTTGTTTTGACCCTATCTATCTATCTATCTATCTATCTATCTATCTATCTATCTATCTATCTATCTATCTATCTATCTATCTATCTATCTATCTATCTATCTATCTACCTGTTTTTCTCAGAGAAAAAACATACACACACACGTGCACTCACTGAGACAAGTCCAATTCTTTTTGTTCCTCCAACCCAGCTGTGCATAAAACAAGCACATTAATCTAAGACGAAGTCCGCTGGACAGTTAACCCAGACTCTGGTGGTTGAAAATAGAAGTGTAATGAGACACACACTCACACTCGCTTATCTCCGCCTGTGCTCAGTGCCTCCTCCAGCACAAACCCTCACCGTTGTTTCTTTATAAGCTGTACTGTGTGGTTGTTCCCTGTCTGATGTGTAGAAGAAGAATTAGACCAGCACTGCTTCCTTTGACTTTGTTCTCTTTAATTTGTCTCCTATTATCTGGGATTGAGCAATCAACATTAACATAATTATCATTAAAGGCAGGAAAAGAACAACATAACACATGTACTAGAAAACTGACACTGCGTCAAAACACTGCGTCTGCGACAAAAAAGCCCTAGATTGTAGTGAAAACAATGCTCTTTTATATACAGTGGCCTTATATTTACACTTGGCTCAATACTGCCAATCACCTTGTCTATTTTCACCCTGCTGATGAAAATTTTCACAGCAGAATCAACCATGCAACAAACAGTTGCATCTATTGTTTCTGAATGACTTAGTGTGTTTTGAATGAATCATTTGAGTAAATGATTCACTCATTTAGGCAGCCACTTTTTTATTCCTGAATGAATCAGTGTTTTGCACAAATCCATTGAGTGATTGATTCAATGATTCATACATTTTGAGGGCTGCAGCCTCCAGATATTGCATTTGTCTGTTGCATAAATTATCAAGCCTTTCTTATTTCAGAAAGGTAACTATTGCATTTCAAAGAAATGACAGCACACAAGGAATAATAGTAAATTTTATAATAGTTCCTTTTGAATATGTGACAGTCTCAATAGCAAATGCAGCTGATATATGCCACCTCCAGAGGGCACAGCCTTTTGAAAATAGACATGGCCATATAGACCAGGGGCATTTGATTAAAGTTACAAGGGGTCCAGTCTCTGTACTTTCAAAAAACTTCACTGTGTAATGGCACCACATCATTAATTTGTCACAAAAATTTTGTTGAACGGTCTGAGTCAGCACTGAGTTTTTGTGGTGTGTGCAGCTCTGTTATTTTGATGCACTGCTAACTTAAACCGTAGAAATTGTAAAATGGTGTAACTGTTGTCTCTGATATAGACAGTATCTGATTTTGAAACAAATCAGTTGAGCGAATGATTCAATGACTCACATATAAAGAACCGAATAATACTATTTTTACCATATCTTTCTATGGCTGAAATATTAAGAGTAGTACACTCTTAAAAATAAGGGTTCTTTACTTGCATCAATGGTTCCACAAAGAACCCTTACCATCTATGAAAACTTTTAATTCCACAAAAGGTTATTTACTGTGGAAAAGAGTTCTATAGATTATTAAAATGTTCTTCACACTAAGAACAAAATGGTTCTTTTAGGAACTGTTTACTGAAAGATTATTTGGGGGACAAAAACTGGTTGTTCTACGGCATCTCTGTGAAACCACTCTTTTGGAACCTTTATTTTTAAGAGTGTATGCTAGTTAATTGCTGATTGAATCAGTGTTTTAAATTAATTAGGTGAGTGTCTAATTTAACGATTCACTCATGCAAACACTTGTTTTGTACTTGATTGATTCACTGTTTTCTGAACACTTCGGCTGAGTGAATGATTCAGTGACTCACTCATAAAAACAGTCATTTGTTTATTTCCAGAATAAATCAAGTTTTGAACAAATTGGCTGAGAGATTGATTCAGTGATTCAATCATATGGACAGCCACTTGTTTCATGCTGCTGGACTTTATATTAGGACTTTTGGAACGCCACTCAAATAACATTATGGGTGATACAGTGTTTAAACACTTACGGAAGTCACCCAACTTCAAGCTTATGTTGTTGTCTCCGCATGTTAAAGGAGTCGTATGACATTGCAAAAAAAGAACATTATTTGGTGTAAAGCAATGTGTGTATGCCGTTTAAGGTTCGAAAAAACACATTCTTTTCCATATAATGTACATTATTGTTGTTCCTCTATGCCCCGCCTTGAGAACGGTGCGGCAGGCGGATTCAACGAAGGAGGCTTGCGGCACCCACATGTGACGACCCAGGGCTGGACTCCGATGTTGTCCACGGTGAAAGCGGTGAAAGTGGATATCATCCTCTTTTGGAAGGCCAAACATAGTAGTTTTGCTTTCACAATGAAACACACAGCGTCTCAACAACATGGCGGCAGCGGCAACAGCGAGAATAAAAGTTACGCCTCCTTTCTTTGTGTGAATATTTGGGTGGTGTCATGCAAATCTTCCCACATAGTGATGTAGACATGTGTGGGCGTGTTTAAACCAGGCATTTTAGGAGGGTGTGGACAAGTTTTAACTTTTATAAAGAATATCTCTTTGGATTTTAGACTTTAGTCTTTGCAACTTTCCAGATCTTTTTTATGCACCAAGAGCTTGTAACAATTACACACTTTATCTTTAGAAGGAATTGCATAATCTTAGCGATTCTTGTTTCCTAAACACACTCTCACATTTTCTCATGCCAGCTATTCATTCAGTCAGATAACTGCTAGAGGGAGTTACATCAGTGGGAGCAAAAGAATGGATGTGCTACATTAGTTTGTAATGTAGAAGCTGGGACTCAGATTGCATGTGCAGCACATCAATATGCAGCAAATTTAACATGTAAGCACATTTTTACACTTTCATTAATTTTGAGCACATAGTTTATAGCTGATGTATGCATTGTTTACTGTGAGGAAGGTTAAAACTGGCTCCTTTTTTCTGTCTTTAGTGTAAATGTAGAACTTATATTGTTGAATGGCTGTTTTCTGCGATGCTGAAGACTCCAGAATATCTAGCCTGTGCACCTCTCATAGCTCCTGCCGGGAAGCCGTCTGTCTCAAATCATGCTCCGGTCCTCTCTCCTATCGTTTGCCTACTGGGCTCAACCTTAGAAATGAATAGCTTTTCAGCGTTCACTTGACTGAACTGCACAGACCACTGTGCTGCTGCGCGAGTTTACCTGCTCAAAACTGCTTACGGGTGATTTAGCTTCCATTTCAAAAAAATTACAATAAAATAAAAAAATCAATACGCCATAGAATAAGTGTTTTTAGTTCAGTGGTTCTGTGACCCCAGGGACCTTGTGAAATTAATTAAAAGTACGCTGTTAATTTTTTTAATCATTGTGCCCAATTGTAAAGGTGGTTCTTCAGGATGAATTAATTAAATTTCCTTTTCACCTTTTAAATATTCTATTCCTTGGTTAAACAAATAGAAAAAATTTGCCTCCAAATGTGTTATGCCTATTTGCTGAGGCCATTTCACTGGTTTATAAGTCACCCGAATAATTCTGCTGATGTCTGTATTAATCTGTACAAATCAAACAGCAAAAGAAAGCTAGTTCTTTATTATATCTTTTTATTTAATATTTAAATAAAACACATAAAACACAAAACGTCACATTGTTTCCTTTATCTTCCGAGATAAAAGAGCTCTTACTATGAAATCTACTGTAACATTAAGAACTCAAACCTTTATTTCCAGCCCACAATTTATTGAAACGAAGCTTCAAAACAGTTATTTTTTTTTATTTTTTTTTTTTTAATTTGTTCAGCAACTTGTTTAATTCTAAGGGTCAGAGAGAAGGTCATGAAAAACTAAATAATGACTTTTTGCTATAAAATACTTCACTATTATTTTAAGTGGACCTTCGGGGGTGAAGGAAATTAAATGGTCTGAAAAGATGACCCTTTAACAATTTCCTCTCACTGTAGGAATAAATTAACTGAATCCCACTGGTTATGTCCCTTTCTCAGCCATTACAAAGATTTTTTGCCACAGTTTGGCCGTTCCAGTGTCTGCTTGATTTGTTTTTGCTCATTTAGGCAGAGTGCACATTTTCTTGAGGTTTCTGAGAGTTATGGATCCATATTGCCCACAGTGCTCCTTGTTAATGTCAGGAATGTACAAAACGGAAGATATCAGAATTTCTAAAGGAATTAGAGCTACTTTAGGTTCTACAGCCACACTAATTAGACGTGTTTGTAATAGAAATATGGATTCTAAGTGCAGTATTTCATTTGCCTCACAGTTATCACAAATAAATATATTGATTGTAAATAGCCATTGGTCAGATAACTTGAATACCATTACAATCAGATTAGTCTGGAGTCATTGTTTCTACAAAATGACGATTGCTTTTTTAGATGGACCAACATCACTGACATTTAAGCTTGTCATGACTGTGCAATCTTCACGTTGTTGTATCTATGCTATGCTTGTCTAAAAGCTATTCCTTTGAAATTGCCAACCCTTGAAACATTATTTGAGGTATCAAAAAGAATAGCTTGCAATGCTCTTTAGGAAAGATTTGGGTTCAATGCAAGACAGCATCTGTGGCTTAATGTAAATTATCACAGAAAAGGCTGAAACTACAGAATTTATTCAAAAACACCTTGGGTTAAAATCCACGAAACATTATTTTGTTATGATACAAGTTAAAAAAGATTTGGCTACTGATTAAAATTGTATCTAATCTTTTAATTTTGTTGCAATGATGACCTGACATAATGTAACTAGTTGTAAAGTTTACATGCGGCAAACTTCACTGACAGGATTTATGTTGGAAATACATAACAAGAAGTTCTTCAAGTATTTCCAGTTCAAGAAATCATGATTTAAACAAGTTTACTGTGACGAGTGGGGCGGGGCCGAGAGACGTGGGAACAGGAGCAAGGCCGGTGGAGTGATTGGAAATGAGCGACACCTGTTCGACCCACCGGTCTCGAGTCCCACGGAGGAGATGGAAGGATATAAAACAGGAACGACGACAATGAAGGACGAGAGAGGACCAGGCCTGGACTTTATTTTGTATTTGGTTTTTATTTGTGCGCGTCAGTCGTCCGTGAGAAGCTGACGCGATGTTTTGTATTTATTTTGTAATTAAAGTTTCAGTTTGATTGTCCGCTGGTTCCCGCCTCCTTCTTCCTGATGATTATGAAGGTTTAATGTGTTACATTTACATTTAATTACCTCCAGTGCTTAAGTTGTTTTGAACCCGGAACATTCCTTTAATTCAGCCAAATATTACTCATGATAAACTGATTGTCAAACACAGATATTGGTGCTTATTGCCCAAAATGCTCAGAGTAACAAAGCTTACCTGTCTAAGAAGAACAACATCATTTTATTCTGTGGATTTTAAACATCAAAGTAAGAAAATCTGTCCTTGAAAGTGATTTGGACACAATTGCACATGTATTGATGTGTAAGGCGCTAAAGTGAGCTATAAATGTCACAAGGTTTTAGCCTGCAGGTTCTTTTAGCAGTTAAGATCAGCATTTGGCCAGTTAAAATAGGTGTTAGATCAACACTTACATTGTTGTTCCCAGCATAAACTAAAACAATGACTCATGCCTTGTTGATCACATTAACTTTGTGTGTTTTTTCCCCCCACAACCCACAAATATTTGCCACTGTGTCGGTTAGGCTAACCACCAAAGAGGTAATGAGTGTGTAGCCCAGAGTAATGATTTGCTGGAGTGGTTAGTGTCTATGTGTGGATGTGAGCATTGCTAATAGCCAGGTTTGTTTTGTTTATTGACTGTAATACAGAAAGAGAGTGCATTTCTCACTATGCTGTAAAAAGTGTTTACCTTTTAAATGGAGGTAATTCTAAGTACAGGGTGGTGGACTAAAGGAGAAGTTCAGTACACTGGGGGTTTGTGGCATTCATGTAGCACTTTTCAATCCTTGTTGAGTTTGGGGAATTTTGGTCTCATAAAATGTGGAAATCATAGAGGTAATTTATGAATGTGCAGATAATGGTGCTCTCTCAGTAATAATACACAAATCAAACTGCCAGCTGTGTTGTCTCATTGAAATGTTATGGGCACACGCGCGAACACACACAACAGTCTCCTCCATCTCAGCAGCGGACTCTCCACACCAACTTTAGATTGAAAATGTGCCATCATTTCATTCTTGTCGGATGCGAAAGGTCATCACTCTGATTCGCTGCATGTTCTGAAATATTTTTTTTCCATTTCCTAGCCTATTCCTCGCTCCTCAGAAGCTCTTTCCAAAATGGTGGTCCTTTTGACTCACCTCTTCTGTTTCACCGGAATTGCCATTTTAGAACTTCACCCATTTTAAAAGCACAACCCCCAAAAAGCAATATCATTCTCAAAGGGATATTGAATTCCGATCTGCTGGAAATAAAAGAATGTCTTTCACACAGGTGTTTCTCAAGGTTAGCTTCTATAGGCTGCTTGTCACATAAGTGGTCCAAAAAGGTATAATTTACTTCATTTATAACAATAATTCACAATGGGAAAAGAGGAGGGCATTAAACATCAGAATTGTTAGTCTCTGAAGTGAGTTGTGTGTCAGCATTGAATTGAAAGTTTTATTTCAGTATTCAGACACTTTTTCAGTTAACACAGAGAAAATTTACTGCAAGTTGTTGATGCCATTTAACTCATTCAAGTGAACATACATTGCACTGGTGCTTTTAATATATTGTCCAGTTTATACAGTTGACTTGTCTTCTTATGTTTCAATGAGGTGGGTTTGGGACAGTATAGCCGTTGGCCAACTATGCTCACAAGTTCCAAGATCCACATAAATAACTGAGTTGGTGATTCCAGAATCCATCGTTGTATGTATGTATATATTTTATGAGATCAGGTTGGTCTGACCAAATGTGGACAGGGAGTGTGTTATAGAAAGTGTGCTTTAAAAAGTCATTATTTTTGCTATTCTGTTTCAGTGGCTCTGATATTACACACTTCACCTTTAAGTATCATATCTCATCGCTTGGTTGAGGAAATGCTGCATGTGCTGTGGACTGCAGTCATGCTCTATAATCAGAGAGCCATTGGCACAAAAATGTTACAACTTGACTTTATGGTTATAGATGGTGTAGTGTCCCTGCATGTGTGTTTGTGTGAGTGTTGCTATGTGTGCATGCCCTGATGGATAGACTAGATTGCAGAGTCGGTCCTCACATCCTGCACACCCCTCGCTCTAATCATAGCCTCCCTCTTTGACAAGACCACCAGCCCTTTGCAAAGCCACACAATAACACTCCAGCTAAAGCCTGGCCTCTTATCAGCCTGGTATTTCCTGATAGAGGACAGTGTGATGAAGAAAGATTCACTTCTTGAAGGAATGATGGGATAGAGAAGGATTGATGGCTAGTGGAGATCATATGTTTTTATTTTCTCTCATTGAGCCAGTGCTTTGAAGCATGTGAGGCTTTTACTAGAAAATGACATCTGCCTTCTGAATGTGAGCATCATTCTCAGAGGGTCTGTGATTAAAATGATGTTCATGTGAACACACATATGTGAATGCCATATGATTTATCAATACCATATTGGTTACAGTAGACTAGAAATGTATTGGTATCAGTATGAATGTATATAATTATAATTTGCTGATTTGGTGCTCAACAAAAAATTCTCGAGTTGCTTCGTAATTAAATTTCAGTTGCGCTGCTTCATGTTTTTGTTGAAACCATGTTTCAGGATTCTTTGTTGAAACCATTATTCAGTGTTCTTTGATGAATAGAAAGAACAGCATTGATTTTAAAAAGAAACCTTTTGTACTGTCATCACTTTTGAAGAATTTAATTTATCCTTTCTTGAATAAAAGAGTTCATTTCTTTCAATACAAATCTTATGGAACTTTGAATGGTAATGTATCATTGAATATAACATTATTCATTTTAACATTTAGGTTACCTGTTAAAATTAATATCTATTTTTCATCCTGTATATTATAATTGTGTGGTTAGTTGTTGTGTGGTTATCTTTTCTCTGTGTCTAAATGTGCAAAGCATTGCTTGAAAATGCAAAGTATTGCTGTTGAAATGGCATAAACCAAATGTGTATGTGTGTAGCGCTATCACAATGACAGCTTTGTTTTTTCATTTTGTCTCTTAGGGAGCTCCTGGGTCACAATTTCACTGAAACTCACTATGAGAATGGCCTCCCTGTCACCCAAACCAGCAATCACACAGTAAGCAGGACTGAGACCTCTGTCTGTCTGTGTGTGTGTGTGTGTGTGTGTGTGTGTGTGTGTGTGTGTGTGTGTGTGTGTGCGTCTGTGTCTTTGTTCCTCTCTGTCTCTGCTTTTTTAGTTCTCGTATTTGTTGCAGTGTGTTTTATTTACCTGACATGTTAAGCTTGATTTATATTTATATATGGTAAATGTTCTATTAACGTGTCAATTAATCACATTTGTTTAGTGTGATTCATTCTATCAAAAAATTGCCTCAGGCAAACGTAAATGCAAAATAGATTGCTGTGGACGGCGAACCAATAATGGGCACAATGATATCGATACAAAAATAACATTATATCGTAATGTCCATTCAATGTTTCCATCTGCTGCAATAATTTAATGTCTTAAAATTATCCCTTTTCTCAAGTATTGGTGTGTGATTATTCGCATTTACTTGGATTATATCATGTAATGAGCCATGTACCATGTCATGAGGCATGAAAAAAAAAGATTGATAGCCCTAATTTATACATAATTTGTTCTTACAAAACAAACCTCATATTTCATCCCAAAATAAAAAAAATATATATATTATTTTACATACTATATAAATCAATGATGTCATAATAGTTAAAAATGTTGTCCCTCAAAATTTTCATTAGTGTAATGCGTTTTACTTTAGTAATGTGAAAATTAACACTCCTGGTCCTCAGATTTTTTTTTATTATATTCTTCTTACTGTAATATTTATTTTATTGCATAAAATGCTGCAACATAACTGCAATTTTTAGTTCAGTCAGCTATAAATGTTGTGCTTTCTTTGTCTTTTGCACATGTAAGAACATTAGCAGGCCTATTAACGTACGTGAACACTCAAATCACAATAAATAGCCTTATACAATGTAGCCAGTAAACAGTCTAATGCTGCCAGCCCAGTAGGGATATTTTTTGTTATGAATAATTCTTTCCTTATTTTCAGTTTCTGCAAAACATTCAGTTAACGGGCAAAGAAGACTCTAGAGGTTCCATTTACGATATATTTTAGCTGCAGAAGGCAGATTTTACACAGATAATTTATTGCTAACTCTTGCAGAAAGTTGTGAAAACTTGTCACTTATGTGCTTCCGTTGAATGTGGTTGAGGTGTGAAGTGCCGGGTTCAATCAGGGACGAGAGCGACCTGATATCAAAAAGCGTGACTCTGAATATAAGACACGATTGCTCGATTTTTCACGCTGTCTGTTCATTGCAAAACAGTCTTGTTTTGCTCCACACATCCCTAAAATCCGACTTATTGATCAGCCAGAAAAGGATACAAAACCACAAGCGAATTTCTTCAGCCGTAAACTGACTGTTATGAAGGATCCCAAATCCACTTGCAGTCCCCACACAAGCTCTGAGCTTTGTAATTGCGTTTCCATCACTTGACAAGGGTTGATGGGAGTGAAGTCACACCCCTGATTATTTTTGAGCCCTTTTAAAAGCTTCCAGCTGTCCCCTTGAGTGAGCATCACAGGATGGGCATACAGCTCATCCCATTGGGTGCTAACACACAAAGAGCTTTTGAAGGGAATGAGCAGTTCGCTTTAGTTACCGCAGAGATCACAGCACCCCTCTCGCACCCTGTTGTGATAGACGGGGTAATTCAATCTAAGGAAAATCGCAGAGGATTTCTCCTTCTTTCTATCTTTTTTTCAACTACCAGCATCCGAAAAGGAAAATATGACAGAAGGGACCAGCTGGTTAACTGCACATTATAATCAGGTTGGAATTTTTTCCCTTTAGTAACCACACACACACACACAGAGAGAGGTTTAATTAGCGTTGTATTTATAACTTCATAAAAAAAGTCATTAAGCAAACCTTAGTCCTATCAAATCAAAGAAAATCAAATATTCATGAGTCCTACAGCGGGAAGATTAAACTGTCAGTGTGCAGGCTTCACATTATAGCAAATCAGTTTTATGTCTTAGTTCCAGTTATTGGCAATGAAAACATTCCCTATGATGGCCTGAAATGATGGCGTGGAATGGATCTGTGAATAAATGGTGCACAGTTTTGATCTACTGACAACAAGAGGAAGCACTGACAGGAAGAAGAGGAAGTACTGCTGTTGATTTCAATCAAAACACACTTATAATATATATATATATATATATATATATTATAACGCATCAGACTGCATGGTGGAAAAATAATGGAGAGTCTATGATGACAATAATACGAAGCCCCGCACATGACATCCAAGAAAAAATAAATAAATTGTACGCACGAAAATGTACTAAATGTACTAAAACGTGCACACGATTACTATTGCGTTCTCTCGATTTACTATTGCGTTCCCTCGATTTGCTAAATCGTGCGCACGATTTAGCAAATCGAGGGAACGAATTGGTCAATCGTGCACACAATTTATAAATCGAGTGAACGAAATAGTAAATCGAGAGAATGCAATAGTAATCGTGTGAATTTAGGAATAATAATAAAAGAACAATAAAAGAAACCTAAAATGATAACAACAAAAAACAAAACAACAGAAACAGCTAAATAAATAAGAAATAGCAATAAAAAATACTTTATTATAGGGACCGTTTATCACTATATTAGCATAACTAATTATTAATAAGCAGCAAATTGGGAGTTAATTTATGCAAAAGTTCTAGTTAATGATTTGTTAATAGTGAAAATTAGACCTTGAAATAAAAGTGAGACCAAACTACATCCTCTTTTCATTAGTGTGAATGTGTGTAATATGAATGAAAACTGGATGAAACCATTCACAAGTCCTCTCCTGTGCTCTCCTACTTTATTTCTCACCTACTATAGTAGGGTAGTAGGTATATTTGGAAGGAGGGTTGTCAAGTGTTGTCTTCAGAGAATGTTGATTTGTGTCTGTGGTGCTTGACCATCCCTCTTTTGCTTTCTGTCTGTTCAAGTAAATGAACTAATTTCATGGTCTGACCGTTCATGTAAGCCTTTTTTAATAGCTGAAAGAATATCACTTGTACGTAGTTTGGATCTGTTTCAGTAGAGTTAAATGGAGCGATTCTTTTCCAAATGTTAGCGGTAAACTCCTGAGGGAAGTTTTTCAGTGCTGCAATCAAAAAGAGGAAGACTAATTAAGTCCAATAAACCTGAAAGCCAAAAATGTAACAAATGTAATTGTGATTTACAGATGTAGTCCTTTTACTACTAATTAGATAGATGTTCCATTAACTCGCTTTAGCCTATTTTATGAACAACATTAACTCCGCAGCCTGTCTCTTGAGCAAACTGCTCCCTCTTATCTCGTTTTCTCTGCATTGCCTCAAGTAATCTCTTTCTTTCTCCTTCCTTTTCCAGGATCATTGCTTCTATCATGGGAGGGTCGGAGGTCACACCGACTCGTGGGTCGCTCTGAGCACATGTTTGGGAATGAGGTATATCATGTTTTGCATAATTAGATTCTCTTCAGACACAGTACGGTCAATTAATTCGGTCACATGTCTTAGTGAGATATGTGATAAGCATGTAAACTGCTACATCCTGTGAAAATGATGACTTTTTCTGTTTTTTCAGGTAGTTGTGTGTATAAGACTTTGTGAGCAAGTGTTTATGGGTCTGCATGGAAGCATGAAAGTACAAAATGCAGCACAATTCTGTGTGCTTAATTTATGAAGAGCATATATGTTTTGGCCAGTTTATTGAGGCACTGATGCTGTGGCCCTACCAGAATGTTAATAGTTTGTTGTGCTCTGGCCTCATTCAGCACTAAATGCTTCCTCTCTATGTATAAACAATATCCACAAACAGCCTTGAAACTGCATCTGCCCCTGTCTGTTCCTGCTGAATCTAAACCTGATGACTAGAGATAAAGGCCAAACATCTGTGTCTTTGAAGCATACACAACTGACTGTTTTAAAAGTTTCACAAACCAAAGGTTTTGCTATGATAATATAGGATCCTTTTCAATTAACTACATGTTTATTGGTCATGGATAACATGTTTATTTTAATATTTTTTATTAATGAAAAGTAATTTCTACATTATGTAATCATTAGTATAGTTTTTGAACTAAGGTAAGTAAAGGTAAGTAATCCCCAAAAAAATTAATACTTTTACTCGGCAAGGACATAGTGAAGAATGTTCTATAAGATTTCTCTTTCAAATAATTCAAATAATAGTGTTCTTTTGTACTTTCTCTTCATTAAAGTATCAGGAAACAAACAGTTTACACAAATATATGAAGCAGCACATATGTTTTCAACATTTATAATAATAATGGAAGCTGCGGAAAACTGAGTTTTGCCATCACAGGAATAAATGTAAAACGATAGTGATAATATTACAGTTTTACAATATTTATGATGAAATAAATGCAGCATTTGTGAGCAAAAAAAAATCAGAGATCTGCAATCAGGATAGTTGTGGGATGAATCAGCATTCCCTAAAGTGTGTTTGCTTTCATTCCTGATCATTAAGTTCACAGACTATGAGAGCAGTCGCTCTTTTGACATCCAGAGTTTATTATATGAAAATAACAGAGCTTTTAAGGGCAAAGCCCTGGAGAGTCTGACTTTTGATATTGCCAAAGGTCTTGAATTTCTTATGAAGACAAATCAAGTCATTGAACAGCTGTTGCAAGATTTTGTAAGAGCAAACGTAATTGACACTGTATGTTTCCATATGGCTTTTCTCAAGGCCACTGCTGGGTTTCTTTACCCTCAGCTCACTGGAGGTCATGTGCTGATGTGTGCCACACTCTGCAGAGGCATCGGTCCATTTAAAACTTTGACAGTAATGTAGTTGATTGATTTACATATTTATTTTATTATTTATTATTTCATTAATATCATTACATTAATACCAAGGCTAATCAAATCACAGCCAAATTTGCCTACAGTTTCACTGTCAGGAACTATTATAAAGCCATACCCTTCAAGTCATTTCTGCTTGTCTGTTGTCAACTTGCGGAAAATGGCAATCTTCATTTTGAAGATAATAGCTGGATTTCCTGGGGCGTAAACAAATGGTTTTGTGACTAAATGGATTTGGACCAGTTGTGAAAAATCTGAAGACAAAACACATTTCCAATGACCATAAATCTCTTTTGTAAACAAGAATAAAACTAATTAATAATAAAACAAATTAAAACAAATTCAGCAGTGGAATTACTGTGGAACAGTAGTTTATTTTATCTCTTTACATTTAGTAAACCTTTTGAAACATTCTGTTTATATTAGCATACATTAGTACTTCTGCCAGCGATGCATTGCTGACGATGAAAGCTCTTGTCTTTCTCACCAAGGCTGCGTTTCTTTGATCTTATTATTGTAATTTTAAAATAAAAGTTTTGTATATTAATAATATATATTTAAAATGTAATGCATTCCTGTGATGGCAAATCAGCCATTACTGTAGTCTTTGTCCTACATCCTGATCCTACAGAAATCATTCTAATATGTTGATTTGGTGTTTAAGAAACATTTTTGTTGAAAACAGTTTTGATGCTTATATATTAAATAATAATATTTTTGTAAAAGCAGAGATTGGCTTTTTTTCAGGATTATCTGATAAATAGATATTGTTTAAAGTCTTACCTTTGATTTGTGTTCTACGTAAGTAAATAAAACTTTAATAACCTTGTCCCAAATTCATGCCCAAGCTGTTGAATAGTGGTCCACTGTGGAACCCCCATCATTGCAGACTCAACAAAAGTGCATATTGAGGACACATCGTAGGCACAAAGGGGGAGACTCAATCTGAAATATGAAAATGGCAAATAGGTCACCCTGCAGTCTCATGGACTTTATTTTTAACATCTTTTTCAAATGTACTGTTTGAAAACTTTTTACAGAGGTCAAATTTAGAGTGGTTTTGTGGAGGTGCTTTGGGAGACCTCAAATCCAGCAGCGTTTCAGCGGCCCTTCTGATCGCGCTCATTAGTTTACGCATAATGCTGTTAACTGTACTGAGGCTAAAAGAAGTATTAAAATTCCACTCTGTGTGTCCATATATTTTTGTAAAAAAAACCCAACTGAAAATCAACTCATAGATATGCACATCTCTTTTACTGGCATTCTTAAATATCACTAGTAAGAGCAAAACCTTACTAAAACAAATTCTCCCATCATTTACTCACCCTCATGTTGTTCAAAACTCGTATGACTTTCTGTTTTTTTTTTTTTTTGTCCATACAATTAAAGTCAATGGGGTCCAGGGTTATCTGGGGTCCAAAATATCTTTATTTATTAAGAAATAAAGCCAAACATCTTTGGAACCACATAAATGTGAGTAAATGATTGACAGTTGACAGAAGTTTAAGAAGAGAGCATTTGAGCTGAAATTACTCCGATTTCCTTCTACAGAGGATTGATTGTCTTGAACTCAAATGATACTTACTACCTGGAGCCAATCGGAGGCCAGGAGGTTCTCCACCACACCTTCTATCGCTTTGAAGACCTGCCGGTCAAAACCGGCACCTGTGGACACAGCCATCAGACTGGACACATCAGCCTGTTCAGTGGTCATCTTAAACCTTTGCATCAAAGGGTCAGTGAGAAATGAAATCAGTTTGATTTATGATGTGTCCCATGTCATCATTATGACCCTGGACCACAAAACCACTCATAAGTATAACGGGTATATTTGTAGAAATAGCTAAAAAAATACATTGTATAGGTCAAAATGATCATTTTTTTCTTTAATGCCAAAAATCTTTAGGATATTAAAGGTCCCGTTATTCGTGATCCCATGTTTTAAACTTTAGTTAGTGTGTAATATTGTTGTTAGAATATAAATAATATCTGTAAAATTCTAAAGCTCAAAGTTCAATGCCAAGCGAGATATTTTATTTAACATAATTCGGCTACAAAAAAACGACCAGTTTGGACTACATCCCTCTAGTTCCTGCAGTAATGACGTCACTAAAACAGTTTTTTGACTAACCTCAGCCCACATGAATACACAAACAGGGGGTGTGGTCTTGTTGCGCTCCGACGGAGAAGAGAAAGAGCTGCGTTTGTGTTTGTCGACATGTCGTCGAAACGCAGTTATTATCACCTTTGTTTGGGCTTCCCAGGGACGCTGTACTTGGAGATCAATGGCTACAATTTATGCTTAACTCGGTTCCCAAAAATTATAATCCACATGTGAAACTATGTGCAGCACATTTTGCTGAGGACAGCGATCTTCCTCAATCTCAATCAGTTTAATGCCGGATTCGCACAAAGATTATTCCTGAAAGATGGAGCAGTTCCCTCTTTGTCTGGAGAAGGCGTTGTTTATGGACCACAACCGGTAAGTGTATTTTATTATTTAAGTTGGTGCGTTTAACAGTTTCTGTAACTTATTACACAAAGGGCAACGTTGTTTAGCTTTGTTAACTATGTTAGGGCTGTGCAAATAAATCGAATGCGATTTTCATGCGCATCTCGTCAGTAAAAACGCTCCTGTGATTATAAGTACATCTCCAGCACATGCTCCTGCCCAATTGCTTCTCAAAACTAGTCCAATCGTGTTTCCAGGAGGGCTGCGTGCTCTAAGCTGGTGTCGAATCACAACACAGGAACCGCTGGCACAATCAGAACTCGTTACGTATTTCTGAAGGAGGGACTTCATAGAACAAGGAAGTCATCAGCCCGTTTTTATGACAGTGAAAACAGCGGTATACAGATAGGTGAATTGTGTGAAAAATACAGTTTTTTTACACGCGAAACTTGAACACATGTTATTTTGCACACTGTAAACACAATCAAAGCTTCATAAAAGCACGAAAAATTGGACATTTAAGTAAAGATCATGTTCCATGAAGATATTTAGTAGATTTCCTGATTCCTACCATAAATATATTAAAACTTAAGTAAGTAATATGCATTGCTTAAAACCTTCATTTGGACAGCTTTAATGGCAATTTTCTCAGTATTTTCTTTTTTTTTTTTTTTTGCACCCTAAAATTCCAGATTCTTAAATAGTTATTGTCCAATCATTATGACAGGTTTTGTGGTCCACACATTTAATGCCTGATAAAATAAGAGACTTGGTAATAAATGTTAATGCTTACAATATATTTCACTGAAGTAGATGTCATGCAAAAGTGTATTTAATTAGTCCTTTCCACAGGTGACAAAAAGTCTCATTTTGTAAATAAGCTCTCGCTAGTTTGTAAGTACAATAGTCATTAGGGAAACAACAGTGAGTCATTACCAGCATTATTCAGTGTGTAACGTCTCTATTTCTGATCTCATAAGTGGATTGTGTCTGATGTCAGAGAAGATTTCTCTCTTACAATAGAAAGGATGTTCTGTTCCCTCCAATCTATAATAACTAGATAGGCCGCTCGTGAAAGAGAACATTGCGGTCTGATGCAATGCTGTTGTGCTGCATTGTGCGTCAGTAATTTCATTTGTTCCCATAATGCGCTGCAGAAAGAAAAGTGTGTTTGGCTCATTACAGTACAGAAATAAAGCCATCTTAAGCCCAGGTTAAGTGTTTAGACTGATGAAGTGCATAATGTGGGCTTATTATAAAACTCTTGAGGATCATTAGCAGGAGTTGGGAGCCCTCCTACTGCTATTGTTCTGCTTACACTTGCGTTCTCATTAAAGCCAAGCAGTAGAGACTTCTAACTGGCCTGCTGTTTACAAATGAGAATTAGAGGGTCCATAAATTAATAAACAGTGTGGACTAATGTACTCGCTCCTCAGTGATGATGTATTCCTGGTACAATTGGATTACAAAGTTCCTGAATCTTGAAGATCATATATACTATAGTTCAATATGTCCCTGTGTAGCTTTTAGTCTTTAATTACCACAGATCCCATGTGTACTGAATCATATCGACACTACTTTGGGAATTTCACTTTGTCGATTGACTCAACTTTTTTCTCCTTTAATTGGCTCATGTGTCCTACAAAATAAAAGTCCAAGCCCATGGCATTTTATAATCCAACAGAATTATTACATTTCCAAAGATTTGCAACCCTATAGCTTATAGGCGTACAATGAGTTCATTTTGAAATACAGAGCTCCGATTTTGACTGCTTATGAACATTTATCAACTTGCACTTTTATTTTCCACTGGTTGCCAAGGAAGATGACTTATATGCATATACTTCCACTTATTTTACTGTTTCACTCACATTTTATTTACTGTTTGATTACTGTAAAGTGCTTGCTGTCAGTTTGTGATGACTGAATACTTTTGTGATTACTGTGCCAATGGGTTCTTTCAAATGAATTAGACCCATCAATTAAAATACAAATAAAACTGAACATGAAGAACCGCAGTGATGGCAAGCAGTGAAAACCAGAAATCCTGCCCTCCAGCAATCACCGTTTCATTTTTCTTGCCGTTTGATTGTTTCTGTATTTATCCCCACCCCTAGGTTAGACGAAATGCCTGGGGAACTACAAAGTACATGGAACTGTATATAGTAGCTGACAACACACTGGTAAGCTGATGATGCCTGTGTCATGCTCACTTCCACTAATTAGACACTTCCAAACTGTAAAGTTCACCACATGAATTACGGCTTTAAAGCTTCAAATACAGGCCGAGTTATAAAAACTGTATTTTAGACCCAGTACTTTAAGCCTAGTCTTAACTTTCTCATTCAAATGTGGCCACTGAGGAGTTGCTGCTTAAAAATAGAGCTTCAGAAGTGTCATTTTGCTCTCTCCCTCTCTTTTCTATCACTCCCATTGTTGCTATCTTACATGAATGAGAAGTTATCGAGAAGTTATCAGTGAATTTAATAGTTTAATTTTTAGTCCTCGGGTATGAGGGATGCATTTCGTGAGAGGCATGCAGACAATCTTTCAGTGTTACAATCTGTTGAGTTTCCTGATTGAGTTCTTTCATACATTTACATCAAATCTGTATAATATCCACCAGAAGGTTATGTAAGATTTCATTATGGCTGGATTTAGTTAATCGAATCTTTGCATTTTCTCAAGCAGGGTCTATGCATTTGTATGTTCATCTTGATCAAATTGCCTCTTGGTGTTTCTTTATGTCTCTACAGTACAGAAAGCAAAACAAGGACCTTGACAAAACTAAAATGAGGATAATGGAAATTGCTAATTATGTAGATAAGGTATGTCAAGCCTGGGTGAATTTCTTTGGTTCAAAGGTTTTGTTGACTGTTTAGATTTCTTCTCTGAATGCAAAATTCCTAAATGTCTGTATTATAATTATATTTAATACAATAAATCCCTTTGCCTTGATCCTAATTGTTTGTTTTGGTCTGATCAGTTCTACAGAGAATTGAACATCCGCGTACCTCTAATTGGTCTAGAGGTTTGGACTGAACATGATCAGTGCATCATCAATGAGGAGCCAAATTCGACTCTTTGGTCTTTCCTACAGTGGAGACAGAAACTCAAATCTCGCAAGAAACATGACAATGCCCAGCTACTCACGTTAGTCACAATACACACCCACCTTCTGCACATATAGATCAAGACTGTCCTGTTACGTATTCTTAATGATACTGGATCAACATAAGTTAAAAAATATATATAATTAATTTGACTTTTTTTGTTTTATTTAAATGGATTTTTTCACCTAAAATCTTACATTGTTAACTCACCTTCTAGTTGTCCCAAAGCTGTATGAAATGAAGATTAAATGATAGCAGAAATGTATTTTTTGTCTGAACTATCTCTTTAAAGGGATAAGAATGGCTCATACATTTTTATTGATATCATAGCTGAAAGTATATATATTTTTACCTTGCAGTGGTGTGATTTTCAAGGGCACCACCATTGGCATGGCTCCGCTGGAGGGCATGTGCAGTCACGAGAACTCGGGCGGCATCAATGTGGTAAGAAAGCATATAGGCTTGCATCTGGAATAGGCTGTAAACACTGTGTATATAGAGTACTGTATGAGTTTGTGTACAGCTATGCAGGGATTTGGTAAAGTGATCAATAGCTCCCATACACCTGATTAGCCTTTTATTGGTTCTATTACTTTGTGGCGGGGAAGATCACTTTACAGCATACTAATGAGTGGTGAAGTATTTCTTCTGGATATTACCCATGGATGGGGTCCCTCTACATTACATCAATATAGCTAGCTTAGCCCTACTGAGATCAGTGTGGTACATGGAAAATGTTTTTTATGCATGTCAACAATGGTTATATTGGTAGAAGTACTACCATAAAATCAATTATGAGAGTGAATTTGTTTAGTGCTGTGTGACTAGTGTGACTGGAACTGCAGTCGACAGCTATTTATCAAGATATTGATATATTTTGAAGTGTTTGTTTGTTTGTTCTAAATCCTCTAGGGGTTGAAAATAGTGATATTGTGTGCTTATAAAGTGATTCCATAGTGTTGGAATAAAATAGATTCCACTATACCATAGTGTTGGAATAAAATATAATGAGTGTTACACAGGGACTTCTAGGAATGTAATTTAACAGTTTTCCTTTTGAGTACATGTTAACCAATCACAGTAACCATAAATTTACAATAAAATTACACAATGTAATGTTAAAACCATTATATATATATATATATATATATATATATATATATATATATATATATATATATATATATATATATATATATATATATATATTTATTTATTTATTTATTTATTTTTAAGTAATCAATAACAGGTTACTGTAGCATTTTTTTTTTTTTTTTTTACATATTACAATTTTTTTTTTTACAGTTGGTGAATATATACTCATTGTTGGACGTGTAGTCTTGTCCTGGACTATGGTTTGAGAAAGTGTTCCCCTATCATAAATAGGCTCCTTCACATTCCTCAAATGCTTTAGAACCAGTATATGACAAGGACAATGTGGTTCCTAGGGAGAACTTTAGGAGATAGAAAATCCATAAAGAGAAATCATTTGTAATACAACTGCATGTCATATTTCAACACTGTTGTTATGGTGGAGATATAATCAGTGCCGTCTGTAAAAATCAACACTGCATGCCCTTTGCAGAGATATCCGTTTGTTCTCTGGAAATATGTGTGACTGTGTGCGCTTTTATGTTTTTGTCATGGTATAAAGATAAAAGAAAGGCCATTATGTTTGCCCCAGCCAAGGTACTTAAATTACCACCTGCAGGTCAAAAAAACAACAACATCCTCTACAATTTATAGCATCACTGTAACATAGCAAAGATGCATTTGGAGATCAGAGGTGTCCTCTGGGCTCCTACTGCCATTTACTTACCATAGTGGTGGAACCGTGGCAATGTGACATAGCAACGACAGAAGCCTGTGGGCTACAAATAGCCTTTATGTCCAGTTTAAAGCATAAAATGTAAGTAATTTATTGCATGGCAGTGAGAGCAGCAAATACTCTAATCCTGTATATTGAATTCATCATTTTAGACAGACTCTAAAAGCAGTGCTTGAACTTCTATTTCATTTATTGCGATATTTGTTATGGCTGGTAGATTAAATTATCTTCTCTTCCAGGACCATTCTGAATTGCCCATTGGGGCGGCTGCCACCATGGCACATGAGATCGGCCATAACTTTGGCATGAGCCATGACCATGAGGGCTGTTGTGTGGAGGCCACTGCAGATCAGGGTGGATGTGTCATGGCGGCAGCTACAGGGTAAAGACTTCTACATTTGCTTTGTATTGATGCCTTTAGCAGAGGCTTCCTTTTATAAATAACCAACAATGCAGAACATAAATCAAGGAAATTACAAAAGCATGCTAATTATGCAAAGAACCCTGGATCACTTGCAAATAATTTTAACTTCTAATTGTGTCACTATTAAACTAATATATAGACAGGATGTTACTGTGCAAGAACATACTTAGTTGCTAATGATACGTCCCTAAGGATGATTCAAGCATTTTAGTCTCCACTTCAGTTTGCACGCCTACACACCATTCACTGACCATCTGATGTGCACTACCATTCAAATGTTTGGGGTCAGTAAGATTGGTTTATTTTTCCTTGAATGAAATTAGTACTTTTATTCAGCAAGGACACATTATAATTCATCAAAAGTGACAATAAAGACATTTATAATGTTTCAAAATATTTCTGTTTCAATTCAATGCAATTCTTTTGACCTAAACAAATGCTGATATTTTTTTAAACAGTTTCCTCAAGAATATTAAGCATCACAACTGTTTTCAACACTTATAATAATAAGAAATGTTTCTTCAGAACCAAATCAGCATATTAAAATTATTTCTGAAGGATCATGTTACACTGAAGACTGCAGTAATGACTGCTGATTCAGCTTTGCAATCACAGGAATAAAATGTTTAAAACATATTTAAAAATACGTAAACTTAAATCGAAAACTTGTAAAGATATTTCTAAATATTTGTATTGTATTTTTATCAAATAATTGCACACTATTGTTTATTACACACAAAACTGCCTTAAGCTGCCTGAAATCACCAGTTGCAATCTAGCTTGTAGAAAATCTTCTAGCAAACAATTGTTTGTGTAATACCTGAGAAGGTAGCAAGTAAACAGTATACCATGAATATCCTGTACATAAATTTTGACATGGCTCCATTTATGGTGGTATTGCATGGTAGTCTCATGAGCAAATATCACATGTTTATATATAAATTCTTTAGAAGAAAGAAACACAGACACACTCAGATCCATTCTGAGAACACTGGTTTACGGAAAGAAGGAGAAACATGATGTGTCGGGCTTTGTCAGCACACCAGTAGTGCCTTGCTGTTTGGTGAAATGTTCTGAGAGATCTGGTATAAATTGAGAACAGCAGGGTGTCCAGCACTGAGCCCTGAGGAACCCCAGTGTTAAGGGTGCAGCAGTTTTTCTGCTAACTGGGTAAGAACTAAGTAAGACATAAACCAGAAAGAAGCTGGAAATAACTTTTTCTGGATAAAAAATACAGTTGCTAGCATGAGATCAAAAGTGGCAGACATAATCACATAATTTATGACAAGGATAGTAGTTTTAGTAGAGTGAATTGGTTTGAAGCTTAATTGAGATAAAATGAGTTAAGTGACCGCTTGCTTCTGGTGCAGTAGAAGAAAGGTAAGGCAGAAGTTTAGAAGGTTTACAGAGGAAAGCATTTTTTACTTGTGAATAACAGTTTGGGAAATTTCAGTAATCTTTTCATTTTAAATCAAGACCTTATTTTCATGTTAATTATGTTACTGGATTCATTATAAACTGATGTTCAGCTGCATCTGCCTCAATGTCTATGGCTAACTGTTGTTGTTTAACAAATTGTAAGTTTTCCGTCTTATTTCTACTTGTGCCTCTTTTGTTTTCAATCATTTTGATGCATAAAAATATCCCTGATATCCCTTTCTAAAATGGTCTACAGGCACCCCTTTCCAAAAGTTTTCAGCCGCTGTAGCAAAAAAGACTTGGACAACTACTTCCAGAAGGGAGGAGGAATGTGCCTGTTCAACATGCCCAACATGAAGGATCTAGTTGGTGGCAAGAGGTGTGGAAACGGCTTTGTAGAGGAAGGGGAGGAGTGTGACTGTGGAGAACCAGAGGTGATTTGTGCCCAAATTAATTATTGAATGGAATTACTTATTGATTTAGAGAATATTGAATCAGACCGATCATGAATTAGTCATTTTTTCCGAGAACAGTAGTGGGTATGAAATACATGTAATAAATAAAAATTTGATAGTTCATATGGATTGCCATTGATTATGCCTCATTTTTATACGTTTATTATTCATTCATGGAATACTTGACATATTTATGCAATGTATTTTTATTGTGAAGAGCTTTGCCTAACCAGGAAAAAGTTTTGATTTTGTCACATGGGTGGTCCAAACACAAATGTTAGAACATAAATAGTTGAACTACATCAGAAAAAGTAACAAAGCGTGACAGATGAAAGCGTATGCATTTTTATGTTTGCTTGCATGCCTGTATGTGTGTAGAGAGAGAGAGAGAGGAGCATCCCACCTTGCTGCAAATCCTTGTTTGACAGGCTGTCAGTGCGTATATAATGGCTGGATGATTTGCCATCTGGTGCAGGTAGACTGAGGTAGTGTCTCCTAACTCCTAGTCAGCACATAAACACCTGGACAACTGTTCTGGATTTTACCTGCTGCCAATACCATATTCAATGAAACAATAGCTCAACTGTCACCTGACAGAAAAAGCTAGGTTGTGGCACTGAACTGAGAGCTGTTATCATACACTTTTGTTCTAACCTTTTATCCAAACCATCATCTGCCGGCCCTCTCTACTTCCATGAATACACAAAAATAGATTTGACAGTGTAAGCCTGTCATGTACGCATGTCTTTTTTCATTATAGTCACTGAATCACACCATTTATTTATTTCTAGTGCAATAATCATAGCTGTCAGTAGCACTTGATGCTCTGAAACCATATCAAGCAGAATAGAGGCTGCCATGTGTGTTTATGTGAGACCGAGAGAGACTGTGTGTGTGTGTGACAAAGCGTATATGTGTGTCGTGGCTGTTTCCTCCTCATTAAACACCCTAAAACACCACACACACTTCCTCCCTTCCCCTATTCATTTTCAGCTGTACGGTATAATTACTGGCCGTCAGACGCCTCCACGCTGTATATATCAGTGTCATACATGTCAAACATTTTTATATGCATCCAACGTCCTGTGCAATTTCTCTTCTCGATTTATTATTTTCCCCACTTTAATCATAGTGTGGAAACAGACACTGTGAGTGTGTGTATACAGTACATACATTATGCATATATATATATATATATATATATATATATATATATATATATATACACACACAGTGTATTTATTGTGTTTTCACAACTTGCTCTAAGTGGCTGACCATGTAAGTTGAGGGCCATATGTTAGATTTGCTTTGGTAGCCTTTATCTGAAGTATCTTATTTGTGTGTGTGTGTGTGTGTGTGTGTGTGTGTGTGTGTGTGTGTGTGTGTGTGTCTGTGTGTGTGTCTGTGTCTGTGTGTGTGTTTGTGTCTGTGTCTGTGTCTGTGTGTGTCTGTGTGTGTGTGTGTGTGTGTGTGTGTGTGTGTGTGTGTGTGTGTGTGTTTTCTGTCTCCCACAGGAGTGCACCAATGATTGCTGCCATCCCAGCAATTGCACTTTGAAGGTGGAAGCACAGTGTGCCCACGGGGTCTGCTGCGAGGACTGCAAGGTGCCTAACTATTTATCTGTCTATTTATCTATTTATTTATTTATTTATTTCTCTCCCACTGCTTCCCTCTCTCACTCTGTTCTGACTCCCACTTAGTATGTTTCATACAAGTGGTGAAGGCTCAGAGAGTTAGCCTGTCCCTGTTAACCCCTGCTGGTAGAAGTCATAACACCACCTGGCCGCAAAAAGCATCTTTCCCTATTGAAACCACTGCAAATTAGCTGTGTATTCCGAAGAAACTGCATTTTCGTAATCAACATGTGTCATTTTATTACAGTAGATGTTTTACTAATTATTCACTTACATGAAAAAAGATGGATACTACTGTAACAAATATATTACTCATTGTTAAATAGTGTTGGTTAATGCATTAACTAATGCTATCTAATATGACCTTATTGTAAAGTGTATATTTATTTATTTTATGTGTTGCTCAAAATATTGAAGGCCTTGTCTGTGTATCTACTGTACTAGAGAAGCACCAGGCATCACAGTTTCATATCCACTGTTTCTCTGTAGTTTGCCCACCACCTGCTCTCTTTTTCTTTCATCAAAGTCCTCCAGTCTCCTTACCGTGCCCTCTGCCCACAGCTGAAGCAGGCCGGCACCATGTGCCGTGGAGCAGCCGGTGCCTGTGATCTGCCGGAATACTGCACAGGAGGCTCTCCCTACTGCCCCTCTAACGTTTACCTCCTGGATGGGTCATCGTGTCAGCATGGCCGTGCCTACTGCTATAATGGCATGTGTCTGACCCATGAACAGCAGTGCCTGCAGCTGTGGGGTTATGGTAAGACGCGTGCTGTCTGGCTGTGTCTTTGGTTTGCAGGGAAATTACATTTGTAGGATCCAGTTCAGAAGTTATTGTGTTACTTTGATAAGTTATTTTATTTTATATATATTATAAAAGTGACAGTGAAGACATTATAATGTTTGAAAAATGTATTTTAAACAGCTTTCTATTTATCACAGAATCCTGAAAAAAAATTAAGCAACAGAACTGATTTAACATTGATGATAATAATAAGAAATGTTTCTTTAGCACCAAATTATTTCTGAAGGATCATGTGACACTGAAGACTGGAGAAACGGCTGCTGAAAATTCAGCTTTGTTATCACATGAATAAATTAAATTGTAAAAAATATAGTAAAATAGAAAATAGTTCTACAGTTATTGTGTTTCTGTATTTTTGAACAAATAAATGCAGCACAAGAGATATTTTCAATAACTTGAAAAAATCTTTTGAACAATAGTACTGTATATCTGCTTGTACTATGTATGCTGCATGACCTATATTACGTCCATCATATACCATTTAATTACATTGTATTCCTAGCTAATTTAAATAATATGTTTTTTTTATGTATGGTACTATCATGGTACCATGTTAAAAAACATGGTAATATTGACCCTTTCAGTGTTTAGTCAGCACTAATGTTCAAATTCTTGATGTGGATTATGTAGTGAGAGCTCATGGCATTTGGCTGTGCACCTCCAGTGTGTTCTGGGCTCATGTCCAGTCAGGCTCTTTGGCTGTCAAACAGACACAGATCACAGCAGATGTACTTTGTCATTTGTGGGGTGAGGGGGTGTTGACATGTTTGATGTGCACTGCGTGTAAGTGCTATTATCATATTCACTCATTTTAATTGAGCAGTTAATGCTTCACTGGACTGGATTTTTTTAATCAATGGATTATTTCTAACATGGCATGGTTGGATAAAATAAAATTGTGGTATTATGTATTATAAACACGTTTTAAAACATTTAGTCACTTAAAACCAACACTTCAGCTTCAATTTAATAAAATGATCTCTAAGCAAATATTAGCTGGTGGCGTGAAGCCAGCAGATCCACGTTCACACTATGAGTCAGTTTGAGTCTGTAACTGTAATTGACATTTCTCAGAGGTAATGTAGGTTTAACTGAATAACTAAATTTGTCCAGGTGCACAGCCGGCACATGACGCCTGTTTTCAGGATGTGAACGCAGCGGGGAATGCCTTTGGAAACTGTGGCAAGGACAGTCATGGAAACTACGTAAAGTGTGAAAAAAAGTGAGGTGGTATTTCAGCATTTCAACCAGCCATATGAGCAATAGTATGTGTATGTGATTTCTGTCTAAGAGCTTGCTGACCTGAAGTGAAATCTGTAATTTCTGCAAATAGCAATTTGGTCTTGTACTATCAAAGTGCGCTTAATTCTCTTGTGACTCCACCTATATATTAAAAAGAACAAACTAATACATAAGAAACAAACAAAAAAAAAAAAAATATATATATATATATATATAATGCACAAACTAATTCAAGTAAGTTTATAAGGACAGCACTGCAGACTCAGTACTTTTTCAAACTTTCCAAAGTTAGGCTCTCTTTTTTTCTGCGTGTTCATTTTTCTCAAAACAAATGCGATTTTTTTTTTTTTAATGATTATTTTTTTTTATCATACTATTATCTAATTTGCTTTCCTCTAGATGTATTTATGCTGAATGGCTGTGAACAATGATGACTAGTGATCCCTCATGACTTTCCATCTCTCATATCAAATATCCCAACAGTGATGCCAAATGTGGTAAGATACAGTGCCACAGTGCTGCCAAGAAACCGAAGGGCACCAATGCTGTGTCCATAGACACCACTATCCGCACAGACGGCATTGAGGTGAAGTGCCGGGGCACATATGTTTACAGCACCCAAGATGGGCAGGGAGATCTTCCAGACCCTGGACTGGTCATGACGGGCACCAAGTGTGGAGAGGGGAAGGCAAGTTTTGTTGTTGTTGATGTTGTTTTTATATATTAGGCTGAGATATATATTAAACAGCACCTGTACTAATCAAGCGGAGATGTGTCTCAAAAAATAAGTATCTCAATAAAAGCATGTATTTTATGTTTTGCATTGGAGAGTTGATTTATTCTGTTGTTACTTGCTTTCAGGTGTGCAAAGATCGACGATGTCAAAATGCATCTTTTACGGAGTTACACACCTGCATCGCTCTTTGCCATGGGCAAGGGGTAAGCGGTCTTTAAAATAAACAACTGCTAAACGTTAACTATATTTGTCATTATATTAATAACTATAATATAATTAACTATATTGTACTGTATTAACAACCATAACTGTAACTATATTGTTAATTAGACATACTGCAAAAATGTGGAACTTTTCGTGTTTCGTTTATTCATTGTCACTTGCCATGTCTTTGTAATTATTTGTGAAATTTACTAGCAGTACATTTTGTCAGTGTAGTGAAGTTTATAAAATAAAAAAAGGTATTGCTCTTGGAATAAAAAAAGAATCAAATTATATATTTATATTTTTTAAAAATGCCTTAAAACTTTATGTTGTTTAGCCTTATTTTCTTAGTTTGTTTTAAGGGTATTTAGATATTGTACTGGAAACAATACTGATTAAGACAATGAAAATTTGCTTAATATTTGGTGCTGACAATATTTGTTATTTAACATTGTCAGTGCTGCAGCTACTGATTTTTTAATGAATCATGCAAGCACTTTTCATAAATTAAGGCTCAATTAAAGCTATGTTTTAGGATTCCTTCTCCCTTTGAGTTCATCTTTATCCCAGACTGTCTCATTGTGGATTTCACACCTCTAAATCCTTTAAAACCACCCTCTGGGTCGCTCATTTCCCGACACATACCACCTCTAATAAAAACCAACGCTTTTCTTATATTAGCAGAGCTATAGCATTTGATTTGTGTATTTTCTGGTCAAATAGTCGTAAACAGCCTCCAAGCCGTATATAGTCAAATTCTGTCTTTCCTAATCCCTTTGCCCTCCCTCTGTCTCTCTCTTTTGTCAGCTTTTCTTTTATTTCTTTATTTCTTGCTTATTTACCCAGTCACTTTTCAAAAGGGCAGCCAAATACGACAGGTCTTCGAGGGGAGATTAGAGATTCAGAAACTGCCTTTTTATTATTCACTTGCATTATCATTTGATTCATATTGATTGTATGGTTTAGGCAAGTGTGGATGGAGAATAAAGTGAGTGATCGTGCTATTTGCACACAGCACATTTACTCTCCTTTCCACTGTTCCTGTCTAGCCTCCGGGTTAGACTGAAGCGTGTAAAATATTCTGTTAAAAGAAATTCCATTAAGATGAAAGGCGGTATATTCTGTATTTGCCCTATACTCTAAAAGACGTGACGGAAAACGTTCCCTGCAATGGTAGCAATGAAAGTGAGGAAAGGTAAATGGCTGCGTGTGATTAAAAAAAACTCAACAAAGGTATATTGAAGCCAAACAATTGTGAGCAGTCGTTTCTCCTGAAAAGTCATGAGGAAAAGTGAATGCTGATAGGATTTCCGTTCATGTAGGATGCACTATTATTTTAAGGTCAAACGAGTGTGAAAGTTACACCCCAACTTTCCAGGTGGAAACTCTCAACCGCACTAATTCCTGTGTGTGGTGTTGTTTTGCATGCAGGTGTGTAACAGTAACGGGAACTGCCACTGTAACCGTGGGTGGGCTCCCCCCTTCTGTGAGAAACCAGGACTCGGGGGAAGTGTGGACAGTGGACCTGTGCAGTATGACAGTGAGTTCACCTTCAGCTTTCAGTGCACATGTGCCTCTGCTCTCACTTATTTCTCTCCTATTGTTTAATCAGTCTTATAGATAGATTTATCTGAGATTTTATCACTCGTGTGCTCTCTCCCCCTCTTCCTCGCTTTCCCGTTCTTCCTAGCACCTCTTATCAGATGTCACCTTGACCATTAATCTCTACCGTCCAGCTTTTCTTTCCAGGACTCAAGCCAGTGATATCTTTGCTTGTTGAAACTTTTCAAGAGCAGATCTAAGAATTTATGAATTTAGGTAACACTTTAGATAAGGTTCCCTATGTTCTAGTTTCTTATTTGTGTGCGAATTACTAACATATTCACTGTTTATTTACTTATAAAGCACATATTAAGGCCTTATTCTGCATGACCAGATTTTAGATCTCTTAACCCTTCTCAACGCTTCTGTACCTTACTTACTAACAATAAGCAGCATATTAGGAGTTCATTGAGGGAAAACTTGTAGTTAATAATTAATAGGTGTTCCCTAATCTCAAGTGTTCCTGCATTTATTATTCACTCATTTCATTTATGTATGACTTTTGTTCTAAATGGAATACTAAAATACTTCTCAATGCAAACTCAGTATACTGCCTAATATATATATATTTTTTTTAATAAAATTAAAAATATGCTAAATATTTCAAAGAGTAGTTTAGAAAATAGAAAATTTAGCTTTGCCATCACAGCAATAAATATTTCAAATTATATTACAATAAAATAAGTACAGTTCTTTTCAATTTTAGTGACATTTCCCAACATAACTGTATTTATGTAATTTTACTGTATTTTTGGCTAAATTAAATGTAGCCTCGGTGAGCAATAAAGACTTCAAAAAAAAAAAAAATAGAATAAATTAAAATACACAATTAATATCCCTTCCCATTCTCAAGTCACACTGGAAATAGAAGTTGCATTGCATTGCAAGAGCGAGAGTGTCCGCTGGTTTTGTGTTGCAAGTTTTAGAAATTTAAGGTGGTATGCTAAAGAAAAAAGCATGGTAATTTGCGATTCTGAACATACCCATAGACATTATTATAGTACAGAGTGAATGCAGTGCACACGAGATCTATTATTCAGAGTGGCAGATATTTGGCAAGCACTTCTCTTTGTGTTTGCTGTTGACCCTTGTCTAACAGTCGCTGTATGTTCTATATCTGTCCTCAGGTCAGGTGGGATTGGTTGTTGGGCTGCTCTTTGCTTTTCTAGTGCTTCTCCCTGCTGTACTTATTGCCTTCTACTGCATCAAGATAAAAAGCTCCTACTACCACAAGTGGAGAACACAGAGAGAGAAGAGCAAAGCCAGCAGGTATTACTGTAGCAACACACACACACTTATGCAGTGCCTTTACGAAGTGTTCAGACCCTTTCAATGTTTTGGTAAAAATTTGATACATATCCATTTACACACAAACCACCACAGTTGCCATATGAAAATGGGTTCATAGAAGTCTGAATGGATTAATAGCAGGAAGCTAAAATCTCAGACCATGTATTGAACTCAGATGTGTCCTGTTTCTTTTGATCATCTCCAGAATTTATTTTTTAGTCCTATTATGCAAATTCATTTGATTGGAAGTGACAGAGTTGAGACCCTTTCACACTGCACGTCGGACCCGGCAAATTGCCGGAACATTGCCGGGTCGCCTTCTGTGTGAAAGCAAACACGTCCCGGGATTGATTCCGGCATTGAACCCGGGTCGGGGACCTAGTAACATTGCCGGGTTCAATCCCGGTACGAGCGCTGTGTGAACAAAAGCCAGATCTAATGCCGTGTGATGACGCACGTTATCGCGCGACTCTTTTACCGGCTGTTTTGAAGGAAGATCAACGTTCGCAACAAAAAAAAAATGTGCAAACTGTAATGAAGCAGAGATCAGTTAGTTCCTCACTTTCTGCGCTGACGCCGAGATCGTTCGCTTGCTTCAGTGAAAGTATAACGTGCCTAACGTTTTCGACTCGTACATTACACGTCACGCCCTGATGTCAAGTATCATTATGGGACCTTTACGGGTTGTGTGTGAAAGCACTCACATATCCCGGGTAATCACTGGCAGTGTGAAAGTGCAAAATCTAGCGACCGGGGAACAATTGCCGGAACACTTTACCCGTGTATTTGCCGGAATCGCAGTGTGAAAGGGGCTTTGGGGGTAATGCATTACAAGTAACGTGAGTTATGTAATCAGATTACTTTTTTCAAGTAATTAGTAAAGTAACGCTTTACTTTTTAATTTTACAAGAAAATATCTGAGTTACTTTTTTAAATAAGTAATGCCAGTTTCTTGGTTTTCCCATTTATTGACTGACAAGTCTCCTGTCCCCATATCGGGAGAAATCAGAAGTACAGAGGGCGTTGTGTGCGCTGTGTGAACATTAGTTCTAGACTAAATGTGAATGTCCATTAATTCATCTCACTCGCAAAAAAAAAACTGATTTAATATTCATTAAAATGAATTAAAACAGTGAAATGCAAACTCTGAATATGATGCAAACCTGCAATTATTCAATATGTTAACGCAAACGTATCTGATCCTAGTTTATTAACTAATGTCTTTGCTGCTGACCTCTGAGTGTTGAACCTTGTTCTCCTGTGTTCTACTGCACAGACATGAATTTACTTTTCCTTCAGCTTGAGGTTTATTCATTACACTTTGTAGTGTGAAAGGGTTTATAGATTTGCTATAAATAGAACTTCATATATTAAAAACAATCAAGCCCTGCGCATATATAAAAAGTAATGTGAAAGTAACGCAAAAGTAACATAACGCACTACTTTTTAGGGAGTAACGCAATATTGTAATGCATTACTTTTTTAAAAGTAAATTATCCCAACGGTAGGATGTGATTTTAGAAAGGTACACCTGTATGTATTTGCAGAGCAAAGCAAAAATCTAAAAAAGTTATTTAAAGTTAACTTAAGAACTTTATTAGTTGTTTGAGATTGTATCCATTAAAAAATAAATAAATAAAACGCGTCCAGCTAGTCAAGGCTGCTAAAGGTGCAGTGGCCTTCGGTGTTGTCAGATAGAAGACATTTTAAGCCATTCATCCTAAAACTGTCTGTTTAGGTAAATTGGGTAGTTGGTTCCAGGAGGGACCCACTGAATTCATACCGTGAGTGAGAGAATAACAGAACTGAAGTGAGCAATTTCGACCGCATTGAGAAGTACCACCTGTGCCATGCTGAGTGATTCAGCACAATATTACCTTCTTCATGCAAATTTGTGGTGTGACTGATTCCTACAGCTTTTATTTCTTAGATTTCTAGAAATAAAAGTGACAACAGCATAGTCTTTGTGTCCTCAAGGCCATCCGTCTTACACAAGGATATTTCTCAAGGATAACAAACTGTCTCTATTGCTGGAGCCTGTGATTTTATAGCTAATGTCAACATTTTTGATGGCTTTTAACTCACGGTAGGTGAGAAAGCACACACCTTGGACACATTTAAATCCTGTTTGGCTTTGTTTGAAGCAGGACTTGAATTGCTTTTTTTAGAATGACTTACTGATTACTTATAAGTGAAAAAAAAACATACATTACTCTGCATTGATAAAAGGACATCGGCCTTACATTTGACATAAATAGATGTTGATTTTAACCACACAAAAAAAAAAGACTTTTCCTTGCTATTGACTTTGAGGTCAGCATAAATGGGCTCTTTCAAGCCAAGGTTGATGAGAAATGGGTTCCGTCCTATCACAACTGGCTGAGAGAAGTCATACTTATGGGAATTTTCGTTTTAAGCAATATAGATGTCATGGCTTTTGTGAGTGGAGTACTTTTATGGAACTGCAGTAAAATTCAGTTGGAAAACCATCAATTCCCGAGGCTTCGCCACTTTTCTGCTGATTAATGCCATTATAATAGAAGCCATACTTCTTCAGCAGATATTGGTTTCTCAGATAATGTCTTCATCGTTCCTATATCCAATATCTGAATTCTTTTGCTCAAGGAGCTTCTCATACCACTGAATTGCTAGATTATAAATTTTCAAAAAAGTAAATTGGTCGATCCTTCTTTGATCCATAATGCTTGTCTACTTGATTTGAATCTAAGGTACCAAATCTACACTTTGAAGAGACTTCCTTTCCTTATGTGTTTCGCCATATCACATAATCTTATCTCTTATAGACAAGAACCCCTTCTGTTCGTTTACACAGTTATGGATTGTCTGGCCCCTTAGATAATATTAACTCAGTGATCCCCCTATCCTTTTCTATAGCTGGGTTGTTTTTAATTATCTTTTTTTATTTTTTTATTTAAGAGACATGTTGCTTTGTCAAATAGTTTCAAACAATTGTTTTGTGACCTGCTTTTTAAAGGACTTTTATAAGAAATAATATTAGCTGTTCTACAGAGTGCAAGAGCCTTCTGTCTTTCATCTAAGACCCTCTAAAAATATGCGATTAGTTCAGCTGTCAGTATCCTTTGAAATCTAATTATGTGATCTCTCTTCACATTTGCTGAAAACAGCAGCTGCTGTGAGATAACTGAGGTTACTTCACTCTGAATCCTCCCCAGTCATTAACACATTAAAAGTTAGTCAGATTAGGTACAGTATTATCCTTTCTTCAAGTCAGGGACAAACCAGGTCGCATTTGGCACAGAGCGATTCCCAGGCACGTAGGGTCTCACATTTGAACTCTCTTAGTTTCAGTAAAATCACTAAATTAAACGCAACCTAATGCACCACAATTACTGATATACATCTGCTAACAGCAAGGTTTCCACTTAACAACTCTTGCACCTGATTTACCCAAAGATTAAGATTCTGCAGTAATTTTCGAAGTCTTCTGTCACTCCAAATATGCATTTCTTTATTTCTTCTGTGTAACATAAGATATTTTAAGAAGTGGCTTTGTTTTTTTGTTTATACAATAGAAATCAATAGTCACCAAAACCATTTAGTTCCCAACATTCTATGAAATATTGTCTTTTATATTCCACAGAAGAAAGAAAGAAATCCTAGACTTGGAAGGGTGAGGGTGAATAAATGATGTAAAAATATGGAGAACAATCCCCTTAAGGCAATTCATGTAATACTTTTAATCTCAGAATATCTCCTGCAGCTTCAAATGGACATGCTTAAATCTGTTTTGCATCAGTGTCAGTTAGGAAAAATCTGTGTAGAATAAAAAGCAAAAAAAGCAGAGGTCTATCACTTCCAAAGCAAGTAGTGATTGTGGCATATGACATGCACGGTTGCAATTCAGAGTATTTCCCATGTATTTTGGGAAAACAGATATTGGGTAACAACTAAATTAAATGTATGACAGAGAATGTAAGTCAAAATAAATGAATAAACAAATTCTCTCTTTTCTATTAAAATATCTGCACCTGATAAATATCTGCTTGTAATCATTTTATTTGACTACTAAGCGCAGCTGCAGTAAAGCGTTATTCTCAGCAATAGGCTTTATATATAGAGTCATCCTTGCAGAAAACCTGCACACAACCTCTGTCAAGAGAAAAGATTCTTCATTCAGTGTCAAAATGACCTGGAGCACAAAGCCAAGATGATCCTGGATTGGCCTTGAGTGTTCCAGCTAAAATGACCCCATAGAAATACTGTCGACAAACTATTCACAACCAAGCTGACAAAGTTTTAAGGGATCTGCAAGGACGGGATGGGGCGGGGGGAGGGGTAATCCAGGTGTGCAAATCATACCCAAGAAGACCTCCTGCTGTCATCACTGCCACACACAGCATGCACAGCTACACAGAGTCTGAATACTAATGCAAATAATAGATTTCAGATTTCTTCATACATACATGATAAATGACATGTTCACGTCTTTTTGGTATATTGTCAAATACAATAAATATTCCAGTCTATCGTGAACTATGAAAACATTTCAAGCGGTCTGAATACTTTCTGATGTCACAGTATGAACATACACACATGCTCACATACTGAAACTCTGAAGTCAATATTGTGCTTTATCAAACTGATAAAAAAACAAAGTTTGTCTATTTCTATGTGATTTTATATGTTTTCAGAAATGAGGGCTCCGTTGAAAAGGGGAAGAATGGCCACCTAAACCATGCTTTCCATCTGAAGGTGGTGGGACCCTCCAACAGAAGTGGTAATCTCAAGGTATGCTTAAATCATATCAAAATACAGAGATACACTACAAATTACATAGTAACATACCCACCTAGCCATTGCGAATTCTAACTTCCACCTGGATTATCTTCTGTTTCGGTCTCCATAGGAACCCATTCAAATAGCGCTCATTTGTTTTTAATTGTAGCTAATGTTGGCAGCTTTGTGTCATCTACACACTCATTAAACTTTGAGGAGTAAGGCACTGAAAATTACGGTCATCGCGACACTGTAAATTGATGGTGCTATTGAGCCATGTGCTTTTTAAAAACATTTTAATAGATTAATAAATTTAACATTAGATTATCAAATCGGAATATATGCTAATTTGACTAGAAACACTGGACAGCGGAAATGTTAAGCATCCTGTCGGTTAAGAGTCAGGCGTGACTTCCACGTTCAGGAAAAACATTTATATATTAAGATTTTTCACTAGCATTCATCAGTTTTATGACCCCCGTCACCTCTGTCGAGACATTAGTCCTTTGAAGTGCCTTTTTAAGTTTGATATCTATAATGGGGTTTGTTTAGTATGTGTTTAGTTTGACTTAATATGTGTACTTGAATTTTCCAGTCATTTAGCATCACCAATATCCCATCCCTTTACTATTTTTCCCTCTCAAGCTACCTCACACCAGCAAAGAGGTGCTTCCTCTGAGGCCAAACCCAGCTTCCAACGGTACTCAGCCAGTCAATATCGTCCGTCCCCTTCGACCGGCTCCATCGCCATCACTGAGCAACATCGAAGGACCTCGACCTCCTCCGCCTATCAGCAGGCCGCCCAGCACACCCAAATCTGTAGCATCACCTCAGAAACTCAGTCCTCCCAAGAAGCCTCTCCCCCTCAACCCATCACGCTCACCACTGGTGAGAATTCAGTGTACTCATATTCTTTTGGTTTAATCAAAATCACTGTGGGAGCCAAAGTAGGTCACAATCTCATCAAATGAAATGCTGCTTGAATTACCTGTTTTAATCTGTATTGAAACAATCTGTGAACATGCTGCCAGAGAGCCTGAACAAATTCTTATTCGCTTCTTTTTCCTGTCCTCATACAGATGGTATCAGAACAACAGCCTAGACCCCCATCCACACCCCCCCGGAGGCCACTTCCTCTTAGCCCTGCTCGTGGAGCACAGCCCAAACCCTCTGGTGGGGGGCTCATGGTGATGATGCCCCCTTCAGTTGGCCCCAAGCCTGGAGGAAAAGTGACCACTGTTCCCGCTTTAAAGGCATTCCGGTGAGTAAACATATCATGAGTTCCACAGATGAGATGATATCCATGTGATGAGCCCCTATAATCAAATATACAACACCAATTTGATCTAAATCAGATAAATCACTTAGGCCTAGTTTACACCTGAGATTACGATGCATTTTGGTTGATCGGATAAGAAGTAGACAAGGGAAACACATTCTCATTTACACCTGCTTACAAAGCCTTCATGTACATTATATAGCCATATATATTTAAATATATATATATATATATATATATATATATATATATATATATATATATATATATATATATATATATATATATATATATATATATATATATATATATATATATATATAACACTTCAGTATGTTATTCTTATTAAGTGAGGGTCATTTTTAGGATTTTTTAGCCAAGCAAAATCTCTTAGAACCTGACACCTTTAACTTCTGGAGACTACAGTTCTGGAAAATTGTGGAACTGGAGACTGAATGGTTCCTGATGGTTTCACACCTAATTCTTTACCTTAATTCTTAATTCTTTTGAAGTTACCATGCATCTTTTTTTTTCCACCTGTGTTTTCTGATCCACTGAGTATTTTGCAGTCCAGTGGTGATGCCTTAACTTTGCAATTTCTTTATTGCATTAGTTTTTAATATTTCTCATTGGCATTTAATTATTTTTGACTTTTCAGTTTGAGTTAAATCTCTTTTTTGGCTCATTTTATCTATAACAAAACCTGCTTAATAATTATGCACACCTGAATATGAGAAGTTTTTTCTCTTCAAGCCTTCATGGACAATTATATATCACTTATAAATGATTACATTTATAATTAATAGTAGTTATTAAGACTGATGTGTTTTGGAATTGGTAAACTGCACTTGAAAAAAAAAATATGGTCAGAATTTCAACTTGTAATATCACACTGTACATTAGAACATGAAAGAAGTCAATGGAAAATGATACAGAGAGCTGCAGCTTTCATTTCTGCCATGATGGCAACAAAACTATGTTGAACGCTCTGGGTTTGTTTTAGAATCAGGACTGGTAAGACAACATTGAAATTTTTTTGCTTTCCTACCAAACTTACGATTACAGACTGCAATTTTTAAATCCTATCTGGCTAACCCACTTCAACTACACGTCTTGTAATGTTTTAGAATTAGATCATTAGTCAGAGAGGCTTTTGTGGCTGTTTTGACCTCATGAGCGTTCACATTATGAGAGTAATATGTTTTCGACTAGCCTACCTCTGGAAGTGGATGAAAGTGGACTTGCTCAAAACATTTTATACCCTATTTACACCCACAGTACTTGTGATCAGTTTGACCAAATTTCATCTTAATACTAGGTGTAAGCAAGGCCTTAGAATATACCTTTATTGGGCACTTCCTGTGTCCCTGTTTTGACGTTTATTTAACCACTCATAATGATAAGAACGTTTGAGATATCCAAAATCTGTTCACACTTTTGCATCCGCAATAGCTACATTTACATGCATCCAAATAATCTGTTGTTTATTGTTTATTAGGATCGAAAAGCCTTCAAGGAAACATGAGTCAATTCAAGTGAGCTCAATTCGTATGAATTTGTGTGGAGTAGATCTGGCATTTTCCAATCAAATGTTTAAATGTTAGTCAAAATTGTTTTTTGAAGAAAACAAGACATTAGTAAATGAATAGAGTGCAAGTCTAAAAGGGGAAAGGTTTTAGAATAGAGTAGGATTAGAGTAGGATTAGAATAGAGAGTGATAGAGTGTCAAATAAATGTGGAAGAGATGTGTTCTTAGCCGATTCTTGAAGATGACTAAGGACTCCGCTTCTTGGATTGAGTTGGGCAGATCATTCCACCAGGAGGGAATATTTAATTTAAAAGATTTTGGGATCTCTTTGGGATGGCACAATAATGCACCATTCACTTGAATAAAGCAAGCTTCTAGAGGGCACATAACTCTGAAACGGTTTACAGCTTAAAAACTGGTCAGTGGAAGAGGCTATATTTACTTGTTTATGTAATTGATTATGTGACCATTCTGATATACTGTATTTGTCAGCCTTTGTCATCAAGGCATTAATACAATGCTAATGTTAACTCCAAAAATGTTTTGATGTATTGACAGGGTCCTTGCTTATGCGCTATAGTTTTGTATGAATACAGAGTTTATGTGAATGAAAATGTTAATTGAATTACAAACTAAAATCATATTGGATGGATTTGGATTAAGAAAATGTGTGAATATAAACTCACCTATAGTCTAGGCATGCCCTTTTCACAAAATCCAAAATGGCTGACTTCCTGTTGGTTGGAGCTAATGAATGTCAGTTGTCCAGGTTAGTGACAAGTTACAATATGTAGTATGTATTGAATTTAAGAATTTTCTGAATTATCTTTTCCACTCACTATTTGTGGCTTATTCTCACACCAAAATTTGTGAATTATGAAATCATTAGCTGATTAGCATACTAACTGTAGCAGTTGACTGAACAGTTATTCCCCAATAAGAAAGGCAGTCCTAATGAGTGAGAGTCTGTCTGCTCTAATTATTTGATGCTTTGTTTTTCTTTGCCAGACCAAATGGATCAGAGGCAATGTTAGATACAAATGAGTGTGCCAAACAGTGGGTGGTGAAGCGTGCGGTTTGGATATTTTATGGGATTCTTTTCACCTCACTACCTATTCTTGAAGGCAGTAAATATAGGACTGCATTTTTACAACACATCAAACATTTGGACCGGGTTTTACTCGTTCATTTAGACATTTTTCCTGAACGTGGAAGTCACGCCTGACTCGAAAGGATGCTTAACATTTCAGGTCTCCAGTGTTTCTCAAATCAGCATATATTCCGAGTTTATAAATCTAATGTTAAAGCTATTAAAATGTTTTTACAAAGCACATGGCTCCAAAGCACCATCACTTTACAGTGACCGTCATTTGTCAGTGCCTCACTCCTCAAAAGTTGAATGAGTGTGTAGATGACACAAAGCTGCAGACTTTAAGAAATGGGCAATTTTTGAATGGGTTCCTATGGGGAACAGAAAAAAAAGAGTGTCCAATCGAAAGTTAGAATTCGTAATGGCAGTGCTCATTGTTTACTCAGGAAAAAGGTCTATACAGTAGTAGGTTTTCTGGGGAATTACACATGCTCCAATGGAATTTTTCAAGTTGAAATCAGATTTTCTCTCCTCGAGTCTTCACATCAATGCTAGTCCACTATCAGTTCTCAAACGCAGCAGTCTAGCACTTATAGACATAACTTAAAGAAATAACTGCACCTACATACATCCAGGCCTCATTTCTGCTCGTCTCCAGCACTACATGCTCCTCCAATCTAAGAACAACCGAATCTCAGCTTGTGAAGATAAATCTGTCTATAGCTTCCCAGTGGCGGCAGCAGCTTAGTATTAAGTTGTGATAAAAAGACACATTCATTTTCAACACATTAAAGTGAGACTCGGAGGAATCGACTGTATATACTGAAAAGTGCATTTCATTTTGACAGGCTCAGCAGGATATCATGTTTATATTTTGGTTTTTGTTACACAAAAAGAAAGGTATAAGCGGTTCATTTGAAGTGATGGTCAACCTTGGAAAACATTCATTTAACAGTATAAAGTTTTTAAATTGAAGGATCTTGTGAGATCTTTTTGCTTTTGCAACTGTACGGATAAACTGATAGTCAGAAATCTTTTTTTTTTTTTTATCTTATATAAAATTAATATAGGGAGAAAATGGCGCTCACACACTTTAAGAGGAACTCAAGGTTGTTGTTTTATATAACCAGAAAGTAAGACAAATTTCTGATATTTCTGTAAATCAGTGAGATTGTTATAACAGTACAGCAGGTGACTTGCTTAAAAGTTCTAGTGTATATCTAACCAATTTTTTATATTTTTTCTTTCAGACCTGTTTCAGGACCCAAACCACTAATAGTTCCATCCGCTTTCCGAAAATGATGCTTGCAGGATTCATTTTTATAGACTGGAGCCAGCCTATTTGCACTAAATAAAGACCCTTGGCGACTGGTACTATAGTGAGCTGTCTTACAAGGGATGGAAGAGCATGGTGCTAGGGCCCTGGATGAGGCCTCGCAAACCGGCGCTCAAATACAGCCGGGCACAGCGTAGATGACGCGGTTTTGCATGAAAACATGCAGACTGAGAACGTTTTGGATAGACCATCACATTGCCAAAACCTTGACTTTTTTTCACCTTGCAATTTTTTGTACTTAATTGTTGTTGCGTTTTAGTGTTATGCCTCTGTCTTGTTTACATTTTTTGGTTGACTATCATCTATTTGTCAAGTGCCAAAGATGTTGTTTTGTTTAATGCCTCGATTGTTTCATTTGTTGTACTGTGCTGTATGTGATTTTGTGTTTGGTACATAAAATATGTTATACGTTTTTAGACACCATGTTGTTGTGGTCGTCCTCACTTTATGGCAGACTTTACATCAGGTCTTATTCTTTACATCAGGTTAAAATCAACAGAGATTTGCAGTGAACAGTGAATTCTATACGAGAATATTGGTTGTAAAAATGAATAATGTTGTAATTAAAAAAAACTGAAGATTAAGTGTGCAATTTCTGTGCAAAACTGATGAAAAAACAATGACAAACTAAATAGTAGCGGTATTTAAAAATTATTTATAATTTAAAACTGGTTTCCTGAACAAAGACTTGGTTTAGTCTTACGTTAGTCTACTAGGAAAACCTGTCTCTAAAGACTAATTTAGTATTAAAATTTTGACCATAAACGTCTTTTTGTTAACATTTTTAAATCGGCTTATTAAAAAAAAAAAAATCTAATTCATGTGCTTTTCCTTTGAAAAGTGCAGTCCAATCTCATGGCAATTTGTACATATTTTAGGAGGTGGCTAATTTCGGACGATCTCACTTTTACGATTTTGTACGAATGGTAGGTTTAGGGGTGGACATTCGTTCTAATTCCTACGAATTTGCCATCTCGTATGATTTTTCACAAATCATACAAATTTGTATGACCACGTACGAATTCGTATGATTTGTGAAAAATGTACATATTTTACGAGGTGGTGAATTCGTAGGAGCAACCTCATAAAATACGTAAAATTATATTAGTTAAAATTGCATTGGAAAAGTGATAATGTCTCGAATGAGCTACTTGCATATCTTACCAATCGATGCATTCTCTTGAACTCAGCGTAACTTGCATGGAATCATTATCATTGTAAATGTTAATGTCCTAGTCCTAGTCAACCTTTATTGCTGAAGTACAGCAAGTCAGTTTTGTAGTCATCACAAGTTGATGATTTGGAATGCATATTTCCCTATATTTCTAACAGAAATTAATGTATGATTTTAATGACAGAAGAAAGCATTTATAACGTACGATGACTGGCGGAAATTTTTTTTTGGACCTTCGGTACAGCAGAGAGTTTGGCCTTGAAAAGTGTATTTAAAATGTCTTCTTTCTAAACCAGATTGTATCTAATAGCTGAGTTTCAGCACACTAACCTGTGTGGTTTTGAGCTCTATATTAAGATGTTCAAGTGAAGTGCTGCTGGATTGTAGTACCACATGACCCCACCTGCATGAAACGGTGGCTCTCTGCAACTGAATCTCAAACCCTAGAGAGGCTTCTGTTTGATTTGCAGCTCATTACACACAGTGAGACCTGCCTCACCCCCTCATATGGACCGATAAAGCTCCACTGACAGCTGCGGCTGGAACATTTTAGGGCAGGGAGGAACTGAAACTCTGCTGTCAGCAGAAACACTCATCGCTCTAAATTGACGAGCAGCCTCTCCGCTTCAATTTTAGTTTTTACTTGAAATGAATCCTGCTCAGTGTCGTGGCCATATTCAGTCTGCTGAGCAGGCTCTTGTCATGCTGTGCTCGTGTACATTGCATTGTATTGGTTTTAATTAAATCTAGTTTCTCACTCTCCTACATACCCTGAGTCCATCCCTCTCATGTCTATGGGATATGGTGTGTGATTAATTATGTAGGAAAAGGTAACGGAGCTGTTACGTCGGGAGAGGAAATCAAGCAATGTAGTAGAAAATAGGACTGAATCACCCACTCACAATATCAGCACCTATTCCCTAATAATAAAACAGGACACTAAAAATGCTTGTGCAGTCAGTGTGATTTAATGTTATGCTAATATATATATATAGACATTTACATTGTATGACACTTTCAATGAACAGGATACATAATACAATGGTTAAAACCTAATTTGTGTTATTTTATTTTCTAAAATTTTAGATAATGCATTAGCAATATGTTGATATTGCTACAGTATCAATTTGGTACAGTATTTATTATGTATTTAAATATTTGTATTTATTATTTATATTTTATTTACTACTTATTTATTCTTGATAAATAAGAGATACTAATTAATTTTGATAATGTATCGAATGCATTAGTATTTTGGAAACATTAACTATGATTAATAAATGCTTTAGTAGTATTTCTCATAGTTCTGTTAACTAAAGTAGTGCCACCTATGATAATTCTCTGATTTTAGTCACTAGATTGTTTTGGACGTTTTAAGATGTAATCTAAGGTCAAGACCTCTGATGTGAAACAGACCAATATTACTTTTTAAACGAACTACGTTTCATTTAATTTCATTTAACTTAACTTAGTCTGTCGAACACATTGAATAGTTCTTGCCAGAACACAGAAAGTGGACTATTTTTGCAGTCTATAACATCAAAACTTTGATGACCGAACAGATGCAGCAGTCCAGCACAGATAAGCACCTGCCCGAAGAGGTGAAACATTAAACTGGATTCTGCCCCGCATTATAGCATATCCCACAAAGCCACACGCACAAATGGATGAACAAGAAAACTTGGAGAGGTTACAGGCTCTTACATAGAGCCATATGCTCTGAAACGTCCATGATAATGTGACTAGATCATCGGTGAGTCAATATCACTGGAAGCCAGTCTGTTCTTTAACTTCATAAGACAAGAGCAGAATGAAACAGAACTGAGTAAGAAGTAATTCAATAGAGCGCAATCCAATTGAGTCGAGCACAGAACAATGGGACAAAGCGTAATTGAAATGTAATGTTAGGCAGTAGCATTCAATTCAATGGAACAGAACATGATACACGAATGTAGAACAAATTACAAATTAGAAATGTCACTGCATATCGGGTCGGACATGAGAGTCGACCGCGTCGCTGCTTATAAATTGAAACAGCAGTAGCTCCTCAGTGGCCAGCAAACAGGGCACTTAACTCTGATTTTCATTACATTTGTTGGGGGAAAACATTAACAGTATTGAGGCATCAGAGTACAATTTATGTTTAACTATTGATTCCGTGTGACTGCTGTTCTTTGATTCTGCCGACTGTGTGCAAAAACGAAACTTCCCATTACAACAACATCAAGGTCACATCAGGCAACATGCTTGTGAAAGTGAGCCGATCTTGGTCTGGTCTGAGCTGATGCTGGTCAGGTGAGTCTAGGAGTATTACACTCCACATTAAAGATGCACTTTGAAGAAAGTGCTTACATTAATATTTGATGCAGGCCGCCTGTAATCAATTTGGTATGTCTACCACAGTACAGCTCAGCTTTTGGACTCAGCAGAGCTCTGTTTGGGGCCGAATGTAAAATAGCATGTGATGACTATAGAGCCTGTCAGCCTTTCACTCACGGCTACATTATATCCAATGGCGTAGATTGTGGAATTTCCAACAATTTTCCATCGTTGTTACTGCTATTGCTTTGGTCCAAAATGTGAATTTGTGTGCTTTTGAAAGCCAAAGCAGAACGTAAGTGACAGTTTGCCGTTTTAGAAACATAAAAATCTCTCGCTCAAAAGCTGAAGAGTGGCAGAACTGAACTGATCTCAATAGCTGCTGTTTTCTCACCCAAACTCTGAATCAGACATTTCATTCTTTTGATAGCAATTCAGTTATGTTACTTCTCAGATTCATCTTCCCCTCTGAGCGTCACAAAAAAAGGTACTTTGCTGGGGAACTCTTTCTTCTTCAGCTGTTTTCATGACAGAAGTAAGGATATGTTAACTTCTGTGGCTTATACTGGTGCGCTGAAAGTTCAAATAGGGTACAATGAATCTAAAAACCATCCTTAAAAGTGGGAACTTCTTTCTCTTTTTTTAGATGCATATTGAAAATTAATGCAGCTAATTTGTGTAAACAGGCAAAATTATATATTGTTTTCCATTAAAGCTGATTTAAGAATAAATGCATCAAGAGTCTTTAACCCCATACTTCAGCCACTACAGTGATGCAGTGCAGATCTAGTTTGCAACATTTTCATATGCAAATATTTGAGGTTTTTTTTTTTTTGAGTGGATTTAAGTACATACTTGTTCAAAACGGTGTATCTGTTCATTTAATCATCTCTAGCAATTCAGAACCTTTTAAGTGTTTTACAAGGACTTTTTAGCCTGCTTTCAGAAAATGGACACCTGGAAGCTGTAATGTTAGGCATATGTCAATCACATTCAACAAAACTGACAAACAATCAAGTATTTTCTCTGCATATATATTTATTAATGAACAATGTTTATTACCTCTGATCATAAAGCAGCTTTTAATCCCATTGCAACCTATATTTATTAAGATGCCATTATCCACGAATACAAGAAACCAATACAACAACATTAAAAAATCCATTTAGCATAATAAAGAAAAATGGATCAAACCATTTTTGAATTAGGCACCAAATAATATTTGATGAAAATTAATGATCATTAAAGCTAAACAAGTGAAATACCAATCACAAGTGAAACTAAAATATTATTATATATGTTGTCGTCTCTAGATATCCATGGAGAACGAGGAGAAAACTCCTATAAGATATTGCAGAAACAAAGTGACACTTTGGTTGTCAAATTATGTACACGTTGTTTTGGATGTTCTTTTAATATAATTTATTAATTTATTATTATTATTTTGTTACCTTGTCTGTTTTTGCTATTTAAATTGTGGAAAGCTATTGAAACGCATAATATTCACAGGCCTACGGCACAGTTAAAAATCTGTCTTCTCTATGCAGTCAATAAGAATATCAATAAAGAGCTGGTTTGTGTGTTCATTGAACCACATTTTTTCCTGAATAACAGTGGTAGAAACGTTCAATAGCTTCTTCTAGACTTTAGGTATGTCTATACACAGACTGACCTTCTAAAACGCTACCCTGAGGAAAACTCACTTAAGTCAAAAATAAAGTGACAACTAGCCCCGGTAGTCTTCCCCATAGTGCAGATTTAGTGAAGAAAAAAAAACAAACAAATCTCCTACAGAGTAAATTAGCTGCTTTGCACAGTTTGATTACCACTGTAAAAATAGCACAGTAAATCCAGGATCTGTAGGTTGGTATTCATGCTCTTACTCACAGTCTCTTGAAGATAGTTAATATAGGCATAATGTTCATTTAGATCAGTGCAGCTCGGCTAGTGGGCTGCAAATCTGACAGGTTTGGCTATATGCAAATAATATGCAACTAATCACGTACAGTAATTGTGAAGAGTTGGAATAACAAAAGCATCTTTAAAAAGGGATGAAAATCTATACGTTTGTTGTTGACGACAAAGCTCGACATCTAAATAAAATATACACTGTCACATGTCAGAAGCAGCCAAATTAGTCAGACGCTAGTCTTTTGTTGGATGTAAACAGTATCTTCCTGGAAAACAGAACACTGTGTACTAAAAGCTAAACCTCATCCCAGCTGTGATGTAATGCTAATGGAGAAGTATGATGCCGTTTCAGGGCCTGATTGGTGTGCAGAAACTGAAAGACCATTTGATTACAAACCATACCAAGACATTCAACATCAGAACATCTGACTGTGATCCGGCAACAGATGAGAGACCGAGTGAGTCATGAAACATGGTGGCTACATGAAACATAATGACTCGAATACAAGAAATGCATTGTTTTAGAGTCACGTCAGAATCCAGACCGCTTCCCACTGAAGTCCTGTGGACCGAGCTGCTGAATCACTCTATTTAAGCAATTTAGGTTTTTAGGCTTTGTTTAATATGATGAGCTAGATAATCAACTCACTTTATTCCCAACTGTGTAAGGTTCTCACATTTTTATTCCAGTCACTGGTTTGAAATAAAACAGAGGTTAAAAGGTTTCAGCTTTTTAGCTATACTCTTAATAAACTACTTTCTAATTCACAACAAATTAAATAGATGACTTGACACACAGCTCTTGCTAAATAAGGGAGCCGTGGCAGAGCTATAGTGAGCCACATTGTTTGTCCGACACTCCAAATCTGCACAAAATGTCACAATCGGAGCCCAAGAGCTGTTGTTAGCTTATCACAGGTTTACTGCCACCTTTGCCGCTCCGCAAGAGTAATTACCTGTGAAAAACCAATTAAATTTGCATTGTAATAAAGCTGAGATTACAAACGTAATTAATTTTCAATTATGAGGAAGCACCAACAAAATGATTACACAAGAACGGCCAACTACCTCAGTAACGAGGCTCATTTAGGTAACGTCTTGCATCATGTGTCATATATTCTGCAGAAATATGCAACAGACGAGAAGTTTTAAGTTAAATTTGCTTTATTGTCCTTCATTTCCTCTGTTTCAGTCACAAAGAACTTGAGCTAGCAATTTACATAAACTCCTTTGTACATGCATTGTAACATTGTGTCAAGCTGGTATTATTACATGATGGCTTCTGATCACCATTTCTAACATTAAAAAAAATTATAATAATACATTGTGCAACTGAAATGTGCTGGAAATAATCACTTGAGCACTAGGAGGCGGCATCTTGATTTTGAGTCGTGGATTGAAGAGGAAGCCCTGAGGGGTCCTGACGGGATGAGCGACGGGAACCTGACGTGGGCAACTCCAAAAGCGTCTGAACGGTCTGAGCGATGCGAGTGAGCCCCTCTTCCTCCAGAATCAGCTGCGGCGGACACAGTGTGTCCTAGTGGGATTTGATGATAAAAAAAGAATACCAATATAAGTTTGTTTACACAAAAAAAAGATAATAAAATCAAGCAATGAACCATCTTGGCATAGGCAGGCTCTATGAACATTGCTTCTTGTATTGCAGTCCCTGAAATCTGCTTCTAAGAGGAGATTCTAAAGCGTGGCGTGCACTCTGTTTGAAAAAAAAAAGCTTTCCATGAACCTAAGGATGGTTGAGACATGCAACTCCCATCTGTCATCTCAAGGACCCACAACATGCAAGATACTCCCCAGGTGCAGACATGATCACATAAGCAAAGTGGCAATTAGAGGTACTTGTGACAGTCTGAAACACGTGACAGAGGAAAGGCAGGGAATGCATGCAGCACAGCACTTGATCACAAAATCATTTCTTTGAATTGCAGACGCTATGGCACTGCAGTGGCGTTTAAGACACCATCTCTCAGAGACGCAGCCATGCAGTTATAGCACTTCAGAGAGGATGCCATTTCAAGTACAGTGAGTGGAGCATAACAAGCCAGCAAGTCACCATCTTGAAAATCCATCATGCATTTCAATTATTAAGTTCAGTCAACCTTAGCCGCATACATTAAGTATAGATTGTGTACGAGTTGCATTTGATAAAAGGCTTTTATTGCCATATTCACGATGTATTATCACTTGCAGTATATATCGGATTTTGCAGTAAGCTCATTGCTTTAACACAATCAAAGTGCAGCAGTATTAGAGTGTGAACGTATTATGATTTTAACCCTCTATTGTGCCATGTGGCCAAATGGAAACAATTCACTGTCTTGTTTTTGAGAAAAAACAACAACAACAACAACAACAAAAAAAACAAGTGGAATTGTTGAATTATAATCAGTCTTTAAAGAAGCCAATAATGTTGTTTTGAAGACACATCATTTGTCTTTTACTGGGGGTCAACACATGCTCAAGAGCTTTTCTTATTGCTCTATTAAAATATTTCTTCAACATCTGGGTTTTAGCTGCTTCTCTTTTAAAATGGCTGTTTATGCTCATATATTGTCATGTTTACTAATACAGCTTTACAGTTAACTGAGAAAATATGAATTCAGCCATATGGCAATTGTCAGTGATGCATTTCTTTATTGTTAGGGGCACCAGTTATTGCTGGAATTATTTATTTGGAAGGGTTTTTTTTATATATAATTATAACAATGTAGAACTCTTTAATTTATGTGATTCATGTGCTCAGAAAACTTAAATAATACAATGAATAAGAGTGCATGATGACCTCATAACAGTATTATAAACAAAGAGTTGGTCGTTCCAAATGGACAAATTCATCAATTCATTAAAGAAACACATACTTATAGGAGAATTCTGAAATTAAAATTGATTTTCTGTAATGGTAGAGACATTTTTTTTTAAACATTCCATAATTACGAGAAAAAGCGACACCATAGAGGGTTAATAGCAACTGTTCTCCCCTATGAACACAAAGCACTTTTATAACATCAAAGTGAAAAATGAGCTGGCCAGTTAATTAATAAATAATTAAAAATAATAAACAGGAAATAAATGAGCACATAAGTATGCTTTGACACAGTTTAATGAGTACAGAAGTGACCAAAATAATTTTTGATGAAAGTACGCCTGTATGCAGATAAGGTGCTTCACATGATTTCAGTGTAACTACAACTGTGTCTGATAGCATCCTAATCAGTGCACTAACACCGTTACACTGCCAAGTGTGCTAGGAAGAAAGTCTTTGGTGATTTAAAAACGCAGTTTGCTCAGAGGAATGACATTCGTCTATTTTAAGTGTTGATTAATTGTACAAATGCTTGAAGCAGCTTTACAGTCCTTTCGAACACTACCTGCAGAGTCAGTGTCTACAGACAAAACCTGAAAGGTTGCACTTAAATGCAATGTGTTTGAAAAGAAGAATGAGCTAAAGCTCCATTGTCACTATATGACTAATAATAGCTGGTAGTGTTGAACACTTAAATGCTCACTTATTTTCTTTGTCCTTGGGTTTATAAAGTTGTTTGTGCTGATGGGTGGTAGTATATTTTCATCTAAAGAACAGTTCTATCATGCAGTTATATATTAAAAATATTTTACAGAACATTGCATTTTATATGTGCATGTACTGTATGCATTCCATTCTTAAAGAAACGAATACTTTTATTTAGTAGACACATTCAGTTGATCAAAAGTGACAGTCACAACATCAATAATGATACACTAAAGATATTATCGATCAAATTAATTTGTTCTTTGGGACTTTCTATTCATGAAAAAAACATATCACTGTTTCCACAAAAACATGTACAGTAGTACGACTGTTTTCAACACTGATCATGACAAATATTTCTTGAACAGCAAATCAGCATTAGAATGATTTCTGAAGGATCATGTGACACTGAAGACTGGAGGTATGCAGACTGCTGAAAACAGTTCCATTTCAAAATTTCAGAATTTACTGTATTTTTGATCAAATAAATGCTGCCTTGGTGACTTCTTTCAACCCCAAACTTTTGAAGGGTAGTGTATAAACCTACCTTCCAGTATAAACAAGCACACACAATAGGGTCCACAAGATTTAAAAAAAACATGATTTTCTTTCCCCCAATTCTGTTATCAAGCAAATATTATTTTTAGTAATCATAAAAAAATATAATTGAATTTTTTTTTTTTTACTTTTTTATTTTATGCTTTAATGGCAGCAGCGCTCTACTGTCCACAGGTCTGTGGGAGTAAAAATATATTTTCAATGTGGTCTTAGACTTTGGACCCCACTGTGCAGCATAGTGTATACTTCTCTTTTTCCACTACCCACACAATGGATCAACACTTACCTTTTGGTAAAGGGCACAGAATATGTTGACTCGTTAGCTACAGAGACGAGCTGACGTGAGGATTTCATCCTCAGCAGAGAGACGAGAACTAAAGCAGAATTAATCATGAGCGAGAGCAACAGTCAGTCAGCAACATTTGACTTGAGCACATGTAAAGCAGCAGACAAAACATCAAAATCCGTGTTTCAGTTTTTTAATCATTTCTTTACAGACAAAAACAAATCTTTATATCAATATAAACTTCTTAAATACACAGTATTTTATAAATATTACAAAATACATTTCATGTGTTGCAACAGTTTCCACTAGGTAACATTTGGACGGAAACATTCATGTAGATTAACGCCTTCTAAACTGAGTCTAGCGTATGTCATATCCTCTGTAAAATCCTTCCACATGTAACACACATATCACTATTTTCATTTTTTCATATGGCTGAAGCCTCTCGAGCAACTGTGAGGAAGTCTATCGATGCTAAATGTGAAGTCTGGGTTTATTATCAGAGTGGACATTGTAAATTAAAATGTCTATAACGATTAGCTTTAGCATTGACAACAATGTACAGTATTATAAAACTTCAACTGAAGACATCGTAGGGTGAGGGATGTTGCGTTGGTAACTAGTTAGAGCATATCCCTTAACCTAGTCTTATTTCCCAGTCTCTCTCTCTCTCTCTTCTTATCGTTCTCTCCAGATGAGAAGCTGCTCGTTAGTAAACTGTCGGCAAAGCTCCTAAATCACATTAAGTAGGCACGGAATACAAAAGCAACATCAGCATACAGCACCGGGGAAGATGGGTGCTCATGGCACATTTTACAGGACTACAAAACCTCTAGGGCCGCATTTAGAAACAGGAAACGGCAGACGAAGAAGGCTGTGGAGAAGTTAGACTCACAGCCATTTCATCTTTAGTTAAAAAATTTGTGTAATTTGTCATTTGGAGATGTCTGTATAGCCATATGTGCATTATGCAAATTTGAAAAATAAATAAATGCCCACAGTTTTTTTTTTTATCCCATCTGAACCTAAATTATATTACTCAATTAATTTGTTACATTTAATTAGTCAGATTTCCGTAATGTGCTCAGTGAGACTGGGCTTCCACCAAATGCAGCTTCGGCAGAACATAAATCAGCTGAAACAATATCTTAATCTTCAACTGCTTGCATATAAGAATTATATTAAAGATGCTCTCAAGAAAACCAAAACGAACGTTCGAAAATAACAAAAAGTAACAAGTTAACACAGCTTTGAATCTTATTAGTACCATCAAAAAGTGTTTAAGGAAGGAACAGTTTAGGAACAGGACTGCCCTCTGATGGTCACAGTCACCAAAACAAGGAAAGGAAAGTGAACAGTCCACTCAGCCCTGACCCTAACAGATTTCCACAACGTGTGAATTAAACCAAATTCAGCTGAGAAGTACCATCGCCACACTGTTAGCCACTGTTAAACAGACTGTTTACCAGCTGCTACAAACTCATTCACACTGCTGCGTGAACAGAAGGAACCTGCAAGCTTCTGAGGCACTTCAACGAGAACCAAATAGAATTTGTGCCAGTGCTTTAAAACGCTTAGGATAACAAGATCCTTTGCAAAGACCACTAGAAGGTGTATAAACTATCCTGGTATCACCAGCGATGCTAAGGCAATCAGGTGGAAAAGCCCTTCATTAGTGGAAACCATGTCTATGTACAGATAAATTCCACATACTGCTGTTTCGGAGCATTGTGGTGTGGAAAAATGTGGATGTTTGATCAAGACATCTGATTAATTAGCAATATATTTCACTATTGTAGTTCTGAAGTCCTAAAACTAACATTTAAGATATCTGTAGGGAGCTTTAATGTGTTAGCTCAAAGGCATTATGGGTAAGGAATTTGCTCTGATATATTTATTTATATATATATGTCAGATGGCATCAACGGTGTGTGTGACAGTGTACACAGTACAGAGATGATGGACTTCCATTACAAAATCCATTACATTTACACACTGACACTCGCTCACACTATGCTATAAGGTGGCAGTAGAACAGATAGAGCAAAGCCATGAGGAGAGAGTAGAAGAGCAGGAAGCCGGTGGAAAAAGGGGAGGACGGAGAGACAGAGGGAGAGGTGCCGCCGTCGTCCTCGTTCACCTCCTCCTCTCCTCCTGCTTTTGCCAGGAGCGCCGTCACACAGCGGTGCACTGCAGATAGCTTACTGCACAGAATATCAGTCGCTAAACACAACTCCATCTGAGAAAGAGAGAGACAGACAAAAGGACAGGAAGAACAATGCAGAGGAGACAAACAAAGAGGTTTGGACACACTGTTGAACAAAGACCAATTTAAAGCCGGATCTCTTAAAGGGATAGTTTACCCAAAATATGACAATTCGATGAAAACCTCTTTTCGAAACTTGTATAACTGAATTCTTTTTCTGCAATATAATTTCCCTAGAATAATAACTTAAATAAATAGCCATATTTGGAAACATTTGGAATAGATTAATCATTCTAGAATGATTTGGGTAATTTAGTTGTTGATATTTTTTTGTGCAAACCACCCTTTTAATAATAACAATTTTGGGAAATCCTTAAAAAATTCACACTTCAGTATAATGTTTACATAAACCAACCTTAGTAACAAAAAAGCAAATATATTAAGCAAGAATATATATATAGCCTTGCCTTGGTGATTTTGACAGCTGTAATCACCTTTCATTTTCATTGTATGGAAAAATAATGCTAAATAAAAAAACAGATGCATGTGTGTGTGTGTGTGTGTATAAATATATACATATATATATATATATATATATATATATACGTATATATATACATATATATATATATATATATATATATACATATATATATATATATATACATACATATATATATATATATATATATACACATATATACGTATATATATATATATATATATATATATACGTATATATATACATATATATATATATATATATATATATACATATATATATATATATATACATACATATATATATATATATATATATACACATATATACGTATATATATATATATATATATATATATATATACATATATATATATATATATACATACATATATATATATATATATATATACATACATATATATATATATATATATATACACATATATACGTATATATATATATATATATATATATATATATATACATATATATATATATATATACATACATATATATATATATATATACACACATATATACGTATATATATATATATATATATATATATATATATATATATATATATATATATATATATATATATATATTTATACACACACACACGCATCTGTTTTTTTATTTAGCATTATTTTTCCATACAATGAAAATGAAAGGTGATTACAGCTGTCAAAATCACCAAGGCAAGGCTTTCACTGAAAAACTAGTATATGGTATAATTCATCTATTCCAGAATGACTCGGAATAAAGTGCAGGAGTTATGGACTACTCTGCAGTGCTTTTTTGTTCTTTTTGCAGTTTTTGGATCTACAGTACTTTCATTATATGAAAGATAGCAGCTCAGACATTCTGACAAACATCTCTTCTGGGGTTCCACGGAAGAAACTTTGGCACAATATTAACTACTTGAGTTGACTATCCCTTTAAGATAAATAAATACAATAAAAATAAAACAAGAGAGCGCACAAAAAGGAGCAAATTGAGCTTGAAGCAATTGAAAGACAACATAAAAGAGCTTTAACACTGTCAGCGGGCGAAGTAGGTTTTTCTCATTTACAAACAGCTCAGACAACACATCTCAGGAAGACCAAAATACGGAGGATAATAAAAGAAGCAAACAATAAAAGATGAAATTGATGTTTACCTCAGGGACTCCCAGTCTACGACATGCAGCAATGAAGTTTTCGACATTGAGGCGGCACTTGGCAGCACTCAGCTTTGGCTGAACAGATATACAAATATTGCACATATATTCATTAGAAAGCAATTCAAGAACAGCCTGCTAGTAATCCAACTGATCCAGGATCAGCCTTCCTCAAATCAGGATAAATAAGGATTACACACAAAGATCCAGGCATAGTGCTTGTTTTACGAGATATTAGATTATGTTTTGGCCATAATGAAAATAAGATCCAAGTATTAGCTCACCACGGCCGGTGAGGGGATGTGGATGATTGACACAGAACGAGGTCGCACGTGATTGGCCAACTGGCAGAGAACTGTGCCATTGGACAACGCCTCTCCCAGATCCTCAGGCAGAGAGATCTTCAGACGGGCCTCCAGAGTCTAGCAGAGAGACAAGGGATGAAGTCAAAATAAATCAATAACACTTGTAAAACTAACAATCAGATCTCTGGAGGGAATTTTCTTGGAAGATACATATCACTTTTTCAAAACAGCGGAGATCAAATCAGAACACATCATGTATAGAACAGCTGAATGTTGTTGGAGAAAATCAGGCAAATCATGCATTTTAAACTCCCGTCCAACCCTTAAACAATACTGGACTACAATATATTTATATTTATATATATATATATAAAAGTGTAATGGCACACTCATAGTGAACTGAAAAGGTTTTTTTTTTTTTACAAAAAAAAAAACAGTAAGCTTGTGATATATATACTCTAATATGCAGAAACTTTTCTTCTTATCCATGTTTTTCAGGCTTATTTAAATGAACAGAAAAAATAATGGCCTTCACTTAAAATAATAAATAATTTCTGTCACTATTTTTTTTATCTAATCTATGCACCTTGATAAATAAAAGTAAAAATATATTAGAAATAAAATAAGCAAAAAATAGGAGTGTCAGAAAAGCTAGAGATGGTGAGATGAACACTAAAGAATGCGTCTTTACTTTGCGCAGCTGCAGGACGTCTGTTCTCTCCTCTCGAGGGGATCTGAGTGTGGAGCGGGAGTCACTGCGGCCAGACTCCGCCAAACTGTTTCCTGATCCTGACAGAAAGAGACAACATCTATTACTGACCAGATCAAGAAAATAGCTCCTATAGTCCTAGATTTACTTCTCTATGTGTGTGTGTGTGTGTGTGTGTGTGTGTGCGTGTACCCGTCTTGACGTTGCAGCGTGAGGATGTGCGGAATAAGAAGCTGTTGGGTTTGGGAGCAGAACCTGGAGGAGAACAGGGCTTCGCAGAGGACGCATCTGGAACATAATACAATCATGATTCATTAAATACTGAAGTTACATTCATTAAGACTGGGTATGTACCAATACAGCTGATGTTGATAAAACAAAAACATAATCAATATATTGTGTCTATATTATATTATATTTAGGCCAGAGAAGAATTGGTCAAGGATTTTTTTCTCTCTATTTCTCTATTTCCTCTCTACTTGCTTAGTTAAGGATTACAAAGACCCTTAATATTCAGTAATATTATCACTGTCTTCAGCAGAGATGCTTTTTAGCTTCATTTAACTTGTTTCATAATTGATAAACCTTACACAGTTACTGAACTGACTTGAGCAGAAGAATTACACTGTTATCTTGTTAGAGTTGCTTTAAAGCAGAATTTGGATTTGTTTCATATTTGTTGAAGTTTGCATCACTGATTCCTGTTATTTTCCTGTTTATTACTGTAAAGCTGCTTTGAAACCACATGTACTGTATAAAGTACTTCTGTATATAAATAAAGGTAAAAAGACTAGACTTGACTTATATACAAATTATATTAAGTTGCAACAAACAGCCAACAACAATAAAAACCCTGTCAAAAGGTGTCAAAGCAGTTATGTAACCGCACTGCCCTCTGGTGGTCACAGTGCTTCCGAGGGTTTATTTCTAAAAAATAAAATAAAATAGAATTAATTTGAGGGACTGTTGAGGACTGTCTTTTCACAGAGCAGACCAGTGGCTCTCAAACTAGGGTGCATTAGTAAACTTCCAAGGCGGCCTCTTTTAATGTTTTTTTATTTAAGCTAAATTCATGACTGAGAAGTGTCATGTAAATTACTTATCTACTTTTTTTAATTGGTTAAAAAAGTGGGATCCCTGAAGAACTTTCAGCTCGTAAAACTTAAATTCAATGATTTGAATTCTAATCATTTTAGTGATTTAACTAGGACTAGGACTGCCTATAAATTAAAACTACATTTTTGCAAGAAACATTTTCCCAAGCAGATCCACAACAGGTTAAAGTTGGTCATGTGGATTTGCAGCAGTGACCAACAGAAAGTGACTTCTGCGTGAGTGATGAAGAAAAAAAAAAAAGATAGATCTTAAATTAATAACGCGGTGATGAAAGCTAAAAGCAACTGAAGCATCTTGATATGGAGGGTACCTGTGCGACTGATGGAGCGTTGTAAAGACCCCGATTGAGAGGTTGGAGAAACCTGATCTACACTCTGAACGAAGAGAGAGAAATAAGTTAAAGAAAGAAGCATTAAAGGCTCACACTTGAGCGTTTTTTAACAGAATGAGGTGGAGGTAGAGAGGAAAGGTGGAGCACTCACTGCACATCTCTGCTTCAGGCCGTTGGGTGGAGAGTTGCTATCAGAATCACCACTAGAGGGACACAGAGATCAACAATCAACTGACTGTAAAAACAAAAACTACAAAAAGCATGTTAACTACTAGATAGCTACAAAGAGAAATTGTAATACTATAACCACATCATCCCTGTTTTACAAAGGTAAGTTAATTTTAAATAAGGTACAGTATTGTTTGTTTGATTTGACTGTTCATTGTGCCGCCACAGTTAGTAACCATGACCCTTGAGCGTCTCAGATACAGATTTTTGTCTTTTCTTTGTTAAAGAGACTCAGATTGCCCAAACAAAATGTTACACAAGCCCGCATGCAAACACAGAACACATAAACGCGTATGCAGGCCATTCGCTCCACTCTTACCCCGAAACACTTCCTGTTCCTCCGTGCTTTGTCGTCGTCGCCAAGTTACTTCCTGTTTTTACAGTCATCTTCTGCAAACTGTAAGACATCAAACGCTTATTAGTCAGTAGCCTCCTAATACAGAAGAAAAGCAGACAAGACTTTGTTCTTACAAGTACAGGCATTCTGGGAGAGCGCCTCTGATGTTCTCCTTCTGACTATGCTTTCAGAGATTCAAGACTTTAACTGTGCTTCAAGACACTAAAGAAGTAAAGGCACGCGACAGCAGGTAACAGTGGTTTCCTTAACAACCACATGGCCTTTGATGACAAAGCAAGAGAAAGGAAATAAAAGAGGCCAGTTTATGCACTTTCTACCCATCATGTGCTTCTGAAGATGCTTTATTGCTTTTTAGTTTTAGTATTGGTTTGTTAGTTCTATCGCTTGTTAGTTCTATAACAGATTGGGTTTCTTTGTTTTTTGGATGCCGTATCACCCATTGTGTCAATTTTCACATTGATTCAATCCCATCAGCCACTCACGTGCTAGCTTGGGCTTTCTGCTGCTGGGCTTTCTCTCTCTCCTGCCAGATGAGCAGGGTTCCAGGTCTCCTTCTCTCTTCTAAAGTGGGACTGGGTGGAGAGCCGGAGTCTGAACCATCCCCAATCACAAATATCCTGAAAGACAGTCAGAGAGACTTAGGTCTTTATTTATTTTTGTCTTGAATCCTTTTCTCAAGAACGTTCATCAAAACTTGTTTTCCTGAAGAAATTAAGTCAGCACCACTGTGGAAGGCTGTTGTGGGCCGTTGCTGAAGTGTTCTGTGTGACTTTCAGTCATTGCTGTGCAGTTTCCAGGGTGTTCTGGGTGATTACTTACTGACTCTAGTCAAAAGAGTCTCTATCATTTTCTTTTCCCTAAATATAAGTCAATTTAAGGGATTTTCTTTTGTCCATTTTAAATCGCCCACCTTCTGTCTGATGGCTTCAAAAATAATAACACGCCTCTCCACAACAAGCCACATGATTTGAGGTATTACTTACAGTTAGTAGTTCAAAACATACACAAGGCATCACACACTTGCTGACTCTGTGAATGGATACAGAAAAACCTTGACCAAATGACTGAGAATAATTTACTACATTACCAGACTTTCAACGTGTTATGTTTTCAAGTGTTTATGTAGAATCGGCTAAAAACATCAAACATGTTTGATTTTTGATTTTTTTTTCAACTGGATGGAATCATAAACTGAAGCAAAAAAAACCATCTAAGTCTGAATCTTTGCCTTCATACCCTACGTGGCAACTTTCAGCAACTAGAATCAACTCCTCCAGAAGTCAAATCAGGGGAAAAATATGGGAAAGATTTGTGTAGGACTATATTCCAGCCTTTAGCAAGCTGCGCTAAGACCATGTGACTGCACAAAATTGTGTGTGAAGCAGAAATTTACTGTGAACCGAGTCACTCCAAGACTCATGAATCATGAGCTTCTTGCATGAACTCGCTTCACTGCCGAGCTGAAACATGCAGTGCATATATTTAACTAAGGGGGCAGCTTTTGCAATGTGAAAATCATGATTTTGATTTCATTTTATATATTGTGTAGGCCTAGATGGATGGAAGATACAACTATTTATTTTTGACAGTAGAAAAAGAAGAAAATCCTTAATTTGGCTGCTGTTATAACAGAATAAAGCAGATGTGTTTACTGAGTAACTGACGGTAAGATACTCAGTTACACTGAAACTGTGGGAGGAAACTGGCTGTTGACTTTTCCCATCACTGCCTCACAGATTGACCTTGTGCAATCAAAGTGGAGGAGGGATCCTGTACAATCTAATTAGGAGACTGTTTTTCACAGCAACTGTTTAAGCATGTATTATAATCAACAGAAAGACGTCACTGTGGCCTTCAAATCACACAGGAATAGGAGAAACAGCTCACTGTAATTCTGACTGTCTGCTGTTTTTTTTCTACCTCTGTTTTTCTCTATAAATGAACGACATCTTCTCCATCTTGGAGCACCTTTGGTTCATTGACTTATTCCACACTCCAAAGAGAGCTACTGGAAATTTTCCGGCCTGCTTCCATGAGACAATACAATGTCTTCCTCTCCTCCATTTATCACGCCCATCCACACATTACGTACTGTAGCATGAGAACTGATCCTCTTACCAGCTGTATTCAAATGCATTCAAATGTGCATGCTCTTTGTTATGTCCTCACACTCTTAGTGTATCCTGCATTGTCTTATTTGAATGCAGTATGTCTACATGACTGATGTTTCTTCATGGCCAACACTGAGTGTGGATCTACACTGAAAAATGTTTGGGCCAAAATTTCACTCCGATAGAAATATGCCATCTGTCTGAGAGACTGTTTAAATATCTGATCCAGATCAAGCTGAAACTGTTTGCAATGTCTGTAAAATAAATGTATCTAACACAAGCTGCTGTGCACAGTAAATTTACCTGATACTACACACAAGCACAGGTCAGTTTGAGGATCTAGTGTCTGTAGGTCGAAAAGTTTCACTATCAGTCACATAATAGGCAGGTCAGCTAGTATACATTTTATGTGATGACCCTTCAGAGAGATTCTCCATTTTAATAATAATAGCAGGTTTTGTAAGCAATGTGTGTGTTTGCAAACAGTCCTTACTTGCTGCATGTAGATTCTGGGCTCTGGGAGTGTGTGCTGCTGGTACTTTCATTCTTTTCCTGTCATGGAGAGAGGGGATATCATTTTAATTTGACATTACATCAACATCATTTTTACCTTATGACTTCTACACTAACAATCAAAAGTTTCAAATTGCAGTAATGAACAAATACTAAAAGTAATAAGTAAATCAAGAATCCAAACATTCATTTTTTCACGTTTTGTTCATGCAACCTTATGTTAAAATTACTTAAAATTACTTTTTTCCGCATCAATCTGCACTCCATCCACCATAATGGCAAAGCAAAAACAGAACCATCACAACTTTGTGAATTTATATATATATATAAAAAAAACATTGCAACTCCGTACTAAGCTGAAGCATCTTTACGGTCTCAAGACTTTTTGGGTATGATGCGACAAGCTTTGCTCATCAGCATTTGGCAATTATCTGCCATTCTTCTCCTCGCCTCTTAAGCTGTCAGGTTGGATGGGGGCAGATGCACATTTTCAGGTTTTCCAGAAATATTTAATTGGGTTCATGCTTAGACTCTGGCTGTGCCACTCAAGGAAATTCACAGAGTTGTCTATAAGCTACTCTTGCTGTGTGTTAAGGATCATTGTCCTGTTGGAAGGTGAACCTTCTTCCCAGTCTGAGGTTTTGAATGCTCTGGACTAGGTTTTCATTTTAAGGCTCTCTCAACATTTTGGTGCATTGACCTTTTCTTCTATTCCCTCCCTCAGTCCCTGCCACTGAAAATCAGTCCCACAGCACTACTTCCAGCACACTTTGCTTTTGGGATGGCACTGTGCAGGTGATGAGCAGAGCTGGTTTCCTTCAAACATGATGCTTAGAATTGAGGTTCATCAGACCAGAGGATGCGGTTTCTCACAGGTTGAGGGTCCTTTAAGGTTTTTTTTTGTGTTTTTTTTTTAATTTTACGTGTTTTCATGTGTTTTCACTGAGGAGAGGAGTTAGTCTTGCCACACCGCCATAAAGCCCAGATTGGTGGAGTCTTACAGTGTGGTTTTCCTTCTATAGGTTCTGTAGGTTTCTCCTATCTCCATGTATGATCATAAAACTCAACTAGAATGACCATCTGGTTCTTGGTAACCACTCTAACCAAAGCCTTTCTCCATCAGTTGCTCGGTTTGGCCAGAAGGCCAGCTCTTGGAAGAGTCCTGGTTGTTCCAAACGTCTTCCATTATGGACAATGGAGGCTATATGCTTCTGTGACCCTTAAATGAAAGCAGAACTCCTCCCCAGATGTGTAGCTTGATGCAATCCTGTCTCTGAGCTCTACAGGCAGTTCTTTTGACCTCAGGGCTTAGTCTTTGATGTAAAATGCATTATCAGCTGTTAAACCTTTTATTGAGAGCTGTTTGCCTTTCCAAATCATACACATTTAATTGAATCTGCCACAGGTTAAATTCACTCGAAGTGCAGTAACATCTACAAGCAATATGAAGGCTCCTGAGCTAAATTCAAACTGTCCCAGATAAGGGTATGGATACTTATGCATTGGAATAATTTAAGTTATTTATTTGTAATAAATTTGCAAAGATGTTAAAAAACAGTTTTTTTGCTTTACCATTATGGTGTATGGAGTGTAGAATGATGGGGGAGAAAAAGTAGTTTAACATAAGTCAGCAACATAACAAAATGTTAAATAAATGAAGGGGTCTGAATACTTTTGCAAGGCACTGCATATGTATGTGTATACTATATACATATCATGCTTTCAAAAATATATATATTTTACAACATTTATACCAATATTAAATGTTTCTTGAGCACCGAATCAGCATATTAGAAGGATTTCTGAAGGATCAAGTGACACTGAAGACTTCAGTAATGGCTGCTGAAAACACAGCTTTGACATTACAGGAAACATTGACATTTTAAAATATATTCAAATAGAAAACAGAAAATGTGTAATTTGTAAGAATATTTCACAACATTGCTGTTTTATTGTTCTGCTGTTCTGATCAAATAAATTTTGTGAGCAAAAGAAACTAAAAAATCTTACAGAGCTTTTAAATAGAAGTTTATATGTCTGAAAAACATATTGAAAATGTAGAAGTGGAGCATTACTTCACTTAGAGGTGCATATTATTTTTCCTCTATGTAAAACAGTTTTAACCCTAGAGAAATGAAAAGTGCTTAAGTGCTACTGACAGCATAGTGGCTGTCACCTTCAGATCACATGACCAGCTGAATATTATAACATAAGACTATAACACACTCTCAGTTGTGTAATGAATCTCAGATGACAAACATGCCATCACAAAAATGTGGTCTTTCTAACAAAAGCCACACATTTTCATCAATTTAAATACAACCTGGCTGCAGTTGGTACATTAATGTACTCAATATGTACCATATTTATAGTATATCTTTAGGTTGTTTAAGTAAATGGCTACCTTTAGTGTCAACATTACCACAGCAACAGGAACCTGTCTAAAAGACTTTCATTTCCTCAAAAAATTATTTAAATAAGTCATTGCTTCTTACTTTTCATCCTCTCAACAATCATTTTAAGTCATCAAGTAGTCTTCACACTTACTGGTATTACTATTATCATGCTTGAGCTGGTCTTTGTTGTGATTGAGGAAGTCAGATTACTAGCATCTAACAGCTAATGACATTTTATAACCATACTTTTTTTGTTGCCAATAGCTGTCAGTATAGATCTTCAGCTTTCAAGGCCACTGGAGCATCCGCCAGCACTATAAAGGGTACCATTTGTAAAAGGGCCAAAAACAAAAGCCCCGAGTGCACCTTTAATTTTCAGGATACTGCTTCTGTCACTGCAGTAAATCCTCCTCACCTGTGGGTGGCACCTCTCCTCTTCTTCCTCCGTTACACTGTTGTCTACAAAATCCACTTGCTCCAGGTCTCCATTCACTACAGAAAGGACCAAGAGTTTTAGAAATGTTTTATCACAGACAGAGTAGCCATCTAGATTTAGAGCAGCCTTTTTGACTCCAAGGCCCCACAGTCCACAACAACATTTGAAGTCCCCATGATTTTCACAATTTCTACATGATAAGATCATTTATAGCTTGACATAACCACAAAAATGTATATTCAGAAAACAGAGAAAAATCCCAATTATTTTATTTTATGTCATATATGTTATATGTAGTTATATTTTATGTTATATTATATGTGATGTTATTTTATATTAAACGATTCTTCATATATCCAGGTTTTCCAACACTGTAGGAAACCTGATTCATTAAAGACATAAGCATTGTTAAGTGGGTGAATTAAAATAAGAAAATGTTTTAGTTGTTTTAGCTTGTTTTATTCCTTCTTGTTTTATTTTAAATTCTATAAGTCATCCTGAAGCCCCCTTGGATGTTTGGCCCCCTGGTTCAGAACCACTGATCTAGAGAGTACATTAACATTACCTTTGGGTGTATCTAGCAATATATTTCTCTCCTCTTCCTCCTGAAAATTTGTGTGTTCCCGGGAAATGTCTGTCAATCGCAGTGACCGTTCCGAGAAATCATCGGCAGACTAAAATAAAACAACCCAGACACACAGCTGTTTAAAATGACACTCAGTAAGCCTTTAGCAACAGTGCTAGCAAAATGCTTCAGTTCACAGCTCTTTATACCTCATTTCCTGACCATCTTTTGCTTCCACTGTCCACACTGTTAAATCCAGAATCCAGGCCACCATACTGACAGGGGAACAGATCCTGATCCAGACTGCAGAGATCACACACATAAAGATTGGAATGAGTTGAGTTTTCACTGATAGAGGCCATTTAAACTTCTCAACAACACCCTGAGATCTCTCGTCCTTGACCATCCCTCACCAGCTGTTGAAGGCGGTGGGCCGCAGAGCTTTTTCAAACTGGTCCTGAGTCCTTTTGCAGGCCTCCATGTTCAGATATTTAAAGATGTGGAACTTTCCTTTGGAGCAGATCTGGGCGGGGGGCATTTGGAGGGGGTTGTTGTCAAGAATGATGCTTTGGAGGTGCCGGAGATGACGGTAGCACACAGGAACGTGTGAAATGCGGTTGCACGACACATCCAGACGGACAAGCTGCATCTCTGACAGCTCTGAGATGAGAGAAGAGTCAATGTACAACATACACTGGTCCTGAAAACTATTCATTAATGCTTGAATGTCACAAATCAAGTTTACATCATTCTTCAGAGTCATATGTGTTAATGGAGCACAAAAAAGTCATAAGGGTTATAAGGGTTTTTATGATTATGCATGAAAGTTGAATAAATAAGCTTTCCATTGATGTATGGTTTGTTAGGATAGGACAATATTTGGCTGAGATATAACTATATGAAAATCTGAGAGTGCAAAAAAATCTAAATATTGAGAAAATCATCTTGGAAGTTGTCCAAATAAATTTCTTAGCAATGCATATTACTAGGGCTGAAACGATTCCTTGTAACTTGAGTAACTCGATTACAAAAAATGATCGAGGCAAATTCCTTTGCCTCGAAGCCTATTTTAATTTATTTTAAATCTCACGTCAGTTTCTTTCGCAATGATTTTTTTAATGTGACACAACGCGTTTACGTCACCCACAAAGCGGAAGGAGACACAAGCGCTGAGTCCGAAGTCGCATACTGCAAGGAGTCAGCAGTGTTTTTTATGTTGGCGCGGGCAAACGTAAAGAGAACGTCGTGGCGTGTGTCCATTGCAAGATAGAGCTGGCATACCACAACTAGGGCCCTATGATTTCCGCGATGCAGAAAACGCGGAGGGAATTGCGGAATCCAGTCATAAAAACAGAATTTACAGTTAAACGCAGAATGGCACGGAATTTGCCAAATTTTGAATGAATTAAATCAAAAATAGGTCATTGCACTTACATCAAATCACGATATGGACTAATATCTGTAAATATTAAGCCGGAACAGACTATTTAAATATGAATCCTGCATGTTCTGCGTGTCTGTGTTAATGAATGGAGCAGAAGCTCGACTTCCTTTATTTACACACACTAATCAATAATTACAATAAACTTTTGTATCACCAAACAGTCTCGGTGTGTGTTTGTGCGTATGTGTGCGTATTAACGTCCATGTTGAACGTGCGGTCCCTCCGTGACCATCACAAGACCCAGGAGGAGATTAATATTGCACTTTAATTAAGCAAAAACACATTTTATCCGATTACTCGATTAATCGATGGAATTTTTGGTAGAATACTCGATTACTAAAATATTCGATAGCTACAGCCCTACATATTACCAATCAAATTCTAGTTCAAATTCAAGTTCTAATATATTTACGGTAGGAAATTTACTAAATATCTTCATGGAACATGATCTTTACTTAATAGCCTAATGGTTTTGGCATAAAAGAAAAATCGATCGTTTTGACCCAAACACTGTGTTTTTGGCTATTGCTACAATTACCTGTGCTACTTAAGACTGGTTTGGTGCTCCAGGGTCACATATTTGCAAAGATTTCTAGCCAGTAAAGTCTTAAAATTCATAAATATGTCTTATCACAGTGACCATGAGTGTAGTTCTGCAAATTAACCATTAATATGACAGGAAGTGACCAAATATGGTGAAGCATTTTCATTGAAATTCATTAAAAATTTAAAAGATTCTTTTTAATATATATATTTTGCTTAATTTTCAATGACCTTCACACACTTTTTTTAAGTGTGGTTTAAGTGTCCAAATATTTTTTTATTAATCTGAAAAATCTTTTTTTTTTTTTTTTATTAATCTGCCCAATACAAAACAGATTGGGCTTTTGGAATGTTTGGTCAACAGTGTTTAGTGATATTTCAAGTAACATCTCAATCTCTGTAATACTGCAAGATAACACATTTTTCCTTTATGTGATAAGGCCTAGAAAATAGGATACTGACCTTCTGGTAAAATTGTAAGCTGATTTCTTCTCAGATTTAAATCCCTTAAACATTCTAACTGGCCGAGCTCAACAGGAAGTGACTGCAGCTCATTACAGCTCACATCCTGATGGAGAAACAGACAGCGAGAGGAAGGTGCAGTGAGAAAGATGAAGGTATGGAAGGAATTATAAAACAGGGACTGAATATTGCACATCCACTACGGTTTAAAAATGAATACTTCATCGAGCAAAGGTGCATTAAACTGATCAAAAGTAAAAGTAAAGACATTTATTTATATTTCAAATAAATGCTTTTCTTTTTAAATTTCTATTTAGCAAAAAATCATGAAAAAATTATGACGAAATATCACGGTTTTCACAAAAATTCTACAGACTGAATCAAAGGTTACTGAAAACTCAGTTTTGCCATCAAATGAATAAGTTACATTTTGAAATATATTAAAATAGGAAAAAGTTATTTTAAAAATGTAAAAAATATTTTACAGCATTGCTGTAAAAATTGTATTTTTCATCAAATAAATGTAGCCTTGGTGAGCGTAACAGATTTCACACCACAGACAGCTGTCAGAAATGTACAGTCATTAATAACTGTGTTTGTGTGACTGGTTCTGATATGGATTAACTATGCTAACTAAACTACAAATGTAGAAAAAAATCCTCAAACATATTGTGAAACTGAGAACATTTGAGATGTTCTTATAGAGTGCTACAGCGGTGATGTCAAAACCTGGAATAGTAATTCACTGCGGGTTCCCTAAAAATATTCCTGTGGGTTTTTTTGTGTTTTCTTTTTTTATTGATGAGCATAACAAGTTTATAATAAATATAAACTGAAGATACTTGGATTTTTTGTTCTTCAACGTAAATAACAGTCACTCAGAATTACAGAATTAATAATAATAAAAAAAAAGAAAACCTCAAGGGAGTCCATGGCAAATTATTCATCCTGGTTTCGACATCAAGGCTCATAAATCTCTTCTTGTCTTTTTTTAATCAACCAGTTTGTGTGAGGGGGAGGGTCAGGATTCAGCAGATCTGTATAAAAACCTTTGTCTATAAGATGCCTTCTAAATGAAGATGAGTGTATATCTGTCAGTTGTACGTACCAGTTGTCGCAGGTGTATGAGTGTGTGTATGGAGGCCGGTATGACTGATAACTTGTTGTTGCTGACGATGAGCACTCGCAGGAGAGGGAGTTGACATACTGATGACGGGAGACTGGACAGCTGGTTACGACTACACCGCACAAACAGAAAGAGACAGAATTCAATTGATGCAATCTAACACCAGTACAAAACACTGAATGACAGATTTGCTGTATATACAATCCTTTAATCAAGCTGAAATTTCACTCAGGGGGACCTGATTATTTTGTGTACGTTACCATCCAAAAGTTCAGGGTCAGTTTTTTTTTTATATTTTAAAATCTTATGCTTACCAAGGTCAAAAAAAAAATTGCTGAATGAAATATTAATTTGTTTTATTAAAAAAGCTCTGGTTCAGATAAACATGATGAGACACCTGACGCTGTATCTTGTTTTACCTGAGGTTGAGGTAGGTGAGGGCTTGCAGCTGGCACAGGTTGGGCGTGAGGGATCGCACACAGTTGTGGTACAGGCTGAGCGTCTCCAATGAGACAAACTGACACACCTCCTCTGGCACCTCACAGAGCCGGTTCTTTGACAGGTCTGAAAGAGAACCACCAATCACAGTTAGCAAACAATAACTACTGACCAATCACACACACACACACACACACACACACACACACACACACATATATACTGTATATACAGGTGCATCTCAAATTAGAATGTTGTGGAAAAGTGCATTTATTTGGGTAATTCAACTCAAATTGTGAAACTGGTGTATTAAATAAATTCAATGCAAACAAACTGAAGAAGTTTAAGTCTTTGGTTCTTTTAATTGTGATGATTTTGGCTCACATTTAACAAAAACCCACCAAAAAAAAACCTTTTTGGTGAATTCTTCATCATCATCATCAAAATCATTTAACCAACTTTTGGTGCTTCTGGCAGGTGTGAAATTCTGCTGGAAAATGAAATCAGCATCTTCAAAAAGCTGGTCAGCAAAAGGAAGCATGAAGTGCTCCAAAATTTCTTGGTAAACCGGTGCAGTGACTTTGGTTTTCAAAAACCACAATGGACCAACAACAGCAGATGACATTGCACCCCAAATCATACCGACTGTGGAAACTTAACACTGGACTTCAAGCAACTTGGGCTATGAGCTTCTACACCCTTCCTCCAGACTCTAGGACCTTGGTTTCCAAATGAAATACAAAACTTGCTCTCATCTGAAAAGAAGACTTTGGACCACTGGGCAACAGTCCAATTCTTCTTCTCCTTAGCCCAGGTAAGATACCTTACTTTTGAGACTTTGTCTGTGGTTCAGGAGTGGCTTTGGGTGAGCCAGTGGCACGCCGTGATCGTATAGTGGTTAGTACTCTGCGTTGTGGCCACAGCAACCCCGGTTCGAATCCAGGTCACGGCAACCCTCTGCTGTACGGGAAGTCGTGGCCTAATGGTTAGAGAGTTGGACTCCCAATCGAAAGGTTGTGAGTTCGAGTCCCGGGCCGGCAGGAATTGTGGGTGGGGGGAGTGCATGTACAGTTCTCTCTCCACCTTCAATACCACGACTTAGGTGCCCTTGAGCAAGGCATCGAACCCCTAACTGCTCCCCGGGCGCCGCAGCATAAATGGCTGCCCACTGCTCCGGGTGTGTGCTCACAGTGTGTGTGTGTGTTCACTGCTCTGTGTGTGTGCATTTCGGATGGGTTAAATGCAGAGCACAAATTCTGAGTATGGGTCACCATACTTGGCTGAATGTCACGTCACTTTCTTTTTTTTTTTCTTTTCTTAACAAGAGGAATACAACAACTGTAGCCAAATTCCTTGACGCGTCTGTGTGTGGTGGCTCTTGATGCCTTGACCCCAGCCTCAGTCCATTCCTTGTGAAGTGCACTCAAATTCTTGAATCGATTTTGCTTGACAATCTTCATAAGGCTGCGGTTCTCTTGGTTGGTTGTGCATCTTTTTCTTCCACACTTTTTCCTTACACTCAACTTTCTGTTAACATGCTTAGATACAGCACTCAGTGAACAGCCAGTTTCTTTGGCAATGAATGTTTGTGGCTCCTTGTGAAGGGTGTCAATGATTGTCTTCTAGACAACTGTCAGATCGGCAGTCTTCCCCATTATTGTGTAGCCTAGTGAACCAAACTGAGAGACCAGGCTCAGGAAACCTTTGCAGGTGTTCTGAGTTGATTAGCTGATTGGCATGTCATCATATTCTAATTTGTTGACATTTAAAGCCTTTATGTATAATGCAATATAATGGGATTGAAAAAAATGCATTATAATTATTCAAAATATGCATTGTAGTACACTTTATCTTGTTGTAAATAATTATAACCAAATTTAAAAAGCATATTGTAACAATGAATTGATAAGTCTTATGACATATTAACCGTGGTTACAATTATCCATGAGATTGTACAATGCATCATAAGGTGTATTACAACCCACAATAAATGCATTGGAACTACTTTTATAAGGTATTGTACATAAATGATTTAAGTAAAGTGTTACCTAAATTTTTTAAATACAACCCAGGCATGTACTTGATGGGTTTCGTGAGACCAAAACCAAAATGGACAAACTAGGTTGGAGATGATCTTGCCGATTACGACACTTCCTTTGTGTTTACATCACAATCAATCAATCAGTCAGAATCAATCAACAGCCAGACTGTAGATGCATCATAAGCAGCAGACAAGCATCTATTGTCCAGCTAGCATATGCATTCAAACACATTGTTTATGCCGTCCATGGTTTTTGTGAGCCAGGGACGGTTAACACGTAAACATTCATGTTTCCCAAAGTGAACAAAGACTTTTTTATAGGAATCCAGATTTCGTCCAAGTCCATTTTCGACAGCAATTGAGGATGTGAGCTTTTTTTTGTCTGAATATAGCTCAAACTTTTCCAATTCCCTTCCATATTTTCATTTCAGAAAGAGGTTGCTCTCTCCAGATAATCGTGAAACACATACTCCCTCTGTGGCGCTGGTCGTAGGGTCAGGATGTATTTCTGGAGAGGGCAGGATTTTAATTACAGGACCGAGAAGGCTTAGAACAGGGTGTGTGAATGTGAGCGTAAGTCCATGTGACTGGAGAGACAAACCAGACCAAAACACAGAGAAGAGGGCTAAATGAAGGTTAGCGTGTCATGTTTTCAACATACATTAGTGTCATATGCACAAGTACAGTGTAATTTCAGGCCTTTCAGATCCAGTTCTCCACACTTAGTTTTGACAAATAACCCTCTCGATGATATTACATCCAAATTTACATTCACACTGTGAGAAAAATAGCATGTGGAAGTGGGTGTGTGCATTTTTTTCTTTCTATTCTTCCGTGCACTGTCCAATTGTCCAATCTGCTCTCCTTCACCAGATCTTTTGTTCTGCCGTTTTATTTGGCAAAGGAAGCATTTCCCGCCTCTCCATTCCCAGTGGGAACTAAAGATTCCCAGCCCATACTTCCCACAATCCCCTGCACTGCTTTGCACTTGCACCAGCATAGATGGTAGAAAATGAGAGAAATGCCAGTGTGCCCACATCATGGAGAAAAATGATGTGTATGAGTTTGAATAATGCAAAATAAGAAATATTTGATAAATCACTCTATGTGGTGAAGTAACAGTTCTCATTAATAATAATAATAATTAGGACTTGGCATTTAACAAAATATTTTAATATCACAAAGCAAAAAAAATGTGTTTACTAAATTTTGTATTGTTCTTCTGTAATTTTGAAGGGCTAATTATTATTGTTCTGTTCAATTTCACTTAATATCAATACTTTGGTAAATATTTAGGTCATATACATTTTAGAACTTCTATCATTAATTATGAAACATTGGTTTGGAACAGATATTTTTGTAGTAATTTTGAATATTGCAAAGATGGTCACACTTTAAAAGTTTCTATATTCTAGTGCTTTCTGGAACATTAAATTTTTTACGATTAATAGGTTTATGTACTTATATTTTAGTTTTGCCCATTTTTTCCCCAAGTAAATTATTAACAAAGGGTCTTTATTATTCAACATAGACTTTTTAGAGATTTTAACCATTTTGCATTGTCATATCCTCATCAAAAATATACCTGGAGTTGCGTTTTATTATGTGTTAGCAATCCTTTGTCGAACTCTTCTGCAATCAAAACACTGACCCATACGTACTCTAGCAAATTTCACAAAGAGATTTCAAAAAATGTTTCCACCATGGCAGTCCTTAGGGCTACTAAAGTAGTTTAACATCCCTAACAAAGCTTATTAAGAAATCTTTCAGAACATATTTTCACGAAGAATAAGAATAAAACAGAATAAAATTACAATACATTGCATTTTATTATTTTTTTCCTGTAAACACACAGCTTATACCTGGGAAACAGCTTTATAGCTTATGTGTGAAATTGTAAACAATCCTTCAAATAAAGTGCCAATGGCATGAAACCTGAATGGAACTCACGTTTTAAAGTAAAATTCATCAGAAGGTTGTCCAGAAAAAAAAATTGGACACACACAAAAAACCTGCTGTGTGAAAAAGAGCAGTGAATACTTTGAAAAAAAGTGCATTTCAAATACACTTAAACATTTACCTCTCTCATTCAGTCATAATTAGGCTGCAAGACTGACTGAATGACAAACTGATCACAGAACATGTTTGTAAAGCTTTAAATGTTAACTGTTAAAAGCAATGTTATCAGCTTTTACCCCATTGGATTCAACGGAGACAAGTGAAGTCAATTAGACTTCTTGGGGGTCGAGCGTACTGCGCAGACTCAAACTGAGCTTGATGACGTAGATGTCACGTAAGCAACCTGTCTGACAATTGTAAGTCTTCTAATCGCTGTGCCAAGAGAAATCTGAATCACCCACCATATCTTGCAGACGTTGTTGAATAATTTTTGTTCTGTTGCTTTTATGGACTCTCTATGAGCTTCTCCCTTGACTTCATACCTCCACGTTCCCCTGATAGCCTCATAGACAGTAAAAGATTGCTTGAGCTTCTCCTCTTGTCCATACGGTAATTTTTCTACTGTGCGACAGAGTCGCAGGTTATGACGCAATTGTTAGCCTATTTTTACAAAAACTGCTTCTGCGGGGCCACAGCATAAGATACAACGTAATGGAGCCTTTTATACATTTTCGTGTTTCTTTAGAAATAATCAATGGACAAATGGAGTCTTTAAACACCTCAGATGTAAAGTTATTCGCTGTCAAAGTGACGCCAAAATGAATGGGAGTCAATGGAATGCTAACAGCAGGTGGGGGTCTGCTAGCCAATGGCGGTGCCCAGGGATGCTTCAATAAAATATGAAACCCTGCCCCCCTGGCTGAATGCTGCAGCGACGCTGTTCGGGAAGCACATGACATAAAACAAGGCCAGCTATTGGCTAATCTCTACTTCTGCTGTACTGGCTGAGTAAAACCTCCGGTGGCTCATTACTGCCACACTTTGGTCACCGCAGATTTAAAATATCCACGAAATGAGCCACTTACGGCAAATAAAAGTTATTTAGCAACTAATCGATGACTAAATTAGTTGACAACTATTTTAATAATCGATTTTAATCAATTAAATCGATAAGTTGTTTCAGCTCTAATCCAATCTACACAAATTTTTGACAACTCACTTTTGGTAACTGTTCATGTTAAATGAACTGTTTATCTAATGTATATTCATGATTACTTGTAAATTAGCTTGTAGAAATTCTCAGCATATTGTTTTGGTTTTAATGAGCACTGTTAATGCTACACAAATAATGTGGTTTTCATATTCAGCTTGTCAACAGTCTTTACAAAACATTAAAAATAATAGCCAAACAAAATTTTCTAAAATCAATAATTGCAAATCAATAATCATATAGGCCTACAAGCTGCACATTATTATATATATATATATATATATATATATATATATATATACAGTACAGACCAAAAGTTTGGACACACCTTCTCATTCAAAGAGTTTTCTTTATTTTCATGACTATGAAAATTGTAGAGTCACACTGAAGGCATCAAGGGCTATTTGACCAAGAAGGAGAGTGATGGGGTGCTGCGCCAGATGACCTGGCCTCCACAGTCACCGGACCTGAACCCAATCGAGATGGTTTAGGGGTGAGCTGGACCACAGACTGAAGGCAAAAGGGCCAACAAGTGCTAAGCATCTCTCGGGGAACTCCTTCAAGACTGTTGGAAGACCATTTCAGGTGACTACCTCTTGAAGCTCATCAAGAGAATGCCAAGAGTGTGCAAAGCAGTAATCAAAGCAAAAGGAGGCTACTTTGAAGAACCTAGAATATGACATATTTTCAGTTGTTTCACACTTTTTTGTTATGTATATAATTCCATATATAATTCCACATGTGTTAATTCATAGTTTTGATGCCTTCAGTGTGAATCTACAATTTTCATAGTCATGAAAATAAAGAAAACTCTTTGAATGAGAAGGTGTGTCCAAACTTTTGGTCTGTACTGTATATAATGTATAATATATACACACACACACACATATACATATATATATATATATATATATAAATAAATGTATATATATATATATAAATAAATGTATGTGTGTGTGTTTGTGTGTATATATATATATATATATATATATATATATATATATTAGGGCTGCAACTAACGATTATTTTGATAATCGAATAATCTGTCGATTATTTTTACGATTAATCGATTAATCGGTTTATGTACTTATATTTTAGTTTTTTCCATTTTTCCCCCAAGTAAATTATTAATAAATGGCCTTTATCATTCAGCATAGATTTAAGAGATTTTAACCATTTTGCACTGTCATATCCTCATCAAAAATATACCTGGAGTTGTTTTATTGTGTTAGTAATCCTTTGTCGAACTCTTCTGCAATCAGAACACTGACCCATACTCTAGCTAATTTCACAAGATTTCAAATAATGTTTTCACCATGGCAGTCCTTAGACCTCCTAAAGTAGTTTAACATCCTGAACAAAGCTTATTAAGGAATCTTTCCGAACATATTTTCACGAAGAATAAGGATAAAACAGAATAAAATTGCAGTACATTGTATTTTATTATTTACTGGGAAAAAGCTTTATAGCTTTTGCTGTGAAATTGTAAACAATCCTTCAAAAAAAGTGCCAATGGCATGAAACCTGAATGGAACTCACAATTTAAAGTAAAATCCATCAGAAGGTTGTCCAGAAAAAAAAATAGGACACACACAAAAAACCTGCTGTGTGAAAAAGAGCAGTGAATAATACTTAGAAAAAAAAGTGCATTTCAAATATCTACATTTACCTCTCTCATTCAGTCATAATTAGGCTGCACGACTGAATTTTGAACTGTTAAACGACAAACTGATCACAGAACATGTTTGTAAAGCTTTAAATGTTAACTGTTAAAAAGCAATGTTATCAGCTTGTATGACTAAACATTTGCAAACAACATTGTACTGAAGAATCTGCACAAATGAAAGTCTTAGGGGCCGTTCACAAATCGCGCCTAAAAACGCGTGGAAAACGCTAGGCGCACCGCTTTCTCCTTCTTTCCAAAGCGCTCGCGCAGAAGCGCCCCTGAGGCGTCTGCCTTTGCTAAGCAACCATGACGTGCTCTCTCCTTGAAGACGCGGAAATTTCAGCAAAGGATAAATGGATTTGCAGCTCAAAAAATCGCTTGCAGTAGCTCTGCTACTAAATTTATTTCAAAATGGAAATCCATATACAACTATGATCAGCTGTTCCTTTCATCTTGACTGAGCTTTTAACGTTGTTACGGGAAAGGATGAAGCTGATTGGTTAGTTCTTGTCACATGACCCGCGGTGCGGTTGCTGCATTCTGAAAAGTTGAGATGTTTTTAACTCGATGCGGTGCGGTGTTGGAAATAACGAACTTGAGCGCGCAAAAGACGCGATATGTGAACGTCCCCTTAAACAGTGCAGTAGTGCAGGTTACTCTTCTTTTTTTAAAGGCTCAATGTAAAGTACTCCCACATCACGCTGAATGCTGCAGACATAGACATCATATGATGTCTATGGCTGCAGAGACGCTGTTCGGGAAGCACGTGACATAAAACAAGGCCAGCTATTGGCTATTCGCTACTTCTCCTGTTGTACTGGCTGAGTAAAACCTCCGGTGGCTCATTACTGCCACACTTTGGTCACCGCAGATTTGAAATATGCACGAAATGAGCCGCTTACGGCAAATAAAAGTTATTTAGCAACGAATCGATGACTAAATTAGTTGACAACTATTTTAATAATCGATTTTAATCGATTAAATCGATTCGTTGTTTCAGCTCTAATATATATATATATATATATATATATATAAAATGTGCATACACTAAAAATATAAGCAAGTCATTCAGAAGCTGATTCCTCAAAGTGTAAACATCATTTTGTTTGCTTAAGTGGTCTGGCAACTTCAGGCTCAACTGGCATCAGTTTGAGGAGGCACCACCCACTTAGCTGTACAACAGAATCAAGCTCTTTTCTTTTTATTTCTAGTATATTTGCAATGAAATTATCTTTCACATACTCTCTTAGATCATTCTGTTTGAGTGGTACTGCTTAATGCTTTCATTTCAGTTCTAGCCATGTTTACTTTGTGCTCCTGGAAACAGTCGCCTAGACGTATCACATTCTCCTGAGGGGCTCACAACACAAACACCTCCTGCGTGAGGTATGAAATGATTATTATGGCATGACAAAAGTCACCAGCTAATAAGCAGGACTGTATTTCAATTATGTCCTGAAGGTCTCACTCTAAATATCTTCTGAGTGTGTGTGTGTGTGTGTGAGTGATGGAGAAACTTCTTAAAAGTGCCAGTTGGTTTACTGATCCCCTCTCTCCGAGGAATATGAGCGGTCTTCTGCCTGCTAGCGTCTCTTTGGTGTAATTGAAGCTGGTTTCGCATCTGCTGTGTGTGAGAGAGTGTTAATCAACACACACACACACACACACACACCTCCACACCCTGCACTCTTTCTTTAGCTCTAGAAGGAGATTACACAGATTAGCCTGCTGGATATTAGACTCCCTCACAGTTTATTTCAGACAAACACAAAAACAACACAAACAAACCCTAGTTATACTGTACGCTCCACACAAGCTTTATGTAACATTTTTATACCCACATGACTACTTCTACAACAGGTGTTGAGGAGGGTTACTCGAAGAGCTCTGACCCAACCAAAGATTTGTCTCTGCGTATCTGCTGCCAGGAGCTCTAGTCATCCCTGAGATTACCTGAAACATGACGCTGCGCTTGTGTCAACACAACACACTGACTAGACCTGATGTGTCAGGCACTGACTCACTTTTATCTGAACAAAACTTTTTTTACGCTGTTGTATTTATCATCCATGTCTGTCCTGTCTTAAAGGGGAAGCACATCATTTCTGTAGCACTTTCTAAATAGGTTGCCACTCCACTTATTCATCCACTGGTTGGACAAACAATTGGCCACATCCGCAACTCACACCAATATAAATAATATCATGCTAAAAAATATTCAGAAACAATGTTTATACACAGTGGAAAGTCTACCTACTCTTAAGTGGCAAATCACATTCACCACTGTCATTTAAATAGGAATCTTTTTGATTGGTAATTTTGTGTATGGGCAAAAGCTTTTCCCGTGTAGATTTTGGTCGTGTGGATTTGCCATATTGAGAAACAAAAAGCTGCTTGGTTTGTGAGCTGTGCTTCATTCGTTAAAAATAACCAATGGATCAATTTTGCAGAAATTTCACTAATGTGACCACACCTTTATAGTTATCTCTGTACATTAAAGTGCCCCTATTATGCCATTTTTAAGGTCGCTAATATTGTTTTATGAGTTATTTGATTTTACCTAATTTATTTAAGGATTCTTAAACGACTCGTGCAAAGCAGTTCAAAGAATTGATCTCTAAACCTCGCTGTGATTGGTCAGATGACGCAGTCCTTTGTAAAACATGACATTATGCAAATATGTTTTTTAATGCTATTCGTAAGACGGGAAGAAAGAGGCGAGAACCGCCGAACATTTAAATCAAACTTTAATAACCAAATAAACACAAAACAGCGCGACAGCCTCTCACGGACGACTGCCGCGCACAAACAAAACCAAAACACAAAATAAAACCCAGGACTGGTTCTCTCTTGTCCTTCACTGTCGTAACTCCTCTTTAATCCTTCCGGATCTCCTCCGTGGGACTCGAGACCGGTGAGTGGTGCAGGTGTCACTCATTTCCAATTACTCCACTGGCCTTGACCCGTTCCCACAGCTCTCGGCCCCGCCCCACTCGTCACGGTGTTACTTTGTGACGTAGAGCAATAACAGCAATAACAGATTTGAATTCCTGACGACTTGTTTAGGTGATTGCAGATATTTTGCAGATTGCAGACATATTGCAGATAGTTTATGTTCACATACAGCTACATGACACACTGCATGAAGGTAATCATTCGAAAAGGAATAATGGGGCACTTTAAAGCAAAAGCAATTAGTAATGGGCATTTTTGTGATTTTGATCAACATTAGGTTTAAAAAACGAGTACTTGAGTATTCAGGGGAAGGGTATGGCCATAATGGAGATAATGAAAATATCTGAAGACTTAAGTACAAAAAATGTATATATTTTTATAAAAATATGACATGAAAACCTTTCTATGAAAACAATTATTTAGTGATTAGAACACTGTTAGATTATGATTATGATGCAGCAATGTTATAAAAAAATAAGCATTTAAAAAAGAAATAGCTGCCTAAGGCAAAGCTGAAGAGTTGCTTTATCCCAATAAACTGAAGCCCATTCTATGACACATCCTGTGATAATAATCAGATAACTTGGATATATAACATAGACGTAACACTACAACTTGTAGCCTATCTGCAGAAAATGATTCCAATGCCAGTGAAAGGGCGCAAGAGAAAGAGCTACTGCCATGATGCGCTTTCATGACAGCGTGCTGCTGAAGCACAGACAAGGATAGCAGATAGAATTTACTATAGATTTCACATTCTATAAAGGTCTAATTATAATTTTATGTTTATGACAGATTTGTGCTCTATTTTCACCTATATTATCAAGTGATTCCTGAAATCTCCTGTGCATTTTCGAAGCCATAAGAAGTACAAAAACTGCTGCTGAACAAACATATAAAAGCAATATGACGATCGGTCAATCTCGGACATTGCATTTGAGCATGAAACTAAACACTGGTAATATGCATGGTGCTAAATGTAAATATCCCAATGCCTCCTATATTAGATTAATCAGATATGTATGGTAGCTAACCCAGACATTATTACTGTACTTGACATTGAAGCCATGCTTCTCTCTCTTCTCACCTCTATACTTTGGAATGCATTTTGTGACCAACTAAACAATCAAAGCTCAGGGTGCCATCCAAAGTGCTGCTATAACCAATCAGAAAAAAAGATATTTTTCCTGATCGACCGTCATTGTCACGGCCGAGTACTCACTCTATCACTGTTGCACATAAAAGCAATAGCTTTTATCATAATTGTATTACCTTTATATGACTTTCTTCAATTAAACACAAACTGAGATGCAAAATATTCAGACTGTGAATGGCTACCGTCAAGCTCTGAAATGGAAAAACATAAGAAATAAAAATATCATACAAGTGTGCACTGTATTCCAAGGCTTCTGAAGCCATGTACTATAGGCTATTTTCTGTGACCCAAAGACACATGAGATCAAAGCCAGGTGACATCAATAATCTCATGACATTTCAACACAACCACAAGAACTAAAGTTACATTTGATACTCACAGAGATGGGGTATATTTGTAATATCCTTTGACTAGCCACCAGTTAGTAATTGAAAGGCTTCGGAAGGCTTGGAAAGAGGATTAATTAATTCATTTTGAAGATTTTTTGCCTTTGTCTATAGAGGAAAGAACAGATAGAAAGAGATGGGGATGATGAGCTGCTTGACTTGTTTGTCTCAATTTGTCACAATTTCCTTTGTATGGAAAATTTGTCATACAGAAAATTTGAAAAAAGTCAAAAAAAAGTTTTTTTTAATAACAATATTCATTTCTGAGTGAATTAAGGAAGAAAACACGCTGAACAGAATTGCACAGTTCACCTTCAAAATTTTCCCCTAGAGCCAATAGACAAACTACACCTTATTCTTTCTCTTCCTCTGAAGGAGGAACAACAATAAACTTTGCCATGACTTGACTTGAGATGGGGGCAGAGAAAGAGAGAAAGAAAGGGAGTGGGGGAGCCTAAGAGGGGAGAGGAGGGCAAATCTTAAAAGGGGAATGGTGAATGAGTAACAGCAGCATGACAATAGCTGTGAAAGCATGAATACTGGCCTGAGCCGAGGGGGTGACGGAACAAAAACACACGGGCCAGAGTGACTCAACACATTCAAAAGAGCACTACTGGAGGCAAAACGTAAGATTGTGTGTTTGTGTGTGTGTGTGTGTGTGTGTGTGTGTGTGTGTGTGTGTGTGTGTGTGTGTGCGTGTCTTGCCTGGCACACGAGTGCTATTCAAGAACATCAGTAAATTTACCGTAAGAAAAAAAGCTTGTTTGACCTCACTGCCACTTTAGAGAGCACTTTGGAGTGCACTGACCAAATCGATCAAAACACAAGTGTGCCACATCTTTTCATTATTCCTTGCTGCACTATAAAACAGAGGTTTATTTCTAGACCTCAGTCTCCAAACAGGCTCTAACATATCAGTAATGCAATCATATACAGTTCAAACACCATAATCCAACAGGATAGTTCTGATTTATACAAGCTTTTAGCTAATGTCAAGGTCCAACGGCATAAAGGCCAGTCTGAGTTACTTCAGAAAGCCTATTCGAGCATTAGCAATTTTCTGTTGTAGTCCTCTGAGCGAATCCTTTTCAAACTAGATTTTCAGCTCTGAGGAAAATGTGAGTGGTAACAAAGCAAATCTGGCTTTCATTTCACTTGCATTTTAATGTAACAATTATTTTAACACTTTTAAGGAAGCACCAAATAATGAATGCTAACTATTCATCATTACCTACAATGTATTGTTTATATGCAACACATAATAAAGTAACCAGTCCTAGTTTATTTTCAGATGTTTTTCTTTTTTTTTTTTTTTGAGGCAGACAGTCTGTCTCTCTGGTCACATTCAAATTCAGTTCAATGAAATTGTTTGGTTATGTTTGACATTTTTGTTTTCTTTGTTTGATTTTGTTTGTGTGTGTGAATGAGTATTCTGTTTGTTTTATTGTGTTTATTTTTTTTATTTGTTCTTCGTTTTGTTATTTTGTTTTGTTTGTTTTATTTGTGTGAGAGTATTTTGTTTGTTTTTGTTGTGTTTATTTGTTTTGTTTTGTTATTGTTTTGCTTGTTTTTATTTGTGTGTGAGAGAGTATTTTGAAAGACAGATCAACAAGCCACTGGATTTAAGCGGTCATAAATGTCACAAAACATGCAAACATGTTATATTGTCAAAGTTAAATTTTTATAGATTTATTCAAATTGGAACTATAAGCAACAGTATTTGTGATGGTTTTGCAGATGCATTGTTAGGGAGTGTCTAATCTCATCTGTGTGAAGCTTTGCCACTGACATTAATCATTCCACTTTTGGGTCTATGGGGCAGTACAGCCAACAACTCTGTCTTCAAACGCTCTTAATGAACAGAGGGGTCTGTGTGCATCCTGTTTAATCCACGGTCAATGGCCCAGCACTTAGACTACAGTATTATCTTTGTCTTTAAACATTGATGGAGGCCACAGAAGGTCAAACTGATGGATTTAACCAACCAAACATTTAGGGGCCCCCGAGATATACCACACAACTCCTTTTGTGTTCAATTACATAGACACCTCAATTACCTTTAAACCTAATCATTTTCCTCTTCTCTCTCTAAACAGTTTTATTAAAATCCTAATAAAACATCAATATGTTTACTGCTGTTTAACAGACCTTCTAAACTGACAAGCAGTAAAACAACCACAAAGAAAGTTCATCCGCAGCCATACGGGGTTAAGATTCTTTAGAGCTCAATGAGTAAATCGATGGTTATCAGGCTCTCTGCAAAAGAAACCACTAACGCTTGAGTTACCAGCCTGAAATATATTCAGATGACATGACTGGTGATGTAAGTACTTCACACAACAACACAGAGAACATGCATGGAACATCAGCATTGATCATCCTTCTGAATTATTCTTTTTAATGCAAACAAATGAACTGAGAAAAAAACCATTTGCTGCTGTGTGTGTGTGTGTGTGTGTGTGTGTGTGTACCAGCATCTATGCAAACGTTCCAAGCAGGCAGGCAAAGTTGTGTTGGAAAAGATCTTTGTATCAACAGCAAACTCAAGGATCTGTTTCTATACCCCATCAACACAACTAACTTATGACACAGATTTGTAATGCGCAGGTTTGCGAAGGTGGAAGCATGTCTCGCGGTGCAATTAGATTATGTTGTGCTGTTCTGAGCCCTTGATCTCATGCTGTGGAGGAGGTTCAGCGGTGACTCAAGAAGTCTCAACTCTATACAGCAGGAGCTTGTATCTGTTACACAAGACCGAAGAAACTAGACAAGTGCGGTGAAATCCATCTCACACAACCAAGACGAGGTTAGCGGATGTGTTCTGTCACCCTAACAACCAAATCATCATGTGTCAAAACAAACACAATGCAGTCAATTAGCGATCAACCCAGGCATAGTTTTGTTTATTGAAAGGTACAAAAGCTGTCACTGGGGCAGTACCTTTTCAAAAGCTACTCCTTTGCATCCTAAGCATCCATATTGGTACATTGAAAGTACACAGTATTACTACCTACCTAAAAAGGTATAAAAAATTGTATGTAATGGAGATGTTTAGAATGCTCGCCTATTTGTGGTATTATTGTGAGAGCTTTCGCAATTTTTATTTGAAATGCACGTTTGAGCTCTTTTGTTGAGCAAATAGATTTTCCGCTCTGAAGAATAAAGATGGTGTGTTTCACCAATGTCTGAATAACCCTGAAAGATGCTAATTTTTAACAGTATTTGCTAAGGCAAGTCACATTAGTGAAATTTCACACAAAGAAAGATTCCTTGTCAGTATTATCAGCAGTGTAGCGATGCATGAAGCAGAGCTCAAGCGAAAGTCAAACCACGCAGCTTTCTGTAGATCTACGTACACTCAAATCCACCAATGCGACTTAAATGTATTGCAAAATCTGCATGGGGAAATTTTTCATCTCTCATTAATTTGTTAAGTGTTATTATTAATAATGTGTGTTTATGATGAACTGGATTAGATTGATAAATCATGAACATCCCTCCTAGCAACCACGCAAAACAAAGTAGCAAGCACATAACAGCACAGATTCGACTCGGAACACCTTGGCAACTGTCTGGCAAACAAACAGCCTCACATTGTGGAGTTCTGCACAGGCAAGCACAGCTTTGACCCAACTCACTAAAAACCATCATCTAGCAGACTAGCACTATCTGTCAGTGTGATAAACCTCAATGTTCTCTCTCTAGATAATCTGCACCAGAGGTCTGATGTGGTATGACTCTAGTCTCAACCAAACAATTAGCAAGTTCTGAAGTGCGCGCACACACACACAAACACAGTAATTGGCCCCCGATGCCTCTCTAAAGCCTAATGGGAGATGGCGATTCTGCCAGCTGGACACGCTTCCCGTTACATATCTTATCAGGAGTCGGTGTTCATCAAACAGTTGAATCTCAATCAGATTTGCACTTTTCGCACCCTATCGAGTATGATTATGTGGAACCTGGAAAGGAGAGAAGCAGATATATTGAAACACCATATGAACTGTGTGTTCATTAAACCATGTGGCACGTGTGCAGTGAGATACCGCGCCATGTGTGCATGTATGCATTGTATTTTTCTTATTTTTTGCTGTATTATCAGCAACACAAAAGCACAAAGCAGCATCAACTCAACTCGATTGTTTAGAATATTAAACATGCAAATGAGTTCATTTTTAGATAAACAGAAGCATGTTTTTTGTGAAGTAGAAGTAAATACTGTGTAAAATAGGTAACAGGCAAAGAAATGTACATATTTTGGTAAAACTACTATATACTGTAATATACTGTAATATGGAGCCCTGCACATGACATTAAGGTAAAAATTTAAATTAAATTAAAAATTAATATTAAATTAAATTTTGTTTGCAATCTTGAAAACTGAGACAAAGTTACCGAATCCAGTACTGTGAATGCACTAATTTTTTTTATTACACTCCATAAACAAAGCATACTTGTGCATGTATCAAGCATACAAGAGCCAGCCGTCGCAACAACTAATCTCGAAAAATACGTTGCATAAAAGTGTCACAGCAAAAATAGCTCTGACAATTATCTGCATTTTTCACACACACATATACATACATATATATATATATATATATATATGCACTCCAGACCTAAACATGCCCTCTCGCATACACACTCACGCAAATAGAGTCTCCAACAGCTGGCACTAAAAGAAAGCACACACACTTATACGAAACACAGCTGGCGAGCACTCAAAACAAAAATGACACAAAACAGACAACCAACACACACACAAACTTGAACTTTTGCCTAGCAGAGCTGAATTCATAAATAAGTCCTTCACTAGCTCTGAATCTGAGAGGCTCATTTGCATAGGAAAAATGACCTACTGTTCTATATTCAGTAGTAATGCACAGGGTTGACCACATCCTAACACAACAGGAAATATTTTATGAAAAAAGGACTACTCGAATGACCCATAAAACACAAGGGACCATCTAAAAAGCTCAGTGAGCTACCTAACTTTTTATTTTTTAAACATTATACAGCTAAAAAGATGCTGCGAGGTTTCTTGCTAACAACAAATGTGAGAAGATTTTGTTGTATGGACATGCTGATTTGTTGCATAACCCACATGAGTAAGTTACATGCATCAACTCTGCCATGAAATGGTCATTGTGTCACTGTGTACGTATACGGGATCTGCTGTTTGCCTGATTGGGAAAGGCAGTCAGTGTCATTTTTACGTCCTTGTTATCACTTTATGACACGAACGTGTGGGTGTGTGGACTGAACCCTTCAAAATGTTTTAAGATCTAAAAAGAACCTCTTTGATGAATGACAACATTAAAAAAGTACATGATAGCATGAAAGCAATAAAAAGTACATTTAAAAAAAAAAGGGAAGAAAACAAAAAGCCAAACTCTTTATCTGGAAAAATGATGCGCTCAAAAACTATCAAAACATTAGTTGTATCTTTGACAAAGATGTTGCAAAACCACTGTTCTACAACAGAGATATATTGATATATCTATATACTGGAGATCGGTTTCCAAGACTGGGATAAAAAATGTGTTTTTCTAAAACACTGTGGGAGAAATCATGCATTTCTGTCGAAATTTGTTCAGTTAAATCGAGTCATAGTTTCCGCAGATCATCTGCTCCCATTCTGTCATCATCTACCCACCCTCACCAAACTCTATATGACCCACAGAGCACAAAAGTAGATGCAATGAAATGAAATAAAAAAAGACTTCAGTGTTGTTCACTGAGCCAAGGTCCAAAGTGTACCTCTGGACTAATAGTTTTTAAATGATTTTAATAGGGATTACTTTCACAATGTCTTAAGGAACTTTAAAAGCTTTAAAGTTTTAGTATAATGGACTTTCAACAGAGGGACAGAAATCTACTTTTGAAAAATATCTGCATTTCCGTTTCAGAGATGGAATTCTTACAGGTTTGTAACAATGAGGGTTAGTCAGGCAATTTCTATGGAAGCATATGGGTAGCATTATTCAATTTGGAATGTAATATGCATAATGTGCACATTGAAAATGCATTCCGAGCCGATCATGTCTCCGCTCCCTCGCGCCATGTCAATCAGTGCGTGAACAAGGCGGGGCTTGCAGAAGGTCAAGAGACTCAATACTCAAGAAGAGGATTCAAGTGAGAGAACATGGACAAGACCGTTGGTCCATGTACGTTTTGATCATTTCGGTTTATGGCTTCAATATTTCATTCGCACTTGTGGGCATTTGGTGAAATATTAAAGTTCTAGTCTGTGTCAATTACTCTCATAATAAATAATAATAATAATGTTAATAATGGTATTTTTCGGTATAAGTTGCATCAGTCCAAAAATACGTCATGACGAGGAAAAAAACATCTATAAGTCGCAATGGACTATAAGTCGCATTTATTCAGAACCAGGAGAAAACATTGCCGTCTACAGCGAGAGGGCGCTCTGGGGTAGGCTACAGGAGCACTGAGCAGCATAGAGCTAATTTTACTATTTTTATTTCAGAAATGTAACTATATTAATTTTTACAATTATTTATTAATGTCACACACACATACCTAGTGCCTTATGACTTAAAAGATGAGAGTGGTAAATTTTACAGACATGGAACTGTTCAGTCTATTATTGATTTTTATTTCCACTTCACTTTTATCCAAAGAGAGAGAACTATTTGCACTGTATTTATCAGTGGGACAATATTTATGCAATACTACAACCTAGAAATAATTTGCAGGTCTCAGCAGCACGAATTATGTGCCCAGCAACATCTGATTCAAATATTATGCTAATTAACAGTGAGCGGTGGTTTCAGACATTACAGTGCTTCACTCGCACTGACACTTATTCTGCCTGAAAGAATGAAAAGACCGAGCTGAAGATGGAGCGATTCGACCAATCAGATGAAAGCAGCGTTTCAGCTCCGCCCACAAGTGCGAATGAAATATTGAAGCCATAAACCGAAATGATAAAAACGTACACAGACCAACTGCCTTGTCCATGTTCTCTCACTTGAATCCTCTTCTTGAGATTTGAGTCTCTGACCTTCTGCAAGCCCCGCCTTGTTCACGCAGTGATTGACATGGCGCGAGGGGGCGGAGACGTGATCGGCTCGGAATGCATTTTCAATGTGCGCATTGAATTTTGCTACATTCATTGCGGGACATAGAATGCAAATGCAATCGTAAGTGTCTTGACTGTGAGTGTTAATGCATTTAAGAAAAATAGCATTAAAATGATAATTTTGCCACAGTTTTAACTTGAACATGTTATACATATCTAATCATTTCTGTAATACATTTTCATTTTAATTTTGCAACTTATAAAGCGTTCAAATTAGTATTCATTTTACATATTAAAACTGGTATATGAAATGGCAAATGAAAATTATGTAATTTAATTTTCATTTTCATTTTGCACCAAACGTTGCACAAATGTATTGGAAAATGTAAATGTAAATACAGAAATGCATTTTCATTTTACATAATGCATTGTCATTTTGCATATTACATTCCAAATTAAATATAGCTACCCATATGCTTCCATAAATTTCAAGTTTTCCTTTCTCTTTGGAGTGTTAAAAACTGATTGTGCATGGATAAGATTCCTTAAGTTGCAAAGACTAAAGTCTCAAAACAAAAGAGTTCAGTCAGCTGTCTTAACCGTGGCTTGTGTACTGCAAACACATGGGGGAAGTTGTGGCCTAGTGTTTAGAGAGTTTGACTCCTAACCCTAAGGTTGTAGGTTCGAGTCTCGGGCCGGCAACACCATGACTGAGGTGCCCTTGAGCAAGGCACTGAACCCCCAACTTCTCCCCGGGCACCGCAGCATAAATGGCTGCCCACTGCTCCTGTTGTGTGTTCACCGGCGTGTGTGTGTTCACTGCTGTGTGTGTGCACACGAATTCTGAGTATGGGTCACCATACTTACCTGTATGTCACATCACTTTCACATGAGCTACATCACTGTTTTGGTCACGTTCCCCTTTCGGAGTTAAACTGATGGTAAAACTAAGGACATTATTAACTGTCTTAACATTTATTTTGAAAGATGAAGCTCGTTATTATAGAAAGGGGCGTTACATTTCCGGCGAGTACTTGCGGTGTTCGGCCAATCACAATGAACTGGGTCGTTTGGCCAATCAGAGCAGACTGCTCTTGTCGGAAGGAGGGACTTTCTTGAAAATTATGCATTTAAGAGAGGTGGAGTATTTGTACAGTATTTGAAAAATAACGTGTTTTTTTTTTTTTTTACATTAAAGCATGTCAACATATTCTGTTACACCAAATACACAAAATAATGATGTTTAAAAAAAACATAATTTGACCACTTTAATTTCCCCTCATTCACAGCAAGAACGATAACTCTATTCGCATCCAAAGCAACAGATAACAATGTTCTGTTTATTATGTAGGTGCGCTGCAGTTATGTCATGTAGCTGCTGCCTTTAATGCTCAAGCTCTTCAAAGTCAGGTGGATTCCAACAGGCTGTCATTGTTTTTATCTTTCTTTCACACATGAACCATAAGCATTTACCCATATGAAAACAATATTATCTTTATAAAAGAACATCAAGACATTACTAAATGCTATCTGCTTTAAGCAGTTTGTTCCTTGTTGTTGTTTCATACAATTACTGAACAAACAGGCAACCGAATCCCAGGCAAAACTGCAACACAGCTCTGAATGTATGCCAAAAAACTAGACAGTTATTAGACCAATATCCAGACAGTCCAGACTTGCACTGCCACAGACACAGCCGTGCCTACAGGCTAATGTCGGACAGGAAACATTACTGATGGGGGATAACAGATCAATGCAAATAAGCCATGAGGAGAGTATCTTGCAGAATATAATCTAGGCCATCTTCAGAAAACCTTTTGAAAAGCATCCAACCGACACCAAATTTAAAACCTCTTTTGATGACCTGGATAAATGGGAATCTACACCCGACCAAGAAAGGAGAGAGATAAAAACCTAGAGGGCTAACAGGAATGGGAAAAGCAAGGGGGAGAGGGAAACCTGCCTCAGACAATGGAGGAGGGGTCTTGCCGAATGGACTCCAGTTGGGGGGAAAGAGGAGGGTCCCTATTTCAGCAAAAATATCACAACAATGGGAGCAGCCCACAAGCCCGTTTTATCAAAAAAAAAAAAAAAAGGAAAAAAAGGACTCTCTCACTCCCCTCTTTCTCTCAGCTGCTGTGGGGCTTAGTTGTGGTATGGAGTGTGTGTCTCTGAATAAAACACTGCCCCAAGCATGGTCACAAGAAACAAACATTTTCCTCTAATGCACACACAAAAAAACATTCACGGTGATTTCATTTGGAGGTTCCCTCTTGGTCCCAATGTTCCTCTTAGAGCTGTAATTTCAAATAACCAAATTTATTCCACTTCTCCGATGAAAACAAACTCAATCCGGGATGTCATCTCACCCTAAAGTGCTGAGGCACAGTCTAGCTTGTCTTATTGTTGTAGGGTGAAGTCAACAGCGGCGATATTATTACTCTGGTTATGAGTGTGGAGGTCTGTTTTAAAGGGGTCTTGGTGAATTGATGGGCCTGAGCTTTAGATCTGGGCCTCCAGCAAGACTGAACCCCTGACCTTCCTGAGGGAAAGTTAGTCCAGACTGGAGCTTCGGGAGAGTGAAAGAACAAACCAAGGCCCAATCCTTGCCTCCTTAGGCCTCCTAGCAAAAGAGACACTATCATCTTCCACCTACCTTCAAGTACACACTGCAACTTCAACCAGTAATATGTGAGCAACACCTAGTAATCATTCTCTACCTGATGTTAGGTGTGTCTGGGGAACATGATTATTATGGAAGGATTTTTTATACACTGGATCTATGCTTGGATTTCTAGCCTTTTTAAATGGAAGTTTCAGGCCTAGTTCTGTTGAAATGTTCCACACCCTCGGACGGATCCCAAACTGGTGCTTGTATTTTGGAGAGTCAGATGTACAGTACGGTTGTCAAGGCAACATGGTTATCCATGCAGAAAACTGATGTGGAAAAACCTCTACAGAAAAATATTCGACCATCTAAAATATCTAAAGACACGGCTTAATACACTAAGCCACAGAGTACAAAACTCAAAGAGCATTAATTTCCTACTGGAGATGCTCATTCTTGCCATTAATTATGCTGCATTTCATTTAATGAACTCGAAACAATTCTCATTCATGTCCTTAACAATGGCATACCAGAGCACAATGACTTAGAAAACGTAGGCCTCTTCCTCGCTCCAAAAAAATGTGTTTAGTTCAGTAGCTTTTGCAACAACTGTCTTTTTCCAGCATCACTCATAATAAACTCAGTTTGGACATGTGCCGATAAAAAAAAGCATGTTCAGTTACAGTGAACACTCTAAAAGCCTGAATGATACAGCCATTTGCCAGTTTGCCAATTTCAAATATTGGCTTAACTGGGTTATGATCATCTTAATAATGCATTTAAAATTACATTATCGGTATGTGAATATCAGAAATGCAGGTGGTTTTAGTACCGTTTAGTATAATTCATAAGTTGTAAATGCATTTGAGTAGCTAAATATTCCAGCTGTGGGTAACAAGTTACAAAAAAATGAGGTACAAGAACTGAAATGACAGTAAATGCCACTAACAGATAGCATCTAAGCTAGCTCAGTATAACTAACTGGTATTAGACTGCAGACCATGTGCGTGTGGGGGTTTGCATGGCTCAAAGACAAACTGCTTTATACCCACTTTGTGTAAGAGGAGCAGCAGATGGTCTTATTAGTGTTGCTGGCAAGAAGATGGATCTCAATACCAATGAGAGTGCACGCAAAAGAGCCGTCTACAACAATATCATTTTATAATATGACCAGTTCTGCGAGGTTTTCTCTGCTCTCAGATCAAATAGTAAAGTTGTACAGTGGGTCTGTGGTAAGATGGCTTAGCCCGAGAGCAGCTTCCACCTCGACAACAGGAAGAGAAGCGCAGCGCAGATGTCTTCAATCTCTAAAGCAAACACACCGGCCTCAAACTCAACAACCTGTCTTTAAAAACACAATAAACTGATGTACGGGCAGTGATTGAGTTCTTTAGGAACGAAAGTGAGGAGTAAAATGAACTTATCAGACGCTCCGCTTCCTACAAACATCTCTAAAGTGAAAGATCCGCTTTTTCTGGGGCGGGCGTGATGATGGTGGTGCTGGTGCAGCCCTGTAGAAGGGGCGCAGGTGAAGACCACACTCAAACAAAGGACATTAAACGCACTGGTACATCCCCCCCCCCCCCCCTCTCATCCCGTGAGCGCTTTCTTGAAGTCTTACCTGCGTGTGTAATGTCGGACAGGTCGTAGTTCTTGGCGGTGCGGGGGAACTCTTTGAGTTTGCGGTTGGAGAGGATGAGCGCTCCACAGGACGCAGCCTCTTCCAGCGCCTTCTCCACGCTCCTGCTGGCCGCTACGGTCGCCGGCAGCTGAGCTCCATCCCCGGCAGCCATCAAACACTAAATATTACCCAAATCTTACTCTGTACTGTGACAATCAGCCGTCCTAAACCTCCATCTCATCCGAGGCCGATCTAATAACGTTACACCCCAGAAAAGTAAGTTGTTGTACTCCAGAAGTGAAGTAAAATCCAGTGACTGATCAAAGTTGCGGTGAGTTGACAGTCCTTGTGCCGCAGCGAGCCGAAGACACTCACAGAAGGGGCGGAGCTTGCGGATTGAGCAAGTCTTGATTGACAGGACGGACACACCCAATACGAGCTCGGGAAATGAACACAAAAGCGCTGCTCTCATCTCAAAGGGGAAATGATAAAAAAAACAATTTGGACGTTCGGAGATTTTATTCAAACTTTACAAGCGTCACTACTGAAACCGAAGAAGTTTTCGCATTGTTTGCATACCGATAGCAGGACTGACAAGGTTCAACAGTAAGAGGAAGCTTCTAATGGATATATCACAAAGCATTTCCCCTACTTCAAGATCCATTAAACCTTTCTTTTACTGTCTATGATTAAACCATGTACACTTAGAGAGAGGAAATGAAGGACATAAATATTGCATTAACGTTATAGCATTAGTTCACCCTTAGTTTGCTTTATGGGTGTGAAACCAACAATACTGAGATAAAAAAAACACCATTGCTGGTTCTAGTTTTTTTATCTTTATTTTACTTTATATTAGTAATTACTTTATATTAAAACCTTAATAGAACTTTTATTAACTCTAAAAACATTTATTTGTAAGCCTACAGTATACAAAAGCTTGATATCTCTATTAACCTTTGAGTCATTAAAATCTACACGTACTGTAAAGCCATTTGAAATTTTGTGGAAATAAACATTCATATAACAAAAATAAATCTAAAACATTTATCTAAAAATATATATTTTTAAGTGAAATTAAAAATCAATCCCATAAAAGTTGCTGAAAAGGTTATACATCCATAAACTGTAATTTTTAGAGTTTTTTTTTTTTTTGTATAATGTATAAATGAGGTCATTATTTGTTTTTTTCAACCATGTTGTAATATTATGTTGGCAAGTTTGCCCGTATAGTACACAGAAAGCTTTCACAGAGTTATTGCTTACCCATGCATGCTTAATGTCTATCTGTTTTTTTGTTCAGTGTTTCTGAGTTCAGTGTTTTAGGCCTGACAGGGACACAAAGTGGGTCACAAAATTATCCACTGTGTCATTACTCCCCATGGAACAAACAGAGAGGAAGAGAGGGACTGAGTGAGTCCAGAGGAAGAGAAGGGATGAGAGGCCGTGAGAAAGTGTGAGGTCATAATCACAAATCTGTGTGAAGCCCCGTGATCTGATAGGAATATGCAATAAAACTACTAGTTTATTAAATAAGAATTGAAACACTGATTTAAGTCTTAACTGTACACGGTAAAAAATATTTTTGATGTAAATTGAAAAAAAAAAACTTTTTTGGAGTACATTTTACAAGAATTTCTATTTCAGTCTTTCTACTTTGAATATACACAATTAATTCAATGTGTTACTTGACACCTCTTCCATTTCCTGGCAATTTCTGAGTGAAAACTGTTTCTACACCACTCATTTTTCAGTGTAGTCTCTAATGTAATTGTGAGATTCTTGTGTTATTTTCTTGGTGGCATTTAATATAAATGACAAAGAGGCTCACAATATTACTGACACTAGAGTTATTTTATTTATTTATTCATTTGTTTGTTTGTTTGTTTTAGAGAACCACTTATTTAAAATAATATTTAAAATAATATAGTATAATAATAAATAATTCAGACTAAAGAGATTCTTTGGAAAATTATTGTGTGGCATGATGTGGTTATTAAATTTCTTTCCAAAATTCCCTTTCTGGTGTTGTCAAGAGTCATATCAGGGCAAAAATCCCCGTTAGCAGGCTGAAAATCCAAAGTTGATAAAAGAAGTTTAGTGCAAGGATGCATCCAGTATAGCCCTGGTGTCTTTGTGTAGAGCTGTGTAACAGCGTCCCCTGGCGTACAACTCAAAACAGAGTGTGTGGCAGAATGACTCAGAAAAACAGCCTACTTCATTTCAGAATATTTTACTTCAAATCTTTTTTTTTCTTTCTTTTTTTTCTTTTTGGTATTTTGTGTGACCCATTTCAGAATACTTTAACAGTAGACATTTGTAATCAATTAACATTTCTTATTTTTTATTGTTATTTAATTATACTTTAGTTCGTCTCCTATTTAACTGTTATGATTATTTTATGATTTAAAAAATGTCACTGTGTATTAAATGTGCTGTATACATAAAAATGAATAGGCTTGCCTTACAATATTGGCACTGTCTGAAAACATAACCTGTTTTTTAAACAAAAAATCCCAAAGTTATCACACCCCTCAGGTCAGGGGCTTCATGCATTCATGATTTTTGAGGGGGCACATTTTTTTGGGGGGGGGGGGGGGGGTGTATAAGTCATTCTACGACAGCACTGTATAACAGATATAGGCTTATTTTGTTATTATTTTTTTCCCTTTTTATTCAAAACAATTCCAAACATGCTTAATATATCAGGAAATATCTCGTTTCTCAAATATGTGCAGGTAAACGCGTTTTGCACCTTTATAGATTGCTATTTGATCAATATATGGAAATGTAGTGTAATCTATTAACTACACATAAAAACCTGACTTTTTACTTAAGTGCCATATCATGCCATAAAATATTTTTAATACGACTGAATTTGCATTTAATGTAAATTTTAATAACAATATTGTAAGATACTTATTTTAACACTTTCATTTTACAGAGAGTAAAGAACATTTACATTATCAAAAAACATTTTCATTCAGTCTAGCCAGAGTTCAGGCACTCTCAAAAATTCCCATTAAAATCACTGAAGCACTTTACATTATGAAACGAATATCTTACTTACATTCGTACGCACATCTGCACTTTTTGTTGTTTCTGATGAGAGAATTCGCTAAATAATTCAGTCAGCGAGCAAGTGAACAAAACTTTTCAGTGATGACTCTTCTGGACGTCTTTGATTGGCCATTGCATCCATAAGCGCAACAGAATAGTTTCTGATTGGTTATCATGAAGCGTTGTACGAACGCGTCTGTCTCTGGCTCAGCGCCAGCCAGCGAACGCAGATTTGAATTTAGTAGCTGATGCTGTGCACTGAACGATCTAATCACACCGCTGTGATTGTATCAAATATATAAAAAATATTATTCTACAATTTTTTTTTTTTCGTTTGGAAGCTGCATTTAAAATCCACTTGGCTCAGAAATCTGAGGGGGCACGTGCCCCCTCACTTCGAATGGGCACGACGCTTCTGCCTCAGGTTCACCTTCATGACGCTGGCTTTCAGAGGCACAGCTGTTTTTCAAAAGTACAAGGGTTTGCTCAGTGCAGTGCGCCTTTAAGCAGCAGCGCTTCTCTGATTGGTTGTATTTGCTCACGTGAGCATTTCCTCCTCCGAAGGGGTAGACTAGTGCAGAGTACAGTGGTCTCGAGGTTACGGGATAAGGTAAGACAAATGTTATTTCAGCACGTTCAAACTAATGATATGAAAGTAGATCCTTCTGCACCTTTCAATGCTCTTTTTAAAACATTTTCTTTACTGTTCATGTGTAGTGAAATGACGTTAGCCAGCTTGCCAGAATAGTAATCCATGGCTGGAGGTGCTCGTGTTTATCTTGATATTGTGACATGCAGCCTATTGTGATGTGTATGCAGGAAGAAATGTTATGTTCCAAAAAACTTTTTTGTTCTACAGAAACAATTCAAATTCCTTGTAAATGGCCTTTGTAAATGTGGTGGTATTGTGTTTGAGCTGTTTAGTGACAGAGAGTTTTGTAACTGACATTGAACTTTGCATTGAGTTGGCCTGATAACTAGATCACAGGTATTATAACCTCGCAGATTACAATCCTGCAAATGACACATGATGTTTGGGAAATTAATTATACATTAATCACATAAAGAGTATTGCAAAAACTGAGCTAAAGTCTATAGCAAATAATGTGCAAAGAAATAATGTACAGTTCCAGCAGTTGTCCTGAAAGAAAGGGTAACATAGGAAGAGGATTGATGACCTGAATGTCATTAACATTACAAGGGGCAATCGTTGATTCAGACATACTAAACATACTGCAACTGCGATAGCTTAAGTTACTGCAATATCCATTTTCTTCTTTTCAGAAAATCATGACAGTTATCATTATCTATGTTGTGAACATGATTGATCAGGTCATGTTTGTTTTTTTCTTCCTGGAGGTTTTAAAGTGCCTTTGTGTCAGAACATGAGTGCCCCAGCCATCACAGGTGCTAAACACGTTTTGGGAGAGAAAATGGATGAGGGCATCCCAGACTTTCCCAGCGGTCCACTAGATATCTACAGGAGGAAAGCATCCTTCAGCTGGAAGGAAATGTTGCAGTTTCTGGAGGGTGATGAAATCATTGCATTCAAGGTAAATGTTTATTACATAAAGTACATCTGTCCTAACAACCCCATGGATATAGTGTCCATAGTCCATTTAGTTCATACAAGGAAAACTCTTTAGACTGAGCTGAATTTCCGATGAATGCTTCAAAACATTTACAAATATTCTGTTTATTCAGCAGTTCAGAGCTTGTTTCAAACATGCCAGGTCATGTGATTTAATCAAGCAAGGCTTTGTCACGATATTCTATTTCAAACTTTAGATTCAAAGCATTTATAAATTCTGATACAAATACTGTTGATCTGGTCAACTCGTGAATAAATGTCTAATGGTTTTAACAGTTTATTTTGTTTTTTTTATTATGTTTAATTTTAATTAATTTAATGAACCTTTAATACTTATGCATGCATAATAAAATGACAATTAGCCTATACATGCTTGGGCTTAGCTTTCATTTAATTTAGGCTATATCATTTGTTTTGCAGTGCACTTGGTTCAGATTTTCAAATGGTTAATTTCAGTCATTGATATAGATAAGTTCTCAGCGCTCTTGTGTCTCTCTCTGAGCAGCAGCACGTGTTCAGGACACTGGAGAGTGACCCACTCTTTGCACAGCAGCCTGGGGAGGACATCCCAGTGGAGCAGAAGCGAGAGCTCACTTTCCGCCGCTGTAAACAGTTATTTAAGTATGAGTTTTTAACACGTGATGACGCCATGCAGAACCCCTGGAAGATGACAGTTCTCAATGACTGCCTGGGAATGTATGACTGGTCTTTGGGAGGCAAATACTTTCTTAACAAAGGGGTGAGCCCATTTCATACGCCCTCGAGAGACCCCTTAATGTGGAAGTGTAATACACTAACCTTCCAATAATAACTGTGTAATCCTTACTATTTATGAATTAAGAATGAACCCATTCTGGAATGGATAAAGCTCACACAGAAGTAATGAAGTAATATTTTGCCTTTTTCTTGATAATTCACAAAATTACCATGCAGTAGTGTTCATGATTTTTTTGGTAGGTTTTATATAAAAACCTTTTATATTTTTGTTAGATGTTTGGAGCCACAGTGGCAAACACGGGATCTCAGAGACACTTGAAGTTTGTGCAGGACATTGAGCAAATGATGGTAAATTATCTCTGTTTTTATGTAATGCAACAAATATAAATCCATATCAGCCATAAAAATGAAACTAAAAGCTTGTCAAGTTCAGTGAACTGAGTAAACATGCACTATATCTTAAATGCATTCATAGCAAATATCATTGCTTGGCTTTTTTTTTTTTTAGAAGGCCACTAGTTTACACTACTACCCACTACTCAACGTTTATTACATTATTTAACATGAAGTAACAATGAAAGATTCTTCTAAGCAATAATTAATTGTTAATTTCATAACTAACTTAAACTATCAATGAAGAGATGTCTATTTATTAAATATCATTAACAATGATTCATAAATACTGTAGCAAATGTATTGCTCATAATGCTAGTTAATGCATTAACTAATGTTAAATAAAGAAGTTTATTGAAAAATTGTTACCGCATAAAATGCAGTTAATTATTTGAAATTAAAAATTGTCATAAGATTATTATTTGCTTTTGTAGACTGTCATGTTTTGCTGCTCAAAGTATAATGGTACGATACATACCCTAGTGAAAAAAAATACTAAAATGTATTTGAAATACATTTATTTCATGTTAAGTATACTAAATACATTTACATATTTACAGCACGTAAAATAAGTATAAACCGCATCAACATTCTTGTCATTAAATGTATTTCTAAAGATGCTGTTGACATGAAATTTTCACCAGATGTTGATAACATCCCAAGTGATCCATAAATACAAAGAAAACAAAATAAGTTCAGAAATTAAGTTCTGTCTAATAACATGGAATGACACAGGGAAAAGTTCTTGAACTACTGAAATGCATTTAATAGTCTGTAGACCTGTATGGAGAAACGAGTCACATGCATTGCTCAGGTCTGATGTTTGACCCATTCTTCCAGAGTCTTCAAATCTTGAATTCTGATCTTTAGTTCTTATTTTCTATTGGATTCAAAAAAAGTGAAAGTGACGTGACAAACAGCGAAGTATGGTGACCCATAATCAGAATTCGTGCTCTGCATTTAACCCATCCAAAGTGCTCACACACAGATGTGAACACACACACACTGTGAACACAGCCATTCATGCTGCGGTGCCCGGGGAGCAGTTGTGGGTTCAGTGTCTTGCTCAAGGGCACCTCAGTCGTGGTATTGCTGGCCCGAGACTCAAAGCCACAACCCTAAGGTTAGGAGTCAAACTCTCTTACCACTAGGTTAACTTTTGATAGATTTCATCTGGTGTCATTCCATTTTATTACGCATAACTTAATTTCTGAACTTATTTGTTTTGTTTTCTTTGTATGTGTGGATTACTTTGGTTGCTGCCAACATCTGGTGAAAATTTCATGTCAACCGCACCTTTAGAAATATATTTTCAGAGAAAAATGGTAACGCGTTCAAAACTTATTTTACCCGCTGTATGTACTTAAAAAAAATACCTTGCATTTGTTTTGTAGTATACTTAACTGGTATACTTAAAACAAATTTTGAACTTAATGCACTTTAATTGTGCAGAAGTACTGCTGAAGTCCAACTATAGATATGCTAGTAGAACTACTGCGAGTATACTTTAGGTAAAGACGGATATTATTCAAAGATTGTACAATCCTCTTTAATAGTGACATTAAAACATATTAAGGAAATGTGCATTGTGCATGAGTCTCGAGTGATATGTCAGTGAATATGGTAATAGATTTGAACACTACTTAGTATGAAACAAATGTTTTTTAAATATATATTTGTTTTACTAGGGTTAAATGAAGGCTTTGTCTGTCTTGCACATCATTATTCATCTTCCATACAACTAGGACATTTTGACACACAAGCTCAGCATTAGGCAATAAACAGGGAGTTCCAGGGTGCTGCAATTTTGCATGTGTGTCTATATACAAACCAGCAAGTTGCTTTTGACATTAGTCATGGCAACCACATGAACTACTGACAGCTTGTTAATATTGTGTCTGTCTCTTTAGACATTTGGATGCTTTGCACTGACAGAGCTGAGCCATGGCAGCAACACGAGAGCTATGAGGACAACAGCCAGATATGACCCCAGCACTCAGGTACTCTAGTTTAGTATAGTACCAACATGTCCTGGACTAACGCAAGTCTGAACACATTGCAATCATATCACGAGATTATACAAACATGACCTTTCGAAACATAAAGAGACATGGACTGTTGATTCAATAATCTAGGCTAATAAAGAAACTTAAAAATAAAGTTAAAACAAAATAAGTAATATATACTATAGTTCATTGTTGATTCATGACAGCTGAAGTATGAACCATACTAAATATTTCATATATGTGACCCTGGTCTTAAGTTGCTGGGGTATATTTTTAGCAATAGCCAAAAAACATTGTATGGGTCAGAATTATAGATTTTTCTTTTATGCCAAAAATCATTTAGATATTAACTACAGATCATGTTCCATGAAGATATTTTGTAAATTTCCTACTATAAATATATAAAAACTTAATTTTTGATTAGTAATGTGCATTGCTAAGAATTCATTTTGACAACTTTAAAGGTGATTTTCTCAGTATTTAGATTTTTTTGCACCCTCAGCTTCCAGATTTTCTAATAGTTGTATCTCGGCCAAATATTGTCCGATCCTAACAAACCATACATCAATGGAAAGCTTATTTATTCAGAAAATTTGACCCTTGAGACTGGTTTTGTGGTCCAGGGTCACATATGTTATCTAAATAATTAAATGACTTGTAGGTAAATCCTCCTTGTAGCACACAAAGCCATCTCTCATTATAAAAGCTTTCTTATTATGGTTTTTACTATTCCTTCCTTCTGTTTAATTATTTTCGATGATCCTAGCTAATTTATGTTGTTTTTAAATCCGCAGGAGTTTGTGATAAACTCTCCAGACTTTGAAGCAGCCAAGTTCTGGGTGGGGAACTTGGGAAAGATGGCCACTCATTCAGTCGTATTTGCACAGCTCTACACCCCTGATGGGCAATGCCACGGCCTTCACTCTTTTATAGTCCAAGTATGTGTGAAAATAAGTTTTTCAGTTAATTTGCTTGTCTTGTTAGAGCAGCTGTGAATAATTTGGTTTTAATGTAATTGTATTTCTAGGTCAGAGATCCAAAGACCTTGCTGGCAATGCCAGGAGTGATGGTCGGGGATATGGGAATGAAACTGGGTCTGAACGGACTGGATAACGGGTGAGTTTACTGCTGGACTGTGGACTGCCGAGCTGTTGTGATTACAGTGTTTGGGCATTAGATGGCGTTAACAGAAAACCATAAAAGAATATATCCTTCTCACGTCATCTCCGTAATATAACTTTCTATTCATTACAATGAAAATGCTAGTCTTCATACTTTTCATTGTAATCACTTAACAAAATATTTTGTTGTAATGTCTAAAATAATTTCATGATTTCTTTAAATTTTTTTGTCAGTTTTGCCATGTTTCACAATGTGAGGATACCTCGTGAAAACTTGCTAAACAAAACAGGAGATGTTACACCTGACGGACGCTACGTTTCACCTTTTAAAGTAAGCAATATTATGTCGCTGCCTCATAAACATTACATAGACTGCATCTTTTTATTGCATTTACACTGTGAAGATAATCTGTTACCAAAAAAGGTTATGTACATACACATAAGTAATAGCAATAGAACAGCATTTATTAATCTTTGTTAATGTTAAGTTTCTGTATTTGGGACCCTGGACCACACAACCAGTCATAAGTAACACAGGTATATTTGTAGCAATAGACAACTTTGTGTGGGTCAAAATTATTTCTTTTATGCCAAATATCATTAAGATATTAAGTAAAGATCATGTTTCATGAAGATATTTGGTAAATTTCCTACCATAGTTATATCAAAACTTAATTTATGATAAGTAACATTGCTAAGAACTTCATTTCATTTCACTTCACAACTTTCTCATTATTTAGATTTTTTTTTTTGCACACTCAGATTCCAGATTTTCAAATAGTTGTACCTCAGCCAAACATTTTCCTATCCTAACAAATCATCAATTAAAAGCGTATTTATTCAGCTTTAAGATACTTTTTTTACATTTAAAAAAAATGGACTGTTATGACTGGTTTTGTGGTCCAGGGTCACATTTATTAATACATTTTCAATATTAATTCACTAAAAGGATTTAACAATGAAAAATAGCATATTTAAAAAAAATTACATTAACCTAAGTTAATAATAAAAAAAAGACTGTTCATTGTTAGTTTACCTAATACATTAGTTATGCTCATGTTTAGAACCCAATTGTAACATCTTTCAATCGTTCAAATATAGGATATGTGCAAAGCAACGGTATTGCCGTTGTTATTATGAACATGGTTAAAATAGAGCTATTTCGGTGTGTATCTATATGGACATTTTGCAAGGCTTGACTCCCTCTGTCTGTAGTAAGAGAAAGCAGTGGTGCAGCAGCTGTGCTGTGCTATGCAACATGTACCAGAAGGAATCCCTATGCCTTCATTTCAAACAAACTGGGAGTTTTCAATCACAGGGAAAGCTAGGACATCAGCCAACGTTACTGACAGAAAGACATAAAGGGGTTTTTCTGAAAACAAACAGAAGAAAGAAGTTGAAGATGGATCAGTGAGATATAATTTGCCCTCCTTTTTCCTCACATTCTTTTGTCTCTTTTTTTGTGGTTTGGTCTAGTCATCTCTGCCATGTGTTTGCAATTACTTTATCATGTTTCTTTCCATCCTGTCTTTTAATAACCATACACCTTTATAGGACCCCAATAAGCGGTTTGGGGCATCTTTAGGGGCTCTGTCAGGAGGCAGGATGAGCATTACAAGGATGGCTCTGGTCAATCTGAAGCTTGCGGTGACTGTGGCTGTGCGATTCTCCGCCACACGCAGACAGTTCGGGCCCAAAGAGGACGAGGAGATTCCAGTGCTGGAATATCAGCTACAGGTACAGAACACTGACACTCTCCAGAGGAAACATTTCAGGACTGAAGAAAACGGTCTCCCATGTATATGCTGCATGGCCAAAAGTGTAACATTTAATGTTGCATGGAACATTTAATAGGTCTCTACATCCACCAGTATTTTCTTCAACTTCTCAGTGTTTATTTTCAGGACATCACTGAAGGTTACCTATACTCTATACTAATTTTGTAGACCAGTCATAAGTGTTTGTGCATATTTTTTGAGCTGCTCGTCTTTTGACCCTTCTTGTTCATACACACTATCCTCTGTTGTAGCAATGGCGTCTTATTCCCTTCCTGGCGGCAGTGTACGCACTGGAGCACTTCACCAGATCCTTCTGCATGAACTTTCTGGAATTTCAAATCGGACTGTTAATGAAGGACAAAAGCGACAGACAGGTAAACATCACACTAAAGATATGGTTTAGATATGCTGTATATACAAGCATCCATAAAATCAGAGATAATTATCCGAGATAAAAAACACAAAAGCGTCTTGATCACTAAATTCTGAAAGTGTAGGGATATTCTAGTCTAGATTATACTTATACAGTAGATGTGTGTGTGTGTGTGTGTGTCCCCCTTCTCAGGCTGAACTGGGCAGAGAGATCCATGCCATGTCGTGCGCTTGTAAACCTCTGGCATCATGGACAGCCCAGCGAGGCATTCAGGAATGTCGCGAGGCTTGTGGAGGACATGGTTACCTTGCCAGTGAGGAATTGTTTAAATCCTCATAAACTAAATGTTTAATAGATGCAATCAACACCAAGTCTGAGGTCAAAAGAACGTCTAGTCAGCTTCTGTTTATCTGTTTATCTTTTCGTGTTAAGTGAACCGTCTGGGAGTCCTGCGCGATGACAACGACCCAAACTGCACATATGAGGGTGAAAACAACGTCCTTCTGCAGCAGACCAGCAACTATCTGCTCAGCTGGCTTCAGCACAAACAGCAAGGTCACACACACTTGAGTCAAACTGACCCACACTCAATTTTCATACAGCTTGAGATAGAGGTTAAACTGTTTAAAATTTGTCTACATATTTTTCATTTAGGGTCATGAATGTGAATGCAATGTTTCGACCCATAGATGGGTTTTAAAAAGGCTGTACACATTTTGTTATGGCTTTTGTGACCCCCATTGGTTTCCATATTTCAACACTTTGAAAAACAGCATAGAAAAAAAAACAACGAAAAGCTTTATTGTAGCTCACTCATAAGCTAAAATATAAAATACATAAAATCTTTAGAGATTAAGACAAAATTTTCCCAAAACTGAGGACTCGTCATCTTAAAGATTCAAGGAAAATTATATGTTTCTTATTTTATGTAGTCAAGTTTCACAGTCAATCTGCCAAAGATCTCTGTTACTAGACTGAAGTGTGAGAAACCAGACATAACAAAAAAAGACAGGAAGTGGGTCTAATAAAAAACAGATGGAAATTGCTAATTTCTCATAATTTATATTTATGCTCTCACATATATTATATTTATAGGATTAGACAAGCTACAATAGAGTTTTCCTGTTTTTACTTTAACATTACATTAATGTTTTTACATTGTTGATTTTTGGCAAAATTCAATGTGGGTTGATACAACGCAATAGCACCATGTTTGTGAACACAAGAGGAGGGTTTTAACATGTATTCTTTATTTTAGTTTTGTCAAGAATGATTAAATAGGAAGCAGTAACGATGTCAGTGGTCTTGTGTTTGTTAACCATGACATCCAGAGCATTTTTTGCATATTGGTTGTAGTGGTATGCAGAATATGAAGAATGCTTTTTGTGTCTGATATGATGTTTTTCTCCCTCAATCAAGGTAAAGGAAGGATTGAATCCCCTCTTGAGACTGTGAACTTTTTAGAGGACATGAACAGCATTCTGCAGAGCAAGTTCACAGTTGGCTCGGTGGAAGAGTGCATGAACTCAGGCGGTACGCAACATTAACATCACATTCTCCATAACGGGGACACATACTGTATATGCACATTCTTCACAAGCGCACACACCAGCCACATTCACCTCTGTTCTCCTGGTGCTCTACTTTTCCTTTTTTTAGACTCCAGACTCCATCCAAACTTTGTTTTGTGGATGATTTCAGCCTTGGGTGGAAATATTGTATGAAATTTAAGTATGACTGTTGATTAATTAAAAAAATATGGGTAACAATTTACTTAAAACCTTTATATAATACATTATAAAGGGTTATTAAAGGGTATAATGTATTATAATTATTCTTAATGTGTGTTGTAATACATTATATCTTTTAAGTAATTATAACTGAATTTTGAATGCATAGTGTAACAATAAATCCATACGTGTTGTTATTAATAACATATTAATTATTCATGAGATTGTACAGTGCATTGCAAGGCATAATTAATGCATTAAAACTACTTTTATAAGGTATCACTGATACCAATACTGATTCTTTCACATTTTGTAGCTCTAATACAGAATTGAATTTGCACAAACTAGGGTTGTGCCGATAGACGATAGTATCGTGTATCGACGATAGTCAGAGATATCGACATAAGCAGATTTCTCTGTCGATAATCAAAACGATATTAGACTCATTTTCCTATTAATGTATTAGATTATAATAATTATAACTATTATTTTTATTAGGCTGCTTATTAAAATAACACTGCCCAGCTATTTCACTTCAGCATCGCATTTCACACACACACACACACACAGCGCGTGCGAGCGCAGGAGGATTAGAGCCTGTAGTCACTGAAACTGTCCGCCTTGACTCTGATAACTCATTAAATCCATGAAATGAAAGAGATAGAAAACGAGGAGTTGGTGTCCCACACATTTAATGGCTGCTACACGACAACACGCTCTTCTCATACATGACAGATTAACTCTTTCTTTGCGTTACAAATAAAGTAAAGACAAAATATTAACAAGGCGGCAGAGGGAACTTATCATCCATAGTGGTTCTCACGTAGACCTTCTATTAGACTTATCACTTATAACACTCACTATGTGGTGATGACGTAGAAGGACTACGTGAGAACCACTATGGATGATAAGTTTGCTCTGCAGCCTTGTTATTATTTTCATGCACACCGCACTATAATGTGATGCATGCAAAATACAGAGTTTTGGCCGTTACTAAGTCACCATCCACAAACAGACGTACATCGTCTGCAGATATAAGGTGTTTCATTGCACTTTAACAAGTAATCTGAACGGCCTATATATGTGCACTATTTTAAACGAGCCCTCACTGAGTTTAATGCCACTGTTATGTTTGAATGCATCTCATTCTTGTTTCTGTTGCGGTGCGTCCAGCTCGTCATGAGGTGTGCAGTCCAGAGCGCTGTATGACTGATGCATCAGTTCAATTCAACTTTACTCCAAATATATAAACTTACCTGTTTTAAATACTTTATATTTAACTTGTTCGTTTATTTCCAATATTAGTGTTAAACTGTTGGACTTTAAATGAAATCTAATATTGATTTTCACCTTTGACTGATTATGCAGAACATTTAGACTGATAACTTCCGCACACAGATGCGGCAAATTGTCACAGGACGCACGATATGACAGTTGTGTCCGACTATATATATGAACGTAGCTGTTTTAAATACAGTATTTTTATATTTAACATTAGTTTATCAGTATGTTTTAAAGTATATTTTTTCAATAATTGGTGATTCCATAGGCTCTCTCACGCACCTGCACGGTTTAAAACACAAGAACAAAGAGTCTCTCTCTTGCTCCACCCATGCACGATAAGATCATGTATCGTCGATCTCACGGGCTGACGATATGACGATTTGAAAAATGACCATATCGCCCAACACTAGCACAAACCTAAAACTTTGATCATTTTCTTTTGAAGCATTGGTATTTTCCTCAAGAAATCCATTTCTAGTTAAGTTCTGTTATTTAACTAGTGATTTTTTAGTTTTGTTTAATATAGTCATTATTCATTTACGGTCAGAGGAAACCAAATAAACAAAATGAGCCTTATGTCATTTTCATATCCCACTTTCATGGTTTTGGTGTTGTGTAATCCAGAATGTTTGTGTGTACAGTGTTTTTTTCCTGAGCACATTATCTAACACATAAACTGTGGCACCTCCGCCGCACACAGAGAGATTGTGAGAATCTGCGTCACACTGTGTTTTTGTGGAGTTTACTGTTAAAAGTGCTCCTTGATGCTGCAGACTGCTTCACTGGGAGAGTTTTACACCCTGAACCGAGCTGCACATCTGCTGCACATCTGCTCACTTCATTGACATCATTCCTCAGCTGGTGACTCAACTCATTGTTGCCTGGTTACAGGGGTCAGAGGACCCTCGTTTTAATTGGACGAGGATAGGGTGGACTACTTGGCTTTTAACAGACTTTTATCGCCTATCGCATCACGTGACAAGTGCCCAATGAGTTTTCAAACGCTAGACCGGTTTTAATATTGTTTTCTATCCCCGCTGTTTTGCATCAAAACTTTAAATGCTCTCATTCTTACATAAATCACATGTACAGAATTACATAAATATTAATTTTCAAAAAGTTTGCTGCTTTTAGATCTTTATTTCAGTTGTTTCTGTGATGTACTGAAATATAATTACAAGCACTTCATACGTTTCAAAGGCTTTTATCGACAATTACATGACATTTATGCAAACAGTCAGTATTTGCAGTGTTGGCCCTTCTTTTTCAGGACCTCTGCAATTCCACTGGGCATGCTCTCAATCAACTTCTGGGCCAAATCCTGACTGATAGCAACCCATTCTTTCATAATCACTTCTTGGAGTTTGTCAGAATTAGTGGGTTTTTGTTTGTCCACCCGTCTCGTAAGGATTGACCACAAGTTCTCAATGGGATTAAGATCTGGGGAGTTTCCAGGCCATGGACCCAAAATTTCAACATTCTGGTCCCGAGCCACTTACAGTAGTTATCACTTTTGCCTTATGGCACGGTGCTCCATCGTGCTGGAAAATGCATTGTTCTTCACCAAACTGTTGTTGGATTGTTGGAAGAAGTTGCTGTTGGAGGGTGTTTTGGTACCATTCTTTATTCATGGCTGTGTTTTTGGGCAGAATTGTGAGTGAGCCCACTCCCTTGGATGAGAAGCAACCCAACACATGAATGGTGTCAGGATGCTTTACTGTTGGCATGACACAGGACTGAGGGTAGCGCTCACCTTTTCTTCTCCAGACAAGCCTTTTTCCAGATGCCCCAAACAATCGGAAAGGGGCTTCATCTGAGAATATGACTTTGCCCCAGTCCTCAGCAGTCCATTCACTATACTTTCTGCAGAAGATCAATCTGTCCCTGATGTTTTTTTTGGAGAGAAGTGGCTTCTTTGCTGCCCTTCTTGACACCAGGCCATCTTCCAAAAGTCTTCGCTCACTGTGCGTGCAGATGCGCTCACACCTGCCTGCTGCCATTCCTGAGCAAGCTCTGCAGTGGTGGCACTCCGATCCCGCAGCTGAATCCTCTTTAGGAGACGACCCTGGCGCTTGCTGGACTTTCTTGGACGCCCTGAAGCCTTCTTTACAAGCATTTAACCTCTTTCCTTGAAGTTCTTGATGATCCTATAAATTGTTGATTTAGGTGCAATCTTAGTAGCCACAATATCCTTGCCTGTGAAGCCATTTTTATAAAAATGCAATGATGGCTGCACGCGTTTCTTTGCAGGTCACCATGGTTAACAATGGAAGAACAATGATTTCAAGCATCACCCTCCTTTTAACATGTCAAGTCTGCCATTCTAACCCAATCAGCCTGACATAATGATCTCCAGCCTTGTGCTCGTCAACATTCTCACCTGAGTTAACAAGACGATTACTGAAATGATCTCAGCAGGTCCTTTAATGACAGCAATGAAAGGTTTTTTTGGGATTAAGTTAATTTTCATGGCAAAGAAGGACTATGCAATTCATCTGATCACTCTTCATAACATTCTGGAATATATTCAAATTGCTATTATAAAAACTTAAGCAGCAACTTTTCCAATGTCCAATATTTATGTAATTCTCAAAACTTTTGGCCACGACTGTATATATTAGTTCTGTCAAACGATTAATCGCATCCAAAAGAAACTTTTTTGTTTACAAAATATATGTGTGTATACTGTGTATATTATGTAAATATAAATATACACACACAATATATATTTAGAAAATATTTCCATGTATATATTTATATTCATATAATTGTTATTATTTACAAATATTTAAAATGTATAAACGTAACAGATTTTTCTTAAATATGTAAATACATGTTTGTGTATTTATATATACACATAAATATACACAGTACACACATTTTATGTAAAGAATTGTTTTTTTGTGATTAATTGTTTGACAACACGCTCACACACACACACACACATATATGTGTATTTATATATATATATATATATATATAATGTTTATGTGCATATATGTATGTTTTTCTTTTTTAAAGGTGCCCAATTTTTTTATTGTATTATTTTGACTAAACCCATATCCTCCGTATCTTTTCAAAATCTTTGTCCAAAACATCTCAGTAACAGTTTAGAGATTATTTGATTCTAACTCCAAATACAAACAAAAAAAAATATTCAAGAACTAACCAATCTCAATTTATACATCAGTACTTTTAAATACTGAAAATGCTCACTCATTTCTTCAGAACTTATTTGCTTGATTGAGCGCAATGAAGATATTTGAAGAGAGTTTCAGTCTGTGTGGTCTTGTTTCATAACAAACTTATTTCATTATTTAGAGAGGGTTGAGGGTTGTTTTCTGATTCATTAGTTCCTTTATAAGATGGGAAAGCAGTTTTGTTGTTTCTAAATCTTAAGGATTTTATGGATGTCTTGGTTTTTTACTGATTAGGTTCAATTTCACAGCTTTATAGTCTTGGTCAGAAGGTTTGGATTTTGCGGCGTTCATCTGTTCATGCTGTTATAGCATGAATGCACATAAGTTCATCTCTCTATGGACTTGGAGTTCGGGTTACTTCTGCGTCATGAGTTGAAGGAATACATCCAAACCTCAACCATCCAAAACACGAGACCTCTCGTTCTTGAGTCACAGTCCCCACCCAGATACCTAATCCATGATTACATCTTTGTGTTCCCCAAACCTCTGCACAACAGACCTGTTTCAACAATAAATCCAATATTTGTTTAATCTTAAGTAGCCTTTCTTTTTCTTTTTTTGTGGCCCTTTCCACATAATTGTGAAAATTGTTTGCCAGCTGCAGTCCATTACACTTTATTCAGTTTGTTTATACAGTCATGTTTAAACAAAATATCCACTTATTTTGAAGCTGTTCTATTATTCTTATTCATTTTCTTGCATCATCTGTCCATCTTTGTAATGTCATTATATCATTTGATGTTGTGTCCTTAGTGCCCCTGGCAGCGTATAAGTGGCTGGTGTGTTTCTTGCTGGGTGAGAGCCAGAGGAAGCTGTTTCATGAGAAATCCTCTGGACTGGGAGACTTTGAGGCACGGAACAACAGCCAAGTATGTTTTAATCCTGACTTTCATAGCATGAGACCTTAAAATGTCATGTATCTATGTTTATTGGCAGCTCAGAGGGAGGTGAGGTAAAACACATTACCCAGCTACCTTATACTGTACCTCACACTGAGTGTGTTTACATGCATCATCTTATACTGATTATGGTTAACAGCTTCATGGAAACATATCTTTTTACAAAACACACATTTTTACAGGTGTTGTACCCGTATTTTAAATTACGCATTACATTATGTCGTTTTTTTTTATGTTGTAGGTAATGTCTGTAAATAGACTGGATATTTTCTGCCAGGACATTTTCTGTGTGTGTGTGTGTGTGTGTGTGTGTGTGTGTGTGTGTGTGTGTGTGTGTGTGTGTGTGTGTGTGTGTGTGTGTGTGTGTGTGTGTGTGTGTGTGTGTGTGTGTGTGTGTGTGTGTGCTCTTGTTTTTTAATAAATAGAACTGTTTTATTGTGTTTGTTGATGTAAGCTGTAAAAAAGAGAGAGAGATTTATTTTTATTTTACTAACTTCTCTCTATATCTCTCTCTCTCTCTCTCTCTCTCTCTCTCTCTCACCATTACCACATATCAATCTGTGTATAAACACCTGGCCTTCTGGGTATTAATTCAATGTACACATTTCTGTTCAAATTTATTGTTATGATATATAGATATCCATTTGAGAACCACATTTCACCTTCTAGATGTGTTGTTATTCATGGGTGCATGAAATGTGGTTTTTGTTAATATTATAGTATCAGGCTAAATTATGATGATACCACACCCTAGGTTTCCCATTAATACCTTCTGTACAGTGTTGTTCAATTTATGACTTCTATCTAATATAAAACAGACCTCAGGTTCTTCAGACATGTCTTAAACACTGAACAGACACTTGGCCCAGACATATCCCTTACTTAACATATATTCCATTCAGCTACAAATCTACAGCACACTGGGCAATTCAAAGAGCCGTTGTCAGACCTCCACATCTTGAAGGATTTAAAGCCTTTTTGCCAAATCAGATTCATTTAGACGTGTATATGCACTCTGTAGGGTCAGAATCACATGCAGGATGTGTGAAAGCTACTCGCATCACGTTTCAAATGATATGAAAGGATCACGGTTGGACCGAATCCGACCTCAGTAATGAAACACAGCAGGTACACCACATGCACATCCAGTGACCCAGAAAATCATTTGGATACTTATACATTTTTAACTAATTTTATTTTAAAAGTGTTCATTCCTTTAAAACAAATTCCATTTGGCTTGGTATTTTGTTTTGTCTAATGCCATGACATACTTTTTATAAACGTGGCTCTAAAGTTTGGGGTCGCTGTGGGTGTGTTGTTTGTGTTTTATGAGAGTCTAGTCCAGCCAGTCAGTTAAAGGTCATATGATATAATGAGTAGAGCTTGGACACTGTCCAGAGAGCGTCTCCACCTTGAGACGCGAGAGTGAGTTTAACTAGAGCACTTTGGTGACATGATCTAGAATCAAGAATGTGATCGAGCAGGTTATGGTATGCGACTGATTAAATTATATTAAAACCTTCGGTGAGGACAAGAGAGAAATTAATAAAACAGACCTTCTTCACACATAATACTGACCCAGCAACCACCAAACACAGAGAATCACTGTCTAGCAACCAGACACAAACACAAGCTCATTGCTAAGCTTTTTTCGTTTAATTTTCCCCCTCTGTATAAACATCCCGATTGGTGTCTCGTCTGTGTGTCATGACTGTCATTGTGCTGTCATGACCTGGCTTGTGATTATGTGGGTCAAAATGTCTTCATTTGCTCCTTGACTCCATAAACAGTCTCGGCAGAGTTATATATGTGTGAGTTTGTGTTCTTGGATTCACTTTTCCTGTAACTTATCTCTCTCTCTCTCTCTCTGTCTCTGTAGGTGTATTATTGTCGCTCACTGGCTATTGCCTATATTGAGCACACAGTGCTGCAGCGTTTCCATGATCTGATTCAGGATGAACAGACTCCAGCTGCTCTCAGATCAGTGCTGGGGCGTCTCTGTGCTCTCTATGGCCTGTGGTCCCTCACCGACCACATGGCTGTCCTGTATCAAGGTAAACCACTGTTCTCTGCAATAGTTTCTGTGTTTTTCCTTTCATGTCTGTTGATGCTGGCTGTGTGGCACAAATTACGTTTAAAGCCTAGAATAGAGTACAGTACACAACTTTTGCCGAATTTTTTCCCCTTTTACAGTCTGAACAATTTGACACAATTTAGAGCTAGTGCCGATTTGAGTTGACATATTTCATAGAAAGTTGCGTAATGTATGATGGATGCAGGCTCTGATTTTTTTCAGCTTCAGACTGTGATTATTGATTTTTAAAACACATATTGTTTTCACTTTTGTCACACGTTGTCACTACTAGCAACAAGGCATGTGTTTCTGTGCAAATTTGTGTTCAAAACGTCTTGAAAGTGTGATGGTGTGTTTAGTGTATGATGTCCAGTTTTTCCTCAGTAACTATTTGCAAAGTCTGTAAGTGCATGTTAAACATCACGTAGTCTATTCTAGACTCATGGCTACATTCACACAGCCACAAAATACGGTTGTCAGTCCTGTTTTGAGTCCTTAATATGGTTCCGTTCACACACAGTACGGTTATTTACGGGCGTGACAACCACATTCTGTAACTGTAACTCGTAAATAACAATGCCGTACGTATTCAGGACTCACAACCTGAACACACATGCTGTGTGAACGGAACAGGACTGGACTACTAGACTAGTAGTCTGTTATGTGTTTTCATGTGTGTTTTCGGTCCAGTGATGGAGAAAGGAGCTGCGTGTCATCTGAACGTTTTCCACCAGAGCCGCTGGCATCAGTTCTGTGTTCTGCACACAATTAAAATGCTCCACTCTCCACCCAAATTTAAAACCTCGTTTAATGAAGATTTCACGAAAGAACTCATTTGTAGTGTGAGAAAGTGATAAGATATTCAGTTGTATACATGTCGCCATCTTTGATTTTACTTTTGTCACTGTAGCTATTGTAACTGAAGATGTGTCTCCATTTCCTTCCACTGTAGAAAAGGCAAGCCAAAACATCTCGGTATGGCTGCTGCCATCTTGAGTAAATGTAGTGTCACGAGGTGTATCAAACAGCTGTAAGCTGCTGTGTGAACGGGACATTTCGAGACTCACACCTGTAAAGAAAAAGCGGTTTTCATTCCCAAAAACTGACAGTGTGAACGTTGCCATACACTGTCTTGATATTTGATAAAGGCTACATTCACACTGTCTTGACAACCGCATGTGTGAGTCTCGAAATGTCCTGTTCACACAGCAGCTTACAGCTGTATTTAGAATACTGTCTGTATGAACGTTCAACGGGAGTCAAGCCCATATTTGGTATTCCTTGAAATGACAGCTCATTTCTCCATCACTGTTGTTTATGATTGAAAGGTATTTGTGTTTTGTACGTACTGTTTTTTTACTGTTTGTTTTATACGTACCGTAATCTTTGTTGTTTATTATTGCAATAATACAAAAAAGACTTTGAAGACTGGAATAATGGAATAATGGCTGCTAAAAATGTATTTACAGGAATAAAGTACATTTTAAAATCTACTCAAATGGAAACCAGTTATTTTAAAATGAAATCTTTCACAATGTTACGGTTTGAACTATTTTAACACATAAATGTAGCCTTGATTTAGCATGACATTTTCTTTCAAAACATTAAAAAAGGTTGTTGAAGATTAGTTTGGTATAAATACATTTGGGGCAATATTTGTTCTTTATTACATTAGGTAATAAAAACACAGCTGTTCGTTAAACAATGCTAGCAGACACAACTTTTGATTTAACATTATCTAAGAATGCTTTAGAAGTCCTTTTTTTCTATTGTCAGCTGACATTAACTAATGTTGGTAACTAGTGTTCACAAATGGAACCTTATTATAAATTGTTACTAAAAATCACTTATATTTTATTTTTATACGTTCTTTGACTTTTTGATAATCCACTTTAGATAAGTAGCCTTGCATTTGGGTTAAATTTTGGTCTCTTTGTGTTTTTAGGAGGTTATTTTTCTGGCCGACAGCCGGTTGACTTCATCCACACAGCCATCCTCACTCTGTGTGGGCAGGTTAGTGTTGTTCTAGCTGTAGTTCAGTTACAGACACCCTCACTTATAACTGCATGGTGATGCAAACATCAGGAAGGCTTCATTTTCTCTGTCTAGCTGAAGGATGATGCTGTGGCGCTGGTTGATGTGATTGCTCCTCCTGACTTCATCCTGAACTCTCCCATTGGCAAAGCAGATGGTGAGGTAAGAGAAGGCATACACAGACACACATGTGCACATGAGGAAGAAGATTCGCCAATCCTCCACTCTAACTGTGGAATCACTTATTGTAGACAAATGTCTCTGAAAGCTGCAGAAGTGATCATCTAATTTACAGTGACTCCAAAAAAGGTTTTTCAGTGACTTTTATTCAACTGGTCACAAGGTGATTTTTAGTGGATGATCTGTATGAAGTTCACCCAGGCGTCTTAGCAAAGTAGCAAAGTAACCTTTGTGTTTTCATGTGTATTTAATGTTTAAAGGTGCCATCTGTCATATCTGTCAAAAAAATCAAGTCATACTCCACATTCCATACCAGATGGGGGCAGTATGCCTCAATAAAGTGAATTGGTCTACTCTAGAGTAACAAACAAGAAACGGCATAGTCTCTATGCTCAGCCCCTACCTTCACAACAACCCTAGAGCATAGCTGAAGCCTATAAGACAGCGGTTCTCAATTGCAGTCCTCGCGCCCCACTGCTCTGCACATTTTGAACGTTTCTCTTAGAGCTTCAGACATTTGTTCTATTCGAACATAAATGCCCTGCGAAGTGGACATCACAGGATATTCAGCCATGATTCCAGTTCGAAGTGAACGTAGCTATATGTTCCAATCAAAGTGCATTGAAGTGTGCAAGACGTGAATTTAAATTGTATTGATTTACAGAGGTATATGATGTCACAGTTGTCCATGTTTAAAGACGCTGCACAGCACAAATCAGTGAATGAATGTTTCGATGTGAGGTAAACTTCAACAGATTTCCCCTGCTCAGAGAGTAGGGAGCAATGAACATTTGAAAAACAGTTCATGAACGGAGTTCATTTCTAACGAGCTGATTATCTGAATCAGGTGTGTTAAAGAGAAACGTGCAAAATATGCAGAGCAGTGGGGCGCGAGGACTGGAAATGAGAACCGCTGCTATAAGAGGACGTTTTGCCTCCAGAGGAACGTTGGGTGATGTCAAGTGATTTTGAAACATGACATCTTCAAGCTACTCCCCTTCACCTTTACCAGTGAATATGTTCATATTCGTTTTGTTCATATTACATTGAGTTGTATATACACATTATTTGAATTAAATTAATTTGACAGACAGCTGATGTTGACCAAGCTAGCGCCAACTAACCTAACCAGAGCTGCCAACTCTCAAGCATTCACCGTGAGACACACGCAATTGACTCTTTTCACACGCTTTCACGCCACACATCAATTTTCTCACGTACAGAAAAACCACGAAGCAAAGAGGACACGGAGACCAACAGACTAGACAGAGCAGGTTACTTATGATATAAAAAAATGGGTAAGTTATAGCTAATTATCAAACGCAGCTACGGTTAGCCATCGCTAACATTAGCACGTTTATAGAACAGCCTTCGATACATTTCTATGTTATAACTTCCCGAAAAAAAAATACACAAACATATAAAACAAACTTCTAGCGAAATACTAACAGCATCTAACTTACCAATCCAAAAGAAATGTTGCAAGTTCGGTGTCGAACCTCATTTCTTTCAGGTCCATCAGTTGTCTCCAGCGTTTGAAAGCAGTGCCGATGTTTACTCTGGTTCGGCTCCTTTTCTTATCGGATTTTATTTGTGATTCAGAGCGCGGTTGTTTCCCTGTAGCGGGTGGTGGTCTCTTGCCAAGGGCTTCAGTCATCCTTCCGCTCTCTTCCCTGAACTGAAATGAAGTAGTGGGCTGTACTTTCCACACGATTGACATCAGGTTCAGGTACGCCCACAAGCCGTGCGAGTTATTCGTGTATTGCAGGTTGGCTGGTGGTTATGTTGCCCGCATACCGCCTCCCATGGCGAAACTGGTATTACGACACCTGTTGGACCGGGGCTAGTAATGCTACTGCTAATTAAGGTTGATATCTCTGCAGCACTATAACTTGACATTTTTTTAATGACATCATCGCCCTTATTTCTTCTCATACTTTTGATGCGTGTAGGTCATTTTTTGTATATTTTTACCTCAATTTTTGCACATGGCACCTTTAAACAGTTCTTTTAAATTTTTTAATAGCTTTTTTTAACAGATAAATTAAGCCTTGGAGAGCATAAGAGACTTTTAAACATTACAAAACAGTGATGTATGTATGTATGTGTATCCCCATTTAAAGACATTTTTAAGCCACTGTTATGACTGTAGTCTTGTGAATTCATGTAAGTGTGCATGATTTTTTATTATATATTCTCTATAAGTACTGTTCACGTATTTAGGGCAGTTTTTATGAAAAACAAAATACATTATTATACCATCAAGTCGTGCATGTCGTTTACAGATTTGGACAAATAAAAAAGGTGTTTTCTAAACTGAATATTTTTTTTCTTGCTAGTCTAATAAATAAGTTTGCCTTTGAGACTGACAGCTAGTGATGATGCAATATTTACTGGAAAATATTCCAACTTAATGTGTCACCAAAGGGGGGTAAAGTCAACATTAGCTAATAAAATCAACAATTATTAGAACTTCGGGTGGTGGATTTATTTCCTTGTTTCACAAAACAGCAAGAAAAAAAGCAGACAAGTTGATTAAAACAAACTAATTCCCAGCAGTTGGAAAATCTGGAGGGGTTTTCCATTGTACTGCCCTTAAGGGTGTTTTAAATCCCTTAGAAACATGATTCTGACTAGACTTTATGGTTACTGACTCATTCCTCCAGTCATATTCTCTCAGCACTTGTTTGGCAGGCCATACATTTCTGAGTATAAGGAAAACAGAGCATTATTGAAACACTAGTCAAAGCAGAGCAGATCAGTCACACACACACACCCCACTGACACAGAGACCTTTAAACTGATTCCCCTGCTGAGTGAGACACCTCATATTTACAGTTGAGGAGATGTTTACTGGAAATTAACTCTTCACTTTGACCTTGAGTTAAATTTTTTTGACTCATGATCTGAGATTTTGATAAAAACATGCTTGTTTTTTTTTACTATTACGGGGTTTCTGTTGATCTTAAAGGTCATTAAGTCACTGCATTAAATGTTGGATGCATGCATTATGTCTTCCTCAGTATTTTTGTTTTTCAGTGCAAGTATCTAAACATCCTTAAGTCAAGATGCATTAGCTTGAGATGCAATTGTAAAATAAAGTCTGGGAAAAATTAACACCATTTTTTTGTTTTATTTATGAACTTAATTTTTATCAGTTCCACTGAAAACAAGAATTCTTATGTCATTTTGTTTCTCAAGTAAATGTATCTTGGTTTAAGGATGCTTAGACGTTTGTATTAGGGTTAGGGTTAAGATGAACAGCACTTCAGTGTAATCGGGAGTATGATAAAAGTTATTTCTACATTCTAGTAGTTGTAAACAAAGGCATTCATAATTATTTTTGGTAAAATAGGTTTGAAAAGTATTAGAGATCAGTTGGAAGTTATGTCTTCAAACTTTGAAGTGTAGCTAATAGAACTCATTGTGTGTTCTCTAGACATTTACATTAACTGAATATGTTCTGTATTATGTTCCCTTCAGCTTTTTCCTTGAATTTTCTTTACTTGGCCTTTAAAAAAAGTATTAAAGTCAAAGACATTTCCTTCATCAAACCTGCAGAAATCCTGGTTTTAGTGGAATTGTAGAGGTGTTACTGATAGCAAGGCACGTGACCTGACCTTATAATGGTCCAGCAGTGCAAGTGTTTTTTTGTAAATAAGGACTGTTTCTCATGTGTTTCAGCTCTACAAAAACCTGTGGTCTACAGTCATGCAGGGGAAGAACGTCCTGGAACGGCCATCTTGGTGGGCCGAGTTTTGTTCTGACAAACCTGCGGTTGGATCTCTCCGAGCCAAACTGTAACTCTTCACGCTGGAAGACTGTTAGGGAAACATTCATCTGTTTTTCCGGAAAACCAATAAGTTCTAAAAATGATATAATACAGTCATATGGTTGTCATTAATAAATTGAGTTTATCAATTGAAAGATAGTAACAGCTTATGGGATATTAAATGGAGGTTAGAAAATTCCAAGAAGAATCTCAGCTATAATATCAGAATAAAGGAAGATTTGTGATGTACTGTAAACAATAACAAGGGCTCTTATTATAGCTCTTCCTAATTCATTGTGCCATGATAAACTCATTTGTTTGGTTTGACTGATAAAACCCTTAACAATAACAGTGTTCAGATGCTAACTGATTGTAAAAATAATGCACATTGATAACTGCTTTCATATAGATCTACTTGGGAGTGCACATGGATGATTGGTTATTTTACATAATGTTAGTTTGATTATGGAATGGTGAATGATTTTGAGCACAAACGCTTGAATGTATGTTTAATACATGATATTTGATATGTAATTATAATAAATCTTCACTTCTTATCACAATAAATATTTTTAAATGCTTTTATTTTGAATGCAGTGCAGTTGTATGTTATGTGATATATTATCCCGTGTTAAAGCATGGGACAGGCATCTTGAACATCAGATTATACTGCATTAAACTATGGAAACTCAGTTAATAACTGAGATGGCTGATTTAGAGATGATCTTATCCATTTAAAGATGGCAGTGCCGTGCAGGTGTCATTGTCATTTGATTTCCACCAAGACCAAATACATTAACACTGTCATGTACATTACCATGCCAATCCCTCTGAGAGTTGCCTTGACAGAAATACATTTATTCAACAAGGATGCATAGAAATGATCAAAAGAAATCTGTTTTAAATGAATGCTGTTATTTTGAACACAGGAATAAATATATTTCAGTCGCCCCTCTCTTTTTCTGCACTTGTTGTTCTATTGCTCTTCCTTTGTGCCATTCTTTGAACCCCTCTACATGTGATTTTCTGAGGGAAAGTGTGTCTGCATTCCACACACTGACGTGAGGTCTCTGCTGATGACCCGGGACAACAGTGTGCACTTCAGTGTCAAGTCTGTGTTTGTGTTTCTGCAAGAGCGTGTCTCATTGAATTAACATTCTTACACACACATGCAAATCTAACAGCTTGTGACTTCTTTGGGACACTCCAATGGTTTGTTTTTATTGATCTGGTCAGGTTTAGAGACCAAAGCAGGAAATTGTAACAGACTTCACAGCTTAAGAACTTGAATGAAACCATCTGAAATGTGCAATACTGTCAAACATTGATGAGTGTGTTTGTACGAAATATGTTTAAAATTGTATAACCAGATAGTATTTTAAGTATTTAGATTTTACCATGACATTTAATAGTAAATACCGTGATATCTTTTGAAGTACCTTATATAAATATCATGTGATATGAATATAAACAGTAATATGGTACATATCAACATAGCATTACTTTCTCATACTTTGGTACTACTGCAGTACTTTGTAGTGGTTAAAAGGTGATTCTTCCTTATATTCAGAAAAAAAAACAACTCGTCTCAAACCAACGTTTAGAAGTGATTTTTGTGTGAAACCAATGGCTGCATTTAAGGAACTGTAATTAGCGATTAGCTGCATATATGATTATTATTATTACAGAACACACCCAATGTAACACATCTTTGTTTAGGTTATTTTTTATGCCAAATCTTTATTTACCCAGCTTGTAGACAGCAAGATCCACTCTGAGTTGAACCACTTGGGTGTGTTGGCCTAGCACTTCAAACAACAGCATGCTAATATGCTACATCTAAACAGACCCAGTGGTTTTATTTATCTCAACTCAATTCTGATTTCCTCCATGGTCACATGTGGTTTGGCTTATATGTTGTACTCCAGCACAGTTACTTCAAATTACTTCAAATGTTATATACTGCATGTTTTTATAGTCCAATTTAAGGGTAAATTAAATTAGCATGTTTTAAACCTGTGTAAATTGATATCTTTTTTTATTATTATTTTAATACCTTTGTTCTTTGTGCAGATTAAAAAAGATGCTGCTTAAGATATACTCAGCAAAATTAATGTGTGTTTACTCTCCCACAGTGTTGGGAAGGTTACTTTGGAAATGTAATAGGTTACAGATTACAAGTTACCCTATTTAAAATGTAATAGTAGTGTAACTTTTTTAATTACTTTAATAAAGTAATGTAACTAATTACTTTTGAGTACATTTTGATTACTTTTATAAATTTCTAATGAATGTTAATTTGCAACTGTTAATCATCTTCAACCATTTTACACCATGCAGGTTTAACCTTACAGTAGTGCTCAATACTGTCAGACTTTCACCATCCTTCATCACCTAAATTAAGATGATCACATTTGAACACATCCGCCACAAAATCAGACTTTAGTACTGCCTTTTACTTAGAGATTGATCTGAAGTTCAAAGCAGATTTAAAATCAAAAGAAATAGTTTATAGATACTGTTTTTAAACCAAATCTTTGCATAACTACAGGCATCTAACTGCATCTAACAATGGTTTGGGGAAAAATAGTTAATAAAAAAATAAAAGCATATACATCAACTCAAATACGGTTATCTAATAAGCATGTGTCCTATTTTGTGTACTAAACTCCTGAAACATTGGTGTCTTTTTGAAACACTGCTGTCTCTTTGTATATGATATGATGATAGATCTCAAAATAAGTAAAAAATGCTCATGAAGTGACTGTTCTAGAGATTAATTTCCATGAGGGGCGGACTGGGAAAAAAATAGGCTGGGAAATCTCCCACTCATACACCCACAACCCATTCTGAAACATGGACAACCCTATTATTATTTTTTTGGACCTGACATGAAAAAATGTGAATCCTTAGGTTGGGGGACTTGCAACGTAATTAAGAGTTCTCTCCTGAACTGCACCTTCACTTCCATTATCCATCCATCTCTCTCATGACTTTAATACTGAAGATTTTTATTTGACTTTTACCATGTTTTGTAAGTGCAATTTTGTTTTTTTGGCAAATGAATTACCACTTGTATTTATTTTACTACAAATTCCATAGTTAAACCACGGTTAGTGCCATACCATAGGCTATATTAATTTTCCTAAGGGTTGTGTGTTTGTGTCCACTAGCTCCCCCTAAACCTATGATAAAATATGATGATTTGTCTGCTAACTTACTACTGTAACATTACAATAGATAATAATGACGTCGTTTATACAGTATTTTGAGTGAGTGTGAGCAATGTGCTGTTGCTGCTGCTTGACTAAGTAAACAAAGACAAAACTACATTAGCATATTTACAGATAAAACTGACCTGCACCTGAAACCCTGAACAGAAGTGTCGCTTCTCTGCTCCAGCTGTGCGCTTACACAGTTCACTCCGGTCTCTCTCTCTCTCATTGATTACTCGGAGTCTGATCCAAACCGTTCGGCGGAGGCGCAGAGAGCGCGCGAGCCCAACCATTGCCAGTCACGACTAACCGATTAATGATTTATTAGAGATTTAATTATCGAATGGCGGATTCGGAAATAATCGCTTTAGTATATTCGGCCTGCAATTATACAATAACAATATTAAAGTAGAAGGCCAAATCGTCTGCCAGGCCACCGGGAATAGTCCCGGTTCTCCCGATGTCCAGTCAGCGCCTGATTTCCACAGACACGCAGAACGTGCAGGATTCATATTCAGTCTTTTTGCGGATTAATATTCACAGACATCAGTCCATATCGGGTTTTGATTCAAGTGTACTGACCTACTTTTGATTTATTCGTCCAAAATGTGGCATATTGCGTCCGCGTTATAGGCTGAATTCCATTTTTATGACTGGATTCTACGAATGTGTTTTCCGCGTCTTGGAGATTATGGGTCATATGTCTTAGTGCAATTTGGGAAAGAAATAAGCTGTATGTGGATGTGTGTAAATATTCAAATGTAATCCTCTTTGTAATCGTTACAATTTTCATAAGTAACTGTAATTTAATTACTCATTTTTTCTTAGTAACTGTAACTGATTACTGTTACATTTATTTTGTAATTAAATTACGTAACGCCGTTACATGTAACTAGTTACTCCCCAACACTGCTCTCCCATTTGTCCTGTTGTCAGGAGTAGCTCTAGTGCATGGAATAAATTAGATAGCCTACTGTAGCCAGTGTATGATCATAATAAGGGTCTGTTTGCTTTTGATGCGGTGTGACAAAATAAACCAACTACAGAGCTTCAGGGTCAAATGTCACAGCAGTTCCAGACCAGCAGTTTTAAACCAGAAGTTAAGGTGGAGATTGTAGCATCATTAAGAGTAGGCTTAGTACGTTGGTCTTACAGTAGGTATTTGTTGTGGTGGAACTGATAGTGTAGCAGCCTTTTCCAAATGTATTTGCCAGTGTGATGTCACAGATCCCACAGCATCCAAATGAGCCATTTTTGTATAGTTACCTAAAAGCTAAGGGGAACGTTTTAGGCTATAAAACATGCAGAATATTTTAATGGAACAAAGACATCTCATATGTTGAAAGATGAAGGAAAATTAGATTTCTCTTGTCATGACCCATTTAAATTGAATGGGACATTGTGGAAAAAATGCAGGATGTTCTGCAAGCAGCTTTTCAGACAGACTGCACATCTGCCACATGACTCATTTTTCATTTATAGAACCGTTTTCTGAAGCCCCTCATCTCAGAAAACACAAATTGCAGGTTATTCTTGAATAATTACAGTGGACAGGGGTGGCAGCCATCTTCCACCTATGCCAAGTCAAATTATTCAAAAATTTTTCAAGATATAAGATTAATACAAATGTGCTTCTGGCTTTTATATGAGGAATTATTGCACAGTTTGAATCATCACTCTTTGTATCTTCAAAATCTCTTTAGCAAAGTCAGTTGGTAAAGTTTCCACTAATATTAGAGCATGGTGCCACCAACACCAAGGTAATGGATTCGATTCCCAAGGAAAGCAAAAACTGATTTAATGTAAATGTGTACTCTGAATGCAGTGTGTCCCAAATTATGTACTGTGTATTCTGGTGCATGAATTTAAGTGAACTGAAGTTATTTTGTTATCACTGATGCCCTCCGCATCATACAAAACGTGGTGGCAGTTGATTACATAGTGTCCAACATTACACATTTTTTGGTTAAATAAGTGCATCATCTGAGTATTGAAGGTGCCTTTTCTGTTGTAATTTTCAGTTTGGACACACTACTACAAAATAGCATGGAATAGTGCATATATCTACATACACAAAGTTGGATGCACCTTATATATCTTATTAAAGTATATTAAGGATTTAAAGATAATGGCACCATACGATTTTCTGGGAATGAAGATCTAGATGGTGTTTTTCATAGAGACAGGTCTACTTCAGTCAATAAGATAAAGCTGTAAAATCGTAGCCGTGTGTCATGTCTAGATTTTGTCATCCACAGGTCCTGTCCAGACAGTGAGGACTAGAGAAAAAGCTCTGTGTACTGGAAAGATGTGATGGTATATGGGATCTGTAAATTTCCAACCCAAACGCTGACTAATCATGAATCATTAGACCTGACAACTCAGTTAACTTGGCTTATTTATTTTTTTCATAATCCAACTCAAATTATACGATTTAGTCTCTTATTTAAAATTTTATTTAAAATTTTCAGCTGACTGCTCTGTTAAATTCAACATTTATCATCCACCAGTCTGACAAGTGATTCTTTTCTGAGAATGTTTTATTTCATAGGTCCAACAATTATAAATCCAGCTGAAGAGAACCGAAAATTATATGAGCATATTTGAAGACATTGTAATCAAAACATATAATATACTGTAGACATTTAAGACGAATAGGAACATGAGCATATACAGACTGATAAATAGATTACATGAACAGAAGACGTCTCACTCTGATATCTGCAGATAAAGAGCACACAACATTTGTTTGGACAAAATGACAATAAAAATGTCATTCATCATGAGTCATTCAGTCATTCTGCACATATTATATCAAATTTATATATAAAAAAAAAACCTTGCACAGCAATTGATTCTTGCCACTGGTGCCACAATGAAGTTAAAAATCTTAAAAAGATTGTCCCAGTTTAACACATCATTGTGGACTCATTGCAGATTGGCTATAAAATATCACCAGTTTTGTCTTCTATAAAATACAGTAGGGGAGAGTGGGGACGGCTACAATACTTTTTGTATTTGCTTTAGTTTCTCATAGACTGTTTGCATTAGAAACCCAGAGTTTTAATACAATAAAGCCACATCAGTCCATCAGCAAAATGCACGAGGATTATATACATGTGCCTGATTTCATCCAGAAAAGATGAGGGGCTGACTGAGCATGTGCAGTTTGAATATCATCACTGTAGCTCACTCCTGATTGAAGAAATGAGCCATGTTGCCACTGTCCCCACTCTCCAATATTGCAAGTTTTCATATTTGCAATGAACAGAATCATTCTCCGCTTCAAACCTGCTTCAAAGAGAGTGTGCTGTTATGAAATGCCTTTCATATAAAATCTCTTAGGCAGACTTGACCAAGATTGCAAAAGCTCAAGGCTAGATTCCTCTCAGCTTGTAAAAGAGGTCCTTGTTTTGTAGAATGTTGCACTGTTAGACATCACTTCGGCCATGACTGTGCATGACTGATATGATAAAACCGATGTCTTCAGTGAAAGTTCGAAGGTTCACATTTCGAACAGGTGATGACATCACTGCATGATGACGTCAGGCTCAATGTTGAAGAGCAGGTCGTCGTTGCCCCTGCGCACCTCCAGCAGCAGAGTCGTGTCTTGGTTGAGCGCTTCCTTCAGGTCGCTGGTGCTCATCAGAGGCTCTCCGTTTAACTTAACGATGATGTCACCATCTCTGATGCCCCCTCTGAAACACATTTGTAGAAATTATACACTACAATCATCATTTGTGTACTTCACACAATTTGTAAGGGACAAAATATAGAGCTAATTGTAAAATAAATCCTGACAGGTGACCAGGACATGGACACAGAGAGGAGCAAAATAAATACATTTGTATATAAAACATTTATATGAGCTAAATTTTTCCTGATTTTTATCTTACAGGCTCCGCTTCGAGCTAAGCTATGAGAATTCTTTTTGTGGGTAAAGAAAAGAAAAATAACGACTTTATTTAATATTTTCTTCTCTTCTGTGTCAGTGTTCAGCACATGCGTGTGGTGCTACTGACGCAGAATTCAGCGTTCTGGCATGGGACGCAAAAAAGTATTCTCGTAGCTTTATAAAATTATGATTGAACCACTGATGTCACATGGACTATTTTACCAATGTCCTTACTTCCTTTGTGTGCCTTAAATGTGGTAGTTGCATTGCTGTCTACGCAGGGTCAGAAAGCTTTCGGATTTCATCAAAAATTTCATCATCTTGATTTGTGTTCAGAAGAAGAATGAAGATCTTATAAGTTTGGATTTTAAAGACTATTTAAGTCTTCATTGCAGAATATGTAGTAAGAAAACCTCTACTTTGACATATGTTATTACTTCTCTGGGGTTGGGCTTTTTTTCATTTTATTATTTAATTTGAATGTAATGTTTTGCAACAATTCATAAAAAAAAAAAAACAAGGAATCTGAGTTGTGCATAAAATGCTAGAATTATACATGTTGACAATACACCAACGATAACAGCTAAAGTAAAAAAAACTCATCTGACTGCCAATGACAATGCACCTGATTATCCAGGCTCCGCATTAGCATATTGCCCGCCCATTTGTTGGTCTTTTCCTGCTGGTCTGAATGAAAATGCAAATTCACTCTTTGCCACTAGGTGCTGCTTTTGGAGCGGTAAAAATAGCGGTTTCACTGGTAACGCTGTACACAAAGCAGCACTGCGCTCACAAACACTGCTTTATCAAGCATTACAGGCATGATGTAATGAAAATGAGATGAACCAATCACAGCAGACTAGCGTCACGCAAAGGAGGGGTTTAAACAAATTGTTTGGGAGTCCTTGAGCAAATAGGTAAAATAAATTCATATTATAAGACAATGAAAGTGTTTTTTGACCTTGCATGCATACCAACCTGTTGTTGGGGACTCCGAAAACCATCTCTACATTTAGATTTTTTTTATTTACAATTTGCTATTTTCTTGTTTTATATTATTTAACAATGAGAATGTTATTTGAATCATGTTGTAGTTTCATTATTAATAATGTTAATAAATGTTAATAAATCAATTAAATTAATGAATCAATTAAACAATTTGAAAAAAAACACCCATATTTTATTTTGTGTCATATCGCCTTGTTCTAAACATATTTATTACATAAACCTGTATTATACAAATGTTGCATTTCATAGTAAATTGTGATCTTCATTATGTTGTCATCCACTCAGCTCAGACAGAGATAAACCACTTGGCTTGAAGTTCTGAAACCCAACCACAACAGAAAGACCAAAGAGCATCTGGTTTTGCTGATGCTTACTTCTGAGCAGGGGAGTGAGAAACCACCTCATGGACATAGATCCCGCTGCTGACATCAGGGAAATCAGGATTCTGCTGCCTCAGCTCTTCCACGAGTCTGAAGGAGACAGACAGAATGCCTCACATACACACACACACACGGTGACTAAACAGCACTGCGCTGTTCATTTACATGTGTTGTGTATTAGTGTCTTTAGTGAAGGACACTCACGCTTCTGTGATGGTGAGCATTCGGATTCCAATGAAACGCTTCTTCACTGACCTTGGCTCTGAAACAATATGCAAATGTGTTAACACATTTAATCCTGCAAGGATGACTCCAAAAATAAAAACATATGTTTAATATTAGATGATTCATCCTCTGACCTCCCTACAAATTCCCTTGTACAAAAGTTGCACCATTTACCTTTGTTCTGCTTTCCCAATGAATCATTTAAGAAGCGCGTAATCCTGTCTGAAGGAATGGCAAAGGAGATTCCTGCAGCTACCTTCAGGGTGTTGATTCCTATCACCTCCCCGTCCTTATAGAAGACAAAACAAGAAGAAAAATTCAGTATCAGTATGTTTGTCGTTGTATTGATTCAATGTGTCATTCCAAACCTGTCTTTCCTTCTTACAAAAGGTGTATTTTTTGAAAAGCAGAAATGTAATATTCAAATCATATAGAAAAGAGTGGATATTTTTTAAAAAGCATCCAGATTTGTAAAGACATTTGGTGAATTGTTCTTGTAAGTCTACTGTCAGAAAACTGAAACATCACAGTATGAAATAATTACCAAATTAACGAGTGGTCCACCTGAGTTCCCATACTAAGAAAAGAGAAAGAAATCATGTTAACTGTTGGTTCTCAAATTATTTTACAAATACATGATCTGGGATTAGATTCATGCCAAAACTACTGAACATAAATGTTGAAACACTGAACAAAAATATAAACCCAAAACTTAAAATGAAGTAAAAATCTGAGACTTCAAATAAACAGCTTCCACTCTAAAACTTAACAGGAACAATTTGTCAGAAATGCAAGGGAATTAATAATTAATGTTAATTATCAACACTCAAAACAGTTTAACAAACCCTATATTAATGGGATTAGACTTACCATAAGTACTGAACAAAAACATAAATTCAACACAATATGGGGATGATAAGGTGCCTTTTTTTTGTCAAGGACTAGCTCATCATGCAGGGACAACAACACATGGGTTTGTACAAATTTTATAAAGTATCCTTCCCCTTGAGCTAACTAATGTGCAAAGGTGGTGCTGCAAAGCTCCAGGATACGAAGCTTGAAGGTTTGGAAAGAGTTGTTGAATTGGTAAGGAGTAACCTCATGATAACAGGGACTCACAGGGAGTGAAGAAGGAGGTAACCTATACTAATGTGTGTGCGCCATAAAGATGATGGATGACTATTAATACAGTTTCACCAAAGTAATTATTTAGTCAGCACAACAGAAGCTATTTACTGGCTATTTTAGACACATAGTCTTATAACTTATAACTTATCTAGTTTCCTCAAACAGTCTTAGGGGCCGTTTACACTACAAAGTTAACTGGAAACTTTTTCTGTGTTTTGCCTGTTCGTTTACATGACAATAGCGTTTTGGGGACTGAAAACACATATTTTTGAAAATGGGTTTCAAAGTGCAAGTTTTTGAAAACTCCACCTTTGTCGTTTCCTTGTAAACACCCAAAACGGGAATCTTTGAAAACGGTGACGTTATGCGCATGCGTAGTACGTGATAGGTATGTAGACATGCGCAGTATATTTTAAAGGCAAACGCGAACAAACATACACAACAATGGCGGAATACATTATACTGTTGTTGCTGCTCAAGACTTTGCTAACACTTCTTGAGCAAAGTGTGGATTAACTTCACCAATATTACAACCAACATATAATCGTCACTTCACTACAGGTACTGTTCACTAACAAGGTGACAGCGCCAACTACTGGCCTAGCATACCTAATAGTGTTTTTGGCCATTTTCGCAAATATGTGAAAATGCTAATTGTTTTAAAAAAGTTGTCGTGTATACATGAACATTTTTAAAAACGCAAGGGAAAAACTTTTCCATTTTTGACTAAATCTTTTTCGTGTAAACGTAGCTTTAACTTTGATGGACTATTTTAACACATTAACTAGCTAATATTTCTGTCAATCTTGCATTGACAAGATTTCATCATAAATATTAGGATATTTGGTTTGGATCCTGTTTATCAAATAAATTAGAATAAAAAGAATAAAATAAAAAAGAAGTTTTTGCTACAGAATTGCAAATGAAAACTATAAATAATAATGGCAGCAAATATGGAAACTCTAGTAATTCAATAATTATTTATGATAATAAATTCTGATAATCCGACAGGAAGCAGCATAACTATTAATAAAATATAAGTTTTAGATTTTTTTTTTTGGTTGTTGTAAAGGGATTTTTCTTCAAAATTTAATTTTTTTATAGTGTCGTTCAACACATACACACTACTTCTTGAATGCAATATGATTTCAGAAATGAATTTCAGAGGTTGTCTGGATTTCTTATGCAACAGCAGTAAGACTCATAACATGTGTTGTTCTGGTTATTCAGTGTCTTACGTTGATGATGGCGTCAGTCTGGATGTAGTCCATGTCTGAGTCACGGAGACCCAGTTCTTTTCCATCTCTCTGTGCAGTGCTGACTATTCCTGTCGTCACTGTGTTCTGCAGGGCAAACGGGCTGCCGATAGCCACCACAAACTCACCCGGGCGCAGGTCTGCCGAGTGACCCAGCAATAAAACAGGCAACTTTTTCTGCCAAAGGAAGTAGAGTTAACACATTTTGACTCTTGTATTATAAAAACAGCTCTTGAAAGACAATAAGAAGAGTTATGTCTTACCTGTGGATTGATTTTGATAGTGGCAATGTCAGACTTCTTGTCGATGTCGTTGATAGTGGCCTCATACACATCCCCACCACGCATCTGTACTTTGAGTCGCTGATGACCCGAAACAGATGTGGTGCTGGACACCACATGAGCATTAGTCACGATCAGCCCGGTCTCTGACATTACAAAACCTGAACCACTTGACAGCGGGACCGTCCGGCCAAAGAGGGGGTGTCTAGGGGCAAAAGCGAAAATACAAAGCTCTCATTATTTTGTTTCATACATTTGCATTGATTATAAGTTACACTTATAAGTTACATCCTTTCAAAAAGATTACTTGGAAATAACATAGTCTATATATATGTATATGTGACGAGTAGGGCGGGGCCGAGGGACATGGGAGCGAGGCCGGTGGAGGGATTGGAGATGAGCTACACCTGTTCGACCCGCCGGTCTCGAGGCCCACGGAGGAGATGGAAGGATATAAAACTGGAGCGACGACAGTGAAGGACGAGAGAGGACCAGGCCTGGGCTTTGTAGTTGTGTTTTGGTTTTTATTTTGTGCGCATCAGTCGTCCGTGAGGGGCTGGTGCGCTGTTTTGTGTTTATTTGAATTATTAACGTTTCATCTGATTGTCCGCCGGTTCCCGCCTCCTTCTTCCCGATGATTAGCAAGTTTTATCATTACGGTATATATATATATATATATATATATATATATATATATATATATATATATATATATATACTGTAATATAATAATAATACAAGTGCAAATGGAATATAAAGTTTTCAGACACTCAACTGCATTATTCACAGCAAATCAATAAAAATGTATTATAGTTTAAGTTTATATGAAATGCTGTTAACTGAACTAAGAACACTATTTTTAAAAGTACTTTAAAGTTTAGTAGTAAAACTTGGTTAAGTAGTGCATCTTTTAATATAATTTCATATTTTTTTTTCCATTCAAACATGATTTAAGTTTACTATGGTTAATGTTTTAGTTTGAATGTACTGACAAACATTCTAAACTAAAAAATCATATTATAATATTATATTACTTGCAAGTGCAGTTTTTTGGTCCCACTTTATATTGATTGGCCTTAACTACTATGTACAGTACTTACATTTAAATGAACCATTTGATACAATGCACTTACATACATGTTTTTAAATTATACTTATATATAAAAAAACCTGCATGTAATTACATCTGTAATTGATTTCTGTAATCACACTAATAATTACTCTGTTGACACATTTCTCTACCCATACCACCAAACCTGTCCCTACACTTACCCTTATCCCACCTCAATAGAAGCAAAACTGTTTTGTACTTTTTTATGTAAGTACAGTACATACTGTAGTAGTTAAGGCCACCATATATAAATGGGTACCAGTTTGGTCGATATGTTTTTTAAGATTTGAAATACACTAACAGTGCACATTAGATGCAACAAAGCACCATTTTTTCAGAAGGGTTTATTGTATTTCAAAACATTAATTCACCACACACACACACACACACACATAGGTCAGCTAATTCTCAGCACATAGAGACTCTTTCATCTAGATATCACACTATAGAGACTGTGTCTGTTCCCTGAAATAGAAAATACAAAAAACGTCCAAACCAAGCTAAGATTAACAATTTAATTGAGGTTCAACAAATAAAAAACAGATGCAATATGGATAAACAAATGATAAAGCTTGGCTTATTGAATATCAGATCCCTTTCTACGAAAACACTTTTTGTAAATAATATGATCACTGATCATAATATAGGTGTGCTCTGTTTGACAGAAACCTGGCTAAAACCTGATGATTACATTATTTTAAATGAGTCCACCCCCCAAGATTACTGTTATTAACTTGAGCCGCGTCTAAAAGGCAAAGGGGGAGGTGTTGCTTCAATTTATAACAACGTTTTCAGGATTTCTCAGAGGGTAGGCTTTAAGTATAACTCGTTTGAAGTAATGGTGCTTCATATAACATTATCCAGAGAAACAAATGTTAATGATAAATCCCCTGTTATGTTTGTACTGGCTACTGTATACAGGCCACCAGGGCACCATACAGACTTTATTAAAGAGTTTGGTGATTTTACATCCAAATTAGTTATGGCTGCAGATAAAGTTTTAATAGTTGGTGATTTTAATATCCATGTTGATAATGAAAAAGATGCATTTGGATCAGCATTTATAGACCTTCTGAACTCTATTGGGGTTAGACAACACGTTTCAGGACCTACTCATTGTCGAAATCATACTCTAGATGTAATACTGTCACATGAAATTGATGTTGATAGTGTTGAAATTATGCAGCCAAGTGATGATATCTCAGATCATTATTTAGTTTTGTGCAAACTTCATATAGCCAAAATTGTAAATTCTACTTCTTGTTACAAGTATGGTAGAACCATCACTTCTACCACAAAAGACTGCTTTTTAAGTTATCTTCCTGATGTATCCAAATTCCTTATCATATCCAAAACCTCAGAACAACTTGATGATGTAACAAAAACTATGGACTCTCTCTTTTCTAGCACTTTAAATACAGTTGCTCCTTTACGCTTAAGGAAGGTTAAGGAAAACAGTTTGACACCATGGTATAATGAGCATACTCGCACCCTAAAGAGAGCAGCCCGAAAAATGGAGCGCAGCTGGAGGAAAACAAAACTAGAGGTATTTCGTATTGCTTGGCAGGAAAATAACCTATCCTACAGAAAAGCATTAAAAACTGCTAGATCCGATTACTTTTCTTCTCTTTTAGAAGAAAACAAACATAACCCCAGTTATTTATTCAATACAGTGGCTAAATTAACGAAAAATAAAGCCTCAACAAGGTTTGATATTTCCCAACACCACAGCAGTAATGACTTTATGAACTACTTTACTTCTAAAATTGCAACCATTCAGCCGTCAGCTACAGTATCGCATCAGACAGTGCACTAAAGACCCCCTGAGGAACAGTTCCACTCATTCTCTACTATAAGAGAGGAAGAATTGTATAAACTTGTTAAATCATCTAAACCAACAACATGTATGTTAGACCCTATACCATCTAAGCTCCTAAAAGAGGTGCTTCCAGAAGTCATAGATCCTCTTCTGACTATTATAAATTCCTCATTGTCATTAGGATATGTCCCAAAAACCTTCAAACTGGCTGTTATTAAGCCTCTCATCCAAAAACCACAACTTGACCCCAAAGAACTAGTTAATTATAGACCAATCTCGAATCTCCCTTTTCTGTCCGAGATACTAGAAAAGGTGGTATCCTCACAATTATATTCCTTCTTAGAGAAAAATGGTATATGTGAGGATTTCCAGTCAGGATTTAGACCGTAACATAGTACTGAGACTGATCTCCTTGGAGTTACAAATGATCTGCTCTTATCATCTGATCGTGGGTGTATCTCTCTATTAGTTTTATTGGATCTTAGTTCTGCGTTTGACACAATTGACCACAACATTCTTTTGCATAGACTTGAACACTTTGTTGGCATTAATGGAAGTGCATTAGCATGGTTTAAATCGTACTTATATGACCGCCATCAGTTCGTAGCAGTGAATGAAGATGTATCATATCGATCACAAGTGCATTATGGAGTACCTCAAGGCTCAGTACTAGGGCCGCTACTCTTCACGCTTTATATGTTACCCTTGTGAGATCTCATCAGGGAACATGGTGTTAGCTTTCACTGTTATGCTGATGATACTCAGCTCTATATTTCTTCGCGGCCTGGTGAAACACACCAATTTGAAAAACTAATGGAATGCATAGTCGATAATAAACTGGATGACGAGTAATTTCTTACTGCTAAATTCTGAAAAAACAGAGGTGTTAATTATAGGACCTAAAAACTCTGCTTTTAATAACCTAGAACACGGTCTAAGACTTGATGGTTGCTCTCTCAATTCTTCTTCATCGGTTAGGAACCTAGGTGTGCTATTTGATCGCAATCTTTCCTTAGAAAGCCACGTTTCTAGCATTTGTAAAACTGCATTTTTCTATCTCAAAAATATATCTAAATTATGGCCTATGCGCTCAATGTCAAATGCAGAAATGTTAATCCATGCATTTATGACCTCAAGGTTAGATTATTGTAATGCTTTATTGGGTGGTTGTTCTTCACGCTTAGTAAACAAACTACAGCTAGTCCAAAATGCAGCAGCAAGAGTTCTTACTAGAACCAGGAAGTATGACCATATTAGCCCGGTAAAATATTGCTTATTACTTATAAAGCCCTGAATGGTTTAGCACCTCAGTATTTGAATGAGCTCCTTTTACATTATAATCCTCTACGTCCGCTACATTCTCAAAACTCAGGCAATTTGATAATACCTAGAATATCAAAATCAACTGCGGGCGGCAGATCCTTTTCCTATTTGGTGCCTTAACTCTGGAATAACCTACCTAACATTGTTCGGGAGGCAGACACACTCTTGCAGTTTAAATCTAGATTAAAGACCCATCTCTTTAACCTGGCTTACACATAACATACTAATATGCTTTTAATATCCAAATCCGTTAAAGGATTTTTAGGCTGCATTAATTAGGTAAACCGGAATCGGGAACACTTCCCATAACACCCGATGTACTTGCTACATCATTAGAAGAATGGCATCTACGCTAATATTTGTCTGCTTCTCTTTTATTCCGAGGTCACCGTAGCCACCAGATCCAGTCTGTATCCAGATCAGAGGGTCACTGCAGTCACCCGGATCCAGTACGTATCCAGACCAGATGGTGGATCACCACCTAGAAAGGACCTCTACTGCCCTGAAAGACAGCGGAGACCAGGACAACTAGAGCCCCAGATACAGATCCCCTGTAAAGACCTTGTCTCAGAGGAGCACCAGGACAAGACCACAGGAAACAGATGATTCTTCTGCACAATCTGACTTTGCTGCAGCCTGGAATTGAACTACTGGTTTCGTCTGGTCAGAGGAGAACTGGCCCCCCAACTGAGCCTGGTTTCTCCCAAGGTTTTTTTTCCATTCTGTCACCGATGGAGTTTCGGTTCCTTGCCGCTGTCACCTCTGGCTTGCTTAGTTGGGGTCACTTCATCTACAGCGATATTGTTGACTTGATTGCAAATAAATGCACAGACACTATTTAACTGAACAGAGATGACATCACTGAATTCAATGATGAACTGCCTTTAACTATCATTTTGCATTATTGACACACTGTTTTCCTAATGAATGTTGTTCAGTTGCTTTGACCCAATGTATTTTGTTTAAAGCGCTATATAAATAAAGGTGACTTGACTTGACTTGACTTGACACACACACACACACACACACACATATGTATATATATATAAATATATATATATATATATATATATATATATATATATATATATATATATATATACAGTATATGTTTCTAAGACAAAGCAAACCTATATAAAACATTTGTTTACCCAGTGTCCCCATGCCACACTCTCTGACATCATTCACAAATGATTAGCCTTGGCAAAAGCAGTTGTAAATGTGTTCGGCTAAATTACAGACAGCAGTGACCCTCACACAGCTGTGTTTGCCAGGCACCTCCCTCACTTCCCCACGGTTTTAAAGCGCCATACAGATGGCTGCCACACCATGAAAGTGTTTGCAAGTGTTTGGGCTTACTTTAGGAACAGCTCAATGTGCACCACAGCAGGGGCGATCTTCTCCACCACGTCAGCAATGAAGTTGAATTTGTACCTTGGGCTGCTGGGATGTGTAGGACCTATACTAGCAGAAAGAATTAGTCATGTCAATAATTCCAATTTATAAAATGATCAAAACCAGCTCTATGTTTTCTTCTGTATTGCAGCTACTGTCTATTTATGTCTTTTCTGGCTCAAGAGGGCATGATTAGCAAGCATGCAGTGCATTACTTTCCTGCCGATTCAGATGGTATGCAATGATGATAGTTGGAGAAAGTCTTTTCACGAACAGGAAATGTTCCTCTATAATTGGGTCTAAAATCACTAGGTGGCTTTTATCCTTGTGCATGCTTGACTTGGGTATGCAGTATGTGTATGAAAGAGAATGATGAGTGTGTAAAGTCCTTGTAATTAGGGGAAATGTTATTTTCTGCAAACATCAGGGTGGTTTTTCCCTTGACTGCTGTTTCCTGCGACCGTGTTGGCACAGCCATCATTCCTTTCTGTGCACACCCTAGTTGTCCTACTAACCTAAAATTTGAAGTCATTAAAGAATCAAGACCCTTTAAAAACTAATTTAGTACAGTTTAACGCTTAAAGTACTATACCTAATGGTCATCTCTTACATTGTTATTACATTGTGCAAATGTTTGAACAATTGTGCATTATGCTAAAAGTTGTGCTGCTTCATTTAAAAAAAATATATATATATAAATATATATATATATATATTTTTTTTTTTTTTTTTTTTTTTAACTGTGATCTATTTTGAGTCGAGAGTTTAAAAGAAAAGAATTTATTTGAAATAAAAATCTTTTGTAAAATTATACATATATTTTTTGTCATATTTGAAAAAAAATATATAATAATATTCTTACTGATCCCCAAACTTTTGAATGGTAAAGTGTAAATACATAAGCTTATATAAGTAAATATATAAGCCAAATATCATCAATATGTATATTATAATGCTTTATTCCTGGCTTTCTGGATGAACATATTTAAGATTTATAATTTGGAAGCTTTGGAAACCAAAATAAGCATGCAATGAATTACACTGTTCAATTCAACTGTTAATCATTAATCAAATGCAACACCCCATATAAAAGCACATTCCAGTAGAGCTGCATCACAGAGCTTTGACCTCTCAGATTTCATGACTGCAAAGTGAGTCAACTTCCAATGGCAATGTGTGCAAATTCATTTAGACAATCACATACAATATTGAGAAATGCCACTCGACCCAAAGTTGACCAGGCATAAACCAAAGATGAATGTCCAATAAAAATATGTTCTAAATAGTTTTCTCGTTCATTTTTTCCAGTCTGGAGTGGTGAAGAGACGAGACATCAGAAGAGCAGCTGATCACACAATCTGGTGGAAAGATGATGGCAAGCATCTGCTTCTAAGGCAATGGGTTGCTTAATACAGTGATTGCGAAGGTTAGGGTTTTATTTTGTGGTTTTTGACTTAGTAGCCTAAATTGTATAGAATGATAGACTATAATTTATGTGAAATTTAATGCTGTAATGATTTGCTGCTCTGCAAATAGCCATGGGCTTTTCTGTGGGTTCTTTTGCTTACAGTTTTGCTGCTTGCTTCGCTACCGGGTTATTCACCACATATACTGTATACATCAGTGTGGCCAGTGGCATTGCAGAGGCCAACAGTAACTAATGGGTGGATGATTGCTACCAGACGGACGTCTTTAAACCTGGTTTTGCTGAATCATTTTTTAACAGACCTAAATATTTAACCTAAAAAGCCCATCTCTTTCTCTCTTGATCATTTCACCCCATCAATAGCCTTTTAAATCAATTCTGTGTCACTTCACACTGACAACGCGTCTCCAGAGAGGTGGCACCGTTTCCAATAGGTGCCTCCTCCCTTTTCCTGTCACCATTGAAAGAGCTTTTTACTGCTGATCTGGAAGCAGTTTGATATTTCCTTTAAAAATGATAAAGGATAGGGTGTTGGTAATGAAGTATTGTCCAAAATCAGAGCAAAAGTGCAACCTCCACTGAGAACCCCACAGGAAATCATGCCCGGTCTGCAGAGCACAAAGCAGCCCTATTTTCCAAACTTCCCTGCAGCTGCCATTTGCACGTGAAGTTTGAGGTCATGGTCCCATTCTTCCAAACACTTACAATTGCTCTTTTGGTTATCAGTGGAGTTATGCTATGTGATGGTCACTAGAGGAGCTCAAGGATGTTATCTTCTTAATGCAGTATGGCACATAAAGCACAGTGGACTCACAGTGTGTGTGTGTGTTAACTGAACTATACTTTGGGGACAAAATTGTCCCCAGAATTGAGGTAAACTGCACACACACTATTAGATGAAAACAAAACTTGAACTGAACTAAGCTGCATAATAAACTATGGTCATTTGTAGATCTGCCTATATAACTTATGAACATTTCAACATTGACACAGTTATTGAACTTATTTGAATGAACAATGAACTGGTTGGAGCCTGAGTAATGACACTATTTACTATTATACCTTAATTAAATATGTTTTATAATTAACTTTGCAACACTGACACTGTTATTGAACTTACCTGAATCAACAAAGAATCAACTGAACTGCTTTACAACTGGATTGAATTCTTCTGATGAACTTGGCATCATTAACTGTCATCATTAATTATTAAATCATTAAGCATCATTAATTATTTTCTTGCTCAATACTGTGACGCTGCTTTGTAGCAATTTGAATGTTCTAAAGTGCTACATAAATAAATTTGAGTGAAAAAACTCACTCAATTGTTTTATTTATAATTTTAAAAAAAATCATTTATAAAACTGGATTTTTCAAAATTAAAATGTTCAGGATTTTATAACTCAAAGAATATATTTCAGTGGTAATACATACATACATTGCATTGTGCAATCTATAAAGATTATATATAATAGGCTGTATAAAATTAACATGGCTGGTTGCAAAACCACGGTGACCTGGTGGTAACAGGGTTGATATTTTAACAGTGGAGAACTAGCCTTGTGCTCAAGGTCATGACACTACATGGTATTCACACACTGTTTTACTCAAAAGTCTTAGTCTACATGTTAATATGGGACAGCACCTTTTGTGGATTGACCTAGAAACATATAGTACGTCCATATTTAAATTGCTAAGGTTTTGGGGTAGTCTCGCCTGTTTAAGAATATTTGGCATTCTAGAAACTAATGAAGAGATTTTAGTCTAATGGCATACCCTTACCAACATCCCATCCTTCCTTTCCCTCCCATTTACCACAGTGACCACAATTCCATTAATAGGTCCAACTATTACTGTATTGGTAATAACCTTTGCCACACCACTATGAATAATTAACAACTTAAATATTTGACCAAAAAACAAACAAAAACAAAAAAACAGGCATGTATTAATTTACGATTCTATAGCACAAACAATAATGTTATAGTAGCCTATTTCTGTAAACCTTTTCAATTATTAAAATGTCAGCATAAATCAAGACATTAATCATTTTTGATATATAAAGTTATTCCTCTTGCTATACACAAATCACGTACCTTGCTTGCTTTCACAGGGTCCTTTGTGCAGGTTGGTGACCGCGGGCAGACCCTGCTGGAGCGCTTTCCTGCTCACGGCCTTCAGCTGGCAGATGTTTCCGTACGTGTTCCCGTCACTGCCGCACACTCTACTGCTGTACTTGCACTGACACACGCCTTTGGACAGTCTTTTTCCAGACGGGTGCTTGCACTCCAGCCCGTCCCCGCAGGGCAGATCGTCCTTGCGGCCGCACGGCTCCCCCTCTCCGTGCGCGCACACCAGACAGCAGTTACAGCGGTCAGGCACATACCCGCTCGGGCAGCTCGGGCTCGGACACGTACTCACATCACAGCGCTCGGAACACTTCAGCTTAGTGTCCGCGAGAGCAGCTTTGACGCAAATAAAAACGACGGAGACCAACAGAATGACCTGCATTTTTATTATTATTATTATTATTGTTTTGTTTAAAATGAAAACAATTTCTCAGACAGTTCTTAGATAGTCAGCGTCTTCTGGAGATTACCATTACGCAACAGATTCCCAATGCAAAAGCTTGTTTCAGATGAGATGTGTGCGTTCCTGCAGGATCAGCTGAAAGTCCAGTGTGAAATGGTTTGCCCCTGGAAGAGGAATATTTCTTATTCAAGTCGATCTGATCTACTGATTTAACGTGCAACTTATTGAAACAATGTATGAAGCCTCTAGATGTTTGGTCCTGTTGTATCTGCTGAGCATCTCAACATCCTCGAGTGAAGTCTGCTTTTCTCTTCTTTCTAGAGGAGGCGGGGAATTTTTTCCCAAAGCGCTGTATATTATTCACTAGTGATGGGAAGTCCGAGTCATTTCCGCGAATCGGTTCTTTTGAACAGTTCGTTTCAGAGAACCGGATCAAAAAATGAATCAATTTTACTTCACGCAGCTTTTTTTTTTAATTAAGGCATTTGTTGTAATTCCGTGTTTTGGGGCTATTTCTGCCTTGATTCGGCTCATAAAACAGCTTCACTAAATTGCCAATTCATCATTACACATGTGCAAATACTAATTTAAATGCATGGCATAAAATATAGACAATTGAAATGACATTAAAGTATATTTTAGTTTACCATAAACGATTGTCAGAACATTCTACAGCATACTTCAGCCATCCTTCATTATGAAAACAGAAATAATTATGAAAGTACTTGTGCTTAAGTTGGACAAATCAGTCTTAAATTCAACCAATTGCATTTAATATAAATTTAAATTATTATACAGTTTAATGTCAATTAAGATGCTGGTAAATGTGCGAAAACATACATTCAGTTCACACTGTATGCTAAAGTGTACTTCTTTTTCACAAAGGAACTGTAAAGATCAAACACAAGTAAATGATCTTTCACAAACACTCACATTCACATATCTTCATTTAAGCTTACTCCAGTGCACTCTGCTGACTGTCCCCTATTTGATCTGGACTTGATCTGGAGTGATAGCCTAATGAACTGCTTGGATAGTACCAGCAGATCTATTGATGAAAACCAAAAGAGTACAACTTTGATTGTGAGATCTTGACAAGGGCTCACTAGTACTCAAGGTTTGCATTGTTATTAATGACCTTGATACATTAAACTGTAAGCAATTAAATATTAAATCCACTTTTTATTGGTGACATGGGGGACATAGTCTCTTTTTAGCACATACATCTGAATGCCGTCAAGGCACTCGACCCTAGTGCCAGTGGATTTGTTTTCTCTGAGCTGGGTGGGTTTGAACCAAGTCATGCATTTCACCAGGCATGAACATGTTTATTTAAAACTATAACTCCTGTCATTCTCTGCACTTAGTACAAACAGAACAGCCCTTTTTTGAGGTAAAAATGTGTTCACTGACATCACTTGCATGTGTCAACAGAGGGAATACGATTTTACAGAATGTACAACAAGAAACAACAAATTCTACAATTTTGGGCAATTATTTTCCATAAGAAAGAAAGAAAATAGTATCTGTTTTTGGTTTCTTCCAACATGGGATATTGAGCCAAATGGGCAATGCCTGAAAGTTGTATTGCTTACACTCCAGTAAACACTCGCTGGACAAATCAACATGTCTCATGAGTCAGGCATTCCGTAAATCAACTAATATACATCACATCCAGCAAATAAAAGTAAACATGGGAAATTCACACACAAGTCAAATCAAAAGCACGCAGTGGAAGTTTCATATCCCATTAGAGTCCAGCTCTATTTTGTTGCCCCAGTTCTAGTGTTTTTGTACTGGGCTGTGGTCCTGAAGCTGTAGTCTGGTGCCAGGTTGATACGACGAATATGGAGATCATTAGCGAAAGCTCTCGCTCGCTGGTAGAAAAACAGCGAGAGTTCACGGTCCATGAGACAGTTGTGATAGATGGTGGCCAACTGAGTGCACAGCTCTAGCTGGGACCTCTTGTTGCCCAGATCCATAGCAGCAGCCAAGGCCAGGTGATAATAACCAGCAGCATCAAATGGGTCCTTGAATACAGAGGGAGAGAAGATTTACAATACTAGTAGATACTGTTCTATTAAGAGATTAAAATAGTAATCCTATTGTTATTTTAGGAGATTAAAATATTATTCATATTGTTCTATTAGGAGATTAAAATATTAGTCATTGCTTTATTAAGAGATTAAAATATTATTGTTCTATAAGAGATTAAAGAGATAGTTGCTATTGAGTTTTGTGTTGTGTTCTTTTAATTTTGAGATATCATAGTTATAGACAATACCAGGACATTACAACACCCCTAATTGACACAAAAACAATATTTATATATATTATATAAAATGAATATTGTCAATACCATACCCCTAATGGATAACATAGCTTCCGCACTGCATCTTGCAGCAGTGTATGGAACACCAATAGTCCAAAATTCAAACTCACCAAATGCAAATTTTAGTAAAACACAAACAATGGTGAATATATAAAAAATGGTGATAGTTGGTTGATAACTGGTCGTCACATGAGTAAAGCATTGCACTGTGTTCATTTAGAAGTGAGAAGCTCATGATCCAGTGTTAACAGTAATATTTTGAATAATAATAAGTATCATTAATACTACTGTATAATCATATTGAACTAGGAAAAACAAGTATTCCTTCTTTTTTGTCCTTATATAATCACATGCCTGGATGTAGCATGTGCTCTATATAATGAAATATAAATATATTTTCATTCTGAATATGAATAAGCTTCTATTTTGAGGTGTGAATAAAATATAATCTACAGATTATGTATTTAGACTGCCACCTTCTGGTCAGTTTACAATCTGGAGTTGAATTAGTATTTGATTTGATTTTTTTCAAGTTTGAATTTCACTTCTCCCTACTTTATTTGTAGAGACAACTATAAGGAAGCTATTCATACACTGATTTCCCATTCTACTGCAGTATCACATTAATGCTCTCTGCTTGTTTTATCATAGCGACCAGCGTGAGGTTGGCTAAACTAACGGCAGACGTCTACTGGCTTACCTTTACATCATAGAATACGATGTCTCCAAGTGTTTTGTAAACCCGGACATAGTACAGGGTTTCCTCATCGTACTGCAGGGGTGAGGGGCACAGGGACAGGGCTTTTAGAAAGTGGTGCTCTGCCATTTCAAACTGACCCAGACAATGGTACAACGTGGCGAGTCGATGGAATGCCACTCGCTCGTTTAAATCATCAGCTGTGAGACAATACACAGGCAAAGACTGTTATCTGTCTTTAAAGGTTTTCGGCTGTGTACTGTCTTGAACATGAATTTACCATGTTTGTGCTTTATTCTCAAAACAGACTAGATATCTCTGAAGGATCATAAATCAGTATAATACACTGAATAATGTGACTTTAAAAGCCACAGTTCTACATAACAGGGTTTAAGGGGGAAATGTTTCCGGAGTGTTATGAATGAACACATTATATTGTACAAATTAAACATACAAAACTGTAGAGTACTTGAGTGTGACCCTACCCAGACTGAAGCTGATGTCCAATGCAGTTTGAGCATACTCAATGGCCTCTGAACACTGTCCCAGCTGCAGCAGGAGCTCTGAAAGCTTATTACACAGCCTCAGCTGAGAGCGCACACTGCTCGTCTTCACCGCGATCGGAAGGGCTCGGTCCTTATGAACACAGAAACACAAACGTTCACAGGACACGGACAAACAAACTGAATGATTATGATTGTGATTAATGTTTTCTAACAAAAACTACTGTAATAAAGGAAATAACAGGGACCTGACAGTCACAGAGTGCAATAACAACACAGTGCGAAAGACTTCCCTCTTCATCAACAACGTGTACATGACCTACCCTGTAAAAGCAGATGGCTTTCTCCCTGTCCTGTGAACTGTTAAAGAACACATCTCCAGCTGCCTCCAACATCTCCAGGGTAAAGAGTGTGTCTCCTGTGCTCAAAGCCATGTCTTGGGCTACCTGTTACATAGAGAACAAGCCTTTAATTCACTTCTTAAGCAAATGTCCAGCAACATCATATTTGAAATGCAATCTTGGGATGGCTGGCATACTGTACCTGGTACTTACCCACAGACAGACACACACATACACACACACACACACACACACACACACACACACACACACACACTTTCTAAATTTATTTGGATCCACAAGACCAGCAACAAAAACAGAATCCAAATGCCGTGGGAGGTCAGTTTGCAAGATGACAGGTACACATGGCTAACATACATTCACAAGTCAATTTATAACATTTAACACTCAAGGATAGACAAAACATCTTTTTTTCGGTGTTTCTGCAGAAAATGTATGCCTATCCTCAAAGTGTTTTAAATCCAAGGTGTTTCCTACCGATCTGTAGGGTGTCTTTAAATACACTCTTTACAGTTGCAATAAGGCACATTGTAAAAAGTCAAATCAAAAATGCACTCAGTTCCCTGCATTAACGCTGGCAGTTCCAACAGGTCCTGCTGCTAGAAATCCATGCAGGTTTGTGGAAAGCTCAAACACACTCGGCTGTGGCCATGAAACACACACACATTATACATACTGTATACAAAAACACACACACACCGAAGAACGGGGTGATGACACACATACACCTACTCGTTCCTTACTATTGTTAATTTCAACATTTTAGTCATTAAAATGACAAAATAACACAAATAGAAGTGTGGTAATGAAATAGCGGCTAAAAATTAAAAAAAATCTAAATATTTTAGCTTCTTTGAGCTGCCATACTTTGTCTAGACTGCACCTGCACCAGTGTTGAAACTATTTTCATTGAAATAGAATATATAAGTTATATGACAAATTTCAAATTGAAGTAATACACTTCGTAAAAATACATTTAAGCTGCTGTAAATTTAAATATTATATAAAATAAAAACAACAATAACAAAAAAAAAACATCTACACACTCCAAGGTGCAACTTAAATAAAATATTATAAAAGATACTAAAGGAGTTGGTAGTGTATTCTCACCATATTATATTACATCAGTCAATACATGTAGACAAATAATGTATACACAAAAATCATATAATAATATTTGGTAACACTTTATTTTAGTGACTAATTCTCACTATTATCGGTACCTAGTTGCCTATTAGCATGTCTATTATTAACATATAGGTTGTTTACTTATGAAGCACTTATTCTGCATGACCATATTCTATATTCCTACCCCAAACCTAAACTTAACAGCTACTTTACTAACTATTAATCAGCAGCAAATTGGGAGTTTATTGAGGCAAAATCATAGTTAATGGTTTGTTAATAGCTAGAATTGGACCATAAAATAAAGTGTGACCTAATATTTAAATTTGATTTAGATCTTTAATTTATGCTTCCATTTAACTTGCCTATGGTTCCAGTAACAGTAACAGTAACAAATGTTAGGAGAAATGTACAAATGAAGGCAGCTTTCACCTGTACATAGAGGTCCACTAGCTCTGTCTGTTGGAGGATGTGGTAAATCTTTCCCGCCTTTAACCAGGCAAGAGCCTCCTTGCGTTTTCTGCCCAAGTCAATGAAGATGCCCAGGCTTCGTTTGGTGTAATCTAAAGCAGCTCTATTGGCTCTGGAAGATGACATGACAGACTTTAGTAAGGCTGTCTGCAGTCAGGCTTTATATTAATGTGTGATGCCTTACTACTGGCAACTCATTTTCATGTCCCTCCTGGATACATAAATGGAGTGAGAAGTTTATTATATAATTCACCCAAAAAATAAAATGTCATAATTTGCTCACCCTCATGTCATTCCAGACCTATTGCGTTTTGTTCATTACAAGAGAAGATATTTTTGAAGAATGATGACCAATTAGTTATAACTAACCGTAATTTTGATGAAAAATGTATGTTCAGAACATCTCTCTTAAATCATATAAGCAGGTCTCACTTCTCGGTGGCCAGGTTCAGGTAGAGCTGGCTTATCTTCTCCAGTGTCTCTCCCTCTAAGCTCTTGTCTCCTATCCGCTGAAGAAGGTTCAGCTGGTGCTCGTTGTAGATGATACACTGGGCTTCATCTGGACACACCTCTTCGTAAAGCTGACACAGGTGACGTGTGGCTTGCAGCTGGCCTGTAGTCATACAAAGAAGAATATATTTTGAGAGTCGGGTGATCAGCAAACCTGATGATAAACTGGACAGGATGTGGACATAATAGAATGTATCCAGGTGGTTCAATTTATGAATGCATTTTTTTAAATTCAGAATAATGTCCACAGATATGAACAACACTAGGGACAAGTATCAAAGGGATAGTTCACCCAAAAATAAATATTCTGCTATCATTTACTAACACAACTTTTTATGGATTGTTTTTATGATGTATTTATGATTTTTTTTTTAAACAGCAAACTAAAGGTTGAATGGACCTTCTTCGACAGACAGAAATCTCACAGGTTTAATTAAAAAATATGTTCACTGAACAAAAGTCTTATTGGTCTGGAATAAAATGAGGGTGATTGATTCAGGACAAAGAATTAATTAATTAGAAATTAATTGACATCAAGTAATTTGTGGTTTTATGTTCACTTACAATCAGAAGCCAAACTGTAATGTCTCACTACAGATCTCCTTACATCAAACTGTTCTAGATACTGATACTTGCACTAATACAAATATGATAAACACTTACTATCAATGTGATTGATAAACATGGCACTCAGCAGGGCCCATTCATAATGTATCTTCCCACTCTCATAGTTTCCTTGGGAAACAAAGTGTTTTCCCAACTCAAGAAGCACTAAAATAAAACTGAGTTCATGCTTTTCGTCCTCTAGCTCAGAGAACAGCTCCACTGACTGGGTGAGGTATTCTTCTGCCAATCTTTTTGCCTTGATTTGCAAACACATGAATCCAAAGTTGGCCAGTGCTACGGCCCAGTTACGTCTATCCTCAAACTCCTCACATATCTCAACTGCAGCCCGGTAACTCTCAGCGGCCTGTCGGATGTCCGATGAATGTCTGTATGAAATGGCCCGCATGTTGTAAACCACTCCTTCCAGCTGAGTAGTACAGTGCTCAGGAAGCGATGACAGCACAGCGTCTAGCACTTCCAGAGCTGTGCCGGGTTGCTGGTTGCAGATGTACAGCCATGCCAACCATAGAAGAGCAGCAGTAGTGTCTGACTGGCCAACGCTGGACACACCGCTGTGGTCGAGGACAGTGGACATGTAGTGAACAGCTCTGTCAGGCATGCTGTGGATATGGAAGAGCCACGACAAGCATAGAGCGTGGATATGACCCAGCACAGGCTCCTTGCTGGGGGACACTAGAGCAGCGGCACGGGTCAGGTATGGAGCCACTTGTGTTGGGACGGCCACTCCATACAGCTCTGATGCATTTTCCAGCAATAGCGAGATACTACAAAGACAGTGTGATACGGTGGCTCCTACCTGTGGAAGAGAATGGATGAATGCATGAATATTTGAAATGTTTTGGTCATTTTTAAATTGAATTAATGAATTTAATATATTAATATTTGTACTAACTATTTAATTGATTGTTTAATTGAAAAAGTAATCATAATAATTGTAATTATAATTATAATGTAATTTTTCATGTTGTTTTATTACACTGAACAAAATTCTAAACGCAACACTTTTGTTTTTGTCCCCATTTTGCTGAACTCAAAGATCTAAAACTGTTTCTATGTACACAAAAGGCCTATTTCTATCAAATATTGCTCACAAATCTGTATAAATCTGTGTAAGTAAGCACTTCTCCTTTGCAGAGATAATCCATCCACCTCACAGGTGTGGCATATCAGGATGCTGATTAGACAGCATGATTACTGCACAGGTGTGCCTTAGGCTGGTCACAATAAAAAGCCACTCTATCACACAGATTTATGAACAATATTTGAGAGAAATAGGCCTTTTGTGTACATAGTCTCCAAGACACTTCAAGAAACCTACCAAGTTACAATAATGTTAAAAGTTTTAGGCACTTGTGTAAAAAATGCAATAAAATGAAGATGCTGTCAAATAATGTCATAAATAGATTTTCTTTATCAAATAATGTCTATCAACTAAATTAAATCAACATTTGGTGTTTAAAGCAGCTTTTGGTCTGTAGGTGCACTTGTGGATAGTTTTTCAGTCAGCTTAGCAGGTAGGTCTCTTGAAGCATCTTGGAGATGTTGCCACAGTTCTTCTGGATTGAGTCTGTCTCAATTTATCAAAATAAATGTTTGGAAATGTAAACTGATATTTCCTACTGACACAATAAAGCAAAAGACAGAAATAACTGACTTAAAACCAATTTTAGCTGACGAAAATATGAGTGCTCTAATAATTTTGGCCACCACTGTGTTTTTTATTTAATTTAAATAATATAAGTGCTTCCTGAAACCACTATCAAGTTATAGCACCCACCTGAAGTGATGCTCGCTTTGCACAGCTTTCAGCCAAGCGTGGCCGTCTCTGGTCACTGTAGAGTCTTGCTAACACCAGGAAAACTTGGCTCAATGTCTCATCACATTCGTGAGGAACTTCATCAGCAAGGATCAAAAGCCTTTCAATGAATGGGATAGCACTCATGCCGTCTTCAAGCTTCAGGTGGAGCTTCGCCAGGTGGAAGCAGGCCCGTGCCTCAGCAGGTTGATTCTTAGCCAGGACGGCTTTTTTTAGTACATATTTTAATACCTCAGGATCCTCACAGCCAAACATACAATCAGGAACAGCCATCAACAAAGCAGACAAGCGCTCTGAAAAACTGGAAAATTTTTCATGCTTCTTCAGTGTTAGGTAGATGAGTGCCAGGTTGGAGTAAATGGCAGAGAGCAGAAAAATATCAGTGAAAGAGTCCCTGGGAACATTCAAGGCTTCCTCATAATAAACCCGAGCTTGAGAGAACTTTGACCTCCCTGCACAAAGCTGTCCAAGAAGAAAACAAATCCGACTCTGCGCCCAAGAGACACGCTTCTTTCGTGCCAGTTCTCGGGCTATACCTAAATACGCCATTATCTCCTCTTCATCAGAGTGACCCTCGAAATGTGAGATGAGGAATTCTGGGTAAGCCCTGTACAAAAGCAGGAACTCTGGCTGGTGATCACGTCTGCTCAAGAATGAAAGCAGTGCATGATGTTCATCTGGTCTGGGGTTGTCCTGCTCCAAGCAGACAGAAAACCGTGGGATCTCCTGGGACGACTCTGTATCATCCGCTTCTTTCTTCACCTGTTGCTTGCTGCTGACTGATGAAGAATCATTTCTTTGAGACTCATCTGCCTCACTCAAAATGTGTTTGGCTTTCTGTTTTAGGTTGTTTAATTCCGTCTGATGAGACTTGTCTGGAGACAAAAAATAATAAATAAAATAGAAATAAACAGATCATTGTTTTAATTAGCCCATCCTAAGCATCAATCTAGACATCAGTCAAAAATGACTCTTTACACAAATAAAATTATATTCAATAATAAGTAATACTTAGTTTCATTTTATTTGCTCTGAATGAACAAGCAAATAATCAACAGACAGACAGACGGATAGATATTTACTCATTTTGAACTGAACCTGGAATTTCTTTCGGTAGATCTGTGGTATGTAAAACAAATAAAACAAACGTTTGTTAAAGGAAAACATTAAGAAAGAATTAAAAAATGTAAACAGATATTTAAACCCATACCTACTCTGATTGGTTCAATCGTCTTTCATGGACATATGCTACATGATAGGAAATGTGTGCGTAGTTGATGTAGGAAGGAGTATGTTGTTTAAAAAGCTAAAACGCTGTGCAATTTTACAAAGCCTATACATTATAATGCACAGAAGAAGAAAAACATTAGCCTGTAACTCGCCATGTCCCTGAAATGATTGTTTTGCTAAATTAAGATGATCTTTAGGCTAACAGACGAACAACCCACTACAGTTAGTAAATGAATTGGATTGAGGTGTTCAGATAGAAGAATTAATTATGAATTAAATAATTTTTGAAAATGTGATTACATCATCAGAGTATGAAAAGGAAACAAATAGGGGTGTATCAGTATTCTTTTTAATTTATATAGCATGACAAGACAATTATTATTAGATATAATTATCTGTCATGCAGTTGATAAATGACACCACTGTGTCATTTCAATTTTTATGAAACTTTCATTTTCTTTAGTACTACATTGCAAAGCATAGACTTTTACCTCCCCTTTATTTCAGGAAAATATGCCGCTCCTCATTATTTTAAAGTGAAGAAATCGAGAAACTTTTATTTCTATCGGCCAGTGATGATTTTGATGATTCAGTGATGAACTTGTAATCTGTTGCTATAGCAACGAACGCAACTTCATGATCATCCTGCTCTTGTTTTAGTGCAGTTGTCTCACAGCCACTGCGGTCAGATATTGAGATAAACTTTATAAAGTAGGCCTATCATCTATTTATATTAAATTAATATATTAAATAGGTATATTCTCCGATACACATTTTGTGACCATTATTGAGCCGATTCTTTTCAATCAGCTGTAATGAATCAGGACATTCTACGCTTAACGTAGCTTAATGCATCAAAGATGTGTTTTTAAAATACCAAACTCAGTAAACATTTTTAATAAAGCATTCTATTTACAGACAAGCAGGTTATGGGAGGAAAATGCTTAAGGTGTAATTAAACGCGTTGCGTTCATATTCTGGGCTTATATCTGCTTTTCTGTGAATATAATGCTTTATTAATAATTTGTTTCCTGAGTTTTGGGCTTTTTAAAACACTGTTTTAATGTATTAAGCCATGTACTTTCACGTTAAGCATTTTAGAATGTCCTAATGATTCATTTGTGAATTTGACTGGTCCAGAACAGGTCCTAAGTTACATCTCGCGATTCAATAAATCAGACATAGTGAGTCAAGTTAACAATAAACAACTGTGCATTATAATGAAGGCTTTGCAAAACTTCACAGCATTTTTAGCTTTTTAAACAACACACTCCGTACATCAACAAATTTCCTATCATGTATGCCTATGAAAGACGAACCAATCAGAGTAGGTATTGGGCGGGGCTACACGTGAAGCCCCGCCTCGATCTACAGGCTGCAGCTGGGTGTGCTTTGTGTGTCACGCTGATTCATTTCCTTGCGCTTTAGCGCCTCATGTGGCCTAATCATGTAAATCGCGCCAGGTGCTTCAGAACTATTGATTCGACGGCAGAACATACAGCAGTAACGTCTCATCTTTGTAAGTTCAGAACTGTTGTGGCCCAGTGCTGACTTGTCTATAATTTACGTGAAAATATAACCCGCAAACACAGTAACCCGCGCGATCTTGAGCATTATTTATCTCTACCGCTACGAAAGCGTTGTTTTTATGAGCACCGCTATCTGTAGACGACCGTTGTAGTGATAACGCCGTTCTGTTTTAGTATCTAAATCCGCAGGACAGTGACTGAGCAAGATGCCGAAGAGAAGCGACTCGAAGCCCGTTGTTTCAGCTCCACGATGGGAAGAAGTTCAAGGTAAAACACAGATAGTGCTGATTGAGCGCCAATAACATAAGCACTAACGTTAAATAAACCATAGGTTTATATGATTTTACAGTTGCTTTCCTTATTACGGGTTTTACAGATTTCTGCAACCCTGACAAACTGCTGTTGTGCCCCTATGACCCACATCATCTGATCCGGGCCTGTCGGTTCCCGTACCATCTCATCAAATGCAGGAAGGTGCGTGTGCAGAAGCCTCCACAACAGAATCCCTTTCACTTCTTCTTAGTTTATTCATCCCCCACACTGTTCTGTTAGTTATTATCAGTTCTTAACCAGTAAACATTCAGTGGGGCCACAAGATCACTCACAATTATATTAAGTTTTTAAAGCATCTTAATTAAAATGCTAAAAAACGGCTAGTAGTCTAGATGTAACTTATGCCTACAAAATGGTCCACTTGAGAGAAAATAGGCAAATATGTAATTTGACATCCATAGTAAGACAGGTGCCTTACAAGGATTTCAGTGATTCAGCAGCTATTTTATATTTAAATATAATAATCAATTTATTCTTAATGGGATTGGTTTCCCCACACCAGAATGCAACCACAAAGCAGCTATGGTGCTATGATGAAGCAGAATTTAAATCCTGGGCTTAAACATTTATTAAATACAGTGGTGGTCAAAATTATTAGAAAACAAGTATTTTCACCAGCTAAAAAATGGTTTAAAATCATTTATTTCTATCTTTTGCTGTACTGTGTCAGTAGGAAATATCAGTTTACATTCCTAAGTATTCATTTTGCCATTAATAATAATATTCCAGTGAGATTTTTGTTTGCACAAGGAGTCTGACAGCAGCCAGTGCTCCACACAGAGATCTGATCTCACCATCATCAGTCTGTCTGGAATAACATGAAGAAACAGAACAAACTGAGACAGACTCAATCCAGAAGAACTGTGGCAACATCTCCCAAGATGCTTCAAGTGACCTACCTGCTAAGCTGACTGAAAAACTATCCACAAGTGCACCTACAGACCAAAAGCTGCTTTGAACGCAAAGGATGGTCACACCAAATGTTGATTTCATTTAGTTAATAGAAGTTATTTGATAAAGAAAATCGATTTATGGCATTATTTTTGAGTGCATCCTAATTTTACAGCATTTTTACACAAGTGCTTAAAACTTTTAACAGTACTGTAGCTTTGCAGGTACGTTTCTTGAAGCATCTTGGAGACGTTGCCACAGTTCTTCTGCATTTAGTCTATTTAACACTATTCTTGTGGTTCAGTGTAAGCCGATGTTCTGTCAGTCGTTTGTTGATTGGATGGAGGCAGAATGTTAGTTTGCAATCAGTTATAAGAAAATTAAATTAAATTAAATGTATGCATTTAGCAGACACTTTTATCCAAAGTGACTTACAGTGCATTCAGGCTAACATTTTTTACCTACCATGTGTTTCCTGGGGATCGAACCCACAACCTGCTACGCAATGCTCTACCACTTGAGCCACAGGAAAAGGGTATAGTTTAAGCAAACTAAATAATCGGTCCAGCATACAGTGAAGGCTGCCAATTTCGCTGGAAGATCCAGTTTTGACATTTTGAATAACACTATGAGGTCAAATGGTCGAAGAATGAATGAAATTAAACATTTGCATGGATGAATTCTATAACATGAATTTACCAAACAGACAGGGTGGATTGTCATGTCATTCTAAGTTAATACCAAGTTTCTGATTTAATATCAGTAATTAGACTTCTGTTTCATCGTGATGAATATCTGATAAATATCTGTGATCTTAATGTCATTCGTAGAATCATCCTGAATTGGTTGGTGAATTATGGACTTGTCCATTCAATGCACGCCACTTGATGAGAAAACACGAGCTGTCCCATCACATCTCAACCTGTGTGGACCGGTGCACTGTTAATGACACCTACAGTAAGCTCCAATCAACCTCTTCACCTTCATGTTGGATTATTGCAGATACACTCCATGCATAATGAATTCTTAATGCTTAATTTTCAATGGCAGTGGCCAGTGACGACACTGATAGTAAGCTTAAAATCCCGGTGAGGACCTGGACTGCGCCTCTGTGTGATGAAGACTGGGATGAAGGTAACGCTTAGATCTGTATCCTGAGTTAGGCCCAATCCCAATTCTACCCCTTAGCCCTTCCCCTTACGTGAAGGGGTAGGGGTGAAGGGGTAGGGGTGTCTCGATTCTCTTTTGGTTGGAGGGGAAGGGGTAAGGGGAAGGGCCAGATAGCCCTTCAAACGAAGATTTTTCGGGACCACACTTCAAATGAAGGGGTATGAATTATCTCGGCAACATGGCTGCTACAACGGACAAAAAGACACCTAAATGTAAGCTTTTTTAGCATAAATAAAGATTTTAACGAAAAGTATTCATTTGTTTTATGTTACATTCAATTGTGAGTTCATATTAACGGTCATGTTACTCAAAGAAATGTTTGGAAAAAATCACTAATATTTGCTAACGTCATATCATTACAGACTGCATGATAGTGCCACAGCATATGTCTGATCAGGGCGATAACTGCCGACATTGATGGGGGCTAATCCCCCCAATAATTAGAAATCGCTAAACCATTTTCTCAAATATTGCCTATTCCAGAGAGCAAGAGAGAGAGAAAGAAAGAATTGGAAGTTGTGTGTATTCGCGTCTGTGCGTTTATCTTTTTAGAGTGAGTTTACTTAAAAACAGCGACTGTATCCTCTCGTCTCTGGAAGATATAATGTAGTGATTCAGTATTTAAACTGTATTTAATAAAAGTCGTGTGGCAGCGTTGACAAGTTTATTTTCAAGTGTGAGCTGCGCGATTTCCGATATGTGTGTGTGTGTGTCAGTAAGCAGCGCATTAATACAGGACGATAATTAAAGGCTCTAATGCACACCAATATATGTGTGTATTGTAAGAGCTAGACGACGAATGATGGCGTGTGACGTCACGGTAGTGGTGTCCCAATCCTTAGGGGAATATTTTCTCCCCTACCCCTTGACACTCTGGAAGGGGAAGGGGTATAAAATAGAATTGGGATTGGGCTTTAATGGCAGATTATTATACCCTAAAGATACTATTTTGAATTTGTAAATGAACATAATATGGGCTTTTTTAACATTGGATCATGTCTGAGCCTTACAGAGGTGAAAAAGCATGTAACATCAGCGCCATCTTTTGTCTGGGATGTGTCCAAATCACTTCCTCAAGACAGGTCAGTATAGAGCTAGCTTCACAACAATGCAGTAGCATGTAGGATTCCATTTATTCATAGTTGGCAATGGATCCTTTTGATCAGATTGGTTGAATTTTCAATTAATACTACAAAATCATGACGGCACATTTCTCTCTGTATTAGGGAAAACCCCAGCACTTCCAGTAATGTGACTGCTGGTTTCAGACCACCACAAGTTCTTCCCTGGATAAGCAACTGTACTGATTTTTAAGGTTTTTTTATAGTGTGTCAACCATGTCAAGAATATTCCTGTACAAAAGACATTGAATCCTGATTGTGTTGGTTTCTTGTTTTGGCATTTCTTGTATAGGCCACTAGTTCTTGCAGTGACAAATTAGTTTTCTAATCTTCAGTTTAGTTTCCCAAAGGTGGAGCAGTAAAGACGGTTTAGGTTCTCAGCTGTGTTTACACCAAACAAAAGAAAGCTTATGATCAGGATATACAGAATACAAGACTTTCATTGATGTGTTTTGTGTTGTCATAGTTGCTTTGTGCCTGTAATTCTACCTCTGTGGTCTGTAAGGAACGCCTCTTTTTGGTGAACAAGAATTGTTAGTAGGTTTTTTTGCTTCGACAAATGTTGTTCATAGCACAGATACTGTTCTAAATTTATTTTTTTTAAATGCTAAAATGTTCATATTGAAAATGGCCTTACCAAGTTTGTAGTTTGTGCCTACATCAGACTGGCATATTTTCTTCAATAAAGCAATAGTTTCCTCTTTAATTTTTTCCTGATCCAAGGTAGCGATTTGTCTGTCCTCGTTTTTCAGGAATATGTCTGATGATCTGTAATGGAAACAAAGGATAACTTATAAAGTATTGTGTGCAAAACTGTCATTTAAGATAAACCACACAACGGAAATACTACTTGAAATATTCATACAGTGATGCAAGCACTTACTCACAAAATGAACTGGTTGCTTTGACCAGGTTGGTTTTGATGAGGCCGATATCCCCAGTTCTCTCCGATTTTCCCATGAACCAATCAAAACAGGCAACCAGCAGGCCCAGGATGATGATGCGTTCACCAGCCTGGAAACTCAGTTCATCTGGCCTATCAGCATTATACTCTTCCGTGGCCTCACAGACCCCTACTGCTGTGAGAGATATTGTTACAATTGTGTTAGAGTTCAGTTGTGATGACTTGTTGCTTTATAGCTTTTTCAGTTTTTTTAATTGTGCATTACAAAATGTTCTATTTTAAATAAATACTGTTCTCAAAATCACAGAATCTTAAAAACATAATAGGCAGCACAAACATTTTCAACTACATTAAGAAAATTTCTAATACGATATCAACAAGAAATCGTTTTTTAAGCACAAAATCATTCCTAAATTATCATTTTACAGTGATTTCTGAAGGATCATGTGACAATGGAGACTGAAGTAATGACTGCTGAAAATTCAGCTTCGCCATCACAGAAATAAATTACATTTGAAAATATATTAAAATAGAAAACTGTTATTTTAAATCATAATAATATTTCACAATATTACTATTTTTCACTGTATTTTTGTGGTGAGCCTAAGAGACTTCTTTCAAAATCTTACCGACTGCAAAACACTAAACAGGATAAATCAAATCAAGTAAAATTATTTCATCGTTTTCTCACCAATCTGAAAGGGAAGGTCCCTTGTGTCCTTGCCACCACCTACTAATATACCCTCTGGGCAGGACTTTAGAAACCACCTTGGGAAGTAAAAAAAAAAGTTCTGTGTTCTGTTGATTTTGTTAGTAAGTTCATATGAAATTCAGAAGGTGACACATACTCATGAAAGGGAATGACCGGCTCCAGAGCTGGTTTTGGTTTGGTTCCTCTAGCCCCATCTGCAAGTGACAGCACTGTCCACCCTGATCCCAGGAACGGAGGCTCAAACAAAGCAATATCCCCCTTCTCCAGATAAAGGTCGCTACCTGACGTAGAGCTATCAAACATCTGATTTGCTGTGCAGCATCCAAAGAAAGACCCTAAAAAGGAAACAGTATTGTTTTACTACAAATAGCAATGATATTCACTGTCTGTTTCTGAAATGAAATATAAAATATATAGTGTGCTTAAAGACTATTTATTTACCTTCTTGCATTAGAAAGCCTTTATACATCAGATTTAGCGTCTCTTCTTTAATTGAGATCTCAATTCCGGAATGCTGATCGAGGGAAATTAACCAGAACTCCTGGTCCATGAGAAGGTTTTCCAAACACTGACCCAAGAAGCCTGGTGGAAATGACACATTTGGTCATAATATTTTAATATACACTGCAGATTACTGATTGATCTTTCAGAAATCATTCTAATATGCTGATCGGATGCTCCCTTATTATTTGTGCTCAAGTTATTAATATTGGTTCTTATTATTATTATCAATGATGGATTCTTTGATGAATAGAAATCCTCTTTAACATTCTTAGTGTCTTTATTGTCAATTTATTTCAATAAAATTTAAATAACAACAGACCCATTTTGTGGTATGTGCTGAACTTCCATATTTCTTCAAGTGTTTTAAAGGTGATACATATAGTCCTTTCCTCACTATTGATGGATACAAAATGAGCAGACAACTCCTGCAAGACAGGGAGCCAAGTATGTTAAATGTGTGTATTTATCTGAAATACATCTGTATATATAATGTAGTCTGAATAGGGATGACCATACAGAGATTAAGGTCATGACCCCTGAGAGGTCAGCTTCCAGCACACATAGTTTCCTGCAAAGCACTTCCTGTGTGCCCTCATTGGCAGGAAGTCGATCTGGCCCCTCCACCATAGTCAGCTGCATAGCCAAAACTGCAACAGGAAACAGTGTACATAGTTAACATTATATCTACCACTGCATCCAACACTAACAGATCAGCCTACACATGGAAAATATTCCAGTCAGCACTAGTAAACGTGTAAGGAAAGTGAATTAGTGATGTAAAGAGGCCAGTCAGTTAAATTAATATAAGGTGACATAATAAACCAAACCTTTATACTGCTGTAAATTCCAGATCTAGTTCTGCTATTCAATTTTAATCTAAAACATTCATCTCAAGAGCAATATTCGTGGTTCAATCCACAGTTTAGATGTTGTATTTGACCACAATCATGTGATGTTTCACAGCTGTGTTTAACAGAGAGGGTTAATAAATGACAGTCAAAGGGATTTGTAAAGTCCAATGTATGATCTCTGAAAGTTACTCTTTTTTGAGTGTCACCAAAGCAGGTCAGAGTTCAATTAAAGGAATAGTTCATCAAAAAACTGAAGTTCTGTCATTTACTCACCCTTTCCTTCTACAGTGGAACGTAAAATATATATTGAGAAATCACTCATTAACTGTAGAATGGATGTCTATGGTCACCAAAAGCATTATTTAGCATTTAGCATTTCTTGTTTCATTAAGTCATACAGGTTTGGAATGACATAAGGGTGAATAAATTAACTTAGAAACTTGTCTCAGAGTATGCTGACCAAGAATTGTCAACCAAGTTTTTCTACATAGTATTCTATTATTATTTGAGATTATAATTTGATTAAGACAATGGAGGCCATTCACAAAGTCATAAGGATTTATTCACATCCGTCTTAGTGTATTAAAGAGGAAGATGGTATTTTATATGAGAGCAAGATTCACCTGTTGGTATATTATCATCAGAAGCTCCTGAAGTACCTTTGACACTTCCTCTTAAGGTCTTAAAATCTGAAAAGAAATTGACACACTCCTTTAAACTTGGTATTAACGATGATGCAGATCATTTCTGTAATCCTTTACCATTTTAACACTTTATAATTCTGTTGTAGTTTAAGGAAATTTACATTGGCGTTTCAGAAGTACTGTAGTCAAGTCCAGACACTTTAACTAAAATTTTTCTAACTTAATTACCTTTAAGACTAACAGGACGGAAATGAAAACCTGTTAACCATTGTATATTCAGGTAGCTTACACGAGGCTGTCAACTTAACTTTCATAACTGATCTTTTGAATGTTTTAGAGACAAACCAGTTAATACCGCAAAACTTCACAGAATCCATTAAATCCATTACTTATATATATTGATGTTTTTGCTGCTGCTTTCCCACCAAAACGGTGATGTCACTTCCTGGAGGATGATGCGACTGTTAGTTTCAGGGATTTTACAAAAGAATAACAGGATGGAAAGTGAAGGACACTGAAAACTGATTCAGTGTTCATAAGGTCAAAAACAAGAAATACCTAGAAGATTTCTGCACTTGGAGAGCTACATCTGCTCAAACCAAAAAACTACTACAATTATTTATAATTCTCCCATGTGTTCACTTATAGGCTATTTGAGAAATTGTAATAAAAGGAGATATGATTTTCATAGGCCTGTTTTATAAGATTTTTTTATCCAGTAGCCTATCAGTAGTGCAATAGGAATATGACAAATTATTCAAAACGAAAGATCAACTTCATACGTTCAGCATCACACATAGCCTATGTTAAGAAACACTTTTTTCTTTTAAATCTCACCTCTAGATGAAGATTCGATAACGTGATCCCATTCATTGTGTGTGGACTCAGTCGACGGCTCTCTGCGTATCGTTCGAATTCCATCCGGATCGGACTCCAAGCCGTTCTCGGTTTTGGACGAGTTTCTCCGGACCGCGGCTGACATCCCGTCAGAGCTCCGAGAGGAGAAGCGAATGGGACAGTAATGTCGATCACGCGCTCCTCGCGCTGTCACCAAATAAAAGCGCACAGGTGGCGGAACTGATTTTGAGAGCGTATGTTACATCACACAGTACATGACTGCACGGATTCGTGTCCTTAACGGTGAAGGAGAAAAGAAAGAGACTGTCCAGAACCACAGGCAACAGGTCCAGCTACTCCTTACACACACATGTTGGAGGTGTAACCTATGTGTGTGTGTATGTGTGTGTGTGTGTGTGTGTTTGTGTGCGTTATGTGATTTTGGCATCAGTAAGCATTTTTGTTTTTAAAAATAAATAACCTTGGGAAAAACCTTGGCACGCAAAGTTTCAGCAAAAGTTAATAATCACACGGTGTGAGTGTAGCCTACAGAACTGCTAGGGGTCCGTGTTATAAGTGTAAACTAGGTGTGTGTCTGTGTATTTGGGTGAACTCAGAAAACTTCAGAGGAAGAGTGTCAGCATTTCCCCTTCCTCTCTGGTTGCCTAAATGAAAGTGGAGTTTTAAAATCCTTGTAGCTTTATGTGGGTACAATTTTTATAGTGGGGGTCAAATTGACCCTAATTGGCTCCAATACAGTTAATCAAAAACAATTAAAAGGGATAAATCAGGCAAAAACAGCTAACATTTAACATTAACACTTCTTACCACTGGTCTACAAACATTTATCTGTTACTCAACTTTTGCAGAGGTTATTTCTTTTTAAAAACAATAATGCACACAATTTCAGTGCTTTTATAATCCATACATTACAAAATACATTAACACATGATTTCAATATTAACTATTTCATAAACATAAACTCCACAATTCCACAACAACAGTGAAGTATTTTGCAGGCATATTCATGATATAGGCTAAATGAGAATAAGTCACAAAATCATAGATTATCCAGTATTTCCAAGAACTAAAAAATTTGAATATCAAAGTGACCCGGTAAGAAATGTTAACTCTAATAATTATAACAACTGATGATTGACAGAACCAGTTTGTTCAGTCTTGAACTTATCCCCAGACCCCAGCTTGAAATAGTAACTGTTTGCATTCAGGAAAACTGCAGTTTATGAATTCTTTATTACAGTAGCCTTAGGTTTTAAGAGAAGCCTAACCTAATGTACCTTATCTCCCCTTTTCAAATGTGTTTTTATTAGTTGAAGTGTTTTATGATAGAAGTGTGCCCACTTACCAATATCTTATCAATGCAAGAAAAGAACGAACAAGGGTATTCTATGGACATTGGAGAAAAAAAAGAAAAAAAAGGTTCCATCATGGTAGGATGGAATTATTAGGCGAATCGAGTCTCTGGTTGATTATTTATTTTTATTTTTTTCACTATATATTTTAAATTCAATAAATTTCCACTTTTATCAGTCATTATTCAGATACTATCCAGACCCAATCACATTCATTTACCAAACTGGACAAGACAGTTGAAAATAGTTTATAAAGATGCTGAGTTGGATTTCTATTAAATTCTCAGCTTATTTGTAATTAACCATAATTAACATACTAAGGTCTGAAGGGCGGCTCAGTGGAGAATCGGGTGTTTGAACCATAGGTTGAACCCCCACGCGCCCTCTGCTGGATGACGTCCAATATGTAGTTATCATTGGAGAAGTTTCCAACTTTGAAATCGAGAAATCCACCTGCTGGCTCTTCCGATAGAACGGTCAGTGCAAAACTATACTAAAATATGATTTGGTAAGTAATTTAACATTAAATTATGATAAAAAATAATATGCTCAAAATCTTTTAATAGCTATTTGACATTGACAACTACGCATCGTTTTTCTATTTTTCTGCAGTAAACAGACATTTGGTCGAGCAAATGCTCTTTTCCTTTTTAACGAAATCGTTTTTCTACCAATATAAGTTTTAAAATTATAAATCAATAACAAAGGAATCACAAAAATAAATAAACGGTAAAAGGACAGCATAATACAATACATGTACATGTACATGTAGCATAATATAATACAATAGTATTCTGTACCTGCTTATACTGTGTGCAGTGCGCATGCGCGCTGTGAGTAATTACAGACGGGATGGTGCGAGCAGGAGCAGCTCTCAGCGGGACTCACACACACCGCCTGCGGGACAAACCGCGAGGAGGACACCGCGACCAGTGCCACAGAGCCAGTCGCTTTCATCTAAACAGGCTTGACCGACCCACATCGATTAAGCGGTAAGACCTGACACATTGTGAAAGTATCTGAACTCGCAGCTTTATATTTAAGCAGCTTTTTTGGTGGAAGAGAGACGCGTTTGACTATCAGTTTATAGCTACTACTGTAACTTTGATTGACAGCCAGCTAAACAAACCGTGAATAATCACGCGGTTCAAATAAGTATAATTAAACATCTGAACACACATTTAAAACATGATTATAGTGAGATATTTGGGAGTTTATGGCCGATGGGAGAGGATAGCTCGGGACAGTACGTTAGTTGGCTAAGTTAGTCCAAATTCTTTAACACACTGTACATATGATTCATGCTCATTCCCGCGGTTAATACACTAACTTACATCAAATTTCAACTAAATAAAGTCGTCTAACTATAAAAGAGTTATGTGAAATACATCTATAAAGTGTTTTGATGACGACCGAGCGTCGTTAAATGTTGTCCAGAATAAAGGGTGTGTCTCTCTCTATCTGTTCTGAAAGCAGCACGTCAACTATCTGACCGTGAAGTGCACGCGAGCAATGCCAACCTGCCAATCCTCATTACTTTCTCTTTCATTTCATTGATAAAGATACTCACATTGTGCTGCAGGTGTGTGACTACTAACACAGACATTTTAATATGGACAACACCCAAGATTTTAGAACAATATGTAAATAGATATATAAAGGAAAAGGAAGTAACGTATAAATAAAGTCATAACAATAAAACATTGCAACAATAAAAATGTAATGCTGTTTAAAGTAGTTTGCTGTATGACACTGTCATGTCAACTACCTGCAGCTTCATGGTTTAGGACATTTTACAGGCAGGAACACCAGATCTATTTAACTTCTGTTTTCTTAAAGTCATTTTTTGGTATAAAAAAAAGCATTTTTTTCTAAACACAGCAAATACTGAAAACAAGTACCACAACAAATAATTTGTGGAGGTATGCATTTGTTGTGATGTGAATGCAAAAAGGAGGCATTTTGAGCTATTTATGAAATGCACATGAATTAAAATTGTAGCTTAAATATGTACATCACTACTAAGTAATAGAAGATAATACAGAAATTGTTATTAAATATGTGCAATGCAATGATGTGCTAAAAGTGATTGACATGAAGGGATAATTTAGGTTGCATTTATTGCAAAAGTTGGGTAGTTGTTTTTTACACAATTAAATGTGCATTTGTAGTGTACTTAAAAACAACTGTACTTGCGGTTAATATAATATTTATTAATTAAAGGCCACTTACCTGTATTTAAAGTCACTTTCATGACTATGTTTCTAAAGACACTAGTATTTTCTTTTGTTGTACTTTAAAGACATACATTTATTTTGATGAGTTGACTAACATGTGGTACTAAAGCACGCATAAAGTACTTGATAATATTTATTTTAACTGTATTGTGTTATATAATATTACAAAGGTAACATATTGTAAATGTACTAAGTTGCAATTAAATTATTACATGTGTAAACACAAATATATGACATACGAGTTTCAATAAAAATGAGATTAAAGTATATTTACCACAAATACTTCTCATTACAGAAGACTTTAACCGCATTTCGGAGACAATACAAGTAATTATGAAATTGCAAATAAAGATTTAGCCTACTTACTGTAATCCTGCTCAAGTGGGCCAAAAATCACTCTAAAGTTCAGCTTAGTGTATTTAATATAAATGTAAACTATTATTATGCAGTTTAGATGCAGTTGAGTGTCTGAAAACATTACATTCAGTTCACAGTTAAATATATTCTTTTGAGGTGTATTGTTTCCATAATAAGTACTCTTTTTAAAAGTATACTAAAGTGTATTTCTCATTCACAAGGGTTTGAAAGGGGTTTCTATGGATACTTGCTGGTGTTGGCACATAAGTCATTCTGACTGGCCATAAACCAAATTAACAGTGTGTTATTATGAGATGCTCCATTTGTGCTGTTTTAACTATCTGTTTGTGACCGGGCAGTGTAGAAGGCAATGTGCTTTGCTCAATTCATTATTCACATCAGCAGGACCACTTTGCCCATACCAAAAATAAAATGACATGAACTGTCAGTATGCATAGTCTTACCTGCCAGTGTTTGGATAAACAAGACTTGATGAGATCTATTCTAAAACATATTTAACTGTTTGTCTGTTATCAGATATGGTCACTGATTCTCCAGTAGCTTTATTTGTGTTGTAACCAATAACACTCTTCAGCATTAGGGAGATCAATGCAGGACTCATAAACCTGTTAACAGTTGTGTGACCTCTGATCACCACTGCCAATGGGTCTTTTTTCAGTGATCTGTTGGTGCAAGATTGTTTTATTGGTATCGAGTGTAAAGGTACACTACCTTTCAAAAATTTGGGGGCAGTAACATATATATTTTTTTTGGAAGAAACTAGCTTAATACTTTAGTGCATTAAATTCGTAGTAAAGACTTTTACATTGGTAGGATTAACAATTTCTGTTTCAAATAAATACTGTTCTTTTGTACTTTCTGAAATAAATGTATAATGATTTCACAAAAAAAATCTTAAGCAGCACAACTGTTTTCAATATAATAACAAGAAATGTTACTTATCAGCTAAATCACTAAATCAGCATATAAGAATGATTTCTGAAGGATCACGTGACACTGAAGACCATAGTAACGGCTGCTGAAAACACAGCTTTGTCATCACAGGAATAAATTACATTTGAAACTACATTAAAACAGTTACTTTAAATAATAACGTTTCACAATATTATTTTTTTACTGTAAATTTGATCAAATAAATGCAGCCTTAAGAAACATAAGAGACTTCTTTCAAAACATTAAAACATCTCACCAAATTCAAGCATTTGAACAGCAGTGTCTCCTTGTTGTTTTTCAGATGGCGGATGAGGAACTGGTGAAGAAGATGGTACGGGCGGTGCTCCAGTCCAGTAAGAGTGGCGTGTCGCTGTCTAACCTGCAGGTAGAGTATAAAGACCTGACGGGTGAGCTCATACCTTATAAACAGTTGGGGTATGCCACACTGGATGCCCTCCTGCACAGCATGCCTTCAGTCGTGAAACTGGATAAAGGGCAGTCTGGGGAGGTAAGTCTCTCCCTTAACTTCTGAAATTCAGTTATTCAGCAGGGATACATGAATACTAAAACTTTAAATGGTTAAAAACCCATAGGTGGTATGCCATGCTAGCACAGGAAACGAGATGTCCCATATTACTAAGCTTGCAGCCCGTCAGCGCACAGCTAAGAGGACCGGCCGACCTCAAGTGGTGAACTGTCAAATGAGAGTCAAACCAGCAGCTCCTCTTGCACTGAATGGTGAGATTTCTTTAAAATGACTGTGCATGCAACTCTTGCTTTAAAGTGTTATTCAGAATACATTATATAGAGAATGTATGCTAAATGATCATTGATTTAATAATCTATTGTCATGCTTTAAAAGAAGTACATTTATTTTGATTTGTTGTCTAAAGCACATGTAAAGAACTTCATTATAATTTTAGCTGTAGTGTTATGCAGTTTTACATTTACATGTAAAATATTTGAATTGTACTACATATCAAGGTAACGTGTTTAATTACAAATACATGAAATGCAAAGTTCAGCAGAAGTTAAGTTAATGTATATTTTAGTGTACAGTTTTGTTCGATGTGACTGAATGCAACATGTCTATGTGTTATCAATGAGACATTTTAAAGAGAATCTATGCTAGTGTCCTGTGCATCCCATGTCTTTTTGGTTGTGCGTATGTCCTATTTAAACCCCTCTGAGGATGTGAGCACAGTTCTGGATGTGCTAAGAATAAAGCATCATTCGGATTACAGGTTGCGGCTGTTCTGGGAGCTGCAAACTCACTGTCAGCTTCAGCGTTTTCTGCGCTCACGCTGTCCCTTGATCAGTGACTCAGTACTTCCTTGGCTTGCTGTGATACAGCAGAAAGCGGGCATCTGTATTGACCTAGAGGGAGAGAGAGAGGGAGGTTTGGAGACTGCAGTGTTGTGGAGAGGTACAGCAGAGCCTGCGTGGCTATTCAGGGGAGGATTGTCTGAAAACGTTTCTTTTTTTCCCCTCATCTGTTATTTTATGACTCAAATGGCGCTGCTGTGGAGATGCTCTGCCTGTTTTTGTCTGCTTAGCTCACCACCCGCTGTCTCGCAGAAACTATCAGCCTGTGGAGCGCTTATCTCAGGAGGGTTGTAGACAGTGATAACGTGTTAAATTGCTGCCACTTTTCCATGCTAGTCCGGTTGTGATGCTGAGTTTACTGCCGGGCTGGAAGGTATGATGTCATTCTGTTATAGTCAGGTTAGTGGAATGATGTCATATTGAATGTGTATGAGAGAAAATGTTAACACTGTGTGAGTATGATGTAATTGTTATTTAGTTGAGACAAGTTTGCAGCTGCTGTTGCATTTCATATGCTTTGTTATCTGAATGTGTACAGAGGAGAGTAATATTTTTGTTGCATGTTCTAATTTCTCGTGATTATGCTGGCTTCCAGAAACTTCATGGTTATCTTGTTGGAGAATGTGCAGAGTAATATCTCATAGATTGTTTGTTAAGTAAACTGATTTGTGTGCAATGATATATGTTTGATCTAGCTGGCAGTGTTTGGCTTCATTTGTTTGATTTAAAGGATCAAGTTTCTATAAAAATAGTACTTGTTCTATTGTTTCTATAGGATTTGTTAAAGAGATACCACCCCCCCCCCCCAAAAAAAAGAAAAAAAATTACAATTCTGTTGTTGTTTACTTTCCCCCATGTTGTTCCCAACATGTGTGTTTGTCTTTCTTCCATGGGATACAAAGGAGAAATGGAGAACAAAAGGAGCAAAAGCAGTATCTCCCCTTAAAAGCTGTCCATATTATTATGATTAATATTCCAAGTCTTCTGAAACTATATGACTGTTGTGTGTAGAACATACAGATATCAAAGTCACAATTCACTAAAAATATTGACATTCGTCTGACATGTTTTTATGAGAGCAGCAGTAATATCTGATTTGTGAACAAATTGTTCTTTTGAGTTTGATTTTCTTTTCAGTTAATCCATTGATCTGGTTGAAAATAACAGCATGAGTCAGACTGATATTGTCTCAGGTTCCTCTCACTGACTCATTGATCAGAGATCCAATCACAGCAGTTAACAACCCATCGGAGAAATAATGACAACATTGTAGTCTGTTTGTCACAAAAAGCTGTTTACTGCATCATTTTACTGTGACTCACCGTGGCATGCATGCAGTGTAGACAGAATCACTGATTACAGTGGTTTCTGCTTGCTTTTCTATGTGTACCTGGTAAAGACACAGTGTAATCCTGCAATAACAGTGTCCAATATGAAGAAGGGTGCTTTAATTGCAGTATGTAGATAGAAATTGTTGTTGTTTTAGGAAATACCGGTCATTACAAAACTAAATGGGTCACAGGACACTCAAACGCTTCAAATTCGGTCTGTGTAGATGGGAAATAGGTCTAAAATTATTTTAGTGTGTTATTTTCAGTCTTATATATTAGATGATATATTTTACTTTTTTGATTTTGATATTGTCTCATCTCCTTCATAGCAAGACCAAGGACATATTTGAGACAGCCCGACCATCGTGGACGTCTGGGGCGAGGTGGAGGTCGTGGAGGGGGACATGGAGACCCCCTTCCTCACACAGGAAGCTTGAGAGACTCCCAGCCTGATGGGAAAGGTGGCAGACCCCACAACACACCCCCAAACACACCCACAAGAAGACCCTCCCTTCCCTCAGAAAGGTGAAAGACTCATTAGCACAAATCCTGTCTTAAACAGTGATAAAATGCAATAAAAAAGGTCCAACCTTGCATTATAGCCACATTAAGAGCTACAAATAAATATGTTAAAGTACTTTGAAATTCATATCTTAAAAGATAAAAAGTACAGCTGACACTTTCTTATGAAAAAGCATCTTTTCAAGTAAGCACACCTATTGTGTGAGCAGCATTTTGAAGTGAAGTGAGGAAGTGAAGTGACATTCAGCCAAGTATGGTGACCCATACTCAGAATTTGTGCTCTGCATTTAACCCATCCGAAATGCACACACACAGAGCAGTGAACACACACACACACTGTGAGCACACACCCGGAGCAGTGGGCAGCCATTTATGCTGCGGCGCCCGGGGAGCAGTTGGGGTTCGATGCCTTGCTCAAGGGCACCTAAGTCATGGTATTGAAGGTGGAGAGAGAACTGTACATGCACTCACCCCACCCACAATTCCTGCCGGCCCGGGACTCGAACTCACAACCTTTCGATTGGGAGTCCGACTCTCTAACCATTAGGCCAAGACTTCCCCACTTGATTTTGCCAAGCAAGTAGCTGAGAATACAAATCAAGTCCTAATGAGTCAACAGAAACCGACTCTTAAGTTTCCAGTTTAGCAACTGCATGTCTCTAGCTGTTGATACTGTCTGACTTGATTGGCAATAACAGAGCAGTTCAGCTGAATGTTGTCTGAACCCAGTGCTTATTCAGCGATCGAATGAAGGGTGCTGTCTCTGTGTATGTGTATGTGTGTGTGTGTGTGTGTGTGTTTGTGTGTGTGTGTATGTGTGTGTGTGAAATCAATCCAGCCAAAAACCATTGAGAGCAAACAACTGACCTCACTCTTTAGAATTGTGTTCTGTATCGCTTACTGTGGCACACACACAATGGCTGTGAGTGTGCGGAGGGTGGCAGAGTTAAGCGGGTGTACTGGGGTTTGTTAATCCTCCCTCCATTCTCTCACAGATTAGCCATTCTAAACCAGTCCACAATGAATCAGCACTTTCCCTTTGGTACAGGTTGAGGGGGAGTTTGGGTCATCTGACACCTAGAATCAGATGCAAAAAGACCTCCACACCCCTGCTTTATCATGCTGCAGCACTTTGCCAAAATGTCTGCTTTTGTCCTTACTATGACCATTGTATTATTTGCTTATATCCCTCCTTTCCGCTTAGTTTATGAAAAATTGTACTAGGCTATTTTGCATCAGAATTAAGCTGACCAGTTAATTACACAGATTAGAAGGATAACCCGGCAATAGTGGAGTATTAAGCATATTTGTATTTATTTTTATGCATTATTTTTTCTGTAACACAATCCTATTTTGCATCAATATATTTTCTTTAGTATTCTGATGGACATAAGCATGAAACAGATGATCGAAAAAAAAGAAAAAATCTAAGGTGCCAGCTTGGTTCTGTCCATTGGTTGTTAAGGGTTTAGTGATGTGGGATATGCACTCAAAAAAGAATGCAGTTGGTTGTCAAAAGGGTGGAGTTTAAGATTGGAAACAGTCTTGCATACATCACCAGAAATCTGTCTTTTCAAGGGAAGATTGAAATTAAGACATTCCACCAGCATTACAACGCCAAATAAATAAATAAAAATAGGGTGAATGTTCATGCTGACGTAGATTCGGTAGAATGCCAGGATAAAGTCATCAAGAGTTAATTATAATAATAAAAATAAAAAAACCCGGAGTGTCTATTTACACAAAGTGCAAATATCCTGCCTTGTTGGCAGAGACTATTTAAACTAACTCTAACCACCAACATGTGATTGTGCTAGACAGCATTATAAAAGACAGCTATCAAAGAACATCTTCATTGGCGTTTGTGGTAAAACGTGTAGTGCAGACTTTTTGACCCGATCGACCCGAGTTAGAATCCGCCTTTTGCCAAACTGATTCTTTTCCCTTTTCACATCAAATATCACATCGGAAAGGCATTCATTTTCAATAAAAAAGGAAAGTAAAATAATAGAAAAGTTAAAAATGAAGTATCGGGTAGGGCTGGGGTTCAGCATGCATTTAATAATTTTAATAAAACTTATAATTTACACTCAATACGGTATTATTGCATACTGACTGGTTGCTTTTGGTCCACCTAAAGAGATCTGGTTCATTGGAAACAGTGTTGAGTGGCTGTTTTATTATACTGGATACACTCTATCAGCAAATTAAATTTTGGGGTAAAAGGTTAGTTAAAATCTTGCAGTATATTAACCAAAACTTACAGATTTCAAGTTCTCCTTAATATAATCTGATATTTTTTCCCCCCTAGATCAGACAAAAGAATGACACTTCCCTCCAGATTCCAAAAAGAAGTCCATGCCCATCTTTTCCAAAACCAACAGCAGAGCAATGGTGAGCAAATTTTGGGTGGGAAAAGTGTTCAGTATGCAGGGTGTCTAATCATTTCTCTCCACAAGAAACTCCTTTAAAGGTTATAGTTATCCTGGAGACACTAACTTAACTTCCTGTCCCAGAAAACATTCCAGGCATGGGATGTTCATTAAGGATGAAAAGAGAACAGTCAACTTCTGTCTCAAGCAGGCAAAAACCTCCCGCTGTTACACAGAGGGATCTCTCAGGGTTACATGCCTTCAGTTGTGATGTTGCTATGGGCTATATCTTAAAGTGATAGTTCACCCAGAAAAAAAAAAGGAAAATCATATTCTCTTGGGTGAATAAATAATGACAAAATTGCTATAGGACTTAATGAATAGAGTCTGCGATTCACTGCGAATTTATTTAGCATCTGTTTATGATTTTTATGGTTTTAGTTTATAGTTTGTCAATGCAGTACTGCCAATAAGCTGCAGCATTTATGTTGTTGATATTTCTAGCCCCTTCTATCCTGAATGAAAACACAACTCCATCAAAACCCAGGCTACCTCATTCTGCACCATACAGTCCCAAGCTGGTGCAGTCTCGTCTTAAAGAGGTTCTCAACAAGCACAGCAACGGCCTCTGGGTATCCAAACTTCCTCAGCTGTATCGAGAGCATTATAAACAAGATCTACCCAGTGAAGCCCTGAAAGACCTGGAACACTGGACGCACATTTGTACTGTAAGTTTACAGATGCCTGATTAGCCTGATGTCATTAGAGTACAGTATAATTTATGTGTAATTGTGTCATTAAAGGGATCGAGACATAAGAATCAATTCATAAAAATAAATTGGAACCTACAGAACTTAAAATATACTCCCAAGTTTAGAAAAGACCAATTCTAAAGTCAGAAATCCAAACTCATTAACAAATTGCACATTTACCTTGTTCTTTTGTTGTTCCTGGCTGTGTGTAGCACCTACAGCTCCGTATATTTGCCAGTTTAATTCTAAGGGTTGGAAAGCAAATTGGAGACAATTCATGTGATTCTCACTAAAATTGGTCAACATTATGCCAAGACACTTACCCTAGAGGGCTTTACCTAATCAATTAAGGGCATTCCACAGGCTGTGGGTGTTTTCAACTGCTTTACCTGATTTGCTAACCCACTTGGGGCTAGTTTTAGGGGCAATCAGTATGGTAAAGTGGTTGATAGATGCCCACTGATTGGGAAATTTCCTTTTGTTCTGTTGAGGCCTCAAACTCATTTGTGACCCTGGACCACAAAACCAGTCTTATGTCACTGGGGTATATTTTTAGCAATAGCCAAAAAACATTGTATGGGTCAAAATTACAGATTTTTCTTTTATGCCAAAAATCATTAGGACATTAAGTAATCATTAGGACATTAAGTAAAGATCATGTTCCATGAAGATATTTTGTAAATTTCCTACCGTAAATATATCAAAATTAATTTTTTGATTAGTAATATGCATTGCTAAGAATTAATTAACAAACCATACATCAATGGAAAGTTTATTTATTCAGCTTTCAGATGATGTATAAATCTCAATTTCGAAAAATTGACACACAAGACTGGTTTTGTGGTCTAGGGTCACAATTGTGCATAAATAATTAATAAATTAGCTCTGTGTATTTGTCTGCAGAATAACAATGCTGTCTTATTGTTACGTTTGCAGGTTGAAAAACCATGCAGTACCAAACCTCAAGAGTTGCTGCTGTACCCTGCTAAAGAAACTAGCCAGATTACCCCACATAGTGCTGCTACACCCCCCACCCATGACAAATCCCCATTTCATCACAAAAAACCTCAGACTCAAAGATCATCTGCCACTTCCAAATCAAGCACTCCGGCGTCCCCCAAGGATCTACCACCCGACGTCAAGCAGAAGCTTGGAGAGCTGCTCTTGAAATACAGCAGTGGCCTGTGGGCCCACGCTCTGCCTAAACTGTATCAGGACACATATAAATGTAAACTACCAGAGTTTGTCCTGGACCACCTCAACCTGCTTTCAGATATATGCACGATTGACTACCCCATGCCGGACAACCCCAAAAGAGCAATTCTGTATGCAAAAGTAGTAGAAGACGAGAACCGTAACCCGTCGGGATTGGCTGGCTCAGAGACGAAAGAAGCAGTAGAGCGCAGTTTGAGCAGCCAGACGGTTCCTCCTCTTGTCATCCCTAGAGAGGAATACCCTTCTGTCCTGGTGGTGGAAGCAGGGGACACAAACAGTGTCATTCTGAGGTGCGATAATCAATATAATCAATATACTATAGATCATGAGAGGTGTGACTCTTATCATGCCTTTGCTTAGATTCATCTCAGAGCAGGTTGGACTGGATCAGAGAATATAATTTTTTGATTGAAGAATGCCTGCAGAGGGAAAATCTGTCAAGCCACTGTAATAGTTGGCAGCCACTGTTGTACTCTTGATGAAGTGTGTGTGTCTGTTTATATGCAGGTACATCGGAGAAGGTTACTCTAAGGCACAGGAGAAGTTAGAAGATGAAATGAGAGAGTTCTATGGGCAAGACAGCAACAAAGTGGCTCTGACTTCACCATTAACAGGTCAGCTGACTGCTGTATGTGCTGAGGAAGAGGAGGAGATCCTCCGAGCTCAAGTCTGTGAGGTCATGGCTGACAAGGTCAAGGTGCGTTAAAGGGTCAATGAAGAACACATCTGAACATAATCGAGTATGAGGATGTAGTGGTTCTCAACCTTTTTGATTTTAAGGCCCCAAATTATCCAAGACAGTATTCAAAGGCTACCCTTTGGTGTAGGGTGAGATATTTCTGGTATTTCTGCTGTAATGACAAAGCTGTTTGTTCTCTTTTTTCACAAGCTAGGAGCAATATATTAAAATAATTATTTTCTATTAAATTCTATTAAAATAAGTAATTTCTGTAATTTGAATGTGCTTTAGTTTTCAATAATGAATTTACATGTATATGACTTCCAGAAATCACACAGATCACAAATTTATCAGAAACTTCTACTTAGTAAAATTCTTGAGATCTTGACATAAAAAGAAAAAATTAGATTCAGGACAGAAATGTCCATGACTTTTTAACATTTTTACCCATGACTTCTCCAGGTCTAGAAATCTAGAATTCCCTCACGTATTCAGGTATCCAAGTCCGCGACACAAAATAAAATAAGAAATATGAAGTTTTATCTCGATTGTTAGATGTTTTAGCTCATTTAAAAGCTTGTTTTTGTGTTGTTTTAAAAGGACTGTTCACCCATTAATCCTTAATTGCTCACCTCCATGTGTTCCAAAGTTGAACAAAGGTTTTATGGGTTTGAGGTGACATGAGGGTGAGTAATTAATGACAGAATTTTAATTTTTTGGGGTAAACTATCCCTTTAAATATTTTGCGGCCCCCTGGTAGAGAACCACTAGTGCAGTTCACAGCGGATCATTGTAGTTTTCCTTTGTAGAACTGAGACTGTTTAGATCTGTGATACATTTGTGCAATATCTTCATTCATAAACCATAAGAAAATGCTCTTTGTTTTTGTAATAATTATTAATGCACTTGTATGTTGATGTTTAAACAGGTGTACTACCTGGATCATGGCTTTTCTGAAGTCATCAGCAAGATTAAACTATTTGAGTTGCATGAGAAGTTTTGTAGATTGCCTTTCCAAGCCACCAAATGTAAACTAGCAGGTGAGATTTGCATTCCGTTATGAATTCACAGACAAAATAGTTTCACATTTTAATGTCAAATTTGGCTTTATATCAATTTGTTTCAGGCCTGGAGTCATTCAGTCAGGAGCAGGCAGTACTGAAGAGGTTTGAGTCCATGGCCACTGGTAAGATCCTATTGGCTGAGATCTTAGTGCGTCAGGAAGTACCTCTGGTGGTCCTGTATGACACATCACAAGATGATGATATCAACATCAATGCTGCCTGTATGAAAGCTCTACAAGATAAATCCTTAGAGAGTCCCTTAAAGGTAACCAGAAAGTGTTTGCTATTACAATGAAACCCCCCTATGCAAAAAATACTGTGATGGTAACTTTGGGCAGATGCCAATGTGCCTCAAGAATACTGATACTGACAAGGTATCTTGTCCAAAAAGCATGTTAACTATCATACTACCTCAGTACTTGAATCAATTATATCAGTGCTTTTGGAAATCTGCTTAGCCAGTCAAATTCGTGGACTAATACTGTTGCATAATCAATACTCAAAAGTTTAAAACGTAAACGTGATTGTGTTAACCAGTGTTTAAGGGAATGACATATATATTTGTATTCTGTTATAGGTGAACAGTGCCTACATGAATGTGAATGTGACCAGCGTTTGCTCAGATGGGACGATCTACTGTCAGGTCCCCTCCAGAGGCTTGACTAAACTCAACGAAATTCTGGAGAAGACTGAAAACTATTTACATTCCCAGGTGCCGCCTTTTCAACAGGCATAATCTCTGTATGTGCTGCTTCAGATATGTTGCTAGAGACTTCTTTAGAGGAGGTGAAGAGGCCAAAATAGACAGATTGGGATTATGGGTTTAATAGGATTGGCAGGCATCAAGTACATAATCCCTAATAAATAGTTACCTGCTAGCACAGATTGTTTGCTAGAGTGCCTAACCTAGACATCAGTGTATAAATATAGGCATCAAAGTGTTTTAAATAGTAATTGTTTAATGTAGTGCATATCAGCACCCTGTAGAGAAGCATGAAGTCATTTCATGATATGTTCCCTCCCATTGTCTGGCAGACAGGATATGCTCACATATCTTTCCCTTATAAAAGGTCACATCAGAGTTGCTGGTTTCACGGCCTTTCTGTGGCAAAATCTGTTTGGCTCGATATAAAGGCAAATGGTCCCGGGGGGAGGTGAGTCTGCTCTGTCAGTAGAAGCATTAAAGGCACAATTCTCCCAAAGTGAAATTTCTGTCATTAATTACTCACCCTCATGTCATTCCAAACCCATAAGAACTTTGTTCATCCTCGGAGCACAAGATACTTTTGAAGAAATCCGAAAGCTTTCTGACCCTGCACAGCCCAAAAATGAAGTAAGGACTAAAAATAGTCCATGTGACATCAATGTTTCAATCTTAATTTTGTGAAGCTACGATAATACTTTTTTGCGCAACGCAATAAAACAATAACAATAGTTGAGTCAACTGAAGAAATCGTTGAATAAAGTAATTATTTTTGTTTTCTTTGTACACAAAAAGTATTCTCATACCTTCATTAAATTAGGGTTGAACCACTGATGTCACATGAACTATTTTAACGATGTCTTTACTACCTTTCTGGGCCTTGATCGCGGTAGTACCCTTGCTGTCTATGGAAGGTCAGAGAACTCTTGGATTTCATCAAAAATATCTTAATTTGTGATCCAAAGATGAACAAAGGTCTTATGAGTTTGGAACGACATAAGGGCATAATAGTAATTAATGACAGAATCATTAATGACAGATTTAATTTTGGGGTGAACCATTCCTTTAAGAAAATAAAAGAGTTAATAACAACTATTGTAAATCTGTAAATCCTAAGGCTTCAAATGAGCATTTCATCTATTAGTTAATTTGTTTCTTTAAATGTATTTTATGGAGTTGCTCCCTCATGCACCAGGAACACTGCATTTAATGTTGAATCTCTCATTATGCTAAAATGATTATTTTATGTGTGGCTTTGTTGGTAATGACATCAAAATTATTCAGTTCTGCAGAAATTTGTCTTATACATTATATAATTTCAAACGTTTGGGGTCAGTAATGTTTTTAAAATACATGTATTGTTTAATTTTGCATGGATGTTCTTTTGAACTTTCTATTTATCACAGAATCCTAAAAAAAATGTATTCTGGTTTTCAAAAAAAATTGTAATAATATTTTACCATATTATTGTTTTTATTGTATTTTTAACAAATAAATGCAGCCTTGATGATCATAAGACACTTCTTTCAAAAACATTAAAAGGCTTACCTACACCAAACTTTTGAACAGTAGGGTACTATATAGTATAAAATATGACATAAAATATAGTGCAAAATATGGCATGTAAAAACAAAAATATAGAAGTTGCTACAAAACTACCAACCTTTGAACTATTGAAGCCACTTTTATTTTGTTATTATGACCATTGTGGTGCAATGGTCAAGTGGGAGAGGTTCATAAAATTAACAGTAATTATGAATTCAACATAATATAATTCCTGGGGATTCAGGTCTAAAACTGTGTTCATTGTGGTTTTGCCATAGATAACAAACCTGCACGGCAGCCGGGTGGTGGACATCTTGTTTGTGGATGTAGGCGTTCAGGCATCAATCGAGGTCACTGAGTTGAGAGAGATCCCACCTCCTACGCTGCGTGACCTTATATCCACCCCGGCCCAGGTCAGACAACAGATAATGACTGCACAAAGAGGTTAAAGAGTGTAGTGGTTGGTAACATCAATCAATCAGATCAATAATGTGTAAGCTTGTCTGTCTGCTTATATTCGTCACTCTGCAGGCGCTGAAGTGTTGTCTGGCGGATCTTCCTGTGAGCGTAGGCTCATGGACTCCAGATGCTGTCCAGTGGCTGAGAGACACGGCTCTCCACTGCAGTGACTGCAGCTTGAAGGCCAGTTCAATACTAATGCTGCTCTCTTCACATTTGCATTTCATTTGCTTTTATTTGCACATGAGATACAAGCAAAAACCTGAGGCTAATTTCAGAAATATTTTTTTTTAGAAAAGGCACAAAGATGCTTGTACAAAGCACTTAGAAAGTTTTGTCATTAATCACTCACTCTCATGTCGTTCCAAACCCGTAAGACCTTCATCTTAAGATGAACACAAATTAAGATATTTTTGATGAATTTGGAGAGCTCTCTGACCCCTCCCATAGACAGCGAGGATACTGGTCAAGGTGCAGAAACAATAACAAGGACATCAGTAAAATAGTTAATGTGACATCAGGGGGTCAACCCTAATTTTACTAAGCTAGGAGAATACTTTCTGTGTGCAGAGTAAACAAAAATAACGACTTTATTCAACATCTCCTCTGCATCACCCTATAGTGCCATTTCGTAGAGTATCCACCGTACATAAAGAGTGTATTTTTACTAGACAGACTTTAGCTGTTGCGGCGCAGACACAGCAAAGCAACCTTGGCGTCCGATCGCATTCCTTCTGCTCCTTGAGTTCTCTCCAGAGCTGGAAAGCTGATCCGAAATTTACAAGGGTCCTACTTCTTACCTTATTGCCTTAAAGGGTTAGTTCACCTGAGAATTAACATTTGTCCATCTTCTACTCACACTCGAAGCATCCTAGGTGTATGTGACTTTCTTCTTTCAGAATAATCCAATCAAGAGTTATATTAAAAATTGTCCTTGCTCTTCCAACACTTTCAATGGGGGGTAAGCAGGTGTTTTTTGTCAACAGTTCAGAAGAAGTGAAATAAAGAGTGCGCATCTGTAATAAAACCTCCTTCACACGGCTCCGGGGGGTGAATAAAGGACCCCTGTAGTGAATCCATGCATTTTTGTAAAATAAATATCCAGATTTCAAACGTAATCAACACTTTTTTTTCTCACTTCTGTTGACTGTTGGGAACCAGAAGACGTGCAGGCAGATGTCATAGTACGTCAGCGCTGCGTGGTTACTGACAAGCGCGGAGAGAGAGAACAAAACAAAACGCTGGTCACGAATTAGAAGCACAAAACAAGGATTTGTAAAAAAAACACATCAGAGGATTTCGAAATAAGCCAAGAAGAGATTTCCCAGAGGCGTGCGCTCGACACATAAGTCTTCCATCTTCCGCCTGCACGTCTTCCTGTTCCCAACAGTGAGCAGAAGTGAGAAAAAAAAGTGTTTATTACATTTGAAATCTGCATATTTATCTTACAGAACTGCATGGATTTGCTACAGGGGTCCTTTATTCACCCCCCAGAGCCGTGTGAAGGAGGTTTTATTACAGATGCGCACTCTTTATTTCATGTCTTCTGAACTGTTGACAACAAACACCCGCTTACCTCCATTGAAAGGCTTGGAAGAGCAAGGACAATTTTTAATATAACTTCCTCTATTATTCTGAAAGAAGAAAGTCACATACACCTAGGATGCTTCGAGGGTGAGTAGAAGATGGATGAATTTTCATTCTCGGGTGAACTAACTCTTTAAGCCTTCTATTGTTCCGCAGATGTTTTCCTCTGATTTTTTATCCACCATTTCTATTTTTCTGTCACTCGGCTTGGATAATGTCCATCCTGTGAACTGAACACTCTCTCCTCCACATTATGAGTACACCCGTCACTTACTGATGACTGGCTACAAGTTTGTTTAGCTACTCAGCCCGAATAATTTTTCTAAAGCATTTGTGAAAAATTTGTGAAGAAATTTTAATCTTTTAGTGAACTATCCCTTTAACAACAGCATTTGTTTTTCTAGATAGCTAAAGTGGATGAGCCCAAACGCCTCGCTCATGTTTATCTCTTCACCAGCAAGAACTTCCACGACACAAGCTGCAGCTTAAACCAACAGCTGGCCGACTCTAATCTGTGGAACCACCAGAAGGATGTTTTCTTAAGCAGCTGGGGGCCCTCAAAATCCCTCAACGCCCCGACAAACCCTGCCACCATCCAGACCTCCAGCCTCCGCACTGATGGACAGGATAAAGCCCCACACACACCCAAGAGGATGTCATCTCCGCTGGGGAGCCAGAGCACACCTCCCGGCTCTCCGCCTGAACAGCTGGCTCTTCCACCACTGCTGGAGCTGCCCGAGATTGGGCAGAATTTGGATGTGTTTGTTTCAGTGGCATGCCATCCCGGGCACTTCGTGCTGCAGCCATGGCACGATATGTACAAACTGGTGGATTTGATGGGGGAGATGATTCTGCATTATAATAAGATGGAGGAGAAACCACTTAAAGTGGAGAAGAACCAAGTCTGTGCTGCCAAGGTGGAAAACAAGTAAGCAAGCATTTGTATCGGTGTCTAGTTCCTGTAAAATGTATATCCAAAGTAACTATCTGGAAGTTTCTAACGATCCTGAAGACCTTATTAGCTGGTTTAATTGTTTAGAATTGGGGCTAGAGTTAACTGTGTTGGAAGGTGGCCCTCAATAGGACAGCTGTTTCGTCACTTAGAGTCTTTGGGGCATTTGAAGTGTTTTATGTGTCCACTGATGATCTGTGATTTTGCAGCTGGTACCGAGTACTGGTGAAAGGAGTCCTGACCAATGGTCTGGTGTCAGTGTTTCAGCTGGACTATGGCAAACATGAGCTGGTGAGCTGCACACAGCTCCGGCCCCTCACCCAGGAGTTCTGCCAGCTCCCCTTCCAGGCCATCACTGCTCAGCTGGCTGGTACACTTCATTTCCTGTTAGAAAAGCTCTTTCATTTATCGAAAAGGCTGTTTTAGACAGCTCTTAAAACCCATCCACTGTCCTTTCAGAAGAGAATTTCTCCATGATCCAGTTCTTGTGAATGTTTCATCTACAATATCCAATAGGCTCGATTTGAAATAAGCAGAAAGACATTTATTTGTTATATTATTTATGCTACCAAAGATTCTATTTCATATTCTATCTTTTATTTAAGAAAACATTAAGAACAGTGATTTTTTTTTTTTCTTAAACGTCAGATCAGAATATTAAAAACAATTCTGAAAGATTAACTTTGCCATCACAGCAGTGAATTACATTTGATTAAATATATTAAAATTTGTGTTATTTTAAACTGAAATCATTTGAAACATTTTACAATATTACTGCTCATTATTCATCTTTTTTTATATAAAATATTACTGATTTGATTAAAAAATGCAGCCTTAGAGAGACTTCTGTCAAAAACATAAAAGATCTATAAAAGTATTTAAAAAGACACACACAAAGTGTTTAGCAGTTTAGCAAAGTGCTCTATCATGAAGAAATAGAATACAGTAAAATACAAATCATGTTATTATATTCTATATAAATGGAGAGGTTTAAAAAAATTTAATCAGGGTAATTTTGATCAGGGGTGCGTTTCCCAAAACCATGGTAGCTAACCTGTTAGCAACTTAGTTGGTTGGCAATGGGAAATTGCATTGCAACCAACAAAGTTGCTAACTTATTTAGCCACTATGGTTTTGGGAAATGCATCCCTGAACGAGTGAAATAATTAAAACATGTTTGAATAAAATTCAGCTAAAGGAGAACAGCTCCTGAAAAGAAATTGCTTTAGTAGAGATCTGACTGAATATAACGGACTTAGCAAAATGCTGTTCTGACTATCACTCCTGGTCAAAGTCCCAGACTCAAATGGGCAACATGGTATAAGCTGAAGTTAAGAAAGAACTGATCTCAAAGATTTTGCTTGATATTATCGTAGATCTGAAGGTGTTTCTGATCTGTCCAGGTCTGAAACCCAGGCAGTGGTCTGAGGAGGCCTCCATTGTGTTCAGGAACCACGTCGAGAAGAAGCCCCTGGTAGGCCAGCTGGAGTCGGTGCAGGAGGCATCACAGCCCTGGGACCGTAAGGTGGTTATCTACTTGGTGGACACCTCACAAGAGGAACGGGACATTTGGCTTCATGACATTATGGCTGAATTCACTGATGAGATGTCCAACGCAGCATAGACATTTTTAAAGGTTCGCGTAAGATTGTTCATTAGTATGCTATAGATTAAAGGTTTATTTTTCCAAATGTGACTTGGACGCAGATCTGCGTTAAGAAATGTGAATCAGAGTTTAAAGGTTAAACTTTTAGACACAAGTATTGCGATTTCTAGCAACTTGTATGTTAAACAAACAGGATAGCAGCACCTCTTCAAGGGTTTGATGTCTATGCTTGGTGAGAGAGTGAGTAATGCTCTTTGTAGACTATTGCCTTTTCTTTAATACAAAATAGCTGTGAAGATCCATCATCAGTGAAATCAAGCTTCAATCTTCTGTGGAACCTAAAGTTAATCATGATCACTAAAGTTGTACCAAACCCTGATGCTGTCAATCATATATGTGACCCTGCACCACAAAAGCAGTCTTGAGTGTCAATTTATTTCTGGTAGGAAATTTAAAAAATTTCTTCTTAGAACATGATCTTTACTTAATATCCTAATGATTTTTGGCATAAAAAAAACTCGATAATTTTGACCCATACATAGTTTTTTTTGGCTATTGCTAAAAATATACCCCATGGACTTAAGACTTAAGTTTTGTGGCCCAGAGTCACATATCATAATGTATCTGAAAACTGTCTGAATACATTATATAAGTTTGATTGTCCAGATGTGCTTGTGGTGGCTTGCTTCATGCTTCAAGCATAGCATGTTACAAAGCTGCCAGTTTACTACTCTGTATGGTCCAAAAGAGACTTTACAACTTGCACAAAGCTGATAGTGTGTTATTTCAAAATTGTTTACATGGAGAAGCTTAAATAGAAGTCTAAAATAGTCTAAAATGCAAGAGGAGCGGCAAAAGCCTACCTTGCTGTAGACGTATGTATTTGAGCTCTGGTTTTAGCATTATTTATTTAGTTTTTATTTTCCTTGTGTCTTGCTAATAATATAGTGGAGGCATGTTTGGGGTTGTGACTATTCAATGTATTTTAATAGCAGTGGCATAGTAAATTAGTTTTAATACCCAAATATGACAGTTAGACTTGAAAGTTAAACCACTGTTGGCATGTAGGATTTCATCTGTTTTAACTACAGATGCTTAATATAAAAAATTAAAAAAAATGTAACAATCACTGTAACAATCACTGGTAGTAAGCTTAATATACATATCCTTTACCTTAAATGTCAACTTGGAATCAAAATTGAACCCATTTTTTTTTTTATTTTCCCACACCTTTGGTTTTATGTGAATGAAAATAAATGAAAATTAAATCGCTTGTTCCTTCAGCTCATGTCACACGTTTTTCTTTTTTCTCTCCAAATCTTCCATTTTGACCTCCTGTAAAAAGAATGATGTTTTACAGCCCAGACAAATAAAGGCACACTCTAGAATATCGGGTTTCATTTAGAAGTATCACATTGCAGAAATAAAATCAGATATGAATGGCGATTCATTTTAATTTTGTTAAATAACATGATCTCTATATTAGGCCACAGAATGACTTAAAATAATACACTACTATTATTATATTAAAACAATCCAACTCTCAATCTAAATTAAAGGGGTAATATGACGATGCTAGAAATAACATTGTTTTGTGTATTTGGTTTAAGGTATAAAAAAAAAAAAAAAAACTTTTCCACATACTGTACATTATTATTTCTCTATGGCCAGCCTTTCTGAAACGTGTCGACTTCTACAAAGCTCATTGTGAAAAGCGCAGTGTGCTTGGATTGGCCAGCTAACCAGTTCATTGTGATTGGCTGAATACCTCAAGCATGTGACGGAAATGTTACGCCTCTTACCATATTTGGAAACAGCATCTTCGCGACATGGCAGCGACAATACTACAGCGAGATTAAGTTAAGCCTTTTTTCTTTGCATAAACATTGAACTGAAAACTGGGGGCGTATTTAAATGAGGCATTTTTGGAAGGCATGGACAAGACTTAACTTTTATAAAGAATATCTCTTTGGGTTTGAGAACTTTACAGATCTTATATATGCACAAACAGCTTGTAACACTCCAAGGACAAAAGAAAACTTGGCTTTAAAATGCTAAAAACACAAAATCAAGATAGAAACTGAAAGCATGTCACCAAAACATGCAGCTTGGTCATAATTACAGCACAAACACTGGGAATATCTTATGGGGAGATTCGAGTCAAAAAGGTTGAGAACCACTCATCTACATCAATAACATGAGCCTTCATTTAGGAAAGATGTCAACTGATCACCAGTGTTTATTCACATCATGCGTTCATCCACATCCATTCGGCTTCAAAATGTGAAAATTTAAATATAAACTAATGATATATAGATTAAGGTTTAAGAGATCTGAAAGAGGGCTTTTTTTCATGAAGTTGCAGTAAAGGAAGGAGAAGCTGGTTCACCTTCATAACATCACTGCAGTTCATTAAGCACTAGTCGACAGCACTCGCCCACTTTAGCCGGATCAGAGACCCGGGCATATTTAGAAATCTGAGAGTTGACACCCAAAGATCGTGCAAGGTCTTTTGCGGTGCTGTCACCGGCCACTGTGGTCCCCAGGGCCACCAGCAGCCTGAAGATGGCCTCTTTGTCCTGTACGACCTCTAAGGCAGTGCTGGCCACTGATAAGCACTGCGCCTTTGCCTCTATCTCGGTGGGTTGACCGTACAACCTTCCAGCGTAGTTGAGTACCAGGGTAGCCAATGCTACGTGGATGTTCTTGTTGGAGACGACGCGGAGATCTCCGGCCCGGGACAGGACTGTGTCACGCTGACCCAAGAGTAGAGCGCGGCCATGGGACCCAGAGAAACAGTTGCAGAGAGTACGCAGCGCCAGCATCTGATTTGCGGGCCTGCCCTCAGGAGACATGAGACCCAGGAGATGGTTGCAAAGACTGGCACCTTCAGTCCCACCACAAAGCTGGGCGTTAACTTCTGGATGGCGCACAGCCAAACGCAGGATGTCCAACACTGGGAAGACAATGTCTGAGGAGGGAAATGATGACTGATTAATAGACCGGAAGTAGCAACAAGCTGTTCTGAGCTCTTTGTGGAACTATATGAAGTATCGAATTCAGTTGATTCATTTGCCGCTGTTTGCTGCACGTGTCACACTTTCAGATGCATTCGCTTCAGAGTTAATCACAAACTCTGGATCCAGTTGACAGAGAACGTTTAAATTGAGCTTTGTGAGCTCGCTGAACTTGAGCTAAACCAGGTTGGAACTGTTTGGTTATGTCGACTCTAAACTTATTCTGAAACTGTATTCAGCTAGCTTCATGCAACAGGCCACAGAGGTTTGTAGTAATACTGAAGATTTCGATTAGCTGGTTCAGGTGGTTTAATTAGATCAGCTAGACTCTACCATGGCCCTCCAGCAGCAGAACTGAACACCCCTGCCATCACTGATACTTTGTTTAAGTCTTAATATAGTGAATTGTTTATTTAACTGTAGGTTAAGTAGGCTCAATGCCTTACCTTCTGGCCAGTGGCTAGTTTTCCACAGAACGCTGATCTGCTCTGCCGTGGGCTGCTCCTGACTCTTCTGGTCTGCAACTAGATGCAACAACTTCTCCAGACAGTCCAGTGCTGCGTCACTCAGTTTACGGTCTGCAGGAGCAGCGTTGTTCAGCTCTCGAAGCTTACCTACAAATTACAATGAGGAAATGTTACATAGGGTTTAAGAGTTTTCCCAATGTATGATAGTATCGTTTTTATCAACAATAGACAAAGATATCACCTGTAGCTGATGCCACTAATGACAGCTAGATGATTACTTTTATTAATACTATTATTTTTATTAGGGTAATAATACTACCTAATTAAAGTTGGGGCATTGTTGCGCATTATAATTAATCACACCATTGAGTTAATGAACCCAACTGGCCAATCAGAGGCATTCAGATGAGTCATCGATGAGTTTTGTTGTATACTGTGCACGCTCACTGATTGAATTCATCTCTCTCGTGAATTCTCTCATCATAAACAAAGTGCAGATGTATATGCGATGCAAGTATAAGAGACATAAACATCAGATAGCTTCACAGATTATAACGGGAGTGTTTTTAAAGTGCATAAACTCATGCTAGATTGAAGTCAGTGATGACATTCTTTGGTAATGTAAATGTCCTTTGTTCCTTTAGTAGCTGCTGTTTGAATAACTGAGGTAATGTAAGCATTATAATAAGTATCTTGCAATGTTTCTATTAAATTATTTGGTTAAATACAAATTCAGTCCTATTAAAAACATTAGGCTGCTTTTGCCTTACTCTGGCATTGATTCACTTTCCGCAAATGAAACTAAGTAAATTTTGCTCGATAATATTGTGTTTTACGATCTCTCAGTCTGATGATAGAATGATATAACAATTGAGCATATCGCCCAACACTAGTAGGGATACAGGAAAGGTTACTGTCATAAAGAATATCTTCACTGACTGTGCAACCCAGCTCTCCAGAGGGGCCTGTAGCACCCAATCACAAGCTTGGCCTACAGGGCTCCAGAGATGAAGCCAGATACCCTGGCACTTTACTAAATGATGAATCTAGTTGTCAAGGCAACATTTCTAATTTACATTGAAGTACTTTTAATACCTTCAAATAAATCAATCAAAACTTAAAAACTACTTAGAAAAAGCACACAACAAAATAACTAACATTTAAACTAAAATATAAAAATAAAACCAATTCAAATCTATTCAAAATATTAATAAAACTATAGTACATTAAATAACGCTGTTTCCGAGAATACATTGTTATTACCATGGCATTACTATGGTATAGTCTCTGTACATTTTGAAATCGCGATGTACAATACAGGACATATTTAGCCATAGGTTGATGTATTCTCCTGTGTTGGCAAAGGTTTTTAATGTTGTACGTTACAAATCTAGTGAGATACACTGTTCTCCTAGATGAACGTTTTTTGAACGCAGTTCAAATTCACAGCATATACAGAGGAAGAGTTTAGGCCCTTTCATACATACAGTCTTTACTAGTAAATTACCGGTAAGTTACCTTTAATAGATCATGTGTGAACAGGACCTTTTCAAAAATTCCTGGTAAATATGTTCTGGCAATCATATTGTTTTTATGGAGACGACATGATTACTCTGAGCTCTTTACAAAGCACAGCAGCTTTATAATAATCTTTTCTATGTAAATATGCGGCTTTGGACGGTAATTTCAGGAAGGGTGGGACGTTCGCTTTCAGTGTTATCAGGCTAAAGTTAGCATTTCCCAAGATCTCCTACTGCACCTTTAATTATCAGTTCATTTTAAGATCAAAGCCCGCAATAGGGGAGCGCAGCATCAGCACTGGAAAGATACATTTGTCTTACTACTTTTAATAAAGATGATTGTGTACTGACCATCTGCGTCTTAATTTCAGATTCATTCGCAGCAGTTTGCATTTCGGCTTGCTGACTAGTCCGCTCCGATTACAGCCTTTCACGTGTTTATTATTTTAACATTTTGGGAGGAGTAAAATTTACATATGTGGTTTTAAGAACCAGATGCATTACCACTTGTCCAGTTTCTTCTGGAATGTGGCCCAGACAACCTCCTGAAGTGGTTTGAGCAATCAGATTTTTATATGTCTCGAATGCCCTTCGGAGGGCATTTACTATCCGATCAGACAAAATGCATGAAGTGACCAGGTGCAAACAACCCCTAAATATCCCATTCTGGAATTGATTTTTGATTCCCAACCCTACTGAAAGGCCTGTGGTCCACCTTATATCTGGAACAGAGACTTTGATTAAGTCAAGTTCTGATGTAAAAAGTGTCACTTACCAAGAATCTGAGTTGTATTCGCCTGTTCAAACATAACTCCATCTGTATTGGGGAAGAAGATGTTTGTAGTAGCTTTCTGAGCAGAAGAGGAATAGGCACTGCCACCTAGAGAGGATTGAGAGGTATATTACTGTACATGATCCATGTATGCGTGTGGGGCTCTGGATGTATTGCATGTATTTTACCAGTAAAAGGATCAGATCCGCTTGAAGACACTGTGCCTCTGGATTCTGATCCAGGTATATATCGTCCACCCCCTGCTCAAAAAAACATTAACGTCTCTCATAATTTTGATGTCATATTAGCAAATAACAAAAGGCATTCAAAAAGGCCCACCTGTGAAAGGATCAGCACCAAATCCTTGGTCGCCACCTACTGAACCCGGAATGTAGCGTCCCGCACCTGAGAAGACAGGAGGGATATGAAGCACACTTCAGTTCTGACTGACAGTTGTGTGTATGTGAATGTATATCGTTCCGGTTACCGGTGAAGGGGTCTGTGGCCGAGGAGGGCGCTGGGCCTAAAGTGTGGCCTTTAGTGTTCTCAATGATGAAATTAGCCACCTGATCCAAGAACATGGGACTCAGGTCATTCTTCTCCAGGAAGTTGTGAGCTGTCAGCCAGGGGTCTTCTGTCACATTGTAAGGCAGCTTCAAACCAGGACCTCCCTCATTCACATCGATAGAGAACACAAAGTCATACTCCTGTAGGAAGGGAAATCACAAGGGTTACATCATGATAGCAACTAAAGTCAACACTGGACATGTAAGAGCTCTCACACAACAGACTACCAGTGTTGACCATTAAAATATTACTACTCAATAAAAACTGCAGCTGAAGGCTAACAGTGACTATATCATACTTCCACACTATGCACAACATCTATTGGATCAATACCATGGGTCTCACCTTGCCTTCATACATCACTCGCTTTGAATTTTGCTGGGATGACCCGCCCACTACATCCCCGATCTTCACCCAGCGTCCATCACTCATGCTCCACTGATACGCTTCAACATTAGAACCCTCCTTAATGAGCCGCGTCTGGCCATCCCGATTCCCTACACATATACAATAATAATACTGTCAGCAAAATGGTTACATGCTATAATATAATAGCATTATATGTTAGAAGGTATATACAGCAATAATTCAAAAATAAACATTTATTATAATGAATTAAATATAATAGATATTTTTTATACATACATTTTTAATGCAGTTAGAAGGATATATTTGTATTCTAAATAGTAATCTATTATGAGCAAAAATATAGCATTCTCTGTTGTTATTATAAGCTATAGACTCTAACATAATAATTTATGTTATTAGAAAAAGCTGAAATACAATAAAATACATATATCAGATTTAAAACATAAATTAGAAATGAACTAAAATAAGTTGAAGTACTAAATTATCTAGAAACTGATCAGACAATAATAACCAAAAACTAATAAAAATGACAAAAGTGCATAACAGATTTGCTAAAACTTTAACTAAAATTCAAATAAAAGCCTAAGCTAAATCAAGATATTAATAAATACTATCATTTATGGAAGTCTGTTTCCGCCACTAATAAAAAATTTAAAAAGTAATTCATATAAATTCATAATTCAGATTTTTCTCAAAATTGCATGATATAAACTCGCATTTGCAAGATATAAAGTCAGAATTGCGAGATATAAATGTATTACATTTATAAACTCTAGATTCTGAGAAAAAAAGACAGAATTGCAAGATTCTTAAAACTTAGTGAATTAATGATTCTCAGAATCGAGTTTATATCATGCAAAGAAAAATGCAGAAATTGCTTGGACCAGTCGTACCCTGAAAAAGGAAAATAAAATTCAATCAACTTGGACCAGGAATGGAAAAGTTTTCATTCGTACGAATGGACCTCCGGAACAAGCCAAGGTGATTATGGTGAGAAAAATGAAGGACCTGGATCTGTACAAATGACAATAGTGAGTGCATCATTCCTTTTTTCTGCTTGATTATTGGATCTCTTATAAGGAACTCATGACTCTCTCATTTAAGACTGAAGCCTTTGCAAGTGTTGATTATATAGAACGTGATACATATGATTTTGAAAATAATGTGGATCCAGAGATTAATTTATTTAATCATATTAGGGACTCATGTCAGTATTACACTGAGGAACAACTTGATGAGGTACAAATTGAACAGGCATTTTCTTTTATTCATTTCAATTGTAGAAGTCTATCAAAACATTTTTCTGAAATCAAACATTTTTTGGAGACATTTAAAGGAAGATTTAAGTTAATTGCTTTATCTGAAACATGGATAAAGAAAGGCAAGGAGGTTGATCTGAAATTAAAGGGCTATGATTTATATGTCACCAACAGAGTCAATAGGACTGGAGGGGGAGTGGCCCTCTATATCTATAATGAATTGAAATGTAGACCAGTTAAATGCATGACAACAGCCATTAATGATTTAATGGAAAGTGTAGCTGTAGAAATAGAAATAGAACAAAATAGGAATATTGTTGTTGCATGTGTATATAGAAAACCAGGATCAAAAGTGGAAACCTTCATGGATAAATTAGAAGAAATGATTCATGGTCTAAATAATAAACGAAATCTCGTAATTTGTGGAGATTATAATATTGATCTTCTAAAGGTAGATTCACATATACAAAACTCAGATTTTTTAGAGATATTATATAAAAATGGGCTGTATCCATTAATAACGAAGCCTAGCAGAATAACCACAACTAGTGCAACTTTAATAGACAATATTTTTACAAATGTTTTGGAGAATCACATTACTAGTGGGTTGGTAATAAATGATATAAGTGACCATCTGCCTATATTTGCAATATTTGACTACAAATTGTCTAAAAAAACAATATACCAACAAATATACAAAAGAAAAAGGAGTGCTGATCATATTAATAAGTTTAGGAATGATTTATTCAAACAAGAGTGGAAAGAGGTGTACACAGATGATGTAAACAATGCTTATAATTCTTTTCTTAAATGTTATCTTACTCTGTATAATAAGCACTGTCCTGAGATCCTATGCAGATCCAAACAAAGGCAAAATAGTAAACCTTGGATAACAAACGGATTAAAAAATGCCTCTAAAAAGAAAAACAGACTTTATAAGGAGTTTATTAAATCAAGAACAGAGAATGCAGAAAAACGCTATAAGAAATATAAAAATAAGTTGACTAATATATTGAGACAAACAAAAAAGGACTATTATAATAGAATGTTGCATGAAAATAAAAATAACATAAAGGCTACATGGAATATTCTGAATAATGTAATTGGGAATAAGACTGGACGAACGGAATTACCTAAATATTTTGAAAAGGACAATAGGGTGATTGAAAATAAATATGAAATGGTTCATGAACTAAATCAATTCTTTGTAAATGTAGGACCTAGCTTAGCAAATGAAATACCAATACCTAGTGATCAGCTAGGGGGAGTTTGGAAAAGGGAAAATAGGATTATGCAGTCAATGTATTTAGGTGAGGTGACTGAAAATGAAATATTATCTGTGGTTTATAAGCTAAAAAACAAGACCTCAACGGATAGTGATGGTATTGACATGAAAATAATAAAAAACACAATTGATTGCATTATTAAACCATTATATTATATAATTAATTATTCTTTTACAGAAGGAGTTTTCCCAGATAGTATGAAAACAGCTAAGGTAATACCTTTTTTTAAAGCTGGAGATAAACATATTTTTAATAACTATAGACCAGTATCTCTCCTATCTCAATTTTCCAAAGTGTTGGAAAAACTCTTTGTTAATAAATTAGACAACTTTATTGAAAAACATGAATTATTAAATGAAAATCAGTACGGATTTAGGTCAAATAGGTCTACAAGCTTGGCTATCATGAAAATTATTGAAGATATTACAACCGCAATAGATAGAAATAAATACACAATAGGAGTGTTCATTGATTTAAAGAAGGCATTTGACACTATAGATCATCAAATTCTCATTTCTAAATTATATACTTATGGAATTAGAGGAGTTGCACTGGACTGGTTAACCAGCTATTTACAACAACGACAACAATATGTTGAGTTTGACGGTTATAGGTCAGAATGTATGAATATAGAATGTGGACTACCACAAGGCTCAATTTTAGGACCCAAACTTTTTATTTTATATATAAATGAGATTTGTGAGGTTTCAAACATGTTACACTATGTATTATTTGCAGACGATACAAATTTATACAGTTCAGGAAATGACTTGAAAACCTTAGCTAATAATATTGAAGATGAAATGATTAAACTAAAATTGTGGTTTGATGTAAATAAATTATCTTTAAATTTGAATAAGACAAAGTTTATGATATTCAGCAATAAAAGAAAGGAGGAAGTCAGCTTATCTATAAACAATGTAAACATTGAGAAGGTGTCTGAAATCAGATTTCTAGGAGTCACCTTAGATGAGAAATTGACGTGGAAAAGTCATATATTGCATATAAAAAATAAAATGGGAAAAAGCTTATTTATCTTGAATAAGGTTAAATACAGTTTACCATATAATACAATGAAAATGTTATATTGTTCAATGATTTTGCCTTATTTAAACTATTGTGTAGAAATATGGGGAAATGCATATCATAGCAACATTATGCCTTTATTTATTTTACAGAAAAGAGCCATTCGCATTATTTTTAAAGCAGGATATAGAGACCATACAAATCAATTCTTTATTAGGTCAGGATTATTAAAAATTAAAGACATTATAGAATTACAAACTCTATTAGTGATGTTTAAAGCTAGAAGCAAAGCTCTTCCAAATGACTTACAAAAGTTATTTGTTTTTACTTCTGAAGATGAAAATCACAGACGGCCGTATGACTTTAAACATCAAATAGCAAGAACAAATTTGAAACAAATGTGTTTGTCTGTTGCTGGAGTAAAAGCATGGAATTCTTTAAGGAAAGATTTAAAAAGCTGCAAAAATATTTTGGAATTTAAAAGGAGTTATAAAAAGAAACAACTTGAATTATATCAAACTGAATTTTGATTTTGTTTGTATGTGATCATTGTAAAACGTTTAAATAAATATCAAATATGTTGGAGTGTGGGTGATGGTGGAGGGAATAATGCTAATGTTATCTACTATTTATGTTAATACATTTTGGGTGATGCTAATGTCATCTATTATTTATGTTAATAAATTTTGGGTGGTGGTGGAGGGAACAATGCTAATGCCATCTATTTATGTTTATAAAGGGGGCAGATAAATATAAGAATATTATTCTTCCATCTGCTCCTTTCTGATCATGGAAATGTAAAGGAAAAATTCATATGAATTGTGTGTTCCTTGGACAAATAATGCATTTTCATGAAAGGAATAAAAGAGAAATGAATGAATGAAAATGAATGAATGAATGCAGCTGTGAGAGAAAAAAGTCAGAATTGACTTTAAAACTAACAAGTTTTATTTATTTATTTTTAATTGATAAAAAGTTGCAATTACCTTCTGTTTTTTTTTTTTATTCAGTGGTGGAAACGTGCTTCCATAATAATATATATATATTCTTATATATATATAATAATTCTTAAAAATGCTACATGTGTTCAAAATATAGCTCAATCCATTCACCTGCTTCATTCAGGTGCTCTCGGCCAGGTAAGTCCTCTATATTGATGTCACCCAAGTCTCCAGTCTTGGGATCGATGATGGCTTTGGAGAGCTCATCCTCAAAAGCCTGCAGGTCCTTAGCACTTGCTACACGCCCCTGGCTCTCGGTGAACACGCGGATAACGCCATCGCTTCAGAGAAACGTGAAATGGTCATGCAGCATAATAAACTGCTAATAGTTTAGATACATGAAACAAACAGTAAGTATACCTGGCTCCCACAGCAATGTCTCCATCAGGCAGGATGCAGCAGCACCACACCGACTGGGCAGGAAGACGGATAGTCTGGGAACATTCCCCCTTCCTCCAGATCCTCAGTGTCCGGTCCTCTCCCGTGCTAATGAAGTCTAAAACAGGAAAAAAGAAGACAATACAGGAAATAATTAAGATAATTTTATGCACAAATATGTAGCACCATATATCAAACCTACAGCAAAACTGAAAGTAAGCACCTTGTCCGTTAGGAAATACCGCAAGGCTGTAGATGTAGTTAGTGTGACCATAGTAAACCTGCACACATTCACCCGTCACCATCCACCGTCTGATGCTGGTATCATTACTGCAGGAGAAAAACTCCACGTCGCTTATCACAGCAAGCCCTCGCACACAATCCTCATGACCTGCAGGATAGACACATGACAAAGATCTCACACAGCTGGAGTCAAAACCTGCATTTCAAGTTTTACTAATGCTGGAGATCTGATCAAACTAAACAAGCTCCACACTGTCTATATTCAGCATCACATGAACATTGTTTCACTGTTGAAAGCATGAGAAGTATCAAATGCACCAATGTACCAGTGTAGGTGTTCTCACAGCGACCGGCCTTCCATAACTTGATGGTCTTGTCAGCTGATCCAGACAGCATTAAGCCCTGCTCTGGTAAAATGACTACGGCCCATACAGCAGCGGTGTGTCCCTGAGGAGCACCAATTACACAAGAAACCAGTCAGCAGCAAACACTCACACTCTACTGAAATCAATTCCAGGCAATGTGAGTATATCTGATCGACTTTTAAAGGTACAGTGCGGGGAGAAGAAAAACGACAACAACAACATCATTTAAGAAAAGCTGTGGTGTAGGGCTGCATGATTTGCAGAAAAAAACTTTTTGCAGTATACATATCTAATGCACTTTATAATGCAATGTATTATCTCAATAATAATTATAATCATAGTTATAATACATTATAATAATTGTCCATTTATTGTTAAACCTTCATAATGTATAATGCATTTAAAAGAACAAACAATCTATGTTAATCTGCAAATATTACAATGCATTTTATGTTAGTTTACAATTAGTTCTGAAAAGATTTAACGCATTAGGACATACTTTATGAATACCTTTATAATGCATCATACATAAAGTCTTTAACAGTGTCAACAAAAATATCAAAATGTGATTTCATGATAAAAAATATGATTGGAATTTAAATTATCGTTGCATTGTCAAAGTTTGCTGAGCATATTTGTGATGCTGCACATTTTGGTCAAAAAGTTGTTAAAATCTAAATATCACTATAAAACTATAATAAAAAATGAAAATAATTAAATACTGGAATATTTCATTATAAAATAAAAAATTAGAAGTTTTTAAGAAAAATAATAAAATTATGTTTTTTACAGTACAACTATATTTCTCTGTTTTCATCAACCATTTCCTTTGGCAAAAACACCAACTGCCAAGTTTTTAAAGTTTTTTTTTTTTTTTTTTACTTTACTGGTTTGTAAGCTGGGTAAAAGTTTTGGTGCATTTGGTGTTTCCAAATGCATATTTAAAAGCAAGCCAAACTTACAGCACATGCAGAGATAAGTTAATGCGGAGCAGCATATTATGAGCTGCTCTGAGACCCTGAAAACACTGGATCATGAGCTGCTTGTTTGTAAAACAACACAGTAACACGCTTCACTCTGAAACACACAGCTCATATATATTTTTTAAATCACAATAAGCCAAATCGCAATACCACTATGGTGATACCAAAAACCATGCCACTTTACCTGTAAAGTCATCATGCACTTCTCTCCAAGCCAGACTTTGGCTGTCGTGTCCCATGAGCCACTTAGTATTGTGCCAAACTTGCCAGCTGAGAGTGTGCAGACTGTAAACAAAAAAACATCAGGTATGGCTCGAGAAATCACTCGAGTGGCATTTCAAGACAACCTGCACGTAGTAACATCACTGTAATATATCATGACCTGTGTTTTTGTGACCCTTGAGGGTGAACAGAGGGTCTGGTCGGTCTAGTGAAAACACACAGATGTTGTTGTCGTGTCCTCCAGTGGCGATGAGTCCTCGGGGGTATGTTTCATTAGGAGCGATGATACACACACAAGACACAAAGTTTGAGTGACCGTTCATACAGTGCATCTCTGTAAAAACCCGGTTTTCACTGCAGAAGAAAAAAACAGAAGAGATAAACAGATATTGGTAATGTGCTTTTTATTATCTATTCTATTTACATTACAAATCTTATTTACAAGATTTATTTTGTACTTGGCAGTGCTGTAGACTAATAAAAAAAATAATACAGCTTCTCTAAACTGAATCTCAGTGAATACAGAGAACGCTTAGTGGAGTTTAAAGAGACAGTTGACCCAAAAAATGATTTTCTTTCTTCTGTGAAACACGAAAGCAGACGTTAGGCAGAAAGACTCAGTCTCTATTCACTGTATGGAAAAGATTCAAGTGAACAGGTTCCTGATCATCTGCTGTGTTCCACAGAGAGTGAAATAAGTTATAAGGGCTTGGAACAACAAGAGAGTGAACAAATTATTTCATTTTCATTTCGGGTGAACTACTCCTTTAACGTTTCATAGTCATCATTTCAGGAAACCAAACCCGGTCGGTTTTCTTTCAGCTATGGTGCTATGAGTTGCCAAATTTCGCTCGATTTGACAACCCCTCTCAAAACATTAACTAACTAACTCTGAAAACGTATTGCCACTCAGCTTAGTAACCAATGAAACGGAAAGTAGCCCGGTCTCAGAGACAGACAGCAGGAGGAAGCTGGCGCTGTACCTTGGGTTTGGTACCCAGACCCGCGCGGTTCGGTCCCGGGACACGGACACAAAGGCTCCGTGGGGAAACGCGGCGGCGGCGAGCCCCCGGACATCCATCTCGTGCGCGGCGAGAGAGCAGCGCAGTCTGTACGAGTTACTGCCGGACATTATGACCGATGAGAGACAGAGATCCCTGCTCGTGCTCACACTGACACAGCAACACTGCACACAACACACACGGCATGATGGGAGACCTCGCGACAACATAAAAGACCCGCGGGAAAATAATATTCTGCGATACTGCTAGCTCACAATATACACGTTTACCAGTATAATATCACATTTATGTATATTACACTTCAAATTACAATACTTTTAAATATAAGCAATATTCAATGTAGAACAGTTGTTAGATAATAACAGACTTTAAACTTATTTTTAATATTCCCCCCGGAAGAGCATTGAAGAGTTGATTCCTGTGAATCAATCTTTTAAATAATCATAATCATGTCTGCTAACAGGAGGATAACGCTCATATTTGGAGGCTTCGTCGCAGCAGTCGCGGTGGCCTTTTATCCGATCTTCTTCCATCCTCTCACTCACACTGAAGACTACAGTAAGTGTTTATTACAACACGACACAATCATCATGACATCACGCATCTTGTGTGTGTTGTTAGTAAACTTCTTCAGGCTCAATTTATATTGTATTTTATTTTGTCCTAATAATTTTATAATCAGTTTATCAGTTTCGATAGTAAGTGAAAACATTAATGCGAGTTATTACACGTTATTGCATTATTGTAAATAATTTATACTTCACCTTATTCTAATAATGCTGTTAATCTACGCTGAATTAAATAAAAGGAACTTTATAATTTTTTTTAGCAATGTAACAACAACAACAATAAAAAAGAAGGAGAAGAAGAAAAAGCACTCTAAAGTAACTATCAAGTATAATTATATTGCGTTTTGTAATCCATCATTTGTTTAATGAGTTAGGGGAAGAATAAACTGCACTAAAAAAATCATTTCATAAATTAACGAGGAACACCACCATTTAGTTATTGTTAACTAAAACTAAAAACATACAAATTAATAATAAAATAAAATATATATCATGTATGTTATTTCATCTAGCTGCCAAGGCAACGTTTATTTGAAGTACTAAAATTACTAAAAATTAAATAAACAAAAAAATAAAATTAAAACGTAAATATAGACATTGATAATAATAATAAAGACAAGGCAACAAAATTACTAAAACTTTAATAATAATAATAAAAAAAAAAGATTTATCAGTGATAATAAAATAACATGGAACACCACTGTTATTATTAAGTAAAAATGTTTTTTTTTTACCATTAAAATAGTAATAATACTACTAATAAAGTGGAGGGAACTTGTTTTGTGAGATTTACCCTAAAAAGTGTCAGCATTTGCCCCAGTCTTAATGCTTGTCTACATTTGTGACATTGTAATTGCAGAACAGATGCAGAAGGTAAATCGAGCCGGAATCAATCAAGCAGATGTGCAGCCTGCTGGTAAGTCATTGTGTCATCTACTTTAAACTACATGTGAAATCTCATATCACACACAAGATTTATAGGATCATTAAATAGTAGGATTATGTATTCTCTGTTACAGTTTATTTGCATTAGGCCCATGTGAATGCTTTTAACAGACATTAGTTTCTGTATTTAATCGACATTTATGTGTCTTATTTGAATTAGGTGTGAAGATCTGGTCTGATCCCTTCAAGCCAAAATCATGATTCCAGTGTGCGGGTGAAAATTGAGTGAATAAACAGGAGGACTGATGTGCCATGCTCTGAGGATCGAGTTCTTGAGGCAAACACATTAACTCTTTGCAACCATGCATCAAATGAGACTTTTAGGATGTATGAGTCTAATGTGTGTGTAGATTTTGTGTGGGAATGTGATTGAAACTAGAAAAAACGAATTACTAAAATGAGTTCAAATAAAATACAAATGTTAACTTTGTTACTTCGTTAGTCAGCACTTCAAAATATTATGTTCATGAATCACTTTTTAATATTTATGCTGGTGTATTAATGGAGTAACATATTCTGCTATTTGTATTCTGATTCTGAATAAAAATATACATCTTGAACGGTTTGTTTTACAAATATATGACCACTAGATGGCGGTCACTTCCTTTTGTAATTCCTTGATCATGTGAGAAGAATGCTGTAAGAAATCCAGCCTTCAGTTATTCATTCGCGAATACTATAGCAGGATCTTAACTTTGCATAGTTCACCATGCTTTATATTTATAATCACATTGCTTGCATATGTGAGAAACCTATAATGAAAACCTCTAATCTGACACTGCAGCTTTGTTTCATTGTTATTTTCACACTGGGGACCTTCATGTTAATACATTTCCACTCAACTGTGCTTTAGTAATATCTTTGTAGCTCTTGTTCCTGATTACATTTCTTGTGTTATAAGAATTGAAGAGTCCTTTAGCCCTCAAAAGTTGCAAAATCTGTAACCTGAGAGCACACACCTCGGCCAGGACCCTGTGCCAACCAAGACCTGTTATCATGGCAACGACACAGGGCCAGCACCTGTGCACCGGAGAGGCCTATGCCCTGCCCCTTTATACACAACCGCTTTGTGTGTGAGGGTCCAAAAAACAATGTTGCACAAAAATCCTAATAAACAGCCAACATATTTATAATAGAATTGCTTAGAAGAACTGTTCCCAAAATGAAAGGTTGTTCTCTAAACTGGAAGGTTGTTTGGGGAACCCAAAATGGTTCTTCTATGGCCTTGCTACAAAACCACTTTTTGGAAGTGTATTGTATAAGCTAATTGAATATTAAGTACACCAACTTTGCTTTCTGGTGGTTTTCTATTAACCATGTGTGAGTAAATAGCCTATCTGTGAACAGTGAGTTATTTGATTCAATGGCATTGTGCCTGTTAAAATGAACGCATGTGAGAAAGGAACAGAGAGGGGGTTTACTAGAGGATGCAGAGTCCTCTGTCCCGCGAGACCTGCCGCATATCCAAGAACTGACATAATATCTCTTCTCACTACCACAAAGAGCACATTGCTAACCCTCAGCGGAGAGCCTGCCAGCGCAGCAGCTGCCAAACGCAATAACACTTCACCCCCCCCCCCCCGTCAACTCAACTAACTCCATTGTTTATGGGATGTTGTTATTGTTGGTCACCATTCAAAAAGAAAAACAAAAGAAAAACTTAAGGGCCCCGGCCATGAGGACGACCTGAAGCGGAGAGAGGAGAACAGGGACTGAGAAAAGTGCAAAATTCCTCTCATTCCTCCTACAGTGTTTTCCAGATTCCTGAAACGAAGACAAGGCCTTGGATGCGAGCGGAGGCCGCCACAATGGGGAAGTGTCAAAAAACCATGCTGGAGCAACCCGAGCAGCATTCCTAAAGTTACCCGACAGGCCTCTAAACACAAAGCGTTAAGATCGAAGGAATCCTTCACCTCGGGCTGCGTGTGGAAAACCATTTCTGAGCGCGCTCGTGGGCTTTCATCCTCTTAAGAGTCTGGCTTTTTATCTGGTTTAGTTGTGAAAGGGTTAAACACACACAGCAGGGAGTCAGATGGCTGTTTCATAAGTCACTGTCTCTGTTAAGGCTCTATTGTACAGCTGTCCACAGATTGTACTGCTGATATGAACTCAAGAGACAAACTTGAAGCCTCGTTTGCACTTTTCTAGTTGTCAGAGTTTTTAACTGCAATGGGACGTGAACCAATGCTGTAGCCAACGTTATTGGGAAATGGCAGAAATGATTTCCATTAAGAAAAATAAGCGCACAGACTCCAGACAAAACCAAAATAGGACATGGATAGAGTAGATATGTGGGGTTGGTGTTTGTATTTAAAAGTATTCCCTTAAGAAAAATAAGTATACTTCAAGTTCATTTTAATAAGTAAACTTGAGTCCAAGGATATTTTCTCAAATATATATTATGTAGTAAGCAGTAACGTGCGGTGAAATCTTGTCATGGGTAGGCTGTGACCTATCAATGTGTGGAATATATGTTCATATATTCATTCAGTTAATTTAGTAACCCAAGTTCATATCAGGCATCATCAGATCGCTGCCTGCATTCAGCAAAGTCAGTCATGTGAGGCTAATGCACAATCAAATATAATAATCAAATTAATGGACACATCTATCTTATGACTTACACAACAAACAAATGTTTTGTGCGGGACACAGAGAAGGAGGCGGCGCGGCAGCCTAGTCACTCCATCAAAATGCGCAAACGCGCACAGACAGCCACGGCGCACACACACACACACACACACACACTTTTGGTCTGGTGACGGCGCATCAGGCTACAGTCAGAAAACATTGCGTCAGCAGTACAGCTTTAAAGTACAAAAACAGCTTATTCGCTCCTACAAACTGCTAGGCGCACACACCGACACGCAAGTATACTCAGACCGTTCTCCAGATGCTAGTATTCGGGAAGCGCGCGGATTGAGTGAGAGCGAGTAGATCACGTGACATGAAGCAAGCTCGGTCTCTGCCTCAATGTTGATAATTCAAGACAGCATGAGAACTGACTGGGCATGCGCAAATCTACATAAACTACGTTCTATGGACCAAAGAGGCACCGCTCACCTCTGCCTCAATGGCCATGGCTTTTGAATTTCCTGCATGAAACAACGGTTTTTCGGAGCAAACAATTATCAAAATGAGTATATTATGTGTATTCCTGAAAATTTTTGTTACAAAAAATAATATTTGGAATAAAATTAATGCAATTAATAATGTGGTGAATTAATAAAGTTCTTGGAATTAATAAATGTAATGTCAACATTTCCTTTGGTGAGGCACTGCCTACCCAGCCTACCCTGACCGCACGTCCCTGGTAGTAAGTATACTTGTAACTGTACTATTTTAATTTAACACTTTTTAGGACTGGCCCATTTTTTAGTTTGTAAAAGTATACACTGGTCATCTTCTAAGGTTTTCTATTCTATTGCAACTATATAACCTTACTAAAGGTGAACTTATAGGAAGTATGTTGTTATTCTAGCTAAACTGCTAAACTCACTTTTTACTACACAATTTCTAGCCAAGTTTCTTTAGAATACTTCATTTTACTTAAGAAACCGCGTATCCTTGTGGCACGGCTGACACAGAAGCGCGTTGGCAGTTTGAGTGATGTGGAGAGACATGGGGAGACCGTTGACAAAGGAATTGTTGAATAAAGTAATAATTTTGTTTTATTCATGTACAAAAAGTATTCTCATCGCTTCATAACGTTACGGTTGAACCACTGATGGCAGATGGACTATTCTGACGATGTCTTTCATACTTTCCTGGACCTTGACAGTGTAATTTACTAGGCAATAAATGGGACAGTTACAAGGCTCCCGGTCTTCATCCAAAATATCTTAAATTGGGTTCCGAAGACGAACAAAGCTTTTACGGGTGTGGAAAGACATGGGCGTAAGTGATTAATGACAAAATTTTCCTTTTGGGGTGGAGTATACCTTTAAGTATACATTTTTATATATCTTTAATAAGCACTTTGCTGAAAGTTTAATCAGTATATCAATATTTTGTTTTCAGTTTAGAAGAAGTATACTAACAGCACTCTTGAATAAACTTTTATTTTGTCAGGGTTTAGTAGAAAACAATGTTGTATGGAAACTGAAAAAAAAAGTCCTATTACATTTTTAGAGTTGCATGTCATGTTTTTACTGTTGGAGAGTCAACAGCTGTAGTTAATCAAACTGAATCACTCTTCGATTCAGTTTCAGTTATGTCATTAATCTATTTATACATACATCTTTTATTTACATATTAAAAAGAGGGGCTTTTGTTTTTCACACATTTACATGTGCTCACAGTCCTCCTGTCTCCTCATGTAAACATGTACTCAGTCAGCAAGCTGTTAAAGACACACACACTTACCAAAGCACGGCTCACACATCCTTCGTCCCCAATGATATGACTCTCAAAACAACATAACTGCACCGATTGTTTCATTCTTGAGTTACCAAACTGAAGGAGCCTTGTGGAAACAGACAGCACAAGTATTTGGTAATGTCTGGGAAAATTAGCTTTGGGTGGCCTTGCTAGCCCGGATGGCACAGGAGGATCTTCAGCATGAGGAACACAAGTGTGACTGCTTAATGAAAAGCTAATGGGGTGTGTTTGTGTCTGTTAAGAGCTGTTTACCACCTGTGCTGAGCGACAAAGCAAAGCTGCAGTTGGAAGGATGTGGCATCTTTTTTTTTTTCTTGGAGAAATAGCATAACATGTCTTTCTCACCAGTGGATCCTCTGCGGTGAACGGGTGCTGTCTGAATGAGAGTCCAAACAGCTGATAAAAACATCACAATAATCCACAAGCAATCAAAATGACTCAAGTCCAGTCTATCAATTAATGACCTTTAGGAATTTGTTCCTAGACTTAATTAGTTCCAGCATATTAGATCAATCGTGGCCATGGTTTAACTAAAAATAAAACATATTAGTACAACGTGGCCACTGATTAATAAGTTAATATTAATAATTATTAATTCATTGCCACAATCAGAACTGTGATTACCTGCGGCTTACTGCTTTTATCATATTACTTGAGAGATCTTAAATTGGATGATGACCATTTAAATGATCAATCTTATAAAGAAATGTTTGGCTTCACTGCAACTCCTGTAATCTGGCTGTCAGTTAAATAGGACAATATGAATTTAATACAGCTCTATAGAGTTGTATCAGTGAGGTAATAAACTGTGAGGTGCTGTTGCCTCAGGTTACATTTCCTTTCATCCTGGCTCAAGGTACTCTTAGACCTTGTAAGCAAACTTCCATTAATAGCTGAAAGTTTTAGCTTCGAAAACACTTCAAAACCATATCAAAGAGCAATTCCACAATAAATTTGTCCTAAAAGACCTTAATGCGGAATTCCTGGCTTGGATTTTGCAGATTTGGCCTCCAAAGCTAAATAACAACAAACAGGCAATATAACAATCTAGGTGAAAATCTGTATGTTTGACATGGAAGAAAAAGATTCAACCTAAACATGAATTGTGTGCATTTAAATAAATATTATGAGACCCTTTTTAAAATATGCCCAACATTAGTAGACAGGAAGGAGATTTTGATTTGAACAATCTCTACTTTGGACAACAGTGTGCTTATATTGGTCGGTTGTTGAGTTGCTGAACATGGATAAGCTGGTTTTTGCCGCATATGTGAAAAAGTAAATATTCAAACCACACAATCCTGCTGGTCAAAGAGCGGAGGAACCTAACCCACAGTATTTTTTTTATTATAATGCTGGAGATATGAGTAGGCAATACTATATGCAGGCACATTAGCAGACTGCATATTACTTTTATTCATGGCATGTAATGTCCACTACACACAGCATATAAATAATGCATTCAAAAGTAGAAGTACATACACATGCACAACCGCTGTCTCCCGTGACTTTTCATTAGCGTGCAACAGATGACAGCACAATATATGGCCTGGCAGGGACTGAGGATTCTGGGGAAAGACGTGGAACTTTGGAAGAAACAACGGAACACAGTGCTGTCCACTGCTGGCTCGGGAAGCCTTGGAAGAACCCCTCAGATGGTGCTCGATCATGAGGTTTGCTGTGGAGATATGAACCTTTACAAGCACTGCAAAAACTATGTAGTGGTCAGAAAAAAAAACAATTGTGTATGGTTGGTTTTTCCTTTCAGCTTTTATTAATGATGGAGGTTAATTTTTAGGACCATAGCCATTGGAAGGATAAGGAAGTTATGAAAAATGGAAATTAGTGAATAGTTATACCCAAAGCTTTTCCTGCGTCAGGGTCACATGTAACTGGAGAATTCTGTGGTTGTTCAGAAATGTTTAATTTCTCAGTTTCTTAGATCATTCTGTACAAAAAAAAAAAAAAAAAAAGTTTGACTATATTTCAGGTTCTTTAAGGCCAATTCACACCCCGCCAAGAGATGCAGACCAACGTTGATGGTCACCAGATCACTGAACGTCACTTCTCAGAAACTCCAAGCCCCAATAAATGCCAATTCAACAAGTTCAATCAGTGAATATAAGCACAGACAAATGGCAACAGACAGTGGCAGGAGTAACATTTTTAAATGTTTGTAGTCCAAAGTTTGTAATCCTACAAAACCAGACGAATGTATTTTTTGTGGTTTGTCAGCGTCTGTCTGTGCATTGTGAATTGGCTTTTAAATGTACAAGTCTTGATGCATAATGTATCTGCAACATATCTAATTATTGGCCAATGTGTAAATTTTTTTATTTTTTATTACTATTGTTACATTATTGTCCAAAAGTTTGGAGTTGATAAGAATTTTGTTGAAAAGCTGAATTGTCAGAAGGCATTACTCCAGTTGTCAGTGTCACATGACCCTTCAAAAATCATTCTAATATGAACTAAAATGATATGTAATTTACTGCTCAATAAACCTTTCCTATTATCACAGCTGAAAATGGTTGTGCTGCTTAGTATTTCTGTCAGGATGCTCTAATGTATAGAAGGTTCAAAAGCAAAAGATTTTTGTATCATTGTAAAAGTATTTACTGTCACTTTTGATCAGTGTCAGTTTAATGCATCCTTGCTGAATGAAAGTTTTGAAATTTAAAATAAAAATAAAAAAACATTTGAATAATATTATAAATATTGATGCACAATTTAAAACACTAAGTTAAACATTAAGTGTAAGTTAAACTCTGTGCCAAATTGAATATCTATTTATAATTATATAATTATAATGTTTTAATAACTCAAATTTATCTGTAGCATTTAAAATGTTAGTCGAAGGGTAGCTCACGTTGCGCAAAGTTTGATGACTGCTTGGGGAAACTCCTGTTTACTCTATTACTGGAGCCTGATTGGTTACTGTTTGTGTAGCTGCACAAACCAATGGTGGACAAGCCCGCCAGAAGGGGTGGGGCCAACTACTATATTGGTTGGCATGGAGCGCCATCTCATTAGAATCTTCTCCTTCAGCAATGAGATCATCTCTTTGCTGACTCTGCAATCAAGAAGCCGAAGAGGATAGAAGCTTAGCCTGCAGCTCACCATTGTAGAAGAGCTCCGGCAGCAGAAAAAGCGAGAAGCCCTCCCCTGCAGCTATCTGCCTGGTAAAAGCAATTCCTGAGAAATTTCTCTGCAATGTTGTTGCAAACGTTGCACCGCGAGTGTGGCTCATGCAGGGAATTCCTGCACAATGCAGAAAGTCAGTGAGTTCGTCACCTGTCTGAGCAGCGCCCATGCAGAGACTGTGCGCTCAATGAGACAGAATGCTCTTACAGAGAGCAGGAGTCTCGCCTATCTCCGCTTGCGAATTTGGCTTGGCAAGCCATCCCCGGCATGTAAAGCTGGATTCTAAAAACCATGGAACAAGGTTTCTCACTCCAGTTCGCTCACAGGCCACCTTGCTTCAGAGGCAGGGGCGTCGGACTGGGGGTAAAACCAGTACTGATTACCAGGGCCCCAAAGGAAGAGAGGGCCCTTGAAAAGTCTGGAATATATATTTTCAAGGGCGGGGGGGTGTCTATGCATAGGGCCCGGGATCTTGTGCAGCGCCCCTGTTCAGAGGTATTATTCACATCCCCTCAGGGGAACCGGCCCCTTCAGTATTGGCCAAAAGCCAGCATCCCTTGGACCCATGGACAACTCCCAGCCTGTATCTGTCAGGCGTGCAGTTGGGAACGACCTACAGAAGGATGGTTGTTATGGCGGGCGCCTCCAGCTCAGGCTCCTGGTTGACCCACGAGCAATGCCTATATATCAGCTGCTTTAAAACATTCCTGCCAGCCTTAAAGGCACCATGTCCTGGTCCATTTGGACAACATGACTGTGGTAGCCTATATCAAATGCCAAGGCAGCCTCAGGTCACATCCCCTTCACAGAATGACTCAACGTCTCCTGCTTTGGGCACAGAGAGAACTCCTCTCATTACGAGCGTTTCATGTTCCCGGCAGACTGAACCAGGGAGGAGATATACTGTCAAGAAACAATGTAGCTCCCAGGGAGTGGATGCTACATCCCCCTTGGTTCAGATGATCTGGTCAGTTTTTGGCAGGGCAAGAGGTCCACCTCTTCGCCTCTGAAGACAACTATCATTGCCTTAACAATTTTTCAAGACACCGGGATGCTCTGTCCCATGATAAATCCAACACCCATCTGTATGCCTTCCTTCTGATCACCCTTGTACCCTAGGTTATCAGGCAAGTCAGGCACACAAAGTGCTCTCTCCTCATTTTGGCCCCTCTCTGGAGGAACCAAGGTCAATGCAGCACTATGGTCAATACCACTGAGGAGAGACCTTCTCTCACAGGCACATGGCAAGATTTGGCATCCCCAGTCAGAACTGTGGAGCCTTCATGTCTGGCCACTCGATGGGAGTCTAGCCAACTCCCAGGGAGAGTAACTAATACCATTTTAGAGGCTAGAGCACCATCTACAAGGCACCTTTATACCCTCAAGTGGTCAGTCTTCAGTGACTGGTGTTCAGCATGGAATCAGGATCTGGTATAATGTGACATGTCCCACATGCTAACCTTTTTACAGGAGCTGCTGGATACATTCAAAGTCTATGTGGCAGCCATCGCAGCGAATCATTCTCTCAAGGCTGGCTGGACAATTGCCAGGGACGACTTGGTCATTAAGTATCTTAGAGGCACTCAGCAGTTAAACACTCCTTGCTCTAGGACAGTTCCAGTATGGAAAGCTCTCAAGAGCTCCCCCTTTGAGCTGCTTCAAACAGCCGGCTTAAGGGTCATGACACTCAAAACCGCTCTGCTTTTAGCCCTGGCATCACTCAAGGGAGTATGGGACTTGCAATCCCTCTCTGTCAGTGCTTCCTGTCTTGAGTTTGTACCCAACAACTTTAAAGTTGTTCTTTAACCATGCAGTAGTTATGTACCGACAGTGCTCTCAACTCTGTTTAGAGCCCAGGTCATTAACATTTTACCTCTCCCTGGAACGGATGGCGAACAAGGTCTCAACTTATTATGCCCTGTCCAGGTACTGCAAGTTTACATTATGCGCTCAGAGTCTTTAAGACAATCAGAGCAGCATTTTGTGTGCTTTGGAGGTCGCTCTAAAGGGCTGCCAGTCAAAAAGCAAATCTCATTGGATAGTAGATGCTGTAGCTCTGTCTTATGCCTCAGCTAGCTTCCAATGCCCTTTAAGGAGTGAGGGCCCATTTCACCAAAGGAATGGCCTCCTCTTGGGCCTGGTCCAGTGGATTCTCCATTGGGGAGATTTGTGCTGCTGCCGGCTGGTCGTCGCCATCTACCTTTATTAGATTTTTCAATTTGGACATCTTTGCCCTTATGGAGAACTCGCTAAGTGTTCCTGGGCAGAGCTCGGAACAAGCTAAGTTCTGCATCTGCTTATAGCATGGTACTACTGGATACGTTCCTTCAAGCAGTCATCAAATGATGACACAACAGGAGTTACATTTCAATAGGGTACGCTCCGGTTACTCACGTAACCTCGATTCCCTGAGAAATGGGAATGAGAATTGCGTAACTGGCCATGCTATAGCTGCACGCGAACCGATGGCTTCCGCTTCAGTCCTATGATTCTGATGAGATGGCGCTCCCGAACCAACTTATATAGCGGTCGGCTCTGCCCCTTCTAGCGGGCTCAAGCGCCATTGGTTTGTGCAGCTACACAAACATTAACCCATCAGGCTTCAGTAATAGAGTAAATAGTAGTTTCCACAAGCATTATATCAGGGAACCAAGGTTACGTGAGTAACCAGAGCTATTTTAGTTTTTAATGTTTTTTTTTAATGTATTTAGCCATTTATCGGTTTTTGTCAATAATGCTGGGGTGCGTTCTCCGAAACTACCTTAACGCTACGTCGTTCTTAAGTTGTACCTTAAGAAGTACCTTATCGTTAATACGTGGTTTCCGAAACCTACTTAGTTAAGTATACCTTCTGCAAGTCATACGTTCGTAAGGTTGGTCTGGAGCGCTCTTAGCTATACCTTATCGCTGCTGACGGTTCATACCGCTAGTGGCCACCACTACGCAAAAAGATTTTTTACATCGCAGTTTAATTACACATAGAAAATTTTATATGAACATTTAATATAAAATCTGATTTAGTATTAAAATTACATTTTTACTTTACTTTAAAATTATACACATAAAATACTTAAGTTGTTATAGCCTACACCCAGTGTATGGAAGTGTTTTCATTAATAAAGTTTCCATACACTAATGGTTGTTAGCTTTTTTAATTACTATCCTAAGGCACATCAGCTGGCGAACCATTTGACAGAAAAGGCTTAGGAGTCTATATAAAGAAAGATGAGTTTACACAAACTTTATAGCTATGGCAGCGAGACAGCGAGTACTTGTTTTAAATCAAAGACGGCGGCGTCCGCGGAGCCAGTTAGAGTTTGTCAACTACTTTATAAGAGAAGCAGCACGGAGCTCGACGGAGCTACCCCCTCAGCCCCGAAATTCAGCTGCTGGCGGCTCTTCGTTTTTATGCCGTGGTGGAGTTTTCTGGAGGTTGTTGGGGATGGATATGGGCTGAGTAAGACCTCAGTGTGGCTGGGCGATCTCTTTTTGCGGACTTTTTCCCCCCACATAGTGAATGTCGGTATGTCTCTCATGCTTGCGCTTTTATTGAGGAAATCATCCAATTACACAAATGAGCGATTTACGCCAATAATGTGATACGGCTGGTGGATAATCAGCATACGTTGTGGAGAACATTAACACACTTATGGCCGTGAGGGTTTGGGATTGTACACTTGCTAAATTATAAACACATACTCGTATTTATTTCTGCATGTACTTATTTCAATAAGCCCCGATAAATGCAGTTTGTACTATTTCTAAAATGCTTCTTTATAAAGAATATTGTTTTCTCAATACTTTACCTATACCACTGTGAAGGAAAGAGCGCACAATCGATCATCGAGGCGTCGATATCAACCTATTCAGCACCTCCACCATGGACAGCAACTGCTAAGGTCGAACTTAAGAAGGTTTACCTTAAGCAACATCCAAAGGTATAGTTCGGAGAACACACGTAGCAAAGGTATACCTGTAGTTAAGGTGTACCTTTTGAGTATTCGTAGCGCGCTAAGAGACAACGTTATCGGAGAACGCACCCCTGATCATTACAATTTTAGGTCACACTTTAAGTTCCAATTCTCACTATTAACAAACCATCAACTACTACTTTTGTCTCAGTAAACTCTTCATTTGGTGCTTAAGTTAATAAGGTAGTTGTAAACTTTATGTATTGGGATTACTAGGGATGTAAAATATGGTCATGCAGAGTATGTGCTTTATATGTACTAATAAACAGCCAATAAGTTGAAATTTGTGCTAATAAGCAAGAGTTAATAGTTTGAATTGGTCCCTATATTAAAGTTTTACCCAATTTTAATACTGATTCATCCTTATGTATAATGCTCTTCAGTCTCATGAGAGAACTTGTGAATTTTAATTGGCTAGGACATAAACATAAAATATTACAATAATGGAATGTTGTTTTAGTCTCTATGGAAGTTCGGATCAGTAGCTGGAATTGTGTTTTTTTTCCTTAAGAGACTGTACACCAACTTTGTGATATATTTATCTGACAACATTGGTGTTTTCCTTGGAATTTTGCTTTGACAAGCACTAACACTAGCACTGCAAATTCCTACGTGCGTTATAGAGATTTTTCATTTGAAAGGCCGCTCACAAACGAAAGGGTATAATTACAGTCATGTTTGGTAGAGGCTTTAATTCCTGTCTTGAGGCAGCCTCCCCCCAATATATACAGCTATAAATGTCAGTCTATACAGGGTGATTACATGTGCATTGAATGGCAAATAAGATTGCGTGATATGAAAGTGCAAAGATTGGTTGTGATTATCAAAATTCTTGGCCGAACAAATACAGATGAATAAATCACATCTGTACATTTCAGAACAGGTCACCACTGCAGGCTGATGAAACCGCCTTCTTGGCCCTCACTGTGGGTTTCAGAGATTGACCATCCTCCATCCTCCTCGGCCTTCATGGCCCAATCATGTTTGCGAGGCTGGCCGAGCCCCAAACCCAAGGTCTATACTGCCTTTGGCAGTGTACAGATTAAGACTGTAATTATAGATCTGGGTTTGGACACGGCTTTGTTTGAGAAAGTGGAGGGAGGCTGGTGGGGTGGGTGATGTCATCTCTGGTTAAGAGCCGCACAGCCTGGGATCACAGCACTGGTGTTGCCTTACTGGAGGATGAGACAGAACGAAACAGAGAGAAAAGAAGGACGTTGTGAGTGTATGCACTTTAAATAGATCTAAATGGAATTGACAGGGTTTATTATCAGAGTGGTTATGAGTGTATATGTGTTTGTGTGAAAGATTACATGTGCCAGCCGCCATATTATAATCGAGCTCTAATAATACTTAACGGTTTAGTTTAGCCTTTATGTAGAATTTTTTTCCAAAAGATAATAAACAAACATGTCAGTTGGGTTAAACAAAGATCACAGCACAGTTTCATGCACACTACAAATAGGCCATACCATAGTAAGACGAACTGAGTGAAGACAACATTTTTTACAACCACTTGCAGGCAGGGTTTTATGAGACATTGTTAAAATATGTGGGCACACAGAGAATTTACACAGCAATACCACTTTATTTGTTATCCTTTCTTTCAGCAATATTTGGATGAATTGGGCCTGAATGAGAGCGTAGTTGAAATAACACAGAATAAGTGTGCTTGGGTAATCTTTTTAGTTGTTGAGGGGAGAGAGGGCTTTGCCCATGTAAACTTGTGGAGGACGGTTGGCTGAGAGGTCCGGTACTGTAACATGAGCTCTGGTCGGGGAATAACACAGGGGGCGTTCACAGCCCGCTTTTCCAATCTGTTTATCTGCTGTAATTCACTGCCATGATTCACAGAGGAATGGCGATGGGAGTCTGGCTGGGTAGAGAGATTAGAGAGCAATTCGCCAAACAAAAGAGGAAGAAACGACAAGTGCCAAAACAATTCAAGGTGAACACTATTAACTGTATTGATTACATGTTGTGATTGCAATGAAACATTGCAACTAAGCAAAATTTGGTAGTTTTATATATTGTTTCAGGGTTACTTGAATATACTTAATTATTAGAAAAACAACCCATTTAGATTAAAAAGGCAGTCACACTACAGTTTTTATTCCATTGACTTCTATATGAATATACTTCTATATATTCCATTGACTCATATATGAAGATGTTCATGAACAGTTTGCTGTGCTCCAAAGTTCAATAGAAGAACTATACATGTGGCATGATCAGAATTAAAATGTAGTTTAACTAAAATGTATTTTAAATTAAAGAATTAAAATGGATTTGGAAATATTGTTAAGGATATATATATATATATATATATATATATATATATATATATATATATATATATATATATATATATATATATAATTTTTTTTTTTTTTTTTTTTTTTTTTAATAAAATTTATGTTTTTTTTTTGTTTGTTTTTTTAAAGATGCCTAATCTTTTTATTTGGAATCTGTTATGGAGATAATTTATTATTTATTATCACAGAAATGTCACAAGCACAGAAATAGAAGAATAAAATAAGGAAATACAGGCAAAAAAAAAAAAAAAGAAAGTCTCTGTAGAAACAAACACCACCACACACTTCTAGTGGATCATAAGTAAGGACTAAGAAGGAGTCTATACTTAATTTCTTGGGAAAATCCTGAATAGTGCACTTGAACTATTAGAGAAAATATATAAATTGCACAAACAAATAAAATATCAATATAATACACTTAATGCAATACAAATCAGCTCAGAGATTATCCACTCAAATTGTGTGGGGTGGGGGTAAATTAATCACAATCTGCTGTGATGTCACAGTCATGTTGCACTGTGCTATATTTGGAGCTGTCTGAATTGTACATATGAGTAAATCACTTCCTCAGTCAAAGGGGTCGAGGGTCTGTCCATATAAACGTCCCTTGTCCACTTGAAGTGGAATGCACTTCGTAAAGGCAGCAGGGATTCCCTAGAATTAAAGTGTTTAGGAAAGTTTGCAAGTGTCTAGTGTGACTCACTTATTAACTGTTGGAAGAATTGAACTTTTCGGAGTGCCTCTAGTGGTTGAGACATAACACTGCAAGTTATTCATGGAGGAACATCATTTTGGTAATTGCGTTGAGCAGGATTAATATTATGGGGTTGAGGTGTACCAAATGACGTACAACTTGCCCACTCCTAAAGGGAAGGACATAACATAAAAAAATTAAACGAAGAGTATTCATGAATAATAGTCATGTTTTGACTCGTTGAAACCAAGTGTTTTAAAAGTTAGGCAACTATTCCTACATATCTTACCCATCAAGCAAGAAAAAGGTCATTTCTTAAAACCTAAATGTCACTTAACAAAGCAGCTGATACAAGCTTTAGTACAGGATCTGTAATTTTCAGTTTTTACTTTTAAACTCGAGGTTTCTTTGTGATAACAATAAATTATTCCATAGTTCGTTTTTTTTCTTTTTTTTCGTCAATTTAACTGTTTGTTTGATGAGTTCAGCTCTTATGCTATGCATGCTGGTTTGAATTAAAAAAAAGAGTATCAGTGTAATAGGAAAGCTGCATAATACATACTATTTGTGAAAAACGTATGCTTTGTCTTATGCAGTACCCCAGTTAAAACATAGCCAATGACTTTGCTACTTAACTACTTTTCCGCACTGTCAAAAACACATATGTGTGTCAATGTGAATGGCTAACAGTGTATGCTTCTGTGAGGTGATTGTTGGCTCATTTTCCAGACGTCTCCTGGTTCTCCTCCTGCAACACTGGCACCAGATTGACACTCATTCACCAGTAAATGTGTGTGTGTCCATGTAGACAAGACAAAGAAATGAGGAGTGAGGTAGATTAGTGGGTCCACTGAATGTTACAAGCTTTCAGCTGGCACATCACATTCACCATAATGATGCAACCTAGGATGTTTTCAATTTCACAACCTGATTAGGCTAAACGCTTCTATTTCAGATACTCTCCAGCTAGACTCAGTGGGAGCCAGTACAGGAACTGAGCACTAAACTGCATTAAGTAGATCCAGGGAGAACGAGAAAAAAAAAAAAAAGAATCAAAACACTGGAAAACAAACAGACTGTATCAGGATTTGGCTATATCCAAAATGTCAACCTCAGTCTTTCCATGTTATAGTTAATGGGCTCAAAAGACCCCCACTCTTACAGACTTTTGGAGGTAAGACTGAAATGTTGAGAGGTACCTTTTTCCTTCCATTTTACTCTTTTAATCTTTTTTGTTAGTATATGTGACAGTTTGGAAATTCTCAATGCTCTGTGGTCACTGGCTCATGAGATCATTGTTTTTCGGAGAGAAAGACAATTATGAAAGTGCAGGGATGTGACAGGGCTACTGTACCTCACATGTGAGCTCACAAAACAAGAATCGGAGCAGAATAATGAAAAAGAGAGAGAAGCTTTCAATGGAAGAAATCCATCATTTGAGATGAAAATGGTAAAATGACAGGAGCTGTACATGCATGGAGTGATGGATGCTGAAAATTCAGCTCGGCTTGGGTTTTAAAAGTTTAGCAAATAAAAATTGAAATGCATACTCCTGGTTGGCAATCAGTCGACAGCCAAGCTTTGTGTCATGTTTTACTCATGCACATCTTTCTCTTTATTGCTTTGATAATTCAATAAAGTTCAAATAAAATTTCAAGGTTATAAAGATTATCTCTCTGTCTTCCTCCCTTTCTTTTTTGTTGCTCAGCTGATTTACCGGCTGTTGTTTGTGCCACCAGCTGTCTCTGACCTTTTGCCCTTTGACTTTTCAACCTGCTATCTGGTCTCAAAAACACAGGCCACACAATCCCTAACACACACATACCAGTTCTGATGCCTTAAAATTGGACAGAGTCATTTCTATGAAACACAGTGTAAGCACAGTGTGACCACAAACAAGTGCACATGATTCAAGCTCAATATTTCAGAACCATATCTTGGCCTAGAACATTTGGAAAGTTCAGCTGAAAAGTCACTCCAGTACAAAAACATCAGCCAAGAAAATGAATATAATCTTAATTATTCCAAACATGATTTTCTTTTCATTAATGTCATAGTGAGTTATTGTCCTCATATATTTCATATCTGAAACAAATCCCAGAATTCATTATCATCACACTGATTAGTGAAAAATTCATCTCAATAATGGATCAAGACATCGAAGACAAAGGGTTCACAATGTTTTTGGAGAAAATAACAGTGCCTGAATGGAGGAGGCTGAATCTGGTGGAAGAGCCCGACTCGGGATGATTTGGCCATTTTGTTTGTTTTGCCTTCCCAGACGTGGCGGCTGAGAAGATTAAGAGATTTAGAGCGAGATTATTCTCTGGCCCATCAACGCGCTCCATCAAATAAGCAAATAAGTGGTTTGTAAACAAGCCCACAACAAAGGCTTTTGCCAAAACCTTTCAGACCTCGGTGGTGGATAGTGACTGTCTCGCGCTATTGAAAATGGCACATTCAAGGGCGAATACTACATCAACACTGTCGATTTGCGTCCGTATGCACATGTGTGCTTAGATGCGGATCAGGTTTTCAATAAATAAAGCTTATGCTGTGTGTCCTTAAAATTTCTCAACCCAAAGTGACAAGCCAAAAGCTTATAAGGACAGTCTGACCTACATGGGCAGGTCATTAAAATTTAGAGTAGAGTCCTAATTAACCTCAAATGTGGTTGAGATAGACACCTAAACAGTATCATAAATCATTGTGATTAAGAAAGAGAGAGAACAACAGATGATGTCATGGATGTGGAGAGTTGGATTTGCACACACACACACACACACGCGCGCATGCATATACACACCCTTTTCCTTGACATCCCTCCCCGCCCACACACTCGCCTTGCCACGCGAAGAGGAGCGTGCATGTGTGTGCGAGATTGAAAGAGAGGGAGGAGATGCTTCAGAATATAACAGCATGGTCGGCAACGCCAAGCTCAAATGCAAAGGCGGCTGGATGGCCTTTTGTAATGTATATTAACTTGTGTCGGTCATTCACCTGACAGGCCATTGTTCCCCATGACCCAACAGCCTCCTCCCTCCCTCCATCTCCTCTTCCTTTTGAGCAGGTTGGGCGCATTGTGTGCAGAGACGCACGCATTTCTGTTCCGTTGTCTGTTGTGGTGTGTGTGTGTGTAGGGGGGGGACGAGGGTTGAGACGCCGACCCCAGCGAGTGGGGGTGACCGAAGCAGATGGCGGGGCAGGCTGTCCACTCAGCCAGAATTAATAACGTGTGCCATGTCACATTGTCTGAGAAAACATTCCCCCTCTAGCCCCACCTCTCTTCATGTCCTCTCTTTCTATCCCTCTCTCTAAATTTCAATTTACTTTACTGGCATGACCAAACCTGTACATTTGGATTGCAAAAGCAGTGCCAAAAACTAAAAGGTAAAATAGTAATAGACGGTATAAAAACTAAACGTTTAAACAAGTAAAATTAAACAAAGATGAAATAAAAAAAAATTATATATATATATATATATATATATATATATATATATATATATATATATATATATATATATATATATATATATATATGTATATATATAAATACATTAATTAGTTAAAAGAGATAAAAAGAGATAATGTGTATGTGTCTCTTTTATTTGGCTAAGATGATTTCCCTCTAAAAAGTAAGATAAATAAATTAATAAATAAATAAATAAATAAATAAATAAATAAATACTACTAATAAATTATTATTATTTTAAATCCGTTTCATTGACTTAAAAGGTCAAATAACAACAATGGAATAAACAAATATTGTTAACAAACAAAGCAAAACAATTAGTTAGTAGTTTTTGTTTGAAGATCATTTCTCTCTGAAAAGATAAAACAAAAACTTTTATAAATTATTATTATTATTTCAAATTTTTATTATTATTGTTTCCTTGACTTAAAAAAGTGAAATAACAATAATGGAATAAACAAATAGTGTTAACAAAACAATCTGATTTCTTTCTGAAAAATGAAACAATATTTTTTAATCCAGTTTCTTTAAAAAGTAAAAAAAATAAAATAAAGAAAAAAAACAAGCACAAAACAAAACAAATAGTAGTTTTGTCTGGAAATGACTGCTATCTGAAAAGATAACTTTTATCCAAGTCCTTCTAATTTATTTCTTTTCAAAGAGTTTGCATTGACTGAAATCTCAAATTAAACATTCATCCTTTCAGTTTCACCAATTATTATTCAATATGAGAATAACCATTTGTGTTGTATGCATCATAAAAAATAGACAGGAGCTAGACAGCTCAGTACAGCATAATATTTTACACACAAAATATACCATTTCCATCACCTCTCGTTTGTGTTGACCATTCCTCTCCCCCTCTTCCTCTCCATCTCTCAGTGCAAAGGGGATGTGCTGTACCCACTGTAGACATTTCCGGGGCCTCTTTTAGGATCAGCAGATCTTCAGCCAGAATGCTTATAGACAGGGTCAGCAATCATAATCGCAAAAAGTTCTTCCTGTCCAACAGCAGGGTCAAGGTCCTCACAGTATGTGCCGTGTGTGTGTTGACTTCTGCGAGAAAAACAGAGAAATGTGTGGCACATGTGAATGCATGGCATGTCATTTGTGGAAGACAAGCAAATTGTAACAGAACGTGGTAAATTGAATGTAGGTCTTGCTATAACTGAGATGTCGGTTTTATTTGCGTTTCAAGGAGGGAGATCTGGGTCAAGGTTTTGACAAGTTCTCTTGGCTGTCTCGTTCCCCACCCCACCTCCTACATGAGGAAATTCTGCTGCTGTCAACAATTTCACGCTGCCTTTGCAAACTCTCTCCTTCCCCCAAAACAATAGAAAGTGAAGAGAAATGTTGCCGTAAATTTCAAACTGCAGTGAAAAATTATTTATTTTATGATCTACTAATTATTTTGTGCACTGGTCATAAAACATTTACGGTCTTTACTGTCACTTTTAATTTTAAGATGTCCTTGATCAGTTTACTACATCTATGTATTAATTTTATTCAGTTGTGTATTTTTTTAAAGGCTTATAGGTTGCATTGTTTTATTTAACTCCTTTTGGAGATTAAAACACAGACCAGACTTTTATACTTTCAACTTGCACAGTTTTAATGTATGTTTTCCATTTAAAGCAAGACAGATGGTTCTTTATGAATGGGATAATAGCTGAGTGCATATTTTTAATGAAGTATCATAAATGCTGGGTTTCATCTCCATGTAGACTCTGTGATTATGCTGTCAGAGTGCTGTTAAAGGCATTAGTGTGCTTCACAGCTTGATATGACACTGGCCTTGTTGCACAGTTAAACAGATGACAAGAGGCCTGTGTGAGCCTGTTTTAATTACTGGAACAGGACAGAATCCAGCTTGCAGTGCACAGTTATATGTTCACACCACATTGTTACTTCTATGCAAAGCAGAGAGAGATTCAATACGTTTGCACAGGCCTTAACAAGACATGCTGAGACACTACATCTCCAAGACGCAAAAACAGGCCAGTTCTGATACATCGTTTAACTCAGTGGCTTACATTTCTCATCTCACTGACACAGTAACCATGCAAATACCCAGATTTGAGCTGCACTGACCACAATACTGCATATTAAGCCCTGATGTTCCAACCGCATCCTGATGACAAACACAATTCCATTCGCAGTGGTTTTCAGAAATAAATAAATGAGACTGAAAACATCTAAATGTTAGACTGCATTATTCCTGCACATGCTTGTATTTTTTAGAGCATGACGTTACCCAGTGTGCACATCAGTGTACAAGTCGCCACATGTTCGGATTCAGTTCCTTCGTGATTCTTGGAATAATGAATCTCAATGTCAGCTATTCACAATTATAAAGAAAGACGATATCTTCTGTATACTATGATGAATTCGTTGGTCTTTTAGAGCCATGAAATGGTAGAAATAATGTTCAAAACTCACAATTTCCATGGAGCAAGGAAGAGGAGAACTGGGATTACCTGCAAGAACATCTATAGACCTTCTCGAATGTCAGAATTTACTGTTAATAAAGATTTCTATTCAAATCATCACCAACAAAGTGTGTACAGTAATTTAATGGTAACATTCAACATCCTCTCATCAAGCTTCAAAATGGTTTTATAAATGAAGCCTTCATGGCCACAATAACACGACTGTCAAGGTCCTTTGATAAAGGCCTCTGGCTTCCTTGTCCACAGTGGAAAGTATTACAGATAATTTGAAGAGCAGAATTTATTAATACACTAGAAAGAACCAATCCAAGCACATTGCAGATAAAGACTGAAATGCCAAGACATTTTTGGGGCAGCCAATTTGCACTTTTTGTCATACTCAACAGAGGCTAGCTGTGCTGTGAGAATGTTTTGCAATATTTACAGGAAAAAATACTACAGAAGCTTTAAGTGACCTTATCATATACTGTGAAAAACCGTAAATGGTTTAACATTGCAACATATGTAACTTTACAGTGAAATACTGTGCAATTTGTGGTTTTGCAAGTAAAAACTATGAATTACCACATCATTTACAGTGAAAAACTGAAAAAGATACCTGAAACATTATGTTGCCATATTTCTGCATTGAATGTCTGGCTTTCTGCTGTAATTTATGAATTTATGCTGTTTGTTTGTTTTACCGCAGGATATTTTTTGCAGTGTTAATAAATTTAAAAAGCCTGTCAACTTAGTCTTTACTTTTTTCTCAAGCCCAGTCTTCCTTTTTATCAAAAGATTTTCCTGTGAAATTGTACATTGGCCTTGTGTCATTTTGAGTAGCATCTCGATATGCTTGATTTGTCAGTACAGTCACTGGTTTGTACATCACTACTAACAGCTCAAGGCTAAAGCCGGACTACAGTAACTGAGATGCCGCATTCGGTCATCAACTTCAATCAACTATTTTCCTCAGACTGTAAAATACATTTGCTACACCAAACGCCTTTTACCCTCTACAACCAAAATCGGAAAACCATGCACTTGTAATTATGGGCTAAATCACTTCATTAATTTTTTGGTTTCATGAGACATTTTGAAATGTCAAGCACCCATGAAATAGGATGATGATTTGTGTGTGTGTGAAATTCTATTCAGATGCCGTCATGCTAGCTGGTGTACTCCCACTAAAAGAGGTAATGTACCAAATTTACATTCATGGATGTGCACTCCGGGACGACACTCAAAGCCTAGAGCCTTAAACTCATCTTTTAATTTCATTGGAGACTCTCTAAACTGTTTTGAAGCTGTTCTCGGTTGTACTACAATGAATTTTCCATCCTGCTCTCACATTAAAGAGCGAGGCACTGATTTGGGCCATGGCTGTCTGTGAAGCCAATGATGCCTGGGTCTTTTGAAGATGACTCTCCATTAGTCAAACTGCCTATTTCGTGTGGGTTTTCCCTAGTGTTTTGTGGTCCATCTATGTGTGTGTGTGTGTGTGTGTGTGTGTGTGTGTGTGAGACCCCTGAGGCGAACACACTCATACAGCTGACTGCTTGAACTACAGGTCAGTCCAGCCCGGCAAAATGTCAGTGGTGTCTTGTGATGCCTCTTGGCATTCGTTATCAGATACAGAACTATTATATGACTCCAAAGCACTCTTACTTTTGAAATACTAATAATTTTCAACATGGTGTGTCTGTGTGTGGTAGGAGTGGGGGGGTGAGAGATAGCATCACAATTCAAATATTCCCAAAAGAGAAAGCAAAATCTAACTCTGGTGTGCAAATGATATTCCTGCCCGCGTTAAGAATGTGACTATCCACATTAAGCACATTGGGAAGGCTGAATTTATCTCTCATATTAAGTTTCTCCATCCTCAGTGACTGCTCAGAGGGCTTTTTTTCACTTTGATGAGTATGAATATTGGAAATCCGAAAGCCCCCGGCCCTAATCCACACATTATACAGGTCTGTGGTTAAAAGGTATCATCTGGTTGGGGGCTGAAGTGGGACTTGCCTTTGGAGACCAGTCTTTCTCTTGGCAAAACACACAGCCAGTCATCAACACTGGATTTACGGGCGGCACACTTGTGGTTCAGTCGTGATTGCTTGAATTGGCGGCACATGCTGTCTGCTTCATTGAGCTCCTGAGATGGGTCTCTTTCATTGAAAATAATCACTTGGGACCTGCAAGAAAGATGAGAGAACAATATTGGAGTAGAAGGAAAAAGAGAGGGAAAGAGAAGGTAGAAAAGTAAGGAATGGTGCTCAAACTTAAAGGACTGAAATTCTGAATGAACACCAAGATTGGGTGAGAGAGAATTCAATAGAGATGTATATTCTGTCGCGCTATACAAACACAATTAAGTCAAGTCAAGTCAAGTCACCTTTATTTATATAGCGCTTTAAACAAAATACATTGCGTCAAAGCAACTGAACAACATTCATTAGGAAAACAGTGTGTCAATAATGCAAAATGACAGTTAAAGGCAGTTCATCATTGAATTCAGTGATGTCATCTCTGTTCAGTTAAATAGTGTCTGTGCATTTATTTGCAATCAAGTCAACGATATCGCTGTAGATGAAGTGACCCCAACTAAGCAAGCCAGAGGCGACAGCGGCAAGGAACCGAAACTCCATCGGTGACAGAATGGAGAAAAAATCCTTGGTAGAAACCAGGCTCAGTTGAGGGGGCCAGTTCTCCTCTGACCAGACGAAACCAGTAGTTCAATTCCAGGCTGCAGCAAAGTCAGATTGTGCAGAAGAATCATCTGTTTCCTGTGCTCTTGTCCTGGTGCTCCTCTGAGACAAGGTCTTTACAGGGGATCTGTATCTGGGGATCATCTAGTTGTCCTGGTCTGATGTAGAGATCCTTTCTAGGTGCTGATCCAGCATCTGGTCTGGATACGTACTGGATCCGGGTGACTGCAGTGACCCTCTGATCTGGATACAGACTGGATCTGGTGGCTAGGGTGACCTCGGAGTAAGAGAGAAACAGACTAATATTAGCGTAGATGCCATTTTTCTAATGATGTAGCAAGTACATCGGGTGTTATGGAAAGTGTTCCCGGTTCCGGTTTACCTAATTAATGCAGCCTAAAAATCCTTTAATGGATTTGAATATTAAAAGCATATTAGTATGTTATGTGTAAGCCAGGTTAAAGAGATGGGTCTTTAATCTAGATTTAAACTGCAAGAGTGCAGTTTAATGAAACATTAAAATGAATGATGCTTTTATAGCAATAAAAATAATAGTTGTTACTTAGGGCAAACTTTGGCAAAGACTCAAACACTTTTCCAGCAAACTCTCAGGCCACTTGACAACTTATGGTGTGTACCGAAAGAGGAAAGAGTTATGGGGATTCCTAGGGGAAACGTTAAATCATATTTGTGTGTATCCATAAAGCATGTTATTAGTTTTATAACACTTTAGGGTCAAAGTGTAAAACCAATAGTTAAACTTGGAAACACGCACTCCCTATCATAATTTCACATATCTTGAGGCTTTTGTTACAATAGTTTTGAGGCCCTCGAACACTTGCACTTCTGCAGTCATTTACTGGTTTCATCTGTAAAAGATTTCGGAAACTTTACAGTTTTTATAAAACTCTAAGAGTAACTGGAGGTTACTTTCTCAGATCGTAAAAAAAGACGGGGGAAAGGAATGGAAAATGGCTTTGGTGCATGAGGCTTCCTCCCCCGAATCCTTTGGCTGAAGGCTCAGTGCCAGATTGTGTGAAACCTGTTTTTTTCCCTCTCTGCTGTGACCTATCTGTCCTAGTACTCGTGTCACTCTTTTCCACTATCTCGCTTCTCACATTTTCTTTCTTTATCATGCTCCTTTTCCTTTCAGTCCTCCTCCATTCCCAGTCACTCTCTTGTCAGAAAGATTATGAAGCACAAATAAAAATCAATAATACATCCAAAGGATTGGAAAACTGTGGATTAAAGTCAGTTTGAGGTCAGGTGTGAAGAGTCCGACTGCTGTTTAATATTCCTGAACGGTTCACTCAGCTCACAGCCAAGCAGCACAAAAGGCATCAGTTGAGCTGTCAAGTGTGTTTTGAGATCATGAAATAATCGGGTGATAAAGAATCTAGCTTCAGAATGACAGGATTATAAAGAAAGACCATGGGATGCTGGGGGAAAAAAACTGTATTTTTAAAGCAATAGGCTACTTCATTCAGATTTCTGTCATCATTACTCACCCTCACGTTGATCATGTAATACTGCGAAACACTGAAAAAAAGATGTTTAGCAGAATGTCTGAGCTGCTCTCTCTTCCCTGCAATGAAAGAGGATGGAGAATGAAGCTGTCAAGCCCTGAACAGCACAAGAATAAGCAAAATAAGTGTTTCATACAATCATGGCAATTCATATCTATTTTACATTTCGGCATATTGATGACTTATTTGTACAATATCATACATTTTTTTCATATAACCTGCTTATGCCCTATAGACAGGTGGGTTTAGGGTTGTGGTTTTCTTTCAAAAAGCATTTCCATATTAATCACATGAATTTACACAAAATTGTTGCTTCTTAGTGGTGTTTTTTCGTGAGAAAGCTTTAGGTGAGTTCGACTTCCTGCGCAGATTGAGTATAACTTGAAACAAAGCAATACCGACTAGAATATATATACAACTAGAGGTGGCAGGAAAATACATCACAGTGACGTATGCAAGTACCATGACTACAATTTCAGGACAGTCGACTGACTCATTCTATTACATTTCTCCAGAGTGACTCCACAAGTCAGTGGCTGACAAAAACATACATCCCACAATATTGGAATTTAAATAATACAGGCTTATCTTGAACATCCCAACTTGTTCGTACAGGCACTATATTAAACTCCTGAAAGAAAAGGGTTTCTGGTTCAGTAATCTGAGAAATATAAGATCTAATCCACTTTGCCTGTGATAAAGAAAGCAAACACTGCACAGCCATCATTGCGGGAAGCTGTCCAACTTGACAGCTCTGTTTTCAACTCCTCCCTTGCCTTTTGGGCAGGTGTGAATACAGCAGTCACATTCGAGACCTAGCTAACATGTGTTTTGTTTGCAATTTTTTGTTCACTTGCAAAAAGTGCAGCTTGCTGAAACAATCAGAACAATAGACCCCATCACAAAATTTGTAATGGTTTTACTGGTTATAATGGGAATTGTATTGGTTTTACTGGAAACTGTAAAAGACCTTGTGGATCTCTGTTGGTCACCTTCTATGGGGGTTTTGTTAAAACCAATAAATCCTAATGGAATATGTCCCAAAACACACTACAAAACATTTTTTAAAGGTTTTAATGGTTAGAACTTAAAGGTTTGTAATGTTTGTATTTTATTTGTAGTGGAAACCATTCAATTTTTTTGTGATGGTTCTATTGTTGTTTGTTTTTCAGCGGGTCAAAGGGAACCACACTAAACAAAAAATATTAACATTGAATTTGGTCCAGACCAAAGCAAGTGAACTGGTGTGAAAGTGAAGTGAAGTGACATTCCTCGTGTGAATACACCCTTAGGCTGCTAATCACTGCAAAATTTTCTTTACACTCATGGTTACATTTACTTCCACTGTATGTAAAAGAGCGGCATGGACATTCTGCTAGCTATGCCATGAAAGAAAGTCATTACAGAAAAGTCAGTAAGTTGATAAAATGATAAGAATTTTACAAATGAAATGTTAAGGTTTCTGCTATGTAGTAGGCTATTATGTATGTGACCGTATTTCTGCACATTACAGTCATTTTAATGGTTTGATAACAAGCTCCATAACTATCTCGTGAGCAAAACTTATCAGACCGGAGCCTGGGAAATCTCTAGCTTCAACGTCAAAATGTCTTGCCAATTCCGGCTTTGGAGGTTATTTATGAGTGGGTAAACACTGTTTCAAGCACTGTAAAACATCCATCCGCGGCTCTTCGCACCAATCTCGCGATGCCACGAGCCTCGCTCACTCAGCTGTATGGTGAGAGTTTTCCTCCTCTCGCGAGATCAGAAGAGTTTCCCACGCCTGTTGTTGTGGTGTCTGCCCTTTTCTTTCACTCACCCTGCCCCCCTAGCGCTGTCCTCGTCACCCGCCCCCTTTCTCTCTCTCCCTCGCTCCTTCGGTCTCCAGTCTGCTTCTGTTGTCTCGGCGGCTGGAAGGGTCTGGGAGAGAGGATCTCGCGAGTCTTGGAGTTTTGGTGAGAGTTTGTGGAAGATGGCGCCTGTTGTGACAGGGTAAGTCTTAGATTCAGGACTGCTGCAGGAGTTCAGCGGCTCGCACACACTTTCTTTTTTTTTTTGAACGGGTTTAATGAAAATATGGCGGATTTCTTTTCCATTTTGCACGTGTGCTGACTGTGTACTGTGAATTTCTGTGCCCAGCTTCTTCATACGAGCACGCGGAGTCAGTGTTTTTATATTTTGAGTGTAGTGCGCGTGTGTTGTGGGGTTATTGCATTGAGCCCGTGGGGAGTTGAGGGCCAGCCAGACCGTTTTGTATTGACTTTTAAACCACGCAGTATCCCAAAATGTAATTGGAATTTTTTAAAAACACCAAATAAACAACGTCGCTGTATAGGGAAACCCCCAATAACAGATTGTCCCTAGTACACATGGTGAAGAGGCACATTGTATGGTTATAGTAATGCAGTACAGTGGCTTTGTTTCGTTTGGGATGGAGTGGAAAACACCTCCCATCTGAATGTGTGCTTTTGTTTCTCTGCCGGTGGTCAGATGTGTTTTATTGATTGTCCGCGGGGAAATGTGCTCGATTGTGAAGTGCTGTTTACCAAACAGAGCCGCTGGCTCTGCTGTCGCTCACTCGGTGCAGACAAATGATTATTAATGGCAAGTGCAACTAAGGACGTTAAAGCTCCCCGACTGGAAAAAGAAGCAAGGAAACGTTTGGGAATCGGAGCCTTTTGCGAATGAATTTCTAACAAGGAAGTGTTTTACTTGTGCCACTCTTGGGCATCAATGCTGAACGATGTGCGAGTGATTGTGGCACTGTTTCCAGCTGAATAGTCTGTAGCGGGGATATCCCGTCCACTCCTGAATTATTAAATAGAATAACAGTATACTAAAACGTTTATTCATGTTATTCAGTTAAATATTATTACACTTATTTTGCAAATACACAGCGACATATGAACAAGTCAGTAATAAAGCGTATTAAGTTTCACAAACCTTACATACATTTATTTTTTGTTTTGTGACGTACATCACTTTAAGTCATTTGTAGTTCAATAAGTGTTCATTCAGTGGCTGCTCTGATTCATTAAATGATAGACTGATTCACTTTGGTAACCCTTGAGTTTTTCAGTCTTTTTGAAAGATTTATTAAAAGCACTAACTTAGAAGTCACCTTAATAGATGCTTTTTTCCCTCTAATACCACAAAATATTTACTCCTGTCCCACTTAAATTGACAGAATCAACTATAAATTAAGTCCAGTCTTCTCAAGATAACAATAAATGACTAAGCAGACAATACTGTTCTTTTTATTTTAAGTGTACACTACAGTTTGTTCGTCTGCCTAAATGTTCAAACTCTTCAAAGTTATGTGGATTCTGATTATCTCTCAAAGTTTTCATGGTTCATAAGCTCGGAAAAAAATATTATTAAAGTGACTCTGTTGTGACATATTGTTCCACTTGGACTTTTCTTTTGTCAAATAATTAGCATGATTTCAAAAGCTTTTTATTTCATCATAAAACTTGTAGTCTTTGATACGACCAGCCCTTTAACCTTTATGTTCATTGCCCTGAAAAGTATGAACGGTGTGTCATTTTTAAAGCAATACTCTGTTTGTTTAAGCTTCTTCTCTAGACTGAGACCACAGTGTAGGCAATGATGTGTATTTGAATGACAGATGGGGGAGTGTTTGGGAAACTTGTTTGAAAACAGTCATTGTTATTTATTTATTGGTGCAGAAAGTAGACACATTAAGAGATATCTTAAATTCCCTCTTGTCTATTCAGTTCTTCAGTTTAATTTTTTTTTAATGAATTTATTAAATAATTCATTGTTATTGCTTTTATTCTTATGCTGTAATTGTAATAAGGATATTAATGTAGAACAAAGTTATTTAGGTATATTTAAGACATTTTGTGAAATTATAACCACCAAAGCTCCTGTTGATTACGTGTTCATTACAATAATACATGAAGTGCACAGTAAAATGTGTTATTTTTGATTAAATTCATGCATAAATATACACTGGTATCTTTCGTCATCTTTGCACAAAACCAACAAGGTGACAGACATCCCCTAGCTGGGATTTTTTTTTCTCTTCCTTTTTTTGGCGATGGGTGGGGGTGGTGGCAGACTGTTTATTTGGGGGCTTTCCAGCAGACCTGAACTGCCACTGTTTTGACAGGGGAGGCCAACGACTGGTTGACTGGCCACCTGTCCAGCTGATGTCCACCAATGAAATTAGAGATGGCATGATTGTTAGCATGTGTGAGGGCATCATCATGCTGGTGGCTGGAGCGATTAGAGTGTGGCTGGCCTTTTACAGTTCACTGCACAGTCTTTTGTGCATTGCACCCTGCTTGACCTGATAAATCTTGGGCTTCTCATGTGAGGCTGGTGCTCGCCTAATAGCCGAGAGTCCGATGTGCTAACATAGGAGGTTGTTCGTTCCGTGTAAAGCATGATGCCTATCTACAAAAGATATCTTATATATATTGTATATCTTATCTTTTATATGCCTATTTAAGATATACATCGTCTTATATATTTAAGGTGTATCCAAGTTAACTGATTGTTTAGAAATAAATCTGAATGTATTGTATGGATGAAATGTATTTGCATTTTTGAATAAATGAATACCATTATGTCATAGCATTGTTTTTAGGGATATTTTTCTGAAGTTGATGGCTATTTTTTATTGCTTTTGGAAAGGTTACTGCTGTGCTCATACAATACTATTTATCAGTTTCTTGGTTTAAGAAAGATCTCTAGTGTGTGGAGGGAAAACAATCCCAGCATCACCTTGAATGATGAAAGCATGAATCACCTCCAGCACAGTGCAGCCTGTGTCATGCTCCAGGGGAAGGAGATTTTATTTAACATTACACAGACCAATTTCTCCGGCTGTTCTTTTTTGCTTAAGCATATGCAACATAGACTTGGAGTGCAGCCATTTTCTGTTGTGTATAATGACACAATGAAGTCTGTCCGCTTAGGACAATGAAAGGTGTGTGCCTTGATAAACAGGTAGGCGTGTGTGCGTGAAAGAGCCGTTCCCCTGAGGCATCTCTCTTGCTCTAATACCCATTATGCTGGCAAGACGCTCTGCAAAGGGGCTAGAAGAGAAGAGTGGAGGGGCGTTCGGTGTGACTGTGTGTGAAACGAGACTGTGTGTAGCATAAAAGAGAGCATGCATGCATGCTGTCTCATCCTGCTGCTCTTGCTTCCTGCCTTGTGTTTGAGCAAAGGTAAACCAATGAAGAGAGGCTTGTTGTTTCTACCTAGACTGGGAGGTGCATGCTTTTCTCACCTTCACGCAGAGTTGCCATCATTATTGTGGTCTAATTCTAACCTTAAATTATTGGTTGGTCAAAGCTGTATGTATAAAGAAAGATAAAAGGAAGTTCTGTGCTTAGTGTAATAAACTCGCCTGTTGCATCATTTTTGTCTGGATTTTATTTGCAACAACCAACCATGTATGTTTCATGTGTTCTCTCACATCTATTTGCTATAGAAAACCATCGAAGCCCAGTGTTGATTTAAAATGCGGTCATTTGAGGTGGCTAAGACTGTTGGGGCTTTCCTCAACGGTCAAACCAGGAGCTTCGAGGATGAAACGGCAAATTTCGAAGTCATTTAGCTTGGCTCAGAGTCTGCATGGCACCCAGCATCAGTTCTGGTCCTTTGCCACGAGTTGCATTCAGTGACCGTTATATCCTTTCTGATGACTGTGGAAAAAGATTTGCTGTCAGTTTAACCCTTCACACTGAAAAAAGAATTTGGAAATGCTAAAATCAATGCTTATTCTTTTTAATTTGTCAAATAAAATCACTACGTCAGCCACAATGCAGAACACAAAATACACACAAATAAATTGTCATCCCTATTCTCACATCCACAATAAAACCCAAACCCCCAAAACCCACTCATGAGAAATGAAAAAGTGATATGGCATGAGTGGTTCCCTCTTATATAATTGACCAAAAAGAAACCAGCTACCGTGAAGAAGAGGGACACCACAACACATCCACGATGCAGAACAAATGCAAACACACACACACACACACACACACACACACACACACTAAAACACAATACAACACCCTATTTAAATTGACTGTAATCGTGTTATAATTGCAAAAAATGATACTTCAGGAAAAATAAATGCTAAACTTTAACGGTCATTTTTATTAATAATGATTTATGTTTTCACAGAAATCTAAATGATAAACTTGTGAAAAGATATAGCCTATATCTATGTGGAAATGACAAATGAGACATTGAGAAATGCTTAAGAACCATGTGGTGGCCATAGTTGAAATCTAGAATTTTGATGGAAATTTTACATTTTTGTTTGTTTTCAAGTAAATGGAATCAATTCCCATTAAACCATGGAACATTGGATCATGTTATCTCCATGAATACAAAGTTAGAAATGTGTCTTTTTAAAAGTGAATTTTACATAGTTTTTTTTAAATGTAAAAAAAACACCTCAAATCTTCCCAAAACTACATAAATGTAAAGTATAGACATGAATAGACTCTGTACAATTTACATTTGTTTAAAAGAAACCCTTTTTGTTCTTTGTTTGATCACATTTTGTTGTCTGGGCTCTCTGAAGACCCCACCAGCTGGAGTGTACATTCAAAACGAATAGCTTCGAAGGGTTCAATTAAACTTTGGAATCGTTTCAAACCAATGGAAACATTCTTTCTTGATTGACTGGTCAGTTTTCTTGTGGATGTATCATGTGTAAGAAGCTTCTCTCCTTGCCAGAAAGGGTGTAAAGGGTCAAGAAGTGTTATTTACTTGTGTGAGCTTGGAATCTGTTAAATGGTCTTAGTTTTGTCTTTATGGATCAAAATGGCATTAACATACAGAGCCCAAAATTGCTACTGTGGTTTTATGAAGAACTGGGTAAAAAAGGCCAATCGCCCATTGTGTTTGCCTTGGCATGGATAATGTATGAGGTAAAAAGAGCCCGAGAGTGCAACAGTGTTTGTGGTGCCCTTTTTTTCTTGAATTTCCTCATTCTCGCACTGGCCGGTTGGTTGTGATTACAGCATAGCCAAGGGAACTTTGCTTTCTTCACTGTCAGCAGTTTTTTTTCCCCTTTTCAAACATCCAGGATGTTTCATTCAGAAAACATGGAAGTGATCGCCTTCATGGTCAGTGATCATTATTTGATTTCGGACTAAATTTAACCAGATTTGCTGAACGTTGTGAGGATTATGTGTTTGTCCAAAAAACATTCATATTCGGCAGTGAAATATGCTTGCATATGTCTGGGAGCCCGTGAACCTGTGTATGAAAAAGAAACAAAGCTAGACAGAAAAAACTCTGATTGTCCATGACAGGAAAATGGCCCCACGTTGATGAATTGTTTGTTTTGGCGTGGGGAAGGATCTCAGCGCTGTGGAGTGACTGATTGACAGTGTTTACTCTCTAGTGGTCCAGCTGTTTTTAAGAGTGTGCCCTGTAATTGAACACAGCGACAGTGACTTTTTGATCATATATTTCAGATTTTCTTGAATGTGTAGGAACTTGTAGCCCCCCAAAAGGAAATATCAGTTTGATCTACTATTAATAGGCTATTTAATAGATGCATAAGATTTCTTTTGATAAATTATATATATATATATATATATATATCATATTTATAAAATTTATTTGGTTGTGTAAAAAAAAGTAATCTGATGTGAGAAATAACTTGTTATTTTTTAATGTGAATAATTATTTCAAATAGAAAACACTTTAAAAACATTAAACTGATATCAACCTGTATAATACAACATTTGCAAATGTGGTTTCAAAGGAAATCCATTATGCTCATGGAGGCTGCATTTACTTGATGATTAAAATAGTAATGTTTTGAAATATTGTTACAATTAACACATTATTTTTCACATATTTTACATTATTACAACACCTCTCTCCCCAGTCTGGCATGAACGGCTGGAATAGTTCCTCTATCAAATGAAGGCCCGCCTTCTGGAATACAAGATGTGCTGTGATTTGTTAGCTGGGCCAGTCTGTGCTGTGATTGGTTCGCTGGGCCAGTCTGTGTTGTGATTGACAGCACTCGGTGCCTGGTTGGGAAATGTCCTGCCTCTTACCAAAGCAGCCTGTTGTGGGCTTCAGTTTAAATATTGCATCAAAATCAAATCAATTTCACACACGCCAAAGCGTATGTGTGTGAATTCATAATTTTTATCAACTCATTTCCCCATATTGAGGGTAAATACATGTCATTTTTGTTCCACTACTACCCAGGTCTTTTCTTTTGGTCAGAAGGAGACTACTGCTACTTAGAGAGTCTGTGCAGCACAGCCTGGCCAGCATCTCTCCAGGACAAGGACATCTATTAGGCTGCTAAGCGCTGTTCCTCAGGGATCTGAGGTGGATGACAAGAGACACTTGAAGTGGCTGGCACTTGGGAAGTCGGCTGCACAGGAATGGCATAGCAATGTCTGGATGACCTTGCATAGTCATTCCTTTAAAAACACAACCTTTGCTTGACGGAGTAGGCAAATGGGCAAGAGGGATTTTTTTTGACATGCTTTACATTTATTCATTTATTTACATGCTTCAGTACATCCAGATGTTGATGAACAAAAACATGAATATATTAAGTAGGCTAATGTATGAAATGTGGGGAAAAAGTGGGGGAAAAGCCATTATCGGGCTATTTTTGACACTATATATTTTTTTTTTTTATGTGCACATAAACCTATAAGCCCAAATCATGCCATTTTCGAAAACGAGTGTAGGATCTAAACACCATCTTGTGTTATGGTTAGATTTAATTGGGACCATCTGCTGTAAGTGAAGATATGCCGTTTCCTGTCTGTGTGTCATTACATAAGCAAAAATGCAACGAATGCAGTTTATAGAGGATGCTTTCTCAGAATTTGTCTGCAGTACTTAAAATGTTTTGTATGTTGGTTCTACATATCCATCAACTGGATTTACTTTTGCCTTTGCAATGTGTTTTTTCCACCCTATTTTGCTATTAGTAATGTGTAGTTAAGATAATTGCACTTGTTTTGTTGTTTTGGTGGGGCAGTCGTGGCCTAATGGGTAGAGAGTCGGACTTGTAACCTGAACGATGCATGTTCGAGTCTCAGGTCCAGCAGGCATTGTAGGTGGGAGGAGTGAATGTACAGCGCTCTCTCTCCACCTTCAATAACATGACTGAGGTGAGACCCTTAAGCAAGGCACCGAACCCCCCACTGCATTGGCAGCCCACTGCTCCTGGTGTGTGTTCACTAATGTGTGTGTTCACTTGGATGGGTTAAATTCAGAGTATGGGTCACCATACTTGGCCACACGTCAGTTCACTTTCCCTTTTTTGTTCTCCTCTATTATGGCTTTTTTTGCCTTTATATATTACACATAATTTATCATCAAAAGGAAAAGCTGATGAAGATCACCATGCATTGTAAAATCCAGCCTGTGAGCTATTTTGTCTAGTTAGTGGATTTTAGTAAACTGTCTATAGCCACTGCAGTTGAAAAGAAAAAGCAAGATTACTAAATGTCGTTATCAGCATAGAAATATCATTATGGTGCATCCTTACAATATAATTGAGTGACATGAAGAAAAAGACATTTGGATGATGCCTCTATATTTATTCATCTTTATTTATTTTTATTTTATTTTATTATTATTTTTTAATCTGTTTGGACATTTGTTTGTTAGATAAGGTCAGGGAGGAAGGATGGATGTATGAGATTTGGCGGGATTTTCCCCTTCAAGAGTCCTTCAGTCACATTTGGACTTGAATGAAGGAAAGAGAGAGCTAGAAAGATGAAAGAGGAACAAAGAGTTGCTCTGAATGTGTCCATTTCCTCTGTTGATACAACCACGCAGAGAAACCAGACAGTGAGTTAGAGCTGTCATGTGTAGGCAACACATCACCAGCTTCCTGTCTATCGGACCTTGTAACCCCTCACCCATCTACAGATCACAAGTGAGCTTATGGTCCCCTCACATCTGTAGAAACCATGTGTGTGTTGAGCTGAAGATGCGAAAGGCTCACAGAATATCACAACATGCTCTGATGTCATTGCTGCTTTACTGGATCCAGCAAGTCCACTATTAACTTCTGACCCTGGTGCATAAAATATAATCACAGATTAACAAAATATTTTGGACACGTAAGTTTTTGAAAAAGCAAACAATTTTGTGGTTATGTTTTGACTCTCGCAATGATTTCATCGCTGGAGGTCACAAGGTCGCTGTCACTGTCATTAATAGGTTTTATAACAATCTTGACTGACTATGGCTTTTCATAAATCTATGTACTCTACTGTTTAAATGTTTGGGGTTAGTAAAGATGGATTCATTGATTGATTTGTTAAAGACATGAATATATATCCGCATGGATGTATTGAATTGATCAAAATAATTGTTTAATAAAATAAATGTTAAGAATAAATGCTGTTCTTTTAAACTTTCTTTTTATGTTTTCAACATTTAGCTACAATAATAAGAAATCTTTCTTAACCACCAAAATGGCATATTACAATGATTTGAGAAGAATCTTGTGACAGTGAAGACTGGAGCAATGGCTGCTGAAAAATCAGCTCTGAAAAGATTAAATTTTGCTTGGGTTGGCTCAATGATCGTGATCGTGGATGATCAAGAATTTCTTTTTTTTTTACTGATCGGTATCGGCTTTCTTAAGGCTGTCATGCCAGTGTCGTGCATCAGGAGTTCAGTATGTTACTTTAAGTGGGTTTGCCAACAGCCATTAAAACAAAAAAGAGAAGATGTCCAAATTTGCACGTTCAGCCACTATTAAAAGCAAAACAAGAAGACATGTGCATGTGTGATGCGCAAGAACCAGTGATGTTTGTGCTAGCACAACACACGTTTGAGTTTCTGTGTTTAGGGCATTTGATGCACATTGTTTTTAACAATCTATCATTCATTTATAATTTACTTCTCTCTGCCGTCAGACTATTTGAGTCATAATGTGCTGCTATGGGTTGTGTCTTGCTTCAGATTTGACTGATGGACTGTTGCGTTCTAACACCGCAAGCTTCAAGCTTTCCAACCATGTGTTGCAATTATTGTGCTTATTGTACATATAAAGCATGCAGGTTTATATCAGCAGTCCCATATTCATAATTGTGACCACACAGTCTGTTTACAATGTCTACCATTGCAACATGTTTACATCTACCAAAGTCTTTACATGGAAAGGGATATATTTAATACACAATAAAAAATTGTCATCATTTACTCACCTGCATGTTGTTCCAAATCTGTAGGAATTTCTTTCTTCTGCTGAATACAAATGGAACTCAACGGCTACCATCAAAAATGTTGGTTATCTTATTTTGTGTTCAATGGAAGAAAGAAACTCATACAGGTTTGGAACAACTTCAGGGTGAGTAAATTATGACAATTTAAATTTTTGGGTGAACCACCCCATGTGAATATCATCATAATCAATAAAACTAAACATGCACCAAAATATATATACTTATATATATATTCAGCAGAAGAAATAAATTCCTACAGATTTGGAACAACATGCAGGTGAGTAAATGATGACAGAATTTTTTATTTTGTATTAAATATATCCCTTTCCTTTGCTTACTATGACACACTTTTTCTTTAAATCACATCATAAAAATAAAGAGTTAGGTTAGTCTCTCAGTGCCACAAGCAGATCAATTCCTATTTTTAGGTTATGTCCTAATTCTTATGTTACCTTAATGCACTATCCTGTCCACTTGTCACCGGTCAGAATGAAATCTAGAAATATCATATGAAGAAGAACTAAAGTTTTAGATACTTCCATGTTTTAAAGGGGAAACTATAGTCCCGATGATTAAGAAACATGAGTAAGAAGGTCACCGGTTCAGTCCCGGGTTAAAGTAACCCTGTAAGCTCTTTGGTTTCCTGCATTTGTACATATTCTTTGGAGGTAGACACTTAACCTCAGGTTGTTCCGGGGTTTTAGGCCCCTGCAATTAGAGTTACTTTGCCTGCAAAGCTTTCACTAAGTGATGAGTAAGGACTCGGATTAAAATGAATCCAGCAATACACGGCAGCACAAGCACAGTATTTGCACAAGCTCACACCCTGAATGTGAACGCCAGCGTACAGTTGCCAATCAGAAAACCTCCAGTGTGCGTCTAAGGTGGAAATACATAGTGACTCAATACTGATAGGATGTCAGTGTTGTTTTCTTTTCTTCCCCTTTGTGTGGTTTAGCTCTGGCTGAAGCATGAGGCAAACAAGATCATCTCTGCCAGAAATTTAGGGGGATGTTGATGTTTTTTCCCCTTCTGGTGTGTCTAAGATGAGCTAAAAGTGTACACATGTGGAGATGACTGTGTGCGTGTGTGTGTGCGCGCACGCATGAGCCTGAATGATTGTTTTAGGCGAATGGCCAGCTGCGAAACGGCTCTTCAGAAAGTCCCATATGGAGATTCTATGGGCGCTGCTTGATGGTGGAAGTGGTCAGAATGAGAGAGAGGGAGAAAGTTTTCTTTGACTCCTTCCCTGTCATTAAAATATCCCTGTGTCAAAGAAAAAGCTGGCGTTCTGGGCTCAGCCATATGCGCCTTGCCCGAGGCGACCCGACTCGGCCCATCTACCAAACCAGAGCTGCCCTCCCTGTCCCTCTTCCAGAATGCCCCTCCCTTGTGCTATTGGCAGGGGCGTTTAAGGGCAGGCTTTAGGGCCATGTCTTAATTGCGTCCTTCTCTTAAAATAGGGTCCTGCGTATGACTTGATCTCCTCTACTTTGATTATGTAACATCTTAAGGTTTGACATGAGTGACGCCAGAGACTTATCAATTAAAAGAGGCATTTTCAGTTTGACCTCAGGATTATTCCAAACGGATCATTCACATGTCCTATTAAATGGACCAGTGACATGATGCTACTTTTTGTTTGTTTGCTTTGATCATATTAAACATTGCATTGCATTGAATATACATTGCATGATATTCGATATCCGTTCGAATTAGATTTTTCTCAAAAGTGACAGCCCTAATATATATATATATATATATATATATATATATATATATATATATATATATATATATATATATATATATATATATATATATATATATATATATATATATATAGAGAGAGAGAGAGAGAGAGAGAGAGAGAGAGAGAGAGAGAGAGAGAGACACACACACACACACACACACATGTGTGTGTCTGTGTATGGAAAATGTTATATTTTTGGTGATAGTCTCACCCCATGTTTTGGAGTTATTACATTGAAAGTTTTTCAAAACCAAATGAAACACAAATACAAAGAGTAAATTTCTAGGAACTTGTCACATGTTTTGAATTATTATTATTATTATTTTTATACATTTTTCCATTTCTTCATCTTGGACACTTATTGACCCATCAATTAATGAGCCGTTTTCAGAGCTGACCACAGCATTCTTCCAAACGGATCAGCCACATGTCAGATTGATCTTATCCAGTCATGGCACTTGCCACAATGCCCAGTATGAGCCAGCCTTGCCCAGACAAAATAACATTAATCAGATGAACTGGTCCCACCAAAGAGAACTTTATTCCTGTATGTATGGAGCAACTAAAGGAAAGCATATGGTGGGGTTTGGCTTACTGACGATCAGTCGTTCAGTTTTACCACCATTAACCCTTTTTTAGATCTTGTCATTTCCTCTCTCATTCTCGTTCAGTCTTGGATTTCTTCTGCCATTCCCTCTCTTTCTATATGTGCAATCCAGATTTCCTCGGAGGCTTGGCAAACAGGGAGGATTGTGAGAGTGTTTGTTCAGAGTCTCGTATCCTCACTAATGTGATGGTTGGCTCCTGGGCCGATACGTGTTGGCACAGCTCGGGCCTCTCCCTGCGACAAGCTTCGCCAAATGTTGTAGTCTAGCATAAGAAGCACATACTGAATGATTTAGGAAAGCCCTCGGCTCGCTGTTAAGTTCTGTCAAAAGGTCAGCATAATTCTGTAATTTGAGGTAACCGCTAACTCGACTCAGATGACTTCCTCAAGTTAATAGCTTTCAGCTCTCTGTATCATGTAATGACTTGGTAGAAAGGAAATAAAAGCCTCAATTGAGCATTAACTAACTTCTTGCTCATGGCTAACTTTGTTAACAGTACATTAATTTTGAATGAACTAATGGTTGGTGCCACTATAAAAGGTAAAGTTAATCCATATCTTCAAACTAACTTGAAGCTGGTCTTCATAGAGGAAGGACCCAAGCAGACACTGAACGGAGATGATTCACAACGTGCTGTGCTGATTCGGCTAATGCTCCTCTGGTACACCACTGGTATTATGCTTCGGCCTTCATCATATTTATTTCAGCACTCGGCATCAAATTATATCGGCATGCGTGTTCAATTTAAAATGAATTCAGACAAGACATGATTGTGTGTAAAGTTTTAATGCATTGCCAGGTTCTTTGGTGAAAGTATTGGGTGTCAGGTTGTTTGCCTCTGGTCCTGCCAGCACACAAGGTTGTCCAGTAGCGCTGGTGTGGTGTGACTATTGTTGCTGTGACTTCAGGAAGATGGTATTTCTCAATAAGAAGACGCTGTAAATGTAGTCGCGGGGTTTAGATCTCAGAAATCTATCTGTCTGCCCTGCAGGGACCTTGTGATAGACAGGACACACACACACACACACATACACATATCAGATAAATTAAATGTGAAAGATTAATAATTACTGTGGTTAGTGCTCGCTAGCTTTTTAAGAGAGGAATTCATTTCTTAAAGGTGAAGTGCCTAAGCTTTTTTTCTTTAATTGCGCTGATTTAAATAGAATAGCACACTCCACTTTCTAACTATCCACCTTATTTTTCATTGCAGTAGTAAGCTCATTTCTGAATGTATGAGACTTCTGATACATTAGCTGCTTGAATGGATAGTTCAACCATAAATGAAAATTTTCTTTTAATTTACTCTCCTCGGGCCATCCAAGATGTATGTGACTTCATCAGTAGAACAGTAAAAAAGAGTTTTAGGTAAAACCTTGGCGTTTCATACACTGCATTTCTGTGGCTGCTGGTTTTGGATAGTCAAAAAAACATATACAAACAAGACCAAATTAATACCTATAGCTCCTGACGATACGTTGAGGTCTTATGAAGTGAAATGATCGGTCTGTCCAACATTATGACCTTTAATCCACAGCCTGGGCAAACGGTCCTCAGCGAATTCATGGCTGTGTAGTGACGTATGCTTACGTTTAACATTTAAAGCTCACAAAATAAAAGTTACAATTCTGATGATTTCGATGTGAAAGTGGATGACGTCATGGAATTTAATGCTCAGCCACTTGTTGGAACCAGAATACTTCAACAAAGAATTGAAAGAGATGACCAAGAACACACATGAGCTGCAGATATTTGTTTACAACAGATAGTGAGGATGCATATAGGGTTGGGTATCATTTGAATTTAAAACATAAGAACTGGACTCGATCAAGAGCTCTCTGGGCCCTATTTTAATGATCTAAACACTCAGGGCATGTCCAAATCCACTTTTGCTATTTTAACAACGGAAAAACGGTCTGTGAGGCAGGGCACATTTTTGGAGTGGGTTGTCCCTATTCTCTTAATGAGTATTGGGTGTAACGTTCAATACACCAATCAGAGTGTCATCTCCCATTCCCTTTAAGAGCGAAATCGGTCGCGCCATGGTGGATCGCTATTTACATGGCGGTATTTGTTGGTGTAAAATCTGAACGCTTCTCAAGCGAAGAAACCAATCTGCTCGTGCGCGAAGTTAAAGCGCGCGAACAGATCATCTACGGGACAAGCAGGCATCCACCAAAGCTCTGCATGATGAGTCAGTTAATATATATGTGTGTGTATTGGCACTATTGTTTAATTAATTCACCAGTTTCATTCGTCATTATAAGTAATTCAGGTGCACAAAGAAAATATTTTGTTTTTATTATTACCAGTACCACACATTGCACAACCTTAATAAAGGACAGCAGAATAGACATCTTGTGACTTATTCCTTTGGGAATAACTTCAGGACTTCTCTTTTTTCCTGAACTATGCATGTCTACACTGTGAATAGAGCAGTGATAACAGTGGATAGCTCACTTAGAGGATGCCGCAGGCGTTGAAATGGTATCTGCACTTTTAATCCTCCTGTCTGTTTTTGATGATGTCACAGCCTGTGGCCTGCAGCTACCCATACCGATGTGCAGTTGTTGCTTTTTTGTTTTGTTAGGGAGATGAGTGCCAGATACAGAAACACTTTTATACTGTCAACACAGTCATATGCTGTACTCTTTCTCTTTTTGGGATGTTTACAGTCTCTCTCTCTCGCTCTCTGTCTTTTGTTTTTGTCAACAACAAGTCCAATCGATCAGTTCTTTATTCATAATGTATATTTTATAATACACAACATTTAGACAAAATTCATTTAAAGTTAGTTAGACACCAAACTAAGAACTTTCTTACCCAACTTTGACACAATGGGAGGAACAGTCAGATGTGAAGTATTGCCAGACCAGCTTCCAAGAGGGACCAGATGAAACGGATGGATGCTAAACCACAAATCATTAATAAAGGAAATCGGTAAATACAAATAGGATACAAGAGGGAGAGCAAGTAGAAGGTTGTAGAAGGTCGAAGCTCTTGAGAAACGTGGTTTCGACATCATGTTCTGTGATTTACAGTGTTCTTGTTTGAGCGTGTTAGTCGCTCCTCGCACATAAGTAGAAGGATTATGACATGTTTGGCGTAGAAGAAAACTCTTAGTTTTGTGATAACATTTAGAAGTTCTGTTTTTTTTGGCTTTTCTAAGTACTGGTTGTAGTGAAAAGTGTCACAGTTAATTCTTCTATTAATGGACATGTGAATGATTGTGAATAAGAAGACTCGATTGAGTCGTGTCTTGATCGATTGGATTCCTATCTGATTGGGTTTGGATGTTAATTTCCACTCAGCCACATGAACATGTCTCTACTGATCTACTGTTCCTGATCAGATTTCGAATGAGTATTGGAGGTCATTGACGCTTGGTCTTTTCGTGCTGGTTGTCTGCTCACTAAAAATGTGGTTAACAAGTGTAAAAATCCCCGGTTGATTGTGACAGAATCTGATTGGAAGTAATTTATTTTCTGTTTTTCAACCACATCATGTTTTATGAGGAAGAAACGCAGTGCATTTTTCATCGCCGTGTTGGTTTGCATGCATTCGTTGCTTCAGGTTTTACACATTCACCCGTCTGTAGATTTCAGTTGGTTAAGGAATCTCAGTTCCCATTTCTGTCACTGTGGCGTGTGGTTTTTCAGAGACAAGGGAAAAAATGCTCAGCTGTCATTCATGCTGTCATGAGGCTTGTCTGGGGAAGTCCAAAAACAATCTACTAAATGAGACGTTCACAAGCATAGCCTGATCTTGAGTTTTCTCTCGCAGTGTGTCTTTAGGCAGCACAATCCACAGGTTTTAAGGAAGATTTTTTCCGATTTAATGGATAATGCTTTTGGAAAATGGGAATTGCCAAATTATTTTTAAATCTAACCCGATGTTTCTAAATAATGTTCTGTTGTGATCAGATGAACAATGCGTCCTATTTTGTATTAGTGTCTAGTGGTCAATTATCATTTCCTTCTCTGAAAATTTTGCCCCAGGCACATCCATCATGCTGCAGTGAAATCTGTGGCCGCCTACAGAGTCTAAATTAAAATCCCCACTGAGGAATGATTTACTCTGTATTGATGTAAGAAATACCCTCCCTGCTGCTCTGGCTGATGAAACCATTACATCATCCTCACTTCCTTTTGGAAAACAGGGAGTCAATACTTTTGATACTTTTGCACTACTTAATAAAGACACTTAGCCTGTCGGCACCTATCATGTTTTTAAAAGGTTAATGACCTTGAGATACATTAAGTCAGCGGCTCTGTCAAATACCATCAAAGTAGGGCTTTACAGTGGAAGGCAATCCGATTATCTGATATTTCAGAACATAGAAAAAAGTTCTTGGTATTGAGATAGCGACAGTTTTGACATTCCTAGATCAAAGTATTGTGAAGTGCATACGCTGTAAACATCCACCACACCTCTGTTCACTGTTATGAAATATAGGTCACCTTTGAGCTTATCTATGTTGGTTACTCAAGAATCACGTCTTGATTCACATTTACTAAAGTAACGTAAGCAAAATAAACCGCAGACAGAAGAAATGTCATATGCGTTTGTAAGTCGACTAACACTGGAGCGAGAGTGTCACTTCATTGATTCAGTCGACCTTGAGTAAGAGAGGAACTTTTCCTTGTGTGCTGTCATGGAACAGACAAGAGTGAAAGGAGCGGAAGGATGGAGGGAAGGAAGCAAAAACTGGATAACATGCAGAAAAACAGATTAAAAACAATTCTGACAGCACTTCCTTTTCCTCTATTGAGCTCCGCTTGCAGGCATTTGAAAGGGGAAATGTCACCAGCATCATTCTTCTTAAACTTAATAGGTTTTTTTGCTTTGTATCCCCCCAAAGCCCCATCGCACCTCCTCAATTATTAAAGTCGACATGAAATGAAAATTCACTCTATTTTGTACATGCATATTATAAATGCCTCAATGCATATGTTTACTTCTTTTAAAGTGTCATAACTTAATGGTCTTGCAGTGAAAATGAATGCGAGTTTTGAGGAAATGGGTTTTTGTCTTTTTCAACGTACAGTATGGGATTTTTGGCCACCAGGGGTCACTCAATCAAAATAATAACATAAGACGTACTTTGATGACGTCGGGAAAGAGCATGGGCTGTCGCTGTCGCTCCCCATATTCTGCACTCATTCTAACTTAGTATTTTGACAATCACGTCTTTTCGAACGGAGAGATATATGAATTATCAGACCCCTATCAAATCAATATTCCATCTAGCTAGTAGTAATATATGTTAAAAAACACGGTCGCCTTTCGTTAATAATTACGTTTATACTATGATATCGAACAAGATAGTGAACTGCATTTGAAGCTATTTTATCCAGCTAGATATAGAACACATGTAGATTTACATTATACTCTACATGAGAGCTAGTCCGTCTGCGTTTTACACAAGACATCATCGTTTCACAAAATATACGGATAGATATAGTTAGCTGAATGGATGCATACCTGTTTATTAGAATGCAAGCGAGTTCGACATCTCTATGTAGTTTCAGCTTGTCACGAAGCTCTCTCCATCTTGGAAATGCAGCTCCAATATTTACCCGTGTCTTGTTTCTTCTCTTGTCCCAAAACCTTCTCGGGTCATTTATTTCACCCGTACGTTTGCGCTTCACAGAACGTGCTGGCAAAGCATAATCATGATCCATAACTAAGTTATTGATTGAGGTATAAATACTAATATACACAATATAAGTATAAAATATAATAGTCTCGATCAAGGCTAGCTACTACTTTTTCTTTTTCGTCTCTTCTTTGCTTCTGTTCACCTTTGTATTTGGCGTTCCGCCGGGTTCCTCAGGAAGTTAGCTAAACTAGAGGGGTCAAAGGTTATATGACGCCATAGACGGGCGACAAAACGGAAATAAAGAAACGTGCCGTGTCTTCTAATTAAACTATAATTTTCTCCGAATTTGAAAGTTTGTGGAAACTGTTGGGATAATGTAAGTACACAACTAAAAAAAATATATAACATAGATATAGTGATTTCTGCTATTTTTAAAGCAGAAAAATTACATATTGTGCCTTTCAGTAATCCGTTATGCTTAGATTTATTCCATTATATACAAGTAAAGATTTTCCTAATTTCATTTCATCATTATTTTAAAGAGGTGGTATCTTACAGTAGATTTTTTAGTTTTTGTTTTGGAATGTATAATCGCATGACTTGCTCACCAGTGGATCCTCTGCAGTGAATGGATGCCATCAGAAAGAGAGTTCAAACAGTTGATCTAAACATTACAAGTGACACAACACAATTCTAGTCAATAAATTTATATTTTGCGAAGTGAAAAGCTGTGTGTTGGAAGGAAACCCTTTTATCACTAAGTCATTTTAACGTTAAACTGTAACTTCTGGTCAAAATACCAGTCCATAATCAATAATAGCAATTACTCCAGTAAAAAAAAAAAGTTCATAGTCGGTTGTGCTCTTACATCAAATCTGTCTATTACAAACATTCACCTTTTCAATTCACAAGATGGTCATGTCAGTTGTTTGTGGGTGATTTGTCTCATTCTGACGGCACCCATGCACTGCAGAGGATCCATTGGTGAGCAAGTCATACAATGCAATGCAAAGTTTTTCCAAATCTAATCCCATAAAGAAACTAATTTACATTTGAATGGATGAATGAAATACATTTTTATTTAAATTTTTTAGCATATGTACATTTTTGGGTGAACTATTCCTTTAATGACGATTTCCATACCCTATGTAAAATAAAGAGTATAATATACTTATTTATTTATTTATTTTTTTCCAGAAGATCTAGGAGAATTTAACGCTATTCTCTGTGATCTTGTCTTGACAAAAGGCCTACAATCAGCATGTCTCAGGGGAATGCTATTGAAAGCTGAAAATGATTTTTGTCACCCTGTGTCTCAGTTACTGTCTTGGTTCTGAAGTGTGTGAAGCTCTTAACTGTCAGTCAGTCCCATGAGGATAGATACAAAGAAACAGCCACGGGTCAAGTCAGATAGATAGTGGCAGAGCTGGAGAGAGAGAGCGCTATCTTACCACATGACCTCACTGAGTAAATAGGATAAGACTCGAGCTGAAATCTGGGGACTTTTTTTTCCATTTTTTTTAATCCCTCTCTTTTTACGAGCTGAAAAAAAACATTTCCTCATAACACCACCAGTGAAATGGAATAGCCATCACTTGAGTCACATTCGGCATCATATTTTCCTCAGGATCAAATGAATGTAAATTTGCTCCAAAACAATAAAATCTGGGCGTTCTGTCATTGTTTTGTGTTCTGATTAACTCAAGGCGTGTCGAGTAGAGTTTCAGTGAGCTGAATTAGTGGCGTTTCACAAACAGCTAAGTGTGATAGTGTTCAATGCATGACACTTGCACATCTCTGAACATGCTCATGTTCACGCTCAACTCCTCTCTCTGTAGGAAGACTTCAAGGAAATGCTGGTGGTTTTTCGTCGAAATTGTATCTCTTTTTCTCTCTTATCACTCACACTTTCTCCACACTTCACATCTCTCTCTCTCTCTCTCTCTCTCTCTGCGCTCTCTTGTGACGGCTCTTTTTCCAGCATCTTGACATGTGGTGGGATCCCGATTTGATTGACTTCCACAGCCTTCATGTTTGGTCTTGTAGCCAATTAAAGTCTCTGTGGCTTGAAGAAGTAGTCTTTTTTCTCCATCAGACCCAGACACGAATAACCCGAGGACTTTTTTTCAATTCTGTATACTTTTTTTAGTATAAGTGCATGATTCTACACAAATGGCACAGAAATATCAAGTAGGCCTTGCTGTATGTCAGTCAAGGGAAGTGGCACGTATTGATATTGGCGTTTGTCAGAATGTAGCGCTGTTTTTATAACAGGTGCACGTTAACCACAATGTTTCAGATATAAAACTCTTTTAGCGCCTGATTCTTCCACTGATGGGCCATAACTGTGCCTGCAAATGAAACGTGCACATGATGGGCCTTTGCTGATATGCAAAATGAGTTACGCATTTGGAGTGGAAAAGTTGTGAAAGTGAGCGTGTGTTTTTCCTTCAGTGTGTTTTTCTTGTAGTATTTCGAAACCTGAATTGTCTGATTGAACAAGCAGTCCTCTGAACTTTCATGCCAAAATAACTGCAGTAAGAGTGAACCGAATTTAATGTACCTATCTGACGAATAAAAGTAAAAATTGAGCAGTAAAATATTTCATTCTTAATATAAATGGATGTCAAATGAAAGCATGCTTCAATTCCATTGCTCATTGCTATACAAATGCATCTTTAAAGTCAACGTGAAATAAAAATTTACTCAGTTACTGTCATAACACACATTCCTGGTTTTATTGTGTGATGTATTAAGTTATTCGAAAGAAAAAGTTCTTTGTAATCTTCCATCAAAATGTAATTACTTTCTCTGCCTCTGAAATGTCTTTGCTTTTAATTTTCCTATAGTTTAAGCAGAAATCATAAAGTCTACAGCAATAGTAGCAAATAAAGATAGATTTATTTAGACACATTACCGCTGGGAGACATCAAGATGCTCTCAAGGGTGAACTTGACCTTAACCTTCCACATCCTTCATGCAGATCTGGCTCTGTTCTGATGCAGAGCGCCTACTTTTCACTTTTCAGTCACTTCCCAGTGGATAAAATCAAGCTGTGCCTTAGGCCATCCTTAAAAATATTTTGGTTTGCAGTACAGGAAAATTAAAAAAAAAAAAAAGGGTCGGTAGGTAGGTCTATATTTTTTTTTTTTCAAGTTTCAATGTAAAAAAAAAGTACAATTTTGGTGATGGTTATTACGTAGGTATGAATTTAAACAAATTAGCATATCGTGACGTCACTGACTGGGTCTTCAACCCGTGCCTTCGGGCGCATCATTGCAAACCTCATTTTGATGCAGGCTATATAGACCACAAACAAATTGAAATCTTTGTCAAAAACATGTTAATTGCATGACCTTCAGGTGAGAAGAAAAAAATTTGGTACTGTTTAACTTGCATCCACCGCTAGGTGTCACCTACAAATGAGAGACTGTTTACTTTGCTTTCTTGGATTGTCACTTTTGTAAAAAAAACAAAAAAAAAAACCAATCCTGTTTGATTTGATTGACAAGTGTTCATTGAATTGATTTAGCATGTCTAGATGCATTTATTACAGCAAATAACACCAAATATAGGTAAATCCACGGACAACAGGCAGGAAGAATGTAAAGATGCAATATATTGGTAAAGACCAATATTTCTGATGATTTATTGGCGTTAAGTTACATCCACAATGACAAACAGGAGTGCAACATTCTCGAAAAACAATACGCAGAGTGGACTGCCATAACAATGCAAAACATTTACTGCAGGCTTCAACATGGCTGTGTTTACGATTAAAAATGTCAACAACAACAAAAAATCGCATACGTAGGCGATTCTAGCCCGAATCAGTATCTGTATGCATAAGACTGTCTGAATACCGGCAGAATTCACATTTCTGTTGTAAAAAGAGCAACATTGTGCAGAAGTATTATTTGCTGTTATGCGTGTTTGTCCGAAGCTGCAGTTGATGTGTGACGCGTGTTCCAAAAAAAAAACTGGACGCGCTCCGAGAGAAGGTCGTTAAAATCAATTTCCTATTTTTGTTTTCGAAACTTGTTGGTTGGTTGGTCCAATCGATTCATGCAATAGATTTTCGAACATGAGGTGACAGTCGACACGGTCACGGTTTTAGACTAGACGGAAGAAGGGATTGGAAAAGATCTGGGCACAGTTTTTCCTGAACTTCGTGCCAAGTTAAAGCGGTGTCGAGCTGTTTTAATGAATTTTTTAGATGTATTATGGTGCCCGAACCCGTATGACTTTGAAAATTGACCGCAAACATTTTGTTTACTGGAGCCGCAGCCATCATTACCAAGCGCGCACCGCTGACTGTGACAGTGAATGAGAGACGAAACGAAGTTAGCGAACGCACAGGCCATAGTGTGACATCCGTTAACCAATAGTGTAAACATAGATGATGTCACATGGGTTGTTTTTTTTTTATTTTTTTAAGAAAGAACGTAGCCTTCGTTTCTATGTAGGCCTAGGCAATTTATATAGAAGTAATTTTACAATACTTACTCAAATATAATTAATATTATTTTATTGCTTTTGTATTAGTTAAATGGTCGGTCTTAACGCAAATGTAAAACCGGTGAATCGGTCGGACTAAATTGACCTAAATTGACAGGGTCAGTCGGGTTACGGCAAACAAGAATATTTTTAAGGATGGCCTTACATTCTGTTTTTATTACAAAAGTAAAATGTGTTGTGAATAGAGTTTTATGTTGATTGTAATGCTGCATGCCTTGACCGCTAAAGGGAAAATGTAAATGGAACACAATGCAGTGGTTTAGAAGGTTCCTGTCGACCCCTCACTTGTGTTCGGTTTGTACATGTTAATATATTTCACTATATGAACAGCATGGATTTTAAATAATTTAATGGTAAGGGAGAGTGTCATATGACAGATATTTCAGAGTAAGAATGGCCCGATGGCCCAGGGCTGGTGTAACAGAGCTTGAGAGCGGTTTGACACAAGGGCCGGTTCTTATGTTTCTGTGTTCCAGTGATCTAACGTTCATCCTCTTGATCATGTGCAACTCTTTTTGTGCTTTGCAAAGTTTGTTCTTGAAGGTTGTTTTGTGAGTTCATTAGCTGGCGGACATGAGGAACATTTCTTTTGTAATTGTGAACAAACCTTTGCACAGTATGCCATTCTCCAGCAAAAGTGCTTTTGATGTTTTACAGTGAGTTTTGTACATTTATATAAAATGATTTTTCTGAGTTGTAAATAAAACCAAGATTATTGGAGAGTGTTTTTCTACTTCAGAATTTCACATTTAAGTCAGCGTGTTGTTTGCTGTTTCTTTGTGGAATTTACTAGATTATATTTCTTTATTTGAGAGAATCTGACATTACATTATATCTGCTAAATGTCCAGCTGTCATTGCAAATTTAAAACCAACTTTTTGTTTATGGGGTAAAAAAAAAAAACAATGCTTAAAGTATATACATATATTTTTCTGCTAGTTAGATAAATATACATTTATTCTTTCCTGTGGCGAGGCGAGCAGAAATGGAAGAAGAGAGAGCCAAAAGAAAAATCCCTATTTATTGAGCTCTGTGCTGGAGATCCAGGGCAGGCGGCTGGTGTTGGCCAGCAGAGCTGTGGCCCCAGATGGGCCCCTGATTGTGGGGTTTGTGTAGTAGCAGCATGTGCTTGAAGCGAGCTGGTATCCATTATCCTCTCAAACATCAGCACTTCACTGTGGGAACCTTATTGATCTACAGCTCTATAATTATTCTACTAGCACACACATGCACACACACACACACTCTCTCTCCCTCTCTCTCTTCTATTTTATCTTTCTTCTAAACCCCTGATCCTCTTTTTTGCTATTTTATTCTTCTCTTTTAATTGCTTTTTTGTCTCTTTCTTATCTTCCTCTTCTCCCACACACGTGCCTCATCCCTTCCCATAATTCCAGCCCTGTCTGTCGTCTTCTTCATTCTTTCCCTCCCTTTCTTTCCAATGTTCCCTCACTCAATGACCTTTTGTGTTCTAGCAGATTTGGGAACAAGCTTTGCTGTTTGTCTACAAGTAAATAAGAGCTAATTTCTCTGATTATGTATTACAACACTGCAATTGCCGAGTCAGGATATGGGTATTCAGTCAAGTTGTGACAAGTTGCAGGCTTGCACTTGTGCTTCAATTCAGAGTTTCCAACAGTTTTTTCTTTTTCTTAGAAACTTCAGAAAGCAGGGCTGATCAATTAATTGTCTGTTAAATGAGATTACAATTATATAGATTTCTCATTTTTATCAGTGTTGAAAACAGCTGTGTAATATTTTGTGGAAATAGGATTCCTTGATAAATAAATAGTAATTTTGAAGAACGACATTTATTTGAAATTGAAATCTTAGCATCTTTAATCTAGCACTCTATTGTAATTCTATTTAAAAAAAATAAAAGAAAGAAACATGCCCCTTTTAGATTTGCACTCTATTCATTTACTAACTGCTTGTTTTCTTAAAAAAAAAAAAAACATATTAGATAAAATATTTTTTTATTGTATCTATTCGTTTTCTTTTTATTTATTATACAATTAATACAAGCAAAAAAGGCCTCCAACTCTAGCTTGCTCTATTCTCTTTCCATACTCTCTGTTTTCTTTTTATTTATTATATAATGGAAAAAGACAACAACCTTGCTGCGTGAACTGCGTTAAGCTGAGACTTGTTATAACACTTGCATATCATTGCTCTTTTCTTAATTTTGATTGCTTCCATTGTCCTCATTTGGAAGTCGCTTTTTGATAAAAGAGTCCGCTAAATGACTAAATGCAAATCTTATAACATTATGAAATATAAAATATGTGTATTTGCTCAATTTGATCAATTTAATGTGCTCTTGCTCAACTAAAACTATTCATTAACGAACACATATCTCTGCTTGCTGTGGATGTGTTTACTGAAAGAATAAGGTGTGCTGTTGCCCTCTGCAAAATACATATTTTCTTATAACGTTTATTAATAAATATGAATTGCAATTACAATATCAAGGGGAGTAAAAAAATAATCATTTATTTTAAGGTCCAATACTTGCCATTAACAAACCATTAATGATGATTTTTGCCTGAATAAACCCCTAATTTGCTGCTTATTGGTAGTTAATGAGGTAGATATTAAGTTTGGGTATTGGGTAGGATTAGGGATGTAGAATATGTGCTTTATAAGTACAAATAAGCAGTCAATATGTATAGGCATGGTAATAAGCTATAGTTAATAGTAAGAATTGGTCCCTACTAAAGTGGTACCGAATTAATATTTTGTAATGCTTTGTTTTTTTTACTATGCACAGCTTTTTTTCAGAGAAAAGCTGTTATTGTAGTGTCCTCTCTCAGTCTGCGGTGGTCTTCTCCGGTCTCGTGGCATTGGCAGCGTGACTTGATTTGAGATCTTCCTGTAACTCCCTCAGGTTCGCTGGGGTTGGATCAGGAAGCTCCAGCCATCGATTTTTCTCTCTTCTTCTATTTTAAACCCTCCACCGTCTCTGTCTTCTCTCAGCTTTAACCTCGAGGCTGCTGTCAGTTTAGCGCGGACCCCTGGGGATCAGCTGTACCGTAAAGACTACGCCTCGGGCCCGTGTTTGCTTTACTAAAACACACTCAAACAAACTAGTGGCCAGATACTCAGTCAAACAAACATCATTTGTTTAACCTTAAAGAGTGCTGCTGTGCTGATACAATTGTACATGGTAATTATTTGTCTCTTAATATTTCATCAGTGTGTGTTGTGCTTTTAAAAAATGTATTTATATGATATATTAAATAATATTTTTCCTTTTTTGGAAGGATGACCCCCCCCCCCCCCCACCACCACCACTAAGCTCTTTGCAGTGCATTCTGGGATTGCATTTGAACTAATTGGACCGGGGCCAGTGTTGTCTTGGAGCACTGTAGTCTTTCGGTTAGATTTCAAGTAATAACAGTTGTGAGGTCTCTATAGTAACAGCTTCAAACAGAAGGGGTCACGACAGGCCTTCAGGTTCTTCTGAAATGAGGCAACGGTTTTCATTATTTGCCGTCTGAGGTCACAAACATAAGTGAAACCATCCAATCAGTGTTCCACATTACTGTACTCTGATGATCTGTTACTCTACAATTCACTGTGACATTTAGGAGAAACACGGCTCTGTCTGCTTGACGTGAAATATCACGTCTGAGGGAATGTCTTTGGACTTTTCTTAGAAACTTTTTTCCAGATTGGATATATATATATATATATATATATATATATAATATATTTTACAAGAAAATTTCAGTTTTTCTACTTCAAAATTTCAGAATTAATTCAATGTGTTGTGTTACTTGCCAATTCTTTGTAATTATTTGTGAAATAGACTATGCATTTCTGAGTGAAAATGGTTTCAAAGTAAATCCTGCACAAAATGATTACTATTTCTACTAAGTTTGCTCTGTATAAACTTCGCAAATAGTTAAATCATATTCTTTCTGAAATCCCAGCATGAACTGTGTGAGTTAAGCGGTTTTGTAAAAGTTGAAATATTGGATTAGTAATCGTTAAAGATTAGCAAGCACTAATTTAATCACACTGTATTGATTATATGGTATGTGTTAACACAAGACTACTTTGAAAACTTTATTTATTTTAACATTTATCCCAGAGAATGCCTTGCCTGTAGGCTTCCATTATACGTTATTACTGTAAATGTGATTTATGCTTGTTTTTCCAAAGCGAGGGCTGCGGTAATCAACAGCATCTGTGGCGAGAGCCTAACTTGCGTTTAACCCGGAACATTCCTTTAAATCCCTGTCAAAGAGAACGCGATGCGTTTCTGGCTCCAGGTATCGCTAATCTGTGCCGTTAGACAGCTTTCCTGTGATAATTAGCCTGGTGGATGTAATCAGAATGGGAAAGTGGTTTAGTTTGGCCACCTGTGTGTGTTTGTACACACGGTCATGTGAGCGTGCTCTCGCAAGGTCACTACAACAGCTGCAAGCCTGCTAATCTCAACTTTGAGTGCATGAATGTTGAGTGATGGGAGACGGGCTTGTGTGTGTTACAATGGTACTGTAAAGTACACAGGTGTGCACTCAAATATCTGTGTGCATAAAATCATGTTTTTGTTTGTATTGTGGTTGAATTTCTGCTCAAGTGTTTTTCTCTCTTCACAGGAAGTTTGGGGAGCGCCCTCAACCACAGCGCCTGACGAGGTACATTTATCACCTTCACATGCTAATAGCAAACAAACAAGCTGAGAAAGGTCTCTCTCTGGCACGGCCCACATGTCTGCATGCAAAGCTTGTGTATTACATGAGTTACAGTGACAACAGCGCAACTATCCGCACATGAGTTTTCACTTTAAAACTAAGTTTGCCATTTTTAAAGAAAAATGTTTAAATGTTGTTTTTTTAAATGTTATTGTTTAAAAAATGGTGAAAAATTTGAACATCATGTTACATGGAATTCTACTGTGAAATACTTTCAAATGTTCGATTTCTGGTAAGAAAAAACTAAGATTTACCACATAATTCATGAAAAAAAAAAAGTAAAAGCACATTCCCAGAAGTCGATGCACATCACATTACATATGATTACATTTTATTTAAATGGTTTCGTTTTGTCTTATTTTTGTTATTAGTAATGTGCATTAGCATGATTTGTGTTACATTTTAGGTTGTTTTGTTTGATTGTTCACATATATTTATATATATATATATATATATATATATATATATATATATATATATATATATATATATATATATATATATATATATATATTTACAATTTTCTGGCATCAGTATGCCATATCTTCAACATTGTCACCATATTTTTATGGTAAATTTTTGGCTAACATTACATTTAACGTGAAAATGTAAATTTTACATTATATAAATTATGTTGTTTGCGTGCGCGCGTGTGTGTGTATATTTTAAGTTTAATTGGAAATCAAATTTTTAGGCTACGTCATTTCACATAAGTAACTAGAAAAAAAACGAAACTACATTTAAAAATAAAATGTAAAAATTAAGCTGCATATAAATCAGTTGTGATCCACTTTCCCATATGTGAATGTGATTTCTAACATAGTTAACAGGGTTTCTTAATTTATTCTTCTATGTAGGAAAATACAGACAACTTAAACCTACATTTCCTTTCCTCTAAAATCTGGCCATATTACAGTTTATTTAATGGTCAGTCTGAAAATAAAAGGACATCCTGAGCTGTAGTCCCCACTGAGGTTTAGTTTTAGTGTCTCTCGACACTGCCGTGGAGTTTTTCCATAGCTGCTGTCCCTATTTGTCGCCATCGTTTCGCTCTATTTTCTCCCAACCTCGTTTCCCCTCCTGTCTGTCTATTTAATGCTCTTTTCCTCCATCCATCCTTTTTTGAAAAGTCAAAATTAGAGGCCAAGAATTTGCCCAAGAAATATGGAACGAAATGTTTCAGACGATCCGTTCTGTGAAGCAGCTCCAGTCAGCGGTTCGTGTTTTGAGTGGAGAAGTGAGGGACATGGAAAATGATAGAGAGGGGAGAGTTAAGCACCGGCTGCCCAAACCGTGTCGCACGCCCTGCGGTTAACTTACAGCACGACTGCATTCTGGCAGAGAGCACACGCCCTGGCAGGACAGTGCCACCGCTCCACGGCCCCTGTCTGCGCTGGGCCCCATCCTGTGAATCTGAGTGTCATTAGATAAAGACTGGTGTCTCTGTGCATTCTGCTTACAATTCACTGAAGTGTTGTTCAGTTCAGTCACAGGTTAGGAGCAGCTTAGATCAGGTTAATTTGGGTCTAATGCTTTCTGTAGACTGTCTATTGTTAATGAGATGTGCACCATGGTGTGATGACTTGGGGATAAAGTGATGAAATGTGTGTGTGTGTGTGTGTGTGTGTGTGTGTGTGTGTGTGTCGGGGAGCCCATTGCTAAAGATAATATGACATGCCCGGAGGAAGATGAACCTCTTTAAACATCTACAGTCTCAATTAACTGGCAGAGTATTATACAAACCTTCTCCTTCTCGTCTTGTGCACATTCAAACATGCAGCTTTGGCACAAGTAACAGTTTTTGCCAGTATTACTAATTCTGCAAAATTTGGGCATGAACTAACTTGAGCAGTTTGTCACTCATACTTTTCTTCTTTCTCTCTTTTAACTATTTTCTTACTTTTCTCCTACAGTTAACTCCCTGTCTGCTTTTTTATTGTCTAAAGTGATTTAAAACCGGACTGTCTCTCCATCTCTTTAGATGTATTCTTATTCTTATTTATTAATATTTGAAATGGCCTTTGGTGAACTATTTGGCATAATTTGCTACTAATAGGGACATGCAAATCTTAGACAGATTTTAATTATACATACACTTCTTTATGTCCCTTAGTGCAAGATGAATGACCAATATTTTTCATTTGAATAGAAAATTTAATATGTATATCTGCCAACAGTTCATTTTGGCATTTTTTTTTCTAGTGTGCATCTGTTTACATTCAAAAGTTTGGAGTCAATAAGATTTTTTTTTATTCAACAGGGATGGATAAAAAAGTGGAAATAAAGACATTTGTAATGTAAATGCTGTTCTTTTGCACTTATTCATCAAAGTAACCTGCAAAAAAATATGTGATAGTTTCCCAAAAATTTTAAGCACCACAACATTTTTTCAACATTTATAATAATTAAAAATGTTTCTTAAGCACCTAATTTTTTTATTTTTTTTGGCTAGTGATGCATTGAGACATGAGCTTATAGGAGCCATTCATTTAGAGAGTTTAATGATTAAATTCCACATCTGTGACACATACATTGAGAGATCACTGGAAATATGGTTCTTGAATTATGTAGCTCACGTCACATTGAGGTTTTCCCATTGTAAAGTTTCTGTCTTTCTAAAACAATTTGCATCTTTCAGGTCTTTTGGTATAATGTGGTGTTTTGACTTTCATGTCGTGTGGTTTTGAAACGTATTAAAATGTGTGTGTGTGTAGAGTATTTCATTTGTTGCGGGTTTGCTGTTGCGTGTACAGTGTTTGTGTGCGTGTCAAAAGCTCTTCCTGTTGAAGTGCCCATATTTATCATGCTGTTGCTGAAAACGGATGACTCACAAAGGCTTGTCCACTTCTTTCCCCGATGTGTCTAGCTTTGTGTTTATGGGCATCTGTGTAATGCTGTGGTTGCTTGTTATTACTTATGTCTTCTGTTTCTAAATTTGATATTTTATGCCTTTTAAGAAAGGGTTTCTTCTCTTCAGTGGGGTGGAAATAAGCTATCTGAATCTTTCGGGTCTGTTTGAATTAAACATTTCTCAATCAGTCACTACTGTTTTAAGTATATGTGTGTGTTTTCCGTGAGGAAGCTGTCAGAAGAGCTGAAGGTCTGTGGTTTTTCTCTTAAGCACGTGACGTCACATGGCCCAGTGGCTTGACTTTGCGTGCGAGACCTTTGCGTGCGCAGGAAAACTCTGATTGATCTCCAGGACCGCTTGTATGGAGTTGCGTGTTATTTCTGACCTTATTTTACCAGCACTGCAAGGTGCAATAAGCCACGGAATAAATAACGCCACGTTTGGTTCACATGTTCCTCATAAGATGTTGGTCAATGGAATAAAAATCTTAAAATCATATGTTTTCCACTTTAGCATTTGGGTGGTGTATGTTTTAGATCCTAAGTGATCTTTGATCCTTAATCGCATTTGTGAAACGTACACACAACTGCATATATTTTCTAAATCAAGTCGCCAGTAGGTTGTCAGAACAACTAGTCATCTTGGAAAGCTTTGTGTAATTAGGCTTGTTCATCGTCCACCAAGAACTTTCAAAAGCTTGGAGCCAGCAACATTTTTGTTAATGTTTTTGAAAGTCATTTTTGCTTGCAAAGGCTGGATCTTAAACTGTAACACTGAAAATGTATTATTAAAAATAATAATACAATAAAAATAATATATTATTTATTCCTCTGGTCATTATAACAACCATTACTCTGGTGTTCAGTGTGACATGATCCCACACGCTGATTTGGTGCTTAAGCAACATTTCTTATTATGCTGAAAACATTAATATTTTTTTGGGAATTTGTTATTTTTTATTTTATTTATTTTTTTAACCACTTCAGCTGTTATTTTGATTTTTTGAGAATTAGGCATATGCAATATTGGACCCACCGGTGGGTCCCCAGAGTTGATGTGGTTAAATAGGAAGTATTTCTATTTAAGTACAAAAGACCGCACTTAATGCATTCTTGCTGAACAGAAGGTTATTTTTATTTATTTATTTTTTTTTATATAAAGACCCCAAACGTTAAAATGCTAGTGCATTTGCACCCTTCTGTGAGTATAAATGACTAACTGAGTATAACCTTTTATTGCACAAAACCATAATAGTCATCAGAAACAAACGGAGGTATGTAGATTATGCACAATAGGAACATTGCTCTCAGCAGGTTGTATGAAGCCTGACTGTAATTGTCTTGTTGAAGATGGTAAATTTGTTACAAAAGTTCTGATTCAATGGCTGAGGTTGTGTTGCTTAAAGGACATGCATTTAAAGAGTTTTACCATCTAAAGTTACAATGGTGGCACATTAAAACTCTCTCTGTTAAGCTGCATCTCAAAATTCAAAGCATCTTTGGGGGAAAAAAGCCAAAAAATGTATACAATCTTAGTGGTCGACTGACTAACTGACCGTGTTGACCCAGCTTTGAAGAAACAAATGGTATAACGTAATTTAGCTGAGGGCTATACTGTCAGGTCTTTGATTAAAATGCTAACAGAAGATGTGTGATGGTTTTCCCAGCAACCCTGCAAATGGTGAGGGCCATCAATAAACTCTCTTCTGAGATGCTTTGTAAACACTGCTGGTGTTTTTGAGAATTGTCAGGTTGCCGGATATCAAAGCTGAACCCTCTTGATGTGAAAACACTTGAGCATTGGAGGGAAATGTAGAAAGTCTCGGAATGTGCTTTGGTGCCTGTAATCACGAATCAGACGTGCAGCTGATTTCATGTGCTCCACACATGCTTGTCTCTACACATTTTATCAGTGGATAGGAGAGGAGATTTTGATCTTTACTTTCTGAAGTACATAAGACAAATCCGTGTTGGAGATGGCCACTGAGTCTTGTTTTCCTGAGCACGCACACACGGCAGGTTATTAGAAGTATCAAAGGTATCAGATGACATGGGCCTGAGGAAGATGACATCACCAGATCTGCAGGAATTCACCGTTTGTGTGTGTCCCGTGAGTCTGGGAGGTTCAGCACAGTTCAATATCCGCTCGCTTCCTGATGCTCACTGACATACATGATCTTAGATAAAACTGTATACAACCTGTCAGATTAAATTTCTCTTTAGCGTTCTTAATGAGTGTAAAATCATTTAGCATGTGTATGGCGTAACACTAAAACTACTGTAGGTTTCGACAAACACTGTTTTTTAACTAGAAGTACCATCATAATAAGACAAGCAATAATCTTTAATAAACTGCCATTTATTTATTTATTTATTCATTTTCATAACGATCCATGATCATGTCTTGCCATCTCTTTTTTGGGTAGCCCCACCCACAGAAATGAATAATTACTAGTGCACGATTAATCTCATCCATAATAGAAGTTTTTGTGTACATAAAATGTGTGTGTACTGTGAATATATAAATGCACACACATGCATGTATACATTTAAGAAAAATATATTGTTTATTTAATATATGTGTATATATAATATAAAGTAGTGGTGGGCGGTATACCGGTTCATACTGAATAGCAGTATTTATTATTGTTATGATATAATTTTTTTATATGCCTACCGCAATACCGGTGTATGTGTCTTAAACAATGTTCGGAACACGATGTGGCTCAACACTGTTTCAGAGGGTTCCTCTTTTACTGTTGCACTGTGGTGAGTGCACAGCTGTATGTGTTACTAAACATGACTGCGAAGCAGTGTTCATTTTGACAGGAATTTTTGATTTAGTCTTTATCATGAGATGAAAATGCTTAACAGTTGTAGTCACATTTTAGTCATATGAGTCTTATATAGATTTAGTCTAGTTTTAGTCAACGAAAAGTCATTGCATTTTTGTCAGCTTTTAGTCAAACTGCTGTTACCAACATTTATTTTGGTAGTTATTTTCTATGTACTCTACGATAAATTTGAATCAAGGATTGAATTTGGAAAAACTTGAATAAATGATGACAATTTTCATTCTTGGGTGAACTATCCCTTCAATAGTAGTGAAAAGGGAGCATCTTATAAAAAATTATAGTTGTTCATGTATATTTAATAATTTATAATTTTTTGAAAAAGAAGCAGAACAAGATAATAAGACAAATATGACAGAGATACAAATTAAACTCTTTTTTTCAGATACATTAGGTTTACTTAAAATATTTATTTAATATTTGTTGGTTTAACATGGATAGGTAATTAATTAGGAATGCTGTCCCTTTAATACGGCATGCATGTAATACTGACACGTTCAGTTTTCTTCGCAAAATTCCTATGGGGTTTTATCAGGTTTTTTTTTTTTTTAATTTACTTAAAATAAAGCCTGTGGTAAACATAACTTTTACGATGTTTTTTTTTGTATAGTTTTGTACAGGGCATGAAAACGGAAAAAATAAAATAAATTAAATCGGTTCACTCCGAGCAAAATCGATATTTTTACATTTCTGTTCCCGCGTTCCTCTGATATCATTACCGTTCCAAAACCGGTTCCGGTGGAAGAAATACCGGTTAATAATGTTATTTTTTTTAAAACAATTTTCTTTGCCTATAATTTGCCTAATAATAAAGTACAGTGTTTTCTTTAGTTAAAAAGAACAGGGAAAAGGAGCGATCTGGTAAAGCCAATAACCTGCTGAGTTAAGTCACAGCCAACTTCTTTTCTAGATTTTGGCCAAATTTATACAGGCTACTAAAGAAAGAAAGAAACAAATAAATCTGTTTTGTAAAATACATTTTGTACTACAATGTAAATTACTCACACCCATACCCAAAACAAACATTATGAAGCAGTTATATTCATTTGATAAAACTTATGTATTATGTATTTTTAATAAGTGACTAGATAAGAACGTTTGGGCTGTGATTGTGTGATTGTAATTGTAGAAATTTTTTTAAATTCATCATCAAGCTATGCTTACCACAGGCTTTATTTTACTCATAAATTGAAAAAAAACCCATTATAAAACCCCATAAGAAAATCTGGAAGGAACCCGCCGTGAATTACTCTTCTGTGTTCTGACGTCAGAATGATCTTCTACCATTTGGACCCCAGTACCCCAGAAAGTATTCAACGTAATCAGCGTGGTTTACGTTCAGGATAAAGTGCGTGAATGCTGACCGTAAACAACGCTGATTCCGTTCAAAATGTCAGAGGTCAGTAACCTGGGGACAAGAATTGTTGAATAAATTGTTATTATTGTTTTCTTGATGTTATTATTGTTTTTCCACTGATGTCACATGGACTTTTTTACTGATGTCCTAGCTAGGTTAATAGACCTTGGAACATTGCAGTTGTGTTGCTGTCTATAGGAAAGTCAGAAAGCTCTCAGAATGCATAAAAAATAACTTAATTTGTGTTCTGAAGATAAATGTAGGTCTTCCGAGGTCCAAACGACTTGAGGGTGAGTCATTAATGACATAATTTTTTTTTCTGGGTGAACTAACCCTTTAGACTCCAACTGAACAAGCCACAGGCTACAGTACCAAAACTCCATGTTGGTACACCTTTTGTCTTCAGACCTTTTAACCAAACAGGTACTGATTCATTGTTTCTGCTGGTAAAGCACAATAATAAGTGTGTTCTGTCTAATTTTTCTTTTTGCATCTCTAAAAAAACTACTACGGTACTAACATACCTTCAGAAGCGACAACCAATGAGCGTAAAGATTCTGTCAAAGATTTCAAAATGCTGAAATGCATTGAAACTGTTTCGAGTGTACTTCAACTCATGTCAGTATACAACATTCAGATGGCTCTCCTCAAAAAACACAATGTATTAGCATTACTGGAATAAAAAAAAACAATTCTTAATATGTAATACTTTAGCAGAAGACTACCAAATGCACCTTTATTTTATAGAAGATTGTTTCTATTTTAATGACACATGTGTGGTGTTGCATTTTGTTCTCACTGTGGGTATACACATTTGCTGGTGGTAACTTGACTAGGCCAGTGTGTGAATTTACATTTACTTTAAGTGTTAGTGATTAGTCCTGCTGTTAGTCTTGGTGCATGGAGCCTGTCTCTCGTCTTGTAGGAGAAGGATTATTGTCAGAGCACAACCCTTTCACCTCTCTTCCCTCTCGTACTTCCCCTCCCACCCTCATGTCACAAGGCCCCCTTGCTTTCCATAACAAAAGCCTGTCTAACTTCAGCGTGTGTGAGACATTTGCGTGGCCAAGGGAAGCTGCTTGTGTGTGTGTGTGTGTGTGTGTAAGCTGCCCCCCCCCCCACAATTTCCCCGTCTCTGTGTCCCTCTGAGCATTTTGACGTGTCAGGTGTCACTGACATCTGTGCAAATGGGCGTGTTTTTTTTGTTTTTTTTGGGGAGTGTGTGAGCATCTACGTGAGCATTTTTATCCAACACACGGCCTGTTACATATCAGTGTTTTTCATCTTCCTGCAGAATATTTCTGTTTAGAATTCCGTTGAATGTGTGTCTTGTGTGTAACGTACGTTTTTTTTTTTTTTTTTTATGTTTCCTTGAAATGCACTATACTTCCAGAGTGTCCACATTTAGCGAGCTAAATTAAGTTTGCACATGCTGGGATGTTTTTCGTTAGTTAACTGAGGTAATTGGAACACTGACACGAAATCGAAATTCTTCGATCATGAGCTAAGAGATTTTGCGCCGTTTGACATGTACACACACACATTGCAGTCCTTTTGCCCTTTTTCTTACCCCCCTCTTCCCCTTCTTTTTATTTTAAAGACCCCCAGCTGGAAAGCTGAGGTTTTTGGCCACAGTGTTTGTGTGCTTTCTGCAAGCAACACATAGTTGCACTCACCAGAGAATTGGCTAATCAAACTTGGGCCTGTGTTTCTAGTCAAGCTCTGGAGATTTGGGTTTTGAAGCGCATACAGGCCTTCAGAAAGCTTTCCCTTTAAAGAAACACACGCATACACCACATGCTTTTACCAGAACCCTCTACAATTGCACTTCAAAAGTGGTTTAACAGGTCTAAAACACAAGGATGTGTTTTAAAAACTCAAAACTGTGGCATATGAGTTAAAACACATGAGTAAAAAGCCAAGTAGAAGTTGTATAGAGTTGCAGTATTTATGAAGGTACTTCTCAAAAATGTAATCTTGCCTGTTTCAGTAATGGATTTTTGTTTTATCTATGATACCTTTACACCAAAGTCCAAGTCAGGTCACTTGGCAGCCATAATTGTGTTTGCAAGTACAGGTCCATTCAACAACTAAAATGGGGAAGGACAAAAATTCTGTAGAAATTCTGTTTTATTAACATACTTAAATTCATCTGACAACAATGTCTCCATATATTGTTGCCCTACAATTCAAATAATGCTTAAAAAGTGCTGGTCCAACTTATGTGCAAGTGAGTTATGGAATAAACAATCAGACGATTGGCTCTTTAAACTGTAAAGCGGGATTTTCATTCCTACATTCTCGCCGCCTTCCCGTGACTACGAAAGTTTGTTACATTGGTGCTGAATCCTGGGAAGAAGGAGGCGGGAACCGGCAAACAATTAAATAAAACTTTAATTTGCTCTTCCGTGGGACTCGAGACCAGTGAGTGGTGCAGGTGTCGCGCATTAGCATTTACTCCACCGGCCTTGCTCTGTCCCACGGTTCTCGGCCCCGCCCCTCTCGTCACATTGAATTTCAAAGTTGATATGTGAAGTTAAAAAAAAAGAAATGTTGGATATTACATTTTTAATTGAGTACTTGGCTATAGAATTTCTCAAATTTCCTATCTGTCTTATGAGGTTCTTTTGCTTTTGTGATTTCAGAGAAGCCATGCGGAATTACCTGAAGGAACGAGGAGACCAAACTGTGCTCATCCTTCACGCTAAAGTTGCACAGAAATCATACGGCAATGAAAAAAGGTAAATGACAACTATAATTCATGATATTCATCATGAGATGAAATGTAAATGATTTGGGAGGGGATAAGTGTAAATACTTAACTTTTACCATATTTCTTATTTAATCCCTGGTGGTTGCATTGTGTCTCATTGTTTTCAGCATCTTACGCCATGAGCATTGCAATTTTAATAAAGTTTCACTTTTAACCCCGTGTTCCACTTCTAAGCTCTCTATCTATCTGTTTTTGGGAGAAAAAAAATGTATCCCATGGCTATGTGAAACCCCTTACAAACCCCGTCCATCTCTTCTTCCCTAAGGTGGGGAAATTAGTTTTTTAGAGAAGAATGCAGTAAGATGAAGAGTTAAAGGGACAAGAGAAGGAAAGAACATTTGGGAAGAAATAAAGGAGTAAGAGAGAAGCTGATAAGAAAAGAAACCAAATAATGAGAGGAAAGAGAAAAGAAATGATTAAGGAGGCGAGGTGATATGAGACAGGGAAGTGAAGGAGAGAAGGTCAGCGGAAAGTGAGACAAGATGATAACTGTAGAGAAACACAGTGTCTGGGGAACTGATGTCGCGGTTACAGCTCGCTCTGCCTCATTTGGCAGAGAGACAGCGCTGTTATTTGTGAACAGCACAGCCAAAACCTGGACACATGTCAAGAGCGACAGAATACCAGATGAGAGCCAGAAAGAACAAAAATGTGTGCTTCATGAAATCATATACATGTGTTCTGTAATCAGAGATGGTTTATGACTAGGAAGTGTATCATTTAGCTTCAATTGAAAATGAATGTGAAGCACTTGACTTATTTCACCAGTTCTGCTTCTTTGCATGTCCTTGTTGTGACCCCGTTTACTTTTAAAACAGCTAATGGTTACTTTTAATGTTGCTAACTCGTCCCAGTGCTACGAACGCAAGTGGTTCATTTAATAATGTGGTTTGTTAAGAAGAGGTGTGCTCCTACTATTAGAACTAACAGCTTGATTTACAGTTTTTGCCTAGCAGACAATAAAACCATGAAATGTCCCAGCAACCACCCTGACAACTGCATAACAATACTTTAACCGTCACCCATGACACCCTGTAAACCACCAAAGACAGTGTAGCAACTATACAGCAGTGCCTTGATAACCACCCAGGAAACCTAGGAACGCCCTGGTAAACACCATAGCACCTCTGACCTGACACTATTGCAACGCCCTTAAAACCACCCGGAACACCCTGTTGACCCCATAGCACTGCCCTATGCCCTAATGCATTATTATGTTCTTTGTAGCTAAATTGGTATGTAGATTTACAAGGTGATAATCATTGAAATTACTTTATAAATGTTAGGTAGATTAAACCAGCACAGTTTTATTCCTATCTTGTCAGTGGCAGATTGATACAGATCAAACCCCCTAGGCCGGTGGTCCAGTCTAAGACATGATTTTTCACTATTAGGATGTGAAAGTAGACTTCAGACTTGTCTTTTCCTTTTTCATTTCAGAAGCACCAGTACAGAATATGCTAAACGGTACAAATGAGGCCGTCATGTGTTAGGTGAAACATGATTGGGGTTGGGTCTGCCCCCAACTCATGTCTACAGCATGTTTCAGTTTGACTGGATGTGGAACCGCTGTTATTCCCCTTTTATTGCACCAGTTTTCGGATATTAGCTGCAGTTGTGTGTCATGAGTATTCCCCCGCCTCATGTCTAGACAAGCATCTCTCCAAGATGAGGTGCAGTGAGCTGATAACGTCACCCACAGAGATCACGGCTTTAATGTCAAGTGCTTCTGCTTTCAAGGTCATGCTGATTGATATTGGTTCGCTCCAGCATCTCTTTGATGATGTAGGTCACAAAAAAACATGAGATGAGCAAAGATAACATAACATTCAAACTCTGGTGGGGGATCTGAAATGTGCCTTGTGCTCAGGTTAGCTTGGGTTTGGATTCTGTGTGTTTTTGACTGTCTGATGGTGGTTTCGTGCGTGTGTCCTGAAAGTGAGAGCTGTATCAACACTACACTTATGCTGCCACCTAGTGCTGATCTGAAGTCATCCTGATAGGTCATGTACATTTGATGTGTAATGTACAGTTGCTGTACATTCATTCAGTTTACAGTTGTGTTCATAATTGTATATTTTCTTATTAATGCAAATCTTGGAGAATCTGTTGAAGTTGAATATTTAATATAATTAATGTTTAATGTTATTTATTTTTCTGCCTAGATGCTTATTAAACATTTGATTGATTGATTGATTGACTGATTGATTCATTGATTCATTTATTCTCGCATTCACCTAAGCAGCATTTTATTTGATTTAGTTATGTTTTAAATATTAATTCATTCATTTATTCCTGCCCAAGAGCAGCATTTTATTAGTTTGTTTGTTTGTTTTTAAATATTTATTCATCCATCCATTTCTGCCCAAAACAGCATTTCATTCATTCTTTCATTAATTCCTGACCAATAGCAGCATTTTATGTATTTGTGATGTGATTATTTCAGTCTTTCTTTTTTAATAAATGTGCTAAAATGTCAACAATTCTGTGTTTTTCTGTCAATATGGGGTGCTGTGTGTACATTAATGAGGAAAAAAAATGAACTTACATGATTTTAGCAAATGGCTGCAATATAACAAAGAGTGAAAATTTTAAGGGGGGTCTGAATACTTTTTGTACCCACTGTATCTGATATCTTAATAAATAAATATATTTTGTCTAAATATATTTACTATATTATATTCTGCCATGCCAGTGAGTTTTTCATGATCAAGCATCACTCAAATTATGTTCTGTTTTAGGTTTTTCTGTCCTCCCCCTTGTGTGTATCTGATGGGCTGTGGATGGAAGAAGAAGAGGGAGCAGATGGAGCGAGACGGCTGTTCTGAGCAGGAGTCCCAGCCCTGCGCCTTCATCGGCATCGGAAACAGTGACCAGGAGATGCAACAGCTAAACTTAGAGGGCAAGGTAATGTGCTTGCGCACACACACACACAGACACACAGAGAGATGTGCTGCCAGAATAAAATGACGAGCTACTAAGCCAAATCAATACCATTAGCATCCCATCATTTTTCTCATGAATACACCAATCTTGCCTCCTCCCTGCAGAACTATTGCACAGCCAAAACATTGTACATCTCAGACTCAGACAAACGCAAGCACTTCATGCTGTCGGTGAAGATGTTCTACGGGAACAGCGCAGACATCGGCGTCTTCCTCAGCAAGAGGATCAAGGTCATCTCCAAACCTTCCAAAAAAAAACAGTCCCTCAAAAACGCAGACCGTGAGTATATTCACCACCCACTTGAAGGAAATGCATTTACAACCGTTTGACAGTTTTTGAATGAATGACGTCCTGCTATATAAGAAATATGGAAATGGGATAGTAGACAGGGCTTTTGATTCACACAACATTGTCTGAAGTCTCTGTGGTTTGTTCCTTCTCCTGTGTGCAGTCTGTATAGCATCAGGAACGAAAGTGGCGTTATTTAACCGACTTCGCTCGCAGACGGTCAGTACACGTTACCTGCACGTAGAAGGAGGAAACTTTCACGCCAGCTCACAGCAGTGGGGAGCTTTCTTCATACACCTCTGTAAGTCTTTGGGCACATTTCTGTGGAGTAATGTTGATTGCCAAATTGTTAAAGAACTGTTCAAGGGGCACACACCCTGGCATAAGTTGGATATACACTAGTGTTCAGAAGTTTGGGATTGATAAGACCTTTTAAAAGTTTTTAAAAGCTCTCTTATGCTCACCAAGTCTGCAATTAGTTTTTTTTTTATCTATCAAAAACAGTGAAAACAGAAATAGTTATAATATTATTACAATAAATTAACTGTTTCTCTTTTAATATATTTTAAAATGTAATGCATTGCCGTGACGTAAATCTGAATTATCAGCAAGCCTTCGTCCAGTCTTCAGTGTCACATGATCCTTCAGAAATAATTCTGATATGCTGAGTGGGTGTACAAGAAACATTCATTATCCTTATCAATGTTTTAAACTGTTGTGCTGCTTAATATTTTTGTGAAAACCATGGAGAATATTTTTTCTTAGATGAATAGAAAGAACAGAATTTATTTGCTATATATATATATATATATATATATAGAGAGAGAGAGAGAGAGAGAGAGAGAGAGAGTAACATTATAAGTCTTTTGTGTCTTTACTGTTCCCTTTCATAAATGTATTTATTCATTATTTCTGACTCCAGAGTTTTCAGTGGTGTACTTTTAAGGATAAAGTGGCCTAAAGTTCACTTAGTTTATGTAATGTTTATAAAGTTTATCTGAAATCTTATATAAACCTAAGAGCAAAACTGACTATACAGGTGTGCTCAAGGAAATCTTGTTTACCTTTAACATGTCTCTTAAACAGAACTTCCACTATATTTCAAAGACTCAATACAGTGAATTACAAATATGTGCTTTTAAGGAAAACTGGTCCTTCCTTAGAAACAGCAGCCACGGCAGACTGATTAACTACTCGAATCCAGAAAGCCAGCCAATCAGAGCAGAGCTTGTCATTAGGACAACATGATTGCCACTGTTGTGTTAAAGGGGTCATATGATGTTGCTATAAAGAACATTATTTTGTGTATTTGGTGTAATGCAATGCGTTTATGTGGTTTAAGGTAAAAAAAAAAACAAAAAAAAACTTTTTTTCCACATAATGTACATTATGTTCTTACATCCAGTGGGGACATAATTACTGATTAGAATGTGGGGTGTGTTAGAGTGAGACGTTTTACGAGAGGGCCTGGTTGACTCTTAACTTTAAAAAAATAATAATATCTCTTTGGATCTGAGAATTTAGTCTTTGCAACTTTACAGATCTTCTTCATGCACCAAGAGCTTGTAATACTCCAAAGAGAAATATGACCCCTTTAATGTTAATACATACATGCCAGTGTAAAAATGGCATTGGTTTATTGACACTGGAAATCATGAGAGGATATGCTTAGTCTTATTAATTCTATTTTAGTGGATGATGAAGAGTCGGAGGGAGAGGAGTTCACTGTGCGAGACGGCTACATTCACTATGGCCAAACCGTTAAACTCGTGTGCTCTGTGACGGGCATGGCTCTTCCTCGACTGGTAAGCCCATGTCAATGTGTCTCTGTTCTTCTGATGATTTTCTCCACATTATCATGTCTCTTTATTATCAGATGACAGTATATATAATTAACAGACAGTTTATATAATTGAGTCTTTGGGGTGTCACATGATCAGTCACTGTTGTGAAAAAAGCAGTTTGGGTACATGAAGACAGCACAATTCCGTCATCCTGATATTTATTGTACTTTTACTGATACTCTTATAAACTTCACTTCCTTTTCTTCTTCTCAAACACACACACACACACACACACACACACACAGGTCATCCGTAAGGTGGATAAGCAGACTGCCTTGCTGGATGCAGATGACCCCGTCTCTCAGCTGCATAAGTGTGCCTTTTACCTGAAGGATACGGAGAGGATGTACCTGTGCCTTTCTCAAGAGAGGATCATTCAATTTCAAGTGAGTCGCTCACTGAAAACATGGAGTTGGAAATATGTATTATTTTAACATTACTTGTGTACACGTTTCTTGATGTGTATTGAAAGCATTTTGTAGAATTTTGTATTGAGCTCCAAACTAAATATTTGTCCATTGTCAAAGGCTATATAGCGATTCATTTAAGTTCATTCTCCTTTTTATACCAATGAAAAATTTTAATGTGCACTAGTATTTAAAAGTTTGGGACTTGGGAGGTTCAAAAGATTTTTGAAATGTGTTTGAAAAAAGTCTTATGTTCATCATGGCTGCATTTATGCGGTCATATTAATGCAATTTCAAATTAATGCAATTAATACAAAAACTGTTTTCTATTTTAATACATTTCAAAATGTAATTTATTCCAGTGATGGCAAAGATGAATTTTCAGTGGCCTTCAGCATCCATATTAATAAGCTGATTTGGTGCTCAAGAAATATTCCTTATTTTTTGTGCACTGCTTAAGATTTTTATGGAAACCATTGCAGTTTTCTATTCAGGATTTATTTAAATTTATTTTAAATAGAAATCATTCGTAACATAAATGTATTTAATGTAACTTTTAATTAATTAATATTCATATTAACATGTTAAATTAATATTTAATATATGGATTTTATGTAGTAATGAATTTACTAGTGGAAGCATTTTTTTTATTATTTATCTAGTAAGATTATAAATTATTTGAAACAGTTTCACATCCATTTATGCATTTATGTAAGTAGCCTTCTATGAAGTGGGATGAAGTCATTTTGTCATTATCACAAAATAAACTCCCTCAGGGTGATACAAGAATCCTGATTAGTAAGTTATTTTGTGATGATAGCTAGATGATTGGATATTATACCTAATATGTTTTCTTTGTAAAATGCTATTTTTGTATTTTGTGTTTAGGCTACTCCATGTCCAAAGGAACCAAATAAGGAGATGATAAATGATGGTGCCTCCTGGACAATCATCAGCACTGATAAAGCAGAATACACCTTCTATGAGGGCATGGGCCCTGTACACACCCCCGTCACACCCGTGCCTGTGGTCGAGAGCTTACAGGTAACACACACACACACACACACACACACACACACACACACACACACACACACACACACACACACACACACACACACACACATCTCTTACCTACATTGTCCACTCACAAGTCTCTGCCTGCAGTTGATAACGTGTGTACACTGTATGTGTGTGTGAGCAGTTAAACGGTGGAGGAGATGTAGCAATGCTGGAGCTGACCGGACAGAACTTCACTCCAAATCTGCGCGTGTGGTTTGGTGATGTAGAGGCAGAAACCATGTACAGGTACGGATGTTATTTGAAAAGATATCCATATGGCAAAAGGGAATATATATTGAAATTCTGTTAATTTATGAACAGATTCATTTATATTGGGACTTTTAATGAATACAGTTATAAACAGGCATCTGAAGGCCTTTGATACAAATGTTTATAAGTGCGATTCTTTAAAAGGAATGTGAAATACTTGAATAGTTGTACATTATTATCAAACTGAATTTGCAACTACATGTCTACTAACTCTTAGGTTCAGGGTTAATAGAATAAGTTTACACATACTTGAAAGTTTCTGATAGCCAGTATGTTGTATGTTGTGGTCCATAAAAATAAAGTGTTTGAAGATATTAAGCAGAGAGTCTACTAATGCTCTAATAACTGCTAGTTGACATTGTTAGTAGAATATCTAAAATATAAGTGTCAACATATAATGTATCAATTGCAATTGAATTAAAATGTATTATAGTTGACATTTATATTAAATGCAATTAGATGAACTTGTAAAGTGCTTTTGACCCAGTTAAGTATATCTTTCATGTATCAAAATTTATTTTATTGTCTTTGAAATATGGTTAAAGCGAATGTACTGACAAGTGTTTATAGTAAACTGAAATCTACTTAAAAACAAATATAAATCTTGTAATACCTTGACACTTTTTAAAAAGTGTTCTGTGCTGTGTTAAGAAAGAGACCTTGAAATTAATATTATATAATCTGCAAACTAAAGTACATAAAAAAAACCATTCAGATTGAAGTACATTCAAGTGCACTATATTTTCACAAGGGAGTCCTAAATCCTTCTAAAGCTGTTAAATGCAGCAGTATATGACATGTTAAGCTTTGACAGGACATAAGTTGGGTGAAGTGCCTCTGTCTAGTAAAACGGAAGTGAACAAGACCCCCCATGTATTGTTAAAGAAGAAAAAGATGTACTTTTATTACTGCTGTCAGTTAAACATATTGCAGGCAGTGACAGACTGAATTATTAATAGACATGATATTTCCTCTGAAGGTGTGGCGAGAGCATGCTGTGCGTCGTTCCAGACATCTCGGCGTTCCGCGAGGGCTGGCGGTGGGTGCGGCAGCCGGTGCAAGTCCCTGTAACGCTGGTGCGTAGCGACGGTATCATCTATTCCACGACGCTCACGTTCACATACACACCTGAACCCGGTCCCCGTCCACACTGCAGCGCGGCCGGCGCCATCCTCCGAACGGGCAACACCAGCTTGCTCTCTACGACTGGCAACAGCGCAGGAGGGAACGGAGAAACGGCACCCTACGGTCCCAACAGCACATCAAACGCCGTCACAGCGTCGTCCTCTAATGCAGCCGCGGCTGTGGTGTTATAACACACGCAGTAGCGCTCACAAACTCACAATGTGTGCTAGAAGTGAAACAAATTCAACAGACTACGAAGTGCTGCATATCCAATTTCAACTTAAAATCCCAGAGATGAAAAACAAGGGATAGATGGGTGAAAAAGGCAAAATATTTGAGAACGGTTCTCCTGTGGCCTCTTGTTGTTTTCTCTAAGGAGCCGGTCTGGTGCTAGCAATAGACAATGCCTGAGAGGAAACACCAGCACAGAAGACATGGAGACCACACCACAGCATTGACACATCAGCCGTGTACAAAACGCATCGACTGAAAATGATGTTCAGTCTCTTAGGTTTCTTCCTTCCAATTGGGTGAGATGTATCATAGCCTGGGAGGTCGAAGCTCTTAGGAAAAGGGTCACATTGAAATTGTGAGATGATTTTATGGACCACGGATATTGTTTAAGCTTTAGTAAAGGTACTTTTTTTTTCTTTTTTTTTTTTTCTCCATACTTTTTTATATCAAACATTATAGTGCGCTTTTGTTACCAAATAGGTTCTATTCCTTTCCTCTGAGCTTTTTCTGTATATAGCTACTTTCGTATACGTCTGTCCGGTTAGACTCCTTCAGTTTTGATACATCGTATTTTGTAAAACCATTGTTTTGTTTTCCATTCGGTGTAGTCGTTTTCATTTTCCATTTGGAAGAAACTCAGAGGGCCTGTTTTTTTATCCTTCGTTTTTTATGAAGTCTTTAAAAAGAGAAGAGCTTTAAGCAATGCCTCTACCTTGCCTGCATTACGATATGCGCTACGCTTCCTTTAAGCATTTCATCGATGTGTCTAGATCTCACTACTAAAGGAACAATGCCGTCTTTCTGTCTTATTTGGGAATTTAGAAACCAGAAAATATAGGCTTTAGATGCAACGTGTCTCTTCGATACGGTAGCCATAGTGTAGTTCATTTGTCCTAGAGCACAGTTAGGATCTCACATATCAGAAACATCGCTGTAGATGGATATTTGTAATGGACATGAGTTTAGACTCCTACAGTTTTAGTGCCGTTTTATACTGCTTCCTTGCTCAAATTCAGTTGTTTGTCTTCCTAAGCATCCATCTGCATTTTGCTCAAATTTGAAACGGTCTCAAAAGTGGACGATTTGGAGACATGCTCTACTATTAGATGTGGCCTTACTGGAACAAAGGTTCCCCGTTTAGTTCACTCCTTCAAAAGGAGGTGTACAAACGTGACCCGAGGAACCAAGCCTTGCATTTTGAACATTTTACATGCAATTTTGAATATTTCAACTCCCTTAAACTATCGTTTGGATTTAGAAGATTTAAATGTGTAAGAGATACGAACATACCCAAAGATATTATATTGCATTGTTGTCTCTGTTTTTGGAATATTTGAAGAGTATGTCGGGATCTGTGGCCTCTCGCACACCGAAAGTAGGAAGCTTTACTCCGTTGGTCATTGATGTGTTTATCGCGGCCTTGGTGTCTCACCAACTAGTAGGCTAGTATTAATGACAAAAAAATAAATAATAATAAAAAAAATAGCTGTAATGAACTCATCAACCAGCACTAATAGTGTTTTGTGACTTTCTTTTTATGTACAGTAATTTAACTTTTGAATTTTATGCGTCCATTTGTAAAAAAGAAAAACAAAAAAAGAAAGAAAAAGTTGAACCAATCAGCCATTTTTTTTTTGTGTGTGTGTGTCTGTGTGTGTGTGTGTCTGTGGTTCTTAACTCCGTTATGTCCTTGGCGTTTCTCGTCGAAACAGTTGGGTGTTTAGTGTCCACATTTGTCCTTATCTTATATGTTATTGTCTGGCTAATAAAAGGACATCATGGGACTAGAAACATGGAAGTAAATGGCCTTTAAGTAAGTGTCTCAAAGCATACAGCAATACTGTATAGGTCACTTTTTGTGTCTTGGTCTGTGGAAATAGCCACTGATTTTTCACCAGCCTGATCCGCAGCATATGTGCTCATGAAGTAGAGTCATCTTTACTTTCTTTAACACTTCATACTAATTTAATCAGACAACTTTTTGTAGATTTCTAGATTGGCGTGGCTCCTCCACTGTCTTCCTTGTTTGGAAAATCTGTAGTGTAGTACAAGTAGGCGACCCGTCAAACAAGGCAATACTCCAGCATTGTAGGCCTATAATGTAGTATATTTCGGGAAAAAACTGTAACTTGAATGTTTCTGCGCAAAAAAAAAAAAAAAAGTTCACTTGTTGCCTCCGCTAGCTTTCTTTTCCCCATCTTCAACAGCATCATCTCTCTTTCTTGAATCGCCTCTTTGCAAAAATCTTCCATGAGGTGATTTAACCTGAAGCTCTTGCGCTCGGTTTCCCAGAATTCTCCCATTTGATCATATTCTTATAATTCAGTATCATGTAAGCGCACACTTCCATTTGGAGGAAGATGGCACTGGGCAAAAGCATGGATGCAATTTTTTTTAATGCTATTTTTCGTTTGTTCATGTTAAACTGTAACTATGCCCACGTTAAGCAGTCCATTTAATTTCTAATATTTGATGTTTTTTTTTTATTTTAGTGATTGTCATTGTCAGAGCTTACCATGTAATGTGGTATTGTTTTTCTCTACCCTTGATTTATATAGCTTCATGACCCCAAAAAGAAAAACAAGTGCTTTAAGCCAATGATACAGCATCATTGAAACAATTCCTACACAAACTAAAGAAAGCGATTAATTCAGGCTGTAAATCCAGTGTGACTTTATCATTAGCGTAGCACAATATATCAACATTTCTGAAGCACTCCGTCACTCTGATTGCTGCATCTGTTCCACATTGTGTTTACACTGTGGATTTGCTCAGTTCTGCCCCTCACTTACTGTGGTGTTATGCTAAAGTGCATTATGTTGCTCTCTGAACAAACCGGTTGACAATCTTGCTGTTTTTTTTTTACTGTTTACATGTTTATTTTTGGATTTTTTTTTAAGGTTTTGAGCTTTAGAATGAAGGATTTGTTCTGACCCGAATTTAAACTACATAAGGATGCATTCAAGCAAAATCCATATATTTGTTAACAGTTCTAAAAAATCAGCTGCAGAGCTTGACTCTGAAACGTTCTGAACTTAACGTCTGAGGCATGTATGTAGAGGACACGCACCAAGCCTTAAAAACACATTTAATGGCAATCCGAGTGAACAAATTTTGTTTTGTTTTTTCTTTAAAAATCAGTCAGCTAGTGTCATTTATCTGTTGTTTTATATTTCTTCATTAACTTTGCTCTTCCAAAAACTCTGATCAATGTATAGATGATATGCCAAATGTCTAATACTTACATTTTCATGCACTGTCTGCTTATCAAACATGGCACGAGAGGCAGCTTTTAAAAGATATCTCAGTAGTTCTTGAAAAAAAAGAGGATGGGAAAATGTAGACAAACACAGTGGTAATCTTTAGCGGCTTTCTAGTTCCATTCTTCCATACAAAGAACTTGATTTGTCATAATTTTTTGTTTTGTTTTGCCTTTTGGACATAAATGTGTAATCAAAGGCTTATATAGCTTTTTCTGTTTTATCATCTGGAGAGTTTTGGTGTGTTGTACTGTGTATCAAGTTCTTATGCCTTTAGGACGGTTTTAGTTCGGTAATTGACCCTCTCTGCTGGTTTTGCACTTAGAGAAAACCAGATTTGTCTAGATTAGTTGTTTACACAGTGTAACGGTCATTTTTCATGTAAAGCAATCCTGCTGTGCCTGATTTGATGCTCTGTGCTAGGCTTTACATGTGCAGTTTGTCCTCACCCTTCTAAACCTTTCACTTCCCCTTTGTCAGTGTTGCTTTTTTTATTGCTCCCTTTTTCCTTTCTCCTTCTTGGTCTGTTCTGGTTATAATATTCAAGGTTTCAATATGGTAGCAATCTCAGTCCTTAACGGGCCGCTGATGTTAGGATCATGTGCCCTAATGTGAAACAAGGGGGCAGAAAAAACAACAAAGAACATTAGTTCTGTTTCGTTTGTCTGTTTGTTTGATTTTGTACATATTGTGCCTGCTCAGTTCCACACGTCATTAAATAATAAAACTGCAATATTGGCATAAAAATCGAAATCTCTTGTATATTCCTTTTGTAATACTGCAACGTCTTAAAAGACCCTGAACAGGCTTTTTGATAACTTTTATGCTTGCCAAAACATTTTTTTATTATTATTATTTTACGCCTCATTTTATTTAGGTTGCTGTAATCCATTGGAAAGAATTTCTTAATTTGTCAGTGTGCCCAAATATTTAGCACCGCACTGTCAGCCAACTATATTTCCATTTAGCCACCCAAATGTTTATTGAGTCATTCCATGTTTTATGCCGTTTCTTCTTTTTATCTGTGATGGCTAATACACAATGGTTTTCACAACAAAACCCATTCAATGGAAGGGTTGCCCTGGTAAAATGTGCTTTTAGGGGTCAAATATCACATTTTTGGGGATGCTTCAACCCGCGAAGATGAAAATCAACCCGTGGCAACAGTGTTAAAGTAGCCCTATTGGCAACCCTGGATGAGATGAAGCAAGCCTGATCAAGCCTGATTTTTCTTGAAGGGGATAGTTCACTTGTCTATATTTGGAAAGTCAGTCTTAAAACTGACTTCAAAATATCGATCTTTTATGTTCTACAAGAGAAGGTAAGTTGACGATTTTTATCACATTAACTGTTCACCAGGTGCCTCCACCACACACTGTAAAACAAAATGAAAAAATCATCAGGTTGCATTTCATACAATGCAGTCCTAAAATATTAATGCATTAGATGAAATATGAACTGGCATATGACGTGAATCTTCTCAGGGTTTTGAAACGTTTTCTTCTTTTGGGGTGGTTAAATCTTCTGTATAGACTTTAGACAGAGGATTCAGACTTTACACAGTTTAATGTGTCAATGTCAGTATTATTACAGACATACAGTCAGTGTTCGAGAGCATTTGGACGTGCGTCATCTCAACAGCATTAGGCTACAACATCCTATTATTTTATGAATATGCTTCATCTCAATGAGAGAGGAAAAAAAAAAAGTGAGTTTGGCATATACAAATATTACAAACAAAATGACTACGTGCCCTGGTGAAAATAGCCCAGATGTCAGAAGCAGCCTTGAGTAGGTTCTTTGAAGTGCACAACAGGTGTGAAAAGTCTCATGCAGTGATAAGGACAGACTCTATGTACAAACAGTGCGGCTGAACCAACACACAAGATAAAGACATCACTGTGTACTTTCCTAGAAGAAAGCGGTTAATGCTACACATCAACATATGGACATTACACAAGTACCAGTTGGTACATTTTGTACATAGTTTACACATATTCACATGTTTATGTGGTTATTAGCAAAGAATCCAAAGTGGATTGAAGTATGTGTGTCATATATTTATCAAACAGAATTGTCTGTGTAGTTCTTACTAAAGCAGATGTGACGAACAAAATATCAAACATAGGTCAGCGTACACTCAGAACTGATCTCAGCTGTCAGATACTTACACTACCATTCAAACATTTGGGGTAAGATTTTTTGTTTTGAAAAAATCAAATTTTTATTAAGCATGGATGCATTACATTGAAAAAGTGACATTTCTACTAGGGCTGCACAATTATAGATGCCACAATTACATTCAAAGTGGCAATTAATCGTTCAAAGTCCACTTCTGTTATTCTGCATGCTTAAGATATGTTTTTTTATTTATTTATTTTTTTTTTTTTACATGTTATCTTAAGGGTTTTTCCCATTGTTTTAGTTTTAGTATAACATGATAATACCATTCATATTTTTTTACTTTTTATAGCATTTAAAGAGAAAAACCCAATCCGATGAATATTTGACATTTGAGGCTTAATACTATAAAAAAGCACAGGGTTTTTTTGTTATTTTTAAATAAAAATACGGCATGCAGTTTCATCAAACAATGGTATAAACATCATTCAATGTAAATTGTAATAATCATAATTAATAATGGCAATTACAATTTCAAGGGAATAATCGACAATTGTGATTTTTGTCATAATCGTGCAGCCCTAAAATAATATATATAGGTTTTCAGAAAAAAAAGATTAAGCAGAAAATAACAAAATTACAACATAAGCATACAGAATGATTTCTGAAGGATCATGTGACACTGAAAACAGGAGTAATACAACTTTGTGTTTTTTAAAACGCATTAAAATATAGAACTTTTATTTCAAATGTTAATAAAATGTATATATAAGTTATAATTAATATTTCACATTTTACTGTTTTACTGCATTTTTAATTAAACAAATGCAGCATTGGTGAGCATAAGAGGCTTCTTTTAAAAACATAAAAAAATCTTCTCAACCTCAACAACCAATCTTTTGAATGGTAGTGTATTTAAAGCAATATTAAAATGTTCTCAAAACATCTGGACGATTGCTTTGGCAGTGATGTACACGAAAATAAAATACCAAGAAAATCAAATGCTTTCCTCTCCTCTCTCTCTCTTCTAGGTGAACCAGAAAATTAGAGAGCCAAAAGGGCAAAATGTATTTATGGCTTATAAAGTCTCTGTAAGTTTGTAAGTCAAAACTGTGATGAGGACTGGAGTCCACAGTCTTGCTCCATTTGGTGCTGCTGTTTATTTAACAGCGACCTACTAAAATTAAGCACTGGATCCTATCAGCATTTCAGTGCTATTGGCAGTCATTGACTGCATGCTTGCGCTCTCATTTATCACCAGTGCAGTCTCTCTTTTACGTTAGCAGTCATTTTACTAAACATTGCAAAGCTTTGAAGGATATTGACACTGTTCTATACACTTTACTTGTTGCTGGGTTCCTATACTGAAAATGTCAGGGTTAAATGAGCATCAGTTATGCTTGTGCTGAGCCACGGATACTGGTGTCAGTAAGCCTTGTGAGCGTTCCTGAGCTTTGCGTGTTAGCGTCCGTCTGTCCGCTCCCACCGCTTCCTCCAAACAGCGTTCCCAGCCCTCCAGCTCCTCTGGCGCTACGCCGGGTGCTACTCCTGCTCACTTCATCCACATCATCCCTACAGCAGCTGAACGTCGCCAGCACGCCCTGTCTGAAGCGTTTGTTCATAAAACAGTAGACGATGGGGTTGACGCAGGCCGAGGTGTAGGACAGCAAGTGGATGAAGGATATCGGCGCTCCTGAGAGGAGACGATCGGCTGAACGTCTGTCAAAGGCTCGCCAGGCGTTAACCACGAAGATCGGCGTCCAGCAAAGGAAGAACAGCCCCACGATCACCAGCAGCATGCGGATGACCCGTTTCTTGGCCATGAGGTTTGCTGTAGGGCTATTGCTGCAAACCCTTCTCAGTTTGGATTTGGGGCTTCTGAAGCCCGGGGTCACGGGTTCGGAACGCTTTCTCTTGGAGGGTTGGAGGTAACAGCCATCACCGTCACCATTTTTCAGATTGGGTGTGCCATATTCCTTCTCTAGTGAACAAAGTGAGGATGAAACTGTGGTTATATGTAATACTAAAGAAATGTTTCAATTATCTCTGATATTCGCATACACAAAAATAGAACTACACTCTTAAAAATAAAGGTGTTTAAAGGGTTAGTTTACCCAAAAATTCTGTCATTAATGACTCACCCTCATGTCGTTTCAAACCAGCATCTAAGGAACACAAATTAAGATATTTTTGATGAAATCTGAGAGCTGTCTGACCCTGCATAGACAGCAACACAACTGAAATGTTCCCAAGTCCAGAAACGTTGCAAGGGGATTGGTAAAATAATCCATGTGACATGGTTCATCTGCAATTATATGAAACTACAAGAATAGCCGGATCACGCTGGATAGGATTCGCTGTTTCCGTTCAGAGCGACGCAGCTGACACAGAACAACATATGCTGTTTACAGGGTGATGCTGAGGAGATGAATTTTAAATAAAGTTTTTTTTTTCTTTTGCGCACAAAAAGTATTCTCATAGCTTCGTATAACTGCGGATGAACCACTGACGTCACACGGATTATTTTGAGAACATTTCAGTTACATTGCTGTCTATGCAGGGTCAGACAGCTCTCAGATTCCATCAAAAATATCTTAATTTGTGTTTTTTCATTTTTGGGTGAACTAACCCTTTAAAAAAAGTTCTTCACAGTGATGCCATAGAATTAAAGGTTCTTTATGGAACCATTTTGACAAAAAGTTTCTTCTATGCATCATGAAGCACCTTTATTTTTAAGAGTGTATATATAGTGATCAGTAAACCCAAACTACATCTGAATTCAAAATGATGAATAAATTGATGTTTATATTTATTTATACATGGTAAAACAATAATAATTAAAAAAAACATGAAAGTTGAGTGATTCCCTTAACACCATTAACAGCTTTCTGGGATGGTCCTCAGATGGTTCAGGTCATACTTTAAAGGGACATACACTGGCTTCCAGTTATATTTAAGATCGATTTTAAAGTACTTTTACTTGTTTATAAATCACTCAATGGCCTAGGACCTAAATACAGTGATTTTTTTTTAAAGATTATTTTAAATTCCTTTTATGTACCATTGTGTGTGAAATGTGCAACATAAACTTGCCTTGACTTTGCTTGGTCTCTCATGTGCTCGGAACTCATAATTATGATATTTCTAACTCCAGCTGAAGGGCCCATTTGCATTCTAGCTTGTCCTACAAATTGTCATCATGACTTAACAGCTTTATCTAAAAGGCTTTTATATATTGAGTCCTCATCTGAAATATAAAGGCCAGTAAGTATATGATATTTTCCTGTACCTTTGTTTGACTTCCTGTTAGCCATTTCAAATTTGATCCCCCTGTAGAGTTCGAGTGAGGTGAGGCCATAAGCCGTCATCATTATGATCCCAGGCACCAGAAAGAGTATCAGCAAAAGAAAAACATACCTAAAAAAAAAAGGCAGAGAGTTCAGTTGCAAAGTCAGACCTGGTCTGACAGTAAGAGCTGTCTGGTTGCATATAATGCCTAGTCTTACAAGTTTGTCATCTCATTCTTTTCTTTACGAGTGGTCATAACTTAAGTTACATAAAGTCAGCTACATAGAGGTTTTGTTTATGCAGCTTGCAACTGCAAGATTTCATCATGATATTTGTGTCTGTTTTCACAGCATTTTTAATTAAAAAAAATCTAAATGCTGGGTAGCTTTGTAGTTTCACTGGATTATAGTGCATTGATAAGATCGCTTTCATAGTGAAGCTTGAAGGCTATATGACTTTTTTCCTAGATTTTTGCAATTATTTGCAGTCTGGAGGAGTTTACGCTTCTTGCCGAAAGTTAACAGATTTAATCAAAAATCACGTAGTGTATGATGGGCTCAGATTTCGTTTTTAAGCTTTAAACTGTGAACATGTTTGCTACTTTGAATTTATTTGAAAACAGCTTGTTTCCATTTGTCATGTGCATGCATATTCCTGCACAAGTTTGCAGTGTGATCCTTAGTTGTTTCGAATATTATGGCCTGTTTTTTCATCGGCAAGTGTATGATGCTTCTCAGATTTTAAAAGCTGTGTAGTGTATTTCAGCATTAACATACACCAACAAACAATGAAGCATGATGATTTCTCAACATTTTTCCTTTTGTGTTCCACAGAAAAGAGGAGTGCAAATAATCGTGTTAGCAAAGGTAATTTTCACTAACTGCTCAGAAGTCCACCAATGCTCAGAAGTTTTGCCTTTAGTACAAACAGTATATTACTTCTATTTACACTTCTTTATGTGAATAGCATCTATCACTATTTGCACTTATACATGGTGCAAACAGTATCTAGCACTGTTTACACTCAGTATAAATAACATTGAGCTTTTTTTTCCCAGTTAGTGTAAATAACTGCTGCCGAAAACATAACAGTATACAGGTAACGTGAGGGTAAACGATGACAGAATTTATATTCTGCTCCTTATTCCTTTAAACTCCCTATCTTCAAAATTCTAAATAAAAAACACAGTCCTAATAAATCTTACCAGGCCTGCATGACATCACTGGGCCAAACCAAGCGGCACATGTTGCCTGTGCTGTTGTTACTGCGTATGAAAGGCACCAGGGTGCTGCCAATCGGATAAGGCAGCATGAGCAGAAAAGACACGATCCAAGTGGCTGTGATGACTTTTGCGGCATGGGACTTAGTCTGCCATGTCCGGGACTTAAAGGGGTTGCAGATGGCACTGTAGCGCTCCAGAGAGATGGCCACGAGGTTGAATGTGGATACACTCACCGAGATACCTGTGTGTTAGGACGCACAGAGCTCAATTGCACATACAGAAATAAATCTGGCCTTGTTAAAGTATTGTGATTCTAAGAAGGTCTGATATATATGCCTCTGTAAACAACAGTAAACTCAAAAATGGAATCAGACATGCAAGCTTCATAACAAACTAACTCTGATAACAATGGCATGAACTGTTAATAAAGTTAATGGCTGCTGGCACTTTAACGGCGGAACACTGCACACTTTACACCAAGTTAGAGCCCAGCTCCAGCCCTCCTCTGAATAATCAACAGCGCTTGATTGCTTATGAATGCTGACATACCCACACTGTAATAACAACAGGGTATGTAAATGAAGTCAGCTTTATCATGAGCAAGTATTACAGAACAGCACAAAACAAACACATAAAACATGCTGATGCATCAAATACAGAGATATTGGGCAGTGCTGTTGTCTGTAAATTGTTTACACGGCACATATGCAGCATCTGGAAGTGTGCAACCAATCTGGCTAGAAATAGTTTTCACCAAGTCATAAATATGAATTCACAATGGATGTTGCCAAATGGACTTGCAATGTAATGTGAAAAAAAAGCTGTGGTCTTGCCAGCATGATATAGGCTTATAATACAATAGAAAATGCATTTTAGTATCCAGTGCAAGCTTCAATGTGTTCGTGGTCTATGCTTTTATCCTCCTAAATGAACAATAATGAATCTCTAAATCCACCTTTTTTTTTTTAAACCAAATGCAAGAAAAAAAGTAGCTGGAACATTAGGTATCCTTTGGTTAGGAGACCTTTTATAGTCCGCCTCTCGCAATCAATGTGATCAGATGCCCTTTTTAGGGCATAAAGAAGCTTGTAAGATCAATCAGTGTTATGCAAACCGTTCTATACTATGTATCTTGATACATGCAAAAATATTTTATATATATTATTTTTTTTCTTCAGAAATTCGGGTTATGGTAATTTTTGTAAGGAATGGAGTTAGGACACAAAGTGAGAACGAACTCTCGTCATACATGGAGCTCTTCTAAAGTCAAGTGTGAACTACAAATCTGAAACGGACTCACCCATGAAGTACGTGGCCACTTTACACATGCCGGTGCCGAAGATGAAGTTCTTCATGAGGTTTGGGATGAGAGTGAAGGGCATGCAGAAGACGCACAGCATCAGATCACTGACGGCCAGAGACAGCAGGAACAGGTTCGTTACCGTCCGCATGCGCCGGTTCCGCAGCAGCACCGTGATGATCAGGCTGTTTCCAATGAAGCTCAGGAGGAAGATGAGCACATACAGCACGATCCGCACCGTCTGGTTCATGTCTGACAAACACGCACGAGAGAAAGGGAGTGTTATTTGACCAGATTAAACTACAGTGAACTTTTACTCAGATATGCAAAGTTTTACAAGACCTGTCTAGACTCGTTCACAACTTTTCAGGACAAATGCACATTGTAAAATGTGGTAACCTGTAACTGTTACCTTAAAGAACAATTTTAACTGACATAGCTCATCAAAAATGTTTTGTTGGTAAAAGCTGATTCAGTGATGATAAATGACCTTTTGTTTTTTGCTTAAATACAAAAGGTTAATTTAACATTTGTTAATTATATTAACTTATTATATTAGTTATTGCAATATATTGGAAAAAATAAATATATAAAAGAATATATGCCTAATATATTACATGATATTTTCCAATATACTGCAATATATTTTTGTTCCATAAGGGGTATGAGCATAAAATAAAGATGTTCTTTACCTTTTGGCTCGGACGTGGCGTTATTGTCATTTTTGCACTCCGACAAATTCCCGATTCCCAGTCCACATAATATTTTATAAATATCAGTGGAATTGATGAGCATATCGTGAATCGTAAATGTCTCCATGTCTGCTTGTTGTTTCTGATGGCTTCTCAGTGTCCTTCGCTATATAGAAATATATCTATCCAAATGAATTTCTCTTCATCTCTTGCAGGTGAAAGAACACCAACATTTGATCTGCCATAATGCCAGAGATCTGCACTCTACATTAAAACGCATGCTTTTATCTGATTTCATTGTTATATGTTCAAGACAAAATGGTAAACAAGTTTGAAATGTGTAAAGAAAAATAGAAAAAAAGGTAAAAATAAAATGGATAGTTAAGTTCATCCAACCCTGTGTATCATCAAGCGTTCCTGCACATGGGTTGTGAAGTAGACTAATGCAGTTGATCAGTGCTATCTTCCACAGAACACAGACCCCGCCTTCACTTTCTCACTAGACACCTTCCATGAGTAAGGTACACCCCTGTTTTTATACAGTCTACCCCCATCACATTTCCTGAAGAATTACAGCATTTTAATAGTTTTTTTTTTTTTTTAATTGTGAACATGCATTTGCTTCCAAATTATGCTCTTGGATTCAGCTTTACTACCTTGACTTCATCAGTTTATCCTGAGAGAGATTTTAAGGGCCTTTTAAACTCGTTTACTGACCTCTCCACCAAACAAAGCACTCACACATTTAAACAGCCTGAAAGATGTTTTATAGATCCGGAGAGTGAAGAAGAGAGAGAAAGGGGTTTGTGAAATAAACACACACTTGAAATGCTTCTAAAGATCTTTACTTGTACAAAACAATGAAAAACGATGTTCTTGTGTTTATACAGTATGTGTGCACGTATAGCTTATAGTATAAAAGGGTTTGCAACAACTTGTCTACAACTATTCAATGCATTAGACCTGTGCTGATTTGTGCTTGTTGATGCAAAAACCTTATTAATCTTACCTGACAGTTTCCCCAGATTCACACTGTCAAAAAAAAAAAAAAAAAAGACAAAAAAATTGGAACATAGCCTGCTGGATGTACTCTCATTTACTGTTCTGCATGGCAATGACCATTTTACTGCTACATAACATGCAACTAACTGATTAAGATTACTATCAGCCATACTAACATTGTTGTAAGTTGTAAAACATGAAGATTAGAGGGTAAGTCTTTTGAAGAAGACCACACACAGTTTTTGTTTTAGTAACTCAAAAACCCTTGTACTGGCCAGAAGCTTTAATTTCTGATAGCTGCTGTCAGATATATTTGTGCGTGATAAACATTATCAGCATTCCTGCGAAGAGAGACGAAGAAGAGAAACTGCTTTCTCGCTCGTGTCTGTACATGTTCAGGTTCAACCTGTTGAGAAGGACTAAGAAGGATTACTTTTTTTATTTTTCTCTTTTTAAACATAGTTAATGAGTGACACCTAAAGGCCTATGACATTTTTTTTTTCCGGAATAATGATAATAAAAACACATAATGATCTTGTTATTCTTTGAGTTCTTAAGTTCTTAAAGTAAACATTTAATCAAACAAAGACATTTTAACATAATAAAATGCTGCCATGATGTATAAATATGTAACATGTAGGCTAGTTAAGCGTTTTGTTTGAATATTTTAAATAAAATAAATAGATGCATAATAAAAACACAAGCTAAATAAAAACGTAATTTTTTGGACTTCATTATTTTGATTTTTACAACCATGACTCTTAATATTAAAGTTAATAAAGACATGTCGGAACCTTGTGTTGAAGCCGGTGTTTCCTGGAGGGTTTGTTGTCATTTGCCTGGATACGGTGCTTGATCCTGTGACGCTGCAGCGCTGCAGATGATCACAGAAAACCCTGTCGACATCACATTAAAAGAGGGATAATGATGGACGAGAGCGCAGAGCTGTCTGTCTCTATAACGCAGATTGTTCAGCGGCTCAAAGGGACTCATTTACACTCTCAGCTGGAGAAACAGGCTAAAGTGAGCAGCTTCAGCTAACTGACTGCAGAGTGTGCAACACAAAATACGGTCAGTGCAGTATACTGGCAGCTCGCGCTTGCCGTTGTATTTAATTGCAGAAATGTGTCCTTCTTCCTAGGAATGCTTGCACAAACCCGAAATTAAACTGGAAACGCTGAAAGATGATGTGAGAAGATTGTTAAAGGCATCAGGTATGACGTTTCGATTGCTGTATAAAATTTAGACCTGCCTATTTTACATCATATTTTATTTATTCTAACCAATCACACACGATTCTGTTGAGTTTAGGAATGCAGTAGCCAATCAGAGGCGTTCAGATTAGTCATTGCTTGTTCAGACCGAACTCGCGAATTCCCTCATCTTAAGCAACACAGTGCCGATGTACGTATGATGTAAGTTAGAGATTAATTTATCATATGTTTATGGACCGCTTTAGTGATTGAGTTATGAGTGCTTGAACGCTAGCTGGACTGAACGATTATTTTAGATTGTTCTTTCACTGCATGATTCAGTAGGCTGATGAACATGCATTTAGAATGCTCCCAAAATTCCAGATATGGGCCAGAAAATTTATATATTTAAATTATGTCATATAGTTGAGTAATATCACACAAAGAGTGCCATTTTCTTTTAGCAAAAATATAAAAAATGTGATATATATTTTTTTTACAACAGTTCAATGGACAAGAAGTTCATATTAAGAGACTTACCTTTTAGACAATATATTTCCTATTTTTTGCTCAATTTCTCCAACAAAAATGGTTCCAAAAACAAACCCACAGCACTGTGTGTGTGCGTCTATGGAAAACATGACAGTAGAGTCTGAGCCAGTGTTGCCAGATCTCGCGAAACAAATAAGCAACCAGGCCTGTGAAAACAAGCCCAAAACAAGTAACTTTTTCTACGGAACCCCCCTAGGTTCTGGGAAGAGAAAAATAAATAAACTGTGTGCGCAGTTTTACAATTCGTGGGGACGGATTTTAAATTGTGGGTACAGATTGTCAATTTACATCCATGTGGAAAGATTGGTAAACTGATCTTCAGGACAATGACCACAAGAGGGAGTTAAACCACCTTTTAAAATTATTTAACATTAGAAAACTGATGGGATATCAAAAATAGATTAATGGACCGAGTACATTATATACACAGTAAACATCTGATAATTAAAATTTGCACACACAAATAAATATCATCCTGAATTCACAAATTCTTTATTATTGCATAATAAAAACTCTCCTACAGTCCAGTCAGTCACAATCAGTCGCAACTCGCGCGCATTTATTTAAAGTTTACGTCACTCACTGACAACGTTTTCCTAACCAAAAAACTAAAAAAAAAAAAACAAAAAAAAAAAAACAGATTGCCCTGCTCTGCCTCTGATTGGGTAGTACTCATTGCCATCTGAATCAAAGCCAATTAGAAGCAGGATGTGGGGAAAAAGGAGGGACAGAGAGAACGGGCTAGAACTCCTAAATATAGAAAATATATGCTTGATAACTTATTATGGAGCTGGGAACAAGCCCAAATAAGCAACTACACTTTAGAAACAAGACCAAAAAAACGCGACCCGCGACTATCAATATTTGTAAGCGACTTTACAGGAAAACAAGCCCAAAGTCGCATATAATAAGCGGACTTGGCAACACTGGTCAGAGCCTGTCTACGGAGAGCCTTCCCACTCCCTATTAAGTCCTATTGTACCGACTTTTGGTTGCAGTACCACCAGAGTTCCACTGGGGGCGATCGCCATGAGTGCAAAATGAATGGGATTCAATGGGGCTAGATGGCTAAATTTGTCCCTTTCACCCGATTGCCGTTGAGAAATCTCTGATCTGATTGTATGTTTTGCAAGTTCAACATGGGTTATAGGTCGAAAGTTGAATGAACGAGTACTTATGTCCTTTCTATTTCTTACAAGTTGAGTTGTTGTTGCCCATAACACGCTAGCATTCTGCTAATGAATGTGAATGTGTATGACGTCATTGACATTTTAAAAGACTTTTTAAAGCAAATAAGTGACTCTAAAAAATCTAACACCCAGCAATGTGTAATTTCTTTGCATCTCCTTTCGAATACAACATTCAAATTACTAGACAAAAAGTAAGGAGTCAATTATTCCGCTTATATTATGTTTACCACACCTCAAGACATCGATCAGATGATATATTTAAAGGGATTCGTCCAGTTTTTGTACTTAAATCACTATTGTGAGTAGGATTATTTCTTCCGCATCTCATCCAATGCCTCTTTTGCTGGTTCCAGAACGTCATTTTAAAAGTTGGTAATGGAAGCCTGAGCCGTTGATAGCATTCTAATGCAGTTATTAATGAAGTTATTAGAAAGAGAGTGAGAAAGACAGAGACACACAGAGAAAGAACGAGAGAGAGCGCCTCTAAACAGCGCTGTTATTACCTCGATAGTGAGAAATGTCATGTGCATAATATTTTAAAAATAATTTTAAATATCAGTATTCAACTTTTTAAGATTAAAATATAAAACATTATTTTTGCTTTTGTAACTGTGAGTTAAATAATTCATGCCTTGCATTAAACAGTGTGTATATGCATCTAAATGCAGCTTCTGTGTTTCCTCTGCGTTGCATGAATTTTGTTGATAATGATTTTATTTGTAGGTAACAGCCCCAAATGACTTATTATTGTGATTTACTTTATTGATGACTTTATTGAGAAAAAAATGGCTTTACAAAGGTTAAAATGCCCATAAAGGGTAAAAAGCATTTTTAACATTTAGACATTAATAGACTATATAAGTACTGAGTTTTTAATTTATTTGCACTGTAATTATCTAAATTAATATTTTTTAATTACCTCATAGTAAAGGAATTGTTCATTGGTAATAAGGAGTGAATAGTTATGAAATTAGGTCACGGAAAATGGGAAAGTGTCATTAATTAAGTGCTATAAACCAACCTTTAGTGAACATTTATTGCATTCATTCATATTCACTGTCCCTTAAAATGTTTACAAACACATTAAGGACACACACACACACACACACACACACACACATACACACACACACACACTTTACAGGGACTCTTCTCTTCACAGACGTAATGGTTTTTATACTGTGCAACAAACTGTATATTCTACCCCCTAAACCCCTAAAAGTTAAACTATGAATTAACTATAAACTAACATTTTGCAAATGATTAGATTAGAAGTACTTTAGTAGTGTATACTTATAAATTGTTCCCTGTTTTTTTTTTAATGATCATGTGACTGAACATATATGATCTTGACATCGATCCCGTGATGACTGTGTTTCTTGTGTGTAATTCTTGTAGTGTCACTGATCCTTTCATTCTTGTAGGTTGGGAGAGAAAATTACAAAATGCGGTTTACAGGGAATTACACATGTAAGTGATATATTGTGAATATAAAGTTGTTTTTTCTAATGCAGTTCATTAATTACATTAACTGGTTTCTTCTACTTGTATTTTCTATTTTATTGCATTTATTTTATTCCTGTATTACCATACTGAGATCATCAGCAATAAAAATGATGACATGAGATTTAGACAAGATGATACTCGGTCTCCCTCCCTCTCACACTCAAGTACTTTGAAAGTGTCTAGAGTGTTTGTTCCTCCAGTTTTAGTATTTATACAGTTTTATGACAGGAACTCATTTTGGCCAAATGTATAAATAACAAGAGACAGAATAATTTTATTAAGCTTAAAATGTTCCAGATCCAAATACAGGACAGGACTGACAGGAGAGTGAGGTACAATACAAATTACTTTTACAGAGTGTAGCCAATAAAATAGTTTGAGCTGGACATTGTTACAGATGAGAAAAAAAAGCAATAAATATATGTGTATATCTTTACATATATGACCCATTGTTTGAAAATGGACCCTGTCATGAGTTGATTTGTACATACACATAGATGTGTTGATCCTAAAATGAGTGTTTTAAGTTAATGGGAGAGAGGAAAGACTGAAGGGACCGAACGAAAGAGCTTCATAAAGTTTGATAATGGAGTATGGTGCTTTGATGCCTTGGTGTGTTATAGTATACTACAGGTGTCCTTGTTAAATGTATTTTTGTGAAGATGTAAATGTGAAGATCTGGTCTATGTCAGAGTTTAAGCGTGGGAGGAGCAAATATATGACTACAAGTAAAAATCCCATTCATTTTCTTCACTGAAGAATTAACAAAAAACATTTAAAGACAGATTCTCTCAGCTGTGTGGTTGTTAGTCAAATGCCGGTATATGCTTCTGTTGAATCCATCATCAGTAGTTGTTATTTATTTATCTGTTTATGTGTGTTTGTGTGGTATAGTCTGCCTCCCCCTGGGCACCCTAGAGCACCTCCTGAACACACCAAAGAGCCCCTGGCATATATGCGCAAAGCCCAGGTACACACTCTTTCTCTTACATCTTTATCTTTATTATTCTGGCTCTTTCATTGTTTGTCTTAATATACTGCATTTCTCTGCTTATACACAAATACAGTAGCATCAAACAGTTTTGAACTCTTACTGGAAGTCACATTCTAAATTTCTGAATGTCATTGCATAAGTAACAGAATTTTATGTTGCATTTGAGTCTCAGACAAATGACAATTTCTCAGAACAAACTTTCATTTTTCTGAGCCATTACTTTGTCATCTGGTGTCCAGGTCACTCACTGTACTGTATTAAGTCAGTTCTCTTAAGTTCATAAAGGTGCAGAGGAGTTACAGATGTAGTTAATCACATTAAATACTGTTTACAGTATAAACAACATCTTTCAGTGTTTTTGAAAGAAGTCTCTTATGCTTCGCAAGACTGGATTTATGTAATCAAAAACACAGTAAAAACAATAACATTGTGAAATATTACAATAAAAATGACAGTTTTCTGTTTTATTACATTTTAAAATGTATTTAAATATGTATTTTATTCCTGTGATGGCAAAGCTGAATTTTCAGCAGCCATTGCTCCAGTCTTCGGTGTCACGTGATCCTACAGAAATCATTTTAATATGCTGCTTTGCTTCTTAAAAACATTTATTATTACTTAAAGTGGTTGTTCTGCTAAATATTTATTTTAGGATATGTTTTATTTCAGGATTTTTTGTAATTTTCGTAATTTTAATAGAAACCTTTTGTAACATTATAAATGTCTTTACTGTCACGTTTGATCAATTAAATGCATCTTCTGAAAAAAATGTATTAAAAAAATCTTACTGACTCTCAAATCTTGAGTCATCATTTCTAACATGACCATTCTTGTTTTGCTTAAAGTATTTGCTATTTTATTTACAATAGATTTCACTCATTTTTTTTTTTTTTGTTATATTTAGCAAAGACATTCATACATTGTGTGGCCTGAGTGGCCATGCAGAGTGCATAGACGACTGAAAGTTTGTCTTTTGTGTGTGTTTGTTGTAGGTTAACTGGGAGAAGAGGATCCTGAAGAGTTTGAACAGTATGTGCACCGAGCTGGGAATTCCATTGGCACGGAAGGTAAAGGTTTATTTAATTGTATGAACAATGACTCATTTACAGTGGGTACGGAAAGTATTCAGACCCCTTTAAATTTTTCACTCTTTGTTATATTGCAGCCATTTAATAAAATCATTTAAGTTAATTTTTTCCCCTCATTAATGTACACACTGCACCCCAGATTGACAGAAAAACACATAATTATTGACATTTTTGCACATTTATTAAAAAAGAAAAACTGAAATATCACCTAAGTATTCAGACCCTTTGCTGTGAAACTCATATATTTAACTCAGGTGCTGTCCATTTCTTCTGATCATCCTTGAGATGGTTCTTCGCCTTCATTTGAGTCCAGCTGTGTTTGGATTATACTGAGTGGACTTGATTAAGAAAGCCACACACCTGTCTATATAAGACCTTACAGCTCACAGTGCATATCAGAGCAAATGAGAATCATGAGGTCAAAGGAACTGCCTGAAGAGCTCAGAGACAGAATTGTGGCAAGAAACAGAACTGGCCAAGGTTACAAAAACATTTCTGCTGCACTTAAGGTTCCTAAGAGCACAGTGGCCTCCATAATCCTTAAATGGAAGACGTTTGGGATGACCAGAACCCTTCCTAGAGCCAAGGGTTCTGAACTCGTCCGGCCAAACTGAGCTATCGGGGGAGAAGAGCCTTGGTGAGAGAGGTAAAGAAGAACCCAAAGATCATTGTGGCTGAGCTCCAGAGATGCTGTCGGGAGGTGGGAGAAAGTTGTAAAAATTCAACCATCACTGCAGCTCTCCACCAGTCGGGGCTTTATGGCAGAGTGGCCCGACGGAAGCCTCTCCTCAGTGCAAGACACATGAAAGCCCCCATGGAGTTTGCTAAAAGAACAAAATAAGATGATCTGGTCTGATGAGACCAAGATAGAACTTTTTGGCCTTAATTCTAAGTGGTATGTGTGGAGAAAACCAGGCACTGCTCATCACCGGTCCAATGCAGTCCCAACAGTGAAGCATGGTGGTGGCAGCATCATGCTGTGGGGGTGTTTTTCAGCTGCAGGGACAGGACGACTGGTTGCAATCAAGGGAAAGATGAATGCGGCCAAATACAGGGATATCCTGGATGAAAACCTTCTCCAGAGTGCTCCAGACCTCAGACTGGGCCGAAGGTTCACCTTCCAACAAGACAATGACCCTAAGCACACAGCTAAAATAATGGAAGGAGTGGATTCACAACAACTCCGTGACTGTTCTTGAATGGCCCAGCCAGAGCCCTGACTTAAACCCAATTGAGCATCTCCGGAGAGACCTGAAAATGGCTGTCCACCAACGTTTACCATCCAACCTGACAGAACTGGAGAGGATCTGCAAGGAGGAATGGCAGAGGATCCTTAAATCCAGGTGTGAAAAACGTGTTGCATCTTTCCCAAAAAGACTCATGGCTGTATTAGATCAAAAGGGTGCTTCTACTAAATACTGAGCAAAGGGCCTGAATACTTACATGTGATATTTCAGTTTTTTCTTTTTTAATAAATGTGTCAATATGGGGTGCTGTGTGTACATTAATGAGGAAAAAAATGGAAATGGCTGCAATATAACACAGAGTGAAAAATTTAAGGGGGTCTGAATACTATCCGTACCCACTGTACATGTGCGTTTGAGCAATTAAACTGTCTTTTTATACAGAGGCCAGTCCCAGAGCAGAACGAGCTGACAAATAAATGGAACGAGATGGGAACTGATGAACCAGGTAATGCTCAAGGTTACATCCCAGTGTGTGTGTGTGTGTGTTCATGCATTGCAGAATGTTTACACACAGAGGTTTGGCTCACACACAGAAGCCCTGAGCAGTATTACAGCTCCATAACAATGCTATCAGTTTGCAGTGTATATGATAACATTCACCGCTTTCTGCAGGACACTGACATAAACAGCCCTTCCTGTGAATCCAGAGTATGTCCAGATGCCTGGACCACATCCCGTTTACTAAAGCTGTTGCTTAGCTTCTTTCTTGCATTCTTTCTTTTGCTTGCACTTTGTTTCTCTTGGTCTTGTTCAGTCTTACAGTTTCATCATGACTTTCAAAACATACAGTAATATTGCCAGATTAACAGATTTTGTTTGTGTTAGAGGATTACTTGCAAAATGAAAATTTTTGTATGTCCAAAAATACACAGTAAGTATCATACATCATATAAAATCATGTATGCCATAATCACTTGAATGCCATATTTTGGATGAGATTTTGGAAGGTTATTTATTGAAACTAGTAGTAATACTCCAGTTCTGCATTTTCTTTGTGTACTTTTTTTTCTGATCAGTTACCAGAGATTTAAAAACTGACAGCATCTTTTAGCTGTTATTAATGAATATTAATCATTGTGGATGTGAAATGCCTCAGATAACAGAGGGCAATTAAGATACTGAGGTTATAAGTTAAGGCGCCCATTATGTCTGCTGCATTATAGAAACCATAACAGAATGTCTTTGACATGATTGAAGGCTTAAGATTGATAGAATTTTGTCATCATGTTTTCAATGACACTAATTGGTAGGCTATTATAATATACAAGTTTGGAAGCATTCATATCTGTGTTTTCTTATTGCAGACCTAAGCAAATTCAGGCCTGTCTACGCACCCAAAGACTTCCTTGAGGTGGGTCTCACTTACATAATCGGATCAGTTTATTGAAAACATCCGGTCCAAATGAGAAAGATAGGCCTGGATATGAAGCAGCTGATTGGATTCCCTCAGGAAATGTTCGGTTAAATTACTCTTGAGTGAGAATTGACTGAGTGGTTGTTTTGATAGCACCACAGAGCAACTGTGTTTACACTTATGAATGGTTTATTTATTGTTGGCTATATATAGTTGGCATATTCATCTAGGATAAGAGGGTTTTGTAAAAAATGTTATCACAGGTTGTAGCATTTATAATGTCTCACCTTTTTACTATACATAAGTATTCTTATTCAGGTAATATGATGATACATAATATTTCTTGTTGTGTAGGTGTTGGTAGGTTTAAAAAACCCAAATAACGAGCGCAGTGAAGATCTCACGGTCAGAAGCCACTGGGGATTAATCCAGGTTTCCCTCAACGGCCGTGACATTCCTCAAATGGTGAGTCTCCCTTTTTATTATTTCACTCCTTCTAATTTTTTTATTTTTTTTTCAAGACACAAACAATGTGCATCGTGACTGCTGATTATCATCTGAAACCATTTCTTTAAACAAATTACAGCAATCAAGAGTTAACTATCTTGGTGCTTACTGCTTTTTTAAACCAGCTGAAGCTTTGTTTCATTTTGATTTTAGCCAAATATTTTGATAATTTTGACCAGTTATTTCTATTTGTTGCAGAGGGAAATGTATCCAGAGCTAGGTCTTACTTATGGACAGCTTGGTATAGATGATCACACTCATGTTCCTCCAGGTAATTATTTACACATTTCATCCATGACATATATTAATATTAATATTACATGGGATGAGCTCCACTACCATCAGATCCCTTCCACACTAGTCCAAATGGATGTTCCTCCTGTTTTTGATAAACTCTTTTCTTACTGTGGCGTCACAAGTCAACAGAGGTTTCACCTAAACTCTATAACACTATAAACTCTCTATGTATTGTGTTTATGTATTGTATTTAATGTTACCAAAGAGGTTCACTGCTATTGGTGAGGTATTGCTGTTGTATGGTCTGTTTGGCCTCTCACTTCTTTTCTGTTTGGCCACTGCTTCAACACAGATTTGTTTGAGAGTGAGCACATTCACATTGGAAAAAAAGGTAAAAATAAACTCTTTTTGTCGTTATCATGACACTAATGCTTGTTTAATACTGCTTTATCACTGGGTCTTGTGGAGAATATTTGTTTAATATTTGCCATTCCATTTCCCCTCAAATAATACAGTCAGGTCAGCATAGATGCTTCCTCCACTGCCTGTGATATCCCATGACGCTATACATAAAATAAAAACAGATTTAGAGTCATTAGACGTTATAATACGTTTTTTTTTTTTTTTTTTTTTTTTTAGGATGCATCTTCAGATAGAAAACAATGCTTGGTTTGTCAGTGACAGACTTCAAGACACAGCTGCTTTAGGTTTTAGACCCATCCAGAAGGTTTCTTTCTAAAAGTGTTAACTGAGATGTGTGAGGGTCCCAATTGTTTTTCTGCATTTCTGTAGTTGTGAGCGAGCAAGACAGTGCAGCGGCGCAGCAGTACAGCAGGCAGGGCTGCCCCACCGGTCTCAGGGCCCAGCTGTGGTCTCTCATCCTGAATACTACTAATGATCCTGAGGTAATGAGTCCATTTCAAACTGCATTTAGAAAGGGGACACTGTGTTGACCGTTATTCCAGATGGAGTTTTCACTTAAGTATTTCTTAATAGAGTAAAGTGGCAATATATACACACACACACCCACACATATACACACACACACACACATAACGGTTTAAAAGTTTGGGGTCTGTAAGATTATTTATTTATTTATTTTTATTCAGCAAGAACACATTAAATTGCTCATAAGTGACCATTTTTATTTAAAAAAATGTTTTCCCAATAATCTGTATTCCTTTAATCTTACCATTCATCAAAGAATCCCAATGAAAATGTCAAATGGATCATGGTAATACAGTGATAATGATAAGAAATGTTTCTTGAGGCACAAAATCAGCATGTTCGGATCATTTCTGAAAGTAGACTCAAGTAATGGCTGTGAATAAGTCTTAAATTATAATAATGTTTTACAATATTGCTGTTTTTACTGTATTTCTAATCAAATGAATGCAACCTTGGTGAACACAAGAGACTTCTTTCACAGACCCAAGTCTTTTGAACCAAAGTGTATATATACTTTTTTCTCACTTTCACACACACAATGTCATGCACAGATCCTCAAACATATATAAAACTACCATAAATATTTAGGTACCTTTAAACCATTTGTATATCTTAATTGACATTTATGGCAGTTGTTGTGAACATGTGCCAGAACTGACATTTTATGGGTATTTATTTGTTCTTATCAGACACATTCATGGCTGAAATGTTCCATATGCTGTGCAAATTACAGTTTCAGAGTACAAGTAGTAAAAGCATTACACTACATTTTGCGAGGGTTAATAAAAAGTAAATATAAGTTGTAAACAATTTTACAGAAGAGACTTTGTTCAGGCTCAAATCAAGTTGACATCAGAATGAAGTATGTTTGGTTGGTGTGAAACCAATTTTTGCTTCTGTGTACCATATTTGAGTTTGCTTTAAAAGGTGGTTTGGCAGCCGTTATTGATGATGTAAAATTTGCATGCTTTTTATAGCATAATGCCTTTCAGAATGTGAAAAGACATTTGAAATTGTGCACTGGTCCAGACCAAGCAGTCCAGTCAAGTGTGAAAATGGTCTTAAATACATAATCCTTTCTAATACAATTAGCTTAGAGTTGCTTGTGGGGCAGAAATGACAGAGCAGGTACCCGCTGTGATTTCTCACACTAGCCATATAATAGTTGCCATTTTCAGATGTGAAGCAATGTCTCCCAGCTGGCTGATAGGTCCTTGGGCCTTCATTATAGCAGTGTAACAGCATCTGGAGAATGTACTTTCTCTATGTGTTAATAAGAAGACAAACACCCGGCGTGGGGCGACACATTTTAAACAAGTAGAGTAATCCCTCACTTTCTGAGCTAGTGCTGTAGATGTGGGCAGGACAGGAGCCAGTGGAATGACAGAGAGGGGAAGAGGGGAAATCACAAGAGGTTTAAATGATTCAGGTGGAACAATTGTGTAACTGCTGATAAAGCAGCTGTCTGGATGACAGTGACCAGCTCACAAGCTATTCTCAGAAAAATGGGGAAAATTCTCCTGTCCCTCTGGGTGTAACAGAGACTTTTAAAAGTAAAAGGGCTTTAAAAAAAAGACTGATGATTGGAGTCTGTCTTAGGGCGTAAATGTTTAAAGTGATAAGGGATAATCAAAGTTAATTATGATAAAGTTAGCTTGCAATTATGATTTCCAAGTAAGTGCTTCCTGGAATGATCCTTCAGGAAAATTGAAAGTTTTTGACTACAGCGTCTCTTCATGAGCAGTATTATTGGTAACCCTTTAGGGACCAATGCTTACTATTAACTGGTTGCTTACTAGCATGCCTATATTGGCTGTTTATTAGTAATTATAAAGCACATATTCTGCATGACCATATTTTACATCCCTAATCCTAGCCAATACCTAAACTTCTACCTCAAAAACAATTAATAAGCAGCAACTTGGGAGTTTGAATGGTTTGCTAATAGCCAGAATTGGAATTTAAAATAAAGTGTGACTATATTAGTGTAATGTAACTATATATATATATATATATATATATATATATATATATACAGTACAGACCAAAAGTTTGGACACACCTTCTCATTCAAAGAGTTTTCTTTATTTTCATGACTAAAATTGTAAATTCACACTGAAGGCATCAAAACTATGAATTAACACATGTGGAATTATATATGGAATTATATACATAACAAAAAAGTGTGAAACAACTGAAAATGTCATATTCTAGGTTCTTCAAAGTAGCCACCTTTTGCTTTGATTACTGCTTTGCACACTCTTGGCATTCTCTTGATGAGCTTCAAGAGGTAGTCACCTGAAATGGTCTTCCAACAGTCTTGAAGGTGTTCCCCGAGAGTTCTGTCTGTGGTCCAGCTCACCCCTAAACCATCTCGATTGGGTTCAGGTCCGGTGACTGTGGAGGCCAGGGGCAACTCGGCATCCACTCCTTCAATATATATATGTGTATATGTATGAAGAGTTCAGATGCAAAAGCCTCTAAGTGCCATCTGAAATTTTCATCTAAAATTTGGATTTTTACCAAGCTCCGTATATATATATATATAAAATAATATGGCATTTAGTTATAAAAAAATAAATAAAATTATTTCGCTACCTTTAAACAAAAAAACAGAGCATAATCATAGATGATTTAGATCTGGTTCTAATGATCTGCAGTGATCTGTTCCAGTACAGCCTTTTGTGACATTAAAGATTTTTGACCCAGCAAGCTTATTAATATGCTGCTTACAATAGCAATTTAATTTGTTAATTGGTTAGTATAATTAACTTAGCTGTAATGACTGGGGATAGTTTGATCTGCGTATAGGTGCTTCTCTATCCATTACGTATTGGTTAATTCAATTCAGCTGACTGAGATAAATTGAGTCCGTGTCAATTCTTTTGTTTTTATTTCATTAAACAGGCCATAACACATTATGAACAGCTGAAGGCTAGAGTCATACACCATGACCTGCTGGTGGACAACCTAATATATAAGGTACATTTACATTATAGTTTATTTGATAGAAATGGTTTTGTATACAGCATTTGTTCTATTGAATATTCTGTAATAGGTTTTACCAATGTATTTTTATGCAATGTATTTAAAAAGTGGCCCATGTTTGCACCCCTAGTGCATCTGTTTCTGATAAAAATGCCTGATGCTTTTTCTTCTCAGGATGTGAAGCTTACTGCAAGTAATGACGATTACTACTTTGTGTTTGAGGACTATTTATATCAAGTGAGTTAATGCATGTTACTCTCTGTTAAACATTTACAACACAACCTTTCAGTCAGCTGATTACAAATGAGAATTCTCATAAAGTCATAAAAAGATTTGATGATCAAAGGAGGAGAACAATTTCCCAAGTTAGTTGGAACTTGACATTTGATGGAGGTCTTTGCACACATATATGGCTGTAGACTAAACTCGTGAGAATGTTACCCATGCAAAATCATGCTCTTTGACTTCATGTACCTAAAACCAGATAGATACAGATAGGACTGTTGTGTAGTCTCACAGATAGACCTCTCTAAATAGACTTCTCTATTCACAGGGAATTCATGAGTCATATGAGCTTTATTAAATTTCCACTGCTTGATATTCACTTTCACCACAAATTCATTATCAAGTTTAATTTGCGGGTTCATTTTTCCTATAAAATAGCTAAACATGCTCAGATACACTGCCTTTAACGCGAGGCCTTTTTAGGGAATAATGCACTCTTCCTAAATTAGTTTCATAAACGGTTAAAAAGTTCAGCAATTAATCCCGAAGAGCAAGCAATTTGAGAGAGATTTTTAAAGTTGCTGTTCACTTGTGTTTCACTAGCTGGTATCCTCTAGACAACCATCAGTATTCCTCTTTACTTCTGTCCTGAGACTGTTTGTGTCTGAGTTTTCTCTGAAATATTCGACAGAAATAGCCAGTTGTTTGGGGCTTCACAAGCACATTGTGTTGTCACTATGGAACAGTAATACGAGTTGCAGGTGTGAGGTGATAAAGGAGCTGGACTGCTTGTAAATATTGGTTTAGTGTGAACTCTTTGGGTAGTTCAAGAATTTCAGATGCTGTGTGGTCATGATATGATGATTAGGGAGGTGAATTCTATGAAAAGTAGGGGTCAAAAGGTTCATAATTACTGTTCAGTCCAAAAACAGCTATTTGTAGTGTATTGTCAAGAGCGAACAGATATCCCCCCCCCCCCCCCCAAAAAAAAAGGTTCTCTGTGATAGATTAGATTAGAATAACATAAAACGTGAGTGGAACCTGGCCAAGCACAATTTTTAACCACAATGTTAGGGTGTTGTGAAAGGTTGTCAGGGTGTTTCTGTGTGGTTGCTTTTTGTTTGTAAATACAACTAAATATTCCTATATATATATATATATATATATATATATATATATATATGAGCTTTTAGGTCACTAGCACGGTATTGGCCACTTATGGTTATACAAGCTTTAGAAATGCATTAAAAAGAAAATGCAGTTACTGAAAAACTGCCATCATAGAAAGCAGATATAACTGATTTTAAAAAGACTGCTGTTTTTAAAATGAATTATATTTCCATTTTGAGGTAAATAATAAAAAAAAGAAAGAACATGTCTGCTTGACAACTGCAGGCTAAAGCTCTAAAGTGGCTCTTCAAATGTAATTGGACCAGGAAATAAGCAATTTAGCAAAGATACAATGTGTGCGTAATCCATGTCTGTGTATGCTGGCAATTATAGAGTTCTGCAGTGATGACGTAGTTTTGTAAGCCAACCCGGAAGTTAGTTTCACCCTGATTTTCTTACCAAAACCCAATTTTATTTGTATTTTTTTTATTTACAACTTTTTCAGTGTTTATTTAAAACCATTTTCCCTACACGTTTTAGAATAGTTAACAAGAGTGTGATAAACACAATGAGGCTGTAAAAGCAGACTAGTGAGTAGGTGGTTTTACCTGTTCGGTGTGTTGTTTAATGTTCTTGATAACATTTGTATTCCTGTTAAGCCACTTGCTAGCAAAAGCTTTTACTGATCTAATTATGTCATAGAATAAAACATGAAAATTAAGTTTGTGATAACAGCAATTTAACCAAAAACCTATTCAAAATAGGATGATTGAACAGGAAATGCGAACTCAATTCCTGTTTTTGGCCTTCAGAATCATCCCTGCATCACTCTCTTTTTTTCCCATTGTTTTTCTCCACAGGTCTTGCTGTGTTTTTCTCGAGACACTGCAGTCCTGGAGCATTTCAACTACAACTGTGCTTCACCGCCTAAATCTTGCATGCAAAGTAATATCTTTTGAATGTTTAGCTTTTTTGATATAATATCTTCCTTGGCTTCTTTTCAGTCTATAAAATGTCTTTTTTCTCAGGCAAGTCTGGCTCTGAGCTGTGTGCTGTGGTTTACCCCCCGAATGGTGAGAAAGAAGCTTTTACAAGCACAGTCTTTGTATCACGGCATGTTCCAGCATGCACATTATAGTCTTCATTTGTTGAATTCTCTGAAATGTGTCAGCAACCAGGGCCAGTGCATTTGATAGATTATTTATTAATTTTCCAAATTTCCTAAAACCTTTTGTAATATCAGTAATTGTTATAACAGAAAATGACCTCTTTGTCCCATAGGTGTCATTCCATTCCATGGCTTCTCGATGTATGGTGAGTATTAAGAATAAAGCACATAACCTCAAAAAGCTAAATCTATTTTGTAAACAAGCATCTATCTGTATCCTGTGCTGCAGTTGCACCACTGTGCTTCTTATATAATGAGCCGTCGAAGCTGTACAGCGTATTTAGAGAGATGTATATTCGCTACTTCTTCAGGCTACACTCTGTCTCCTCACATCCATCTGTGAGTATCTTGTGTGTGCATGTGTCACGTTGATGTAACATGATTGATTGCCTTTGTGTCAGTTTACTTAGGATGATGGCTGTTTCTGAGCTCACCAAACTTGTGTGTGTGTGTGTGTGTGTGTGTTAGGGTATAGTGTCTTTGTGCTTGCAGTTTGAGAGATTACTGCAGACTCATCTTCCCCAGCTTTTCTACCATCTACGAGAGATTGGAGCCCAGCCGTGAGTTCTCATTGAAGATTACTCAAATTAATTTTATAGCGTATCTTGTTAATATATATAGAGGACAGTTGCAATATTAACCATAGCATGTTTTAAGTCTCTATCTCAAACTCTCCTTTTTTGCACCCATATTTTTGCTAGTAACTTTTAAACTGTAAGGTCTAGAAGCAAAAATATTTTTGGCTTTAGTGGATATCTTCAGGTGATTCTTACCAAACTTTGTACTTGTTATAACAAGCATGACCTGAGGGCACATGAGTAGTTTCGGCCATCTACTGGTCAAAAGATATAAACAATTGACATTTTTGTTTAATTTCAGTTTAAGTTAAAAACAGTTTAATCAATCATAAGACTGATATCATTAGATTTTGGAGCAGCATACCAAATCAGTGATACCCAATTTTCCTATGTGAGCCATTTTGAACGTGGACCATTTTCACATTTTGTAGTAAAATTCTGTATTTTACAAACGCTTTAGCTTATTATTACGACTCTTATGAATATTATAGATCCACTTGGGTTAAGGTTATGAAATTGGGCACACAGATAGAGGATAGTCTCATCATTAACAACAGAAAATTTGGAGTCTCTAACTCAAACTCTCTAGCGCCACCAATAGACCACATTTGCGTTCATTTTTCTGCTTATAACTTTTGAACTGTAAAAGACCATATTCAGAGCAACCTGGCAAAAAGTTATCAATAGCTTTTTGATGTATCAAACAATTTCTGTAAAGCGCCTTAACAAATTTGCGAAGTTTGTGCCAAAAAGGACACGAGGCTATATCTATGTAACATGTTAGTGGATTCTGATTAAACTTTGTATGTGTTAGCTACAACTAGGGCTGTCACTTTTAGTTCGAAAATCGATTGCACAATCGATTGTTCCAACCAAAAAAAGTTTTGATTTTAACCAAATATGTACACTATTAATTTTAAAATAATTAAACAATTAAAAAATATAGATGTAACAAGACTCACAAACAAGCAGAAAAAGAAAATAAAGAATTCCGAAAGTGCAGTATGCGTTGCGAAAGCTAGACAGAAAATACCAGCAATTTTACGCGCCTGTAAGACCCAGTGACGTCGAAAGCGACCTCTTATGCTGCGTTCACACCATAGACAGTAAAAGAAATGGACACAGCGACCCCATTGGAACTCAATTGAGACAAGTGAAGCCCGCTTTTAGCAATTTTTAGCACTTCCGTTTCTGACGCGCAGACTCAAACTAAGCTTGATGACGTCAGCAACCTGTCTGACAGATGTAAATCTTCTAAGTGGCTGTGCGTGCAAACTGCCATCGTTAATCTTGCAGAGACGGCGAGCTTGAGCGGGGAGTTCTTTGGCGTGAGTGAGCAGGAGTAAGTATTCTGATTAATTATTTTGTATAGTATTTTAAAATGTAACGCCAGTACGCCATATTAAGTTAATTGTCGGCGAGCTTCTCCTCCTGTCTGTACAGTAATTTCTCTACTGTGCGACAGAGAGTCGAGTGCTTATGACGCAATCGTTAGCCTATTTTTACAAAAACTTTTTTGTTTCTACGGGGCCATTATGTAACATAGAAGGTAATGGATCCCTTTATACATTGTCGTGTATCTTTAGAAATAAATAATGGACCAATTGAGACTTTAAACGCCTCCGATGTAAAGTTATTCGCTGTCAAAGTGATGCCAAAATGAATGCAAAGTCAATGGGATGCTAACGCAAGTGAAGTTCTGCTACAAGATGGCAACTCGCGGCCGACTTCAACTTCCGGTCAACTTCCTTGCCGCCTGGTTCACACCAAACGCGAATAGAGCGTCTGGCGCGAATGATTTCAATGATAAGTCAATGTAAAGACACGTTTACACGCGTCTGGAGGTCTCGCGGCGCGGTAGACGCGAATTCGCCTCATTCGCGTATCTAGTTACAGGAGATTCAGAGTTATGAAAAGGACCATTGCAAGCTGACCGCGACCGGCATTTGTGATGGAAAATTTGCAGTAATACCCCTACCTTGCGCAGCTGTACCTGAGTGTCCCTGGCAGAGGTGGGTAGTAACGAGTTACATTTACTTCATTACATTTAGTTGAGTAATTTTTTGGGGTAACTAATACTTTTCGGAGTATATTTAAAGATGGGTACTTTATACTCTTACTTGAGTAAAGTTTTGGGGAAAAATCTGTACTTTTACTTCGTTACTGTGGGCGACGCTCCTCTCGTTACTTTATCTTAATGCAATAAATGTTATAAATGCTTCAGTTTATTCCAAACGCGCCGTCTACTTTTCTCTGGGCAATGAGCGATGCCCATTCGCGAATGATTCATTCTTTTGAGTCAATTCTGTTCAAAGGCTTGATCAAACCAATTGGCAAACGAGTGAATTGGTTCATGAATCAGTTTGAATGAGTCGTTCAGTTCCCTGCCGCACCGTACGCGCTGAGCATCTGAAGTGGTTCACGAGTTGTAATGTTTAAGAACATCAGCAGCGTTGAAAACGTGGCTATGGAACTGCACTGAATTGAAAGCAAATCTGCAAAGGCTATTATTTGCTTGCGATGGAGATCCTTATTAGATGAACACCGTGTGTGCTGTCTACTGTTCAACAGGTAATAACTTGGGCTACATTCGATTACAGTACACGATACCACTGTGACATTAGTTTGTTATACGTGTGTGGCTTATAACAGAGGGGAGTCAAGTTGAATGCAGCTTCCAAAAGACAAAAAATAGCCGATTAAGATTTTATTAATTTTAATACAATCACACCTGTGCAAGTACGTTCAGCGAGTCATATTATCAGCTGCTAAATTCAGATCTGTGATTGCTTGCTGGCGCTTAGCCAGAGATAGATGCGTTTATACAGCGCTGCGCATTATAACAAATCACACATGATTCTTTTGAGCTTATTAAAGCATTGGCCAATCAGAGGTGTTCCGATGAGTCATCGCTAAAATGCTGGTGCTTCCTTCACTCGCTCACTGACTAAATACCTCTTTCTGGCGAATTCTCTCGTCAGAAACAACAAAGTGCAGATGTGTGTATGAATCTTTAATTAAGATATTGATTTCACAGTGTTAACAGTTTCAGTGATTTTAATGGGAGTTTCTGAGAGTGATTGAACTCTAGACTGTCAGTGAAAATGATCTTTAATAATGTAAATGTTATTTGCTCTCTTTCTGAACAATGAATGATTAGTAGCAATATTTATATCACATTAACTTTTAATGTTAAATTCACATTTAATGTAAAGTCAGTCGTATTAAAAATATGTTATGGCATGACACCTATATCTGTTACTTAAGTAAACAGACAGGGTTTTATAATAAATTACATAAATTGGAGTAAAGGCTGATGAAATATATACATTTATACACACACACATACATTACGTACATTTTATCTATATATCTAAATAAAAATAGGCTCAGTATATATGACCCAAAGTAACTAGTAACTAACTACTTTTTTTTATCCGATACTCTTTTACTCTTACTCAAGTAACTATTCAAGACTAGTACTTTTACTTTTACTTGAGTAAAAATTTCTAGAAGTACTTTTACTTGAGTACAGTTTTTGGGTACTCTACCCACCTCTGGTCCCTGGGACATCAGTGCGGTCGGAGCGAGTCTTCTTAACAGCTGGACATATAGTGAATAAAAAACGCTCTGCTCTGGACCCCGAAAATGTTGATCGACTTGTTTTCCTGTCCAATAAATTTGTAATGGCCCTAGCCTTTTTGCGCATTTCATTATGCCTGCCTACTGCCGCCTAGCCTAAGTGTCGGTTAAGTTCAATAAAAAAACACACATGGCCTGTTCTCAAGTCCATTTAAAGTTTCATTTTTTGAAAAGTTGTTTGAAATGGATTGAATCATTATTTAAAATAGTCTTGGAGATTTTTGAATTGCCTAAATCATAAATGCAGCCGGGTTGAAGCCTGCAGTGATGTTTTTCTTTTGTTAATGTTTCGAGAATGTTGCACTCCTGTTGCTGTTTGTTATTCTGCACAAAACTTCATGCCAATAAATAAGAAATATTGCTGACTTGTGCGTTTCCAGCGCTCTCTTTACGTTCTTCTGTTATTTGACGTTGAAAAAGGAAACTTTTTTTTTTTTAGACATCGATTTTACAATCGATTCAATGAACACTTATGTCTTAAAAATCAAAAATAAAAACACAAAAGTGACAGCCCTAGTTACAACAAGCCTGACCCGAGGGCACATAAGGAGTTTCAGCACTACTAAAAAAAGCAGTGTATTACACATACTAATATAAAACTTATGTTACTTTAATTTCCTGCTGAAAAAATGATACTTTTAAAAACAATTTATTATTATTCTTATGTGTGAATGTTCATTAATGTCTCATTTATTATACATACTCACATGAATCTCATGTTGCTTTAGATTCCAGTTGAAAACTTTGTCACTTCAGTGACAGTTACATTATAACTGTGCAGCTCCATCTACTGGATGAATTATGCACACACAAGTCTCCCACCTCAACATTTGTGGAATCAAATAACAGAAATTTTGAATAAGGGTTTAGGTCTATACTGTGTGTATGTTTTGGGGAGTGTTTCTCAGTGTGTGTTTGTGTGTGTGTGTGAATCTTCCTTAGGTTACGTATTGCCTTTAAGTGGATAGTCCGGGCCTTCTCCGGATACCTGTCCACTGACCAGCTCCTATTGTTATGGGACCGTATCCTAGGATATGACTCCTTAGAGATAGTAGCAGGTAGATTGATATTTTCCAGTGTCTGAACTTTTGCCAACTATTATGAACGTGAAACATATAATTTTACTGTCACTTCACTGTTTCTAATCACATACTGAATGCAGCCAGAGTTTGATGTCAGGAACTTAATGGATAAATAGTTAATCACTGTGTTTAGGAGGTGTTAAACTGTTTTCAATTTACCTTCATTTTGAAAATGTGACCTCTATGTTAGGGCACTCTTAAATAAGAAGGGTCTGTCAGTTATATGGCATACACCCAATTTCCTGGATGATGTCTGTCCCTCTTTTTCAGTCCTGGCCGCTGCTGTCTTTGCCTTCCGAGCCGAAAACCTAATGGAAGTGGCATCACTGGCATCAGCTGAGGTTGTTACTTGTGTGTCTGTGTGTTAAGCAATACAAAAATAGTGTCTTCACTCTCAGCCAACTCTAGTAACTCAGTCCACCCAAGGCACATGCTTCAGAATTGCTGGGATAACCACTTTTAAAAGTGGACCAAGTCCCCCACACCCCAGCTTTAAAATGTTTTGGCGATGTGATGTCAAATGTGATAGGAATTTTAGCATGACAGTCAACTGTTGACACTGTATATATGTGTGCGTGTGCGTGTGTGTGTGTGTGTGTGTCCTTCTGTGCCTTTGTATGTGAAACAGTTTATAACTCATTAATTAAATATTCTGGGTTTAGTACAAGCTTTGGCCAATAAGAAGCATTTGTGGTATGTTGATTACTATAAAATAGTTATTTCTTTCTCCTTTATAGACAAAAAAAATCTGTGTTCCATTAAGGGAACGTACAATGGAAGTAAATAGGTTCAAAATGTAAACAATTAGATATGAACAAGTTGCTTACTAACAATTTTGTGATGATTGGGTGAAGATTCCCCTTCACTATCTTTGGTCTCTTTTCCTTAAAAAATATCTTTGTTACTGAATGCATGCTTTTTCAATCTAAATGATTTAATATCATTCTATAAATTCTGATTTAGCTTAACTTGTACTAAACCCAGAAAATGTCTTGCCTAAGTGTATACGTTGATCAAATCTTTTTACGTAACATTTTAATACACAAAAGCCCATATTAAACTTAATTTCTGTTTAACTTTTCTGAAAGCATCCTATGCTAGATAAGAGGTCTGCACTGTGGGATGCTGTCGCATGCACCTGCTTGATTGACAGCTGTAGTAAAAGTGCATCAGACCTGCTTTCATTAATTCTGGCTGTAACCCGCAGTGACGCACGGCCCTGGGCCCCAAGACACTGGGAAGATGCTGCTGGACAGTATCTGCTTGCTTATGTACCACCTGGTCCCTACAGGAAAAAGTATCATAACATGTTGTATTTTTAGTGCCCAGGCCTGTTCATGAAACATTAGAGGAGACGTGCTAACCCGATAGGGGCCTCTAAATTTATTTGCTTCCAATTCCATAAGGACCGATGCTTGAGAACATTTGATTCCCTCTGAAGGCCCCCGCCCAAACGGCTCCTGAGAGTCGGATGCACTCTTAGCACCTTCCAAGCTCTTGAGTCACATGAGTGCGGGCCAGCAGACATGGTTTGGTGAAACTGGGTTGACGGTCATGCGTCTTTGTATTTCGGCTAAAGGTGTGGTCACATCAGCAAATTTTCTCATGCATAAAAAAGGTCATTGTCAGTAACATTGTCAGTTTCAAACTGAGTTTGTCGGTGAGTGCGGCAAACTCGTATGACCAACTGCAGAAATCTGCATGCTGAACTTGCACAAAACATGACTGCACCTGAAGTGCCTGGTGTTTTTATTGCCAGGCAATCTGAATGGATGCCTCTGTTGTAAATATTTACCATAATGGACAACACTTGCTTAAGATACAGCCGCACTTGTTTATTACATGGCCAGAAAGAGTATTTGTTCTTGCACTTTACATTTTTTTTCTTCTTGCAGGCTGTTCTTGCAGACCTCTCAACCCTGAAAGTGATGCCCTTGCTGCAGATCTTCCTCTTCGCCACCTCCGTCTGAGAAGCTGGCGGTGTATTTGTCTGTTTTGTGTTTTGGTGGCTGGATGTTCCAGTCCATTATGATTTCATATTGACTGTAAAGGGATAGTTTACCAAAAAATGTACTCACCCTCATGTCATTCCAGTGACATTTGTATAACATGTTATTATGACTTTCGGTCTTCATTTTTTACCCAATGTAACCAATTCCTCTTACTTAACAACCCCTAACTTCTTGCACCATTCTGGTTCTGCATTTAACTGCCTCTCAAGATTCAGTGAATTCCAAATGGATCAATTGAAGCCCCCACACACTGCTTTTTCCCCACACAAATGCACTCCTTACAGGAGTAAGATGAATTGCAGATGCCCCACTTCAGGTTGGGTTGATTTATAAGATTTCAAGGGAATTGTTTGAACTGCAGTTGTGACACAAGGGAAAAAGACTAGACATGGAAAAGAATAATTTATGATTTATATGCTGTCATTTGATTTTTATAATCTTAAACATTCTATAACCATATATACACGCATATGAATATATTTATTGATGAGCCATTAAATTATGTCCACCTAACCTGTAGGATGTCCTTTAGCCCACAAAACGGTAGCCACATGGCGAGGCCTGGTACCATAATGTCAACAGCAAGTCCTCCAATTCCTGTACATTGCGGGATGGTGGTGATGTAGTATGAACCCGCTTTTCCAAGTAGAACCACAAATATATATATGAAATGTCATGACTATGTTGATGACATATTATCACTGCAAGTCTAACAGAATGCTAATCAGTGTTAACTGATAACCAAAATCAAATGATAATTAGAACTGTTGCCTTTGTAGCTAACTAAAATGAAGTGCTAAAACGGAAATCAATACATAGAAATTAAAATAAAAATGACCAAATCACATACATTTTGTAAATCTTAAACTAAAATTAAAATGAAATCTGAAATAATAAATATAATAGAAGATCAATAATATTAATATAACATTTGTTTCTCTTATATAATATAATGCCTTAGAATTGCATAAGCCACAAACCTAAATACCAGGACCGTTTCAAAAAGGAAAAAAAAAATTTTTTTCATGATAATGAGTTTCATTCCGTAGGATATTTTATGTTAATGGTAGAGTTTTTACTAGAAACAACATTTGTAGTTGCGGTGTAAGTTTTAAAATGATAATAGATGCCATCTACTTCAGTTAGGATACTCTGGTTAGTCCTTTTGCTTAGTGTCAGTGAATTTAGATGAGAACACTTATCAAACTTGAACATAAGTGCGGTTTCCATGGATTACAGAAGCAGCGCTTATGGAGATGTGTATTTGCCTTTCATATTTGCATAATGGCTGTTTTGTGTGACTATTAATAAACTCAAATCTCTTTACACTCCCTGAGATCACCAAAAATGTTATTGATGGATTTGAAAGGGAAATGCAGGTAATTTTGAAGTCATGCACCAAATGAATTGTGTTTTTCTTTTTTCTGTATCATCTGTTTGTTTTGAGAATGGGGGCACTTTATACATCCCTGCATGTGCAATAATGTAACGTTTTATGCAAACTGCAATTAATCAGTGTTTATTATCTTTTGATTGCTAATTATATATATATATATATATATATATATATATATATATATATTTTTTTTTTTTTTTTCTTCTACACTAACATCACTTGTTAATAGGTTGCTTCTGTTCTTGACAGTAGCTATTATTTATTTCGAAGCAGTTTTGTTACGCAGAAATGCATGTGGAAAATTGTCTAAATTACATTTGAAACTGTTCATTCATTATTCATTCAATAAAAGCTGTACATTCTAAACATAATTTTATGGTGCAACTGTTACATTGCCCTACATGAATGACTACATTTTTGTTTAAAGGACCATAAATATTTCAATAAATTTAATTCAATAAAAGCTGTATAGTCTTAACAGTAATTTCACATTGTTATGTGCAATTGTTACATTACATTAATATATATATATATATATATATATATATATATGTATAGAGGGAGATTTTGTTCTTAGCAAAGCATATTACTACTAAAAAAATATACTTTTGATATATTTATGTTAGGAAATGTACAAAATGTCTTCATTGAACATGATCTTTACTTAATATCCTAATGATTTTTGGCATAAAAGAAAAATTGAAAATTTTGACCTATACAATGTTTTTTTATGGATATTCCTAAAAATATACTCCAGTGACTTAACACTGGTTTTGTGGTCCAGGGTCACATATATATATTTATGCTACGGTGTCCGTTGAATGCTTGAGTCTGATTGGCTGATGAACGTTCTGAGGTGTGCAATTATTTTCAGAGAAATGCATGGCGAATGTATTCATACTTTTGCACATTTTATATAAAATGAGAACACCACAAGTAAAATTTACTTCAAAGAACATTTGGAATTCTTTTTTTTTTTTTTGTTACTTATAGAGATAATTAATTAAATTAATAACTTGGCCATCTTAGGCAGTGGCGGAGCCTGGGTGTTTTCATTGGGGTGGCCAGGAAAGGGCCAGCAACCAGTCTGGGGTGGCACAGAAATCTTCATTAGTTCAAAATAAACATTTATTTGACTATAAAGTTCTGGACTTTTTTATTATACTAATTTATTTTACTAATTTATTTGTACTTAATTGTATTGAGATAGTTGTGAAATAGATCTAGTAGGCTAATAGTGAATATGAGCATTTTTGTGTTATTTTTGTATTACCTCCATGTATTTTAATAAAAGGGCTCACTGTAGCTTTATTGCTCAACACCCCAAAAATCTTGTTCTCCATCAATGCATAGGCCTACTCATGGAGGAGACATGCAGATAACTACATACTTTAAAGTCAACCTTCATTGAGTTTTATATAGCCTAAACAATGAACTCTGAAAAAGTCAATGTTTAACATTCTAGTAGTTATCAAAATTAATTAATTGCAACAGTTTTTGTCATACCTAAATTGAGCTCTGTGGAAAGGGGAAAATGTTGTCTTTTGACTCCCCATCTGCAATAATGTAAAAAAGGGCAGAAGTCAACAGCACATGGCCTAAATGTCAGAATGTAAAATGAATTATTTTATGCATTTAAATACGGTTTAATTTCTGTGCTTTACAAATTAACTAAAAATTAGCGCATATTGCTTTAAGCACAGCTGCACTGTAATCATATTTACTTGCATTAATGCATTACATCACAAATAAAAATGACATACAGTATCATCTTTCGAGGCTGCGTCCTATATTGTAATCTTGAATTGCAGAATATTTCAGTAGCTTATATAAGTTCTTAAAGGAAAACGCCACCGCTTTTCCATATTTCACTATGTTCTGCCTTCAACTTAAACAACAGGGGAAGTCATGGCTTAGGGGAAGTCATGGCTTAGTGGTTAGAAAGTTTGACTCCTAACTCTAAGGTTGTGGGTTGCACAAAAGTCGGCCGGCAATACCACTTCTTAGGTGCCCTTGACCAAGGCACCGAACCCCCAACTGCTCCCCGGGCACCACAGCATAAATGGCTGCCCACTGCTCCTGGTGTGTGTTCACAGTGTGTGTGTGTGTGTTCACTGCTGTGTGTGTGCACTTTGGATGGGTTAAATGCAGAGCATGAATTCTGAGAATGGGTCACCATACTTGGCTGTACGTCACTCTCTTTACTTTTCTCTTCCTTAAACAAGTTGATACGTACCTCTCCCGTCTCGTGCGTGCACTTAATCACTGTAACGTGCGGCGCCACTATGTTAGCGTTTAGCTTAGCACTATTAATTCCATAGGATCCAAACAGGGATGAATTTAGAAGCCACCAAACACTTCCATGTTTTCCCTATTTAAAGATGGTTACATGAGTAGTTACACGAGTAAGTATGGTGACCCAAAATAAAATGTGGAGATTCATTTCATCATGTAATGCTTATAGACTGTAAAAAACATACCTGATAAAAGCAGTGTTTGTGAGCGCAGTGCTGCTTTGTGTACCGCTCCAAAAGCTTCCCCTTGTGGCAAAGAATGAATTTGCATTTTCATTCAGACCAGCATGAAAAGAACAACCAGTGGGCAGGCAGTGAGCTAATGTTTCATGTTGACAACATGTTCGTTTTAAAAACGACTCGTTTCAGTGATTCAGAGTTGACTCTTTCTTTCGAGAGACAAGTTATAATAATAACTTTATACATGTAGCACTTTCAGATTTAACACTCTGCAGGATGTTTTCAGTCACTTCGAGCTATGTTACACATACTGCATGAAAGGTCATTTAAAAAAAAACATAATAGGAGCACTTTAATTAAACTAAAACAACTATAATATACAAAACAATATACCAAAAGATATAAAGTGCTATTGTTTAGATATTGTTTTCATCTAAATTTGAAGTTGGAAACAGTGGTATTGACAAGCCAAAAAAAAAAAATTAATAATAATAAATAAAATAACAATAAAGTTGTTTAGTGCATTCAGCCCCATGAATTTCAGCATCATCCATGACCCTACAAGTTGACCCCAGATTATAGCAGCATAACTCCAGCAGCTCTCTGACATCTGCTCTGTCTGTCTGTCTGCCTGCTCCTCTCATTTCCTCCGTGCCTCATATCAAATTATGCCACTCGTCCGTTTTCTGCCCTGCTTTTCACTCCCCATTGCCTCACACTGGTCTCTCGGTACATCTGCCACCTGTTTGCACAGCTTCCCACGCCCTGTCACCATGGGAGCAGCGCACCCCTAGCGGTCCCTCACTGTACCATAGCATTGCTCCTCGCTGAAACATTTCTTTTAGACATTCAGTATCACATTTCCTCTGCCTCTCTCTTGGGCACCTTTATATATTTAGACCTCTGTAATAACTGCCCTCCTGTCCTGCTGATACAGTTGAAACCTTTATGCAGGAAGTTAATGGAGCTGGCTTTGAGAGAATTAGGCCTACTTATTTATAAAGAAAAATAATTGCACTCTAACAGACGACACATGTCATCAATATAAACATTTATATCAAATAATATAATACTGATACATTAGTGCAATGATATGATATGAAAGCATTTTACTTTTTGCATGCGAAATGTGTGACATTTCAAGCTGCACTCATAAAGCTTTTGTTAGTTTTAAGCTGATTCTTATAAGTTCAAATTGCATCAATGGTTTTGCACTTTATACTGACACCTATTGGCTTGGATGCATTAAGTGAGTGTACTTACTAATGCCTTCACATCAAATCTCTTTATTTTGTGTTTTGTTTCTTTTTCTGCATGTTACGTTCTGTCTACTATAACACACATTTAATTAACATTCTTCAATTAAATCACAGCAATTTTGTGCATTTTTGGTGGTTTGTGCTTTTACTTGACAGGGTTATCACGGTTTGTTTAATAATTCAGCGGATACTGCTTGTTTGGACATTTATTATAATTATTTTTATTTGTGCTGAATTAGTATATTTGTTTATTGGTAATTGGTTTATTAGTCAATCACACACATGCTGTTCCATCGCTATGGAGTATGATATAGACTGACTTTGTGGTAAGTATGTTTTTTTTCTTTTTTCTTGCTGCTGTTGAAAGAAATGTATACTTTTATGCAAAAGGATACTTGTATATGTATACTTTTGAACTTTCTATTAATCATATAATCCTGAGGCAAGGAAAAAAAAACACAGCTTTTTGAAGATCAATAATAAATGTTTTATTTGAGCACCAAATCATATTTCTGAAGGATCATGTGACACTGAAGACTAGAGTAATGACTGCTAAAAATTAAACGATTCCATGAATACAATTTTTAACAAAAATTATTATTATTATTTAATTCTAATAATAATAATTTACAATGTTAGCCTACTGTTAATCTGTATCAAATGCTGCCTTATTGAGCTTAAGAGACAACATTATATATATATATATATATTGGGGTGGAAAGATTCAACTTTTTCACGGTTTGGTTTGTTTCACACGGTTTTAGAGTCACGGTATATGCTATGTTCATGGAAAAACTACTTAAAAAAAAAAGAATATTCTATCTAACTACGAGCAACAGCGCAAATAAATACAATAGAGTAAAGATACAAATAAAATAAACAGTGTTTTACAGTTTTTTTGTGAGGTCTAGCATTAGTTTTTAGGCACAGAAATTGAATAAAGTAATCAAACGTGTAAAAAAAAAAAAAAAAAAAAAAAAAACCTTTCATATAGGACCACTGTAAAAAATCCAACTCACAAAAAGTTAGACTAATGATTATATTTTAGTTAACTGGACAATTAAATGCAAAAATGTTGGCTTATGAAAAGACGTTGGTTCAACAATTGTTGGACCAACCTAGTATTACTTGTAAATTCAATTTGTGAATGCAAGTTAACAAGCATACAAGTTGGGTTGGAGGTTGGAGCATGCGCACTGCAACGACCATGAAATTGGCGCATGTGCAATGAAGCGCGCCAACATCGAACAGACAAAGGAGCCTCACCCTTACTGTGGTGGAAAGGTGAATAAGCTAAAGCCCCAAAAAGTCAGCGTTCCTTTAACTTATATTTTACTTATATTGCTCGTTTTGTAACATGTTTTGTGTTAACAGTTTAAAATGTTAAACATAAGTGAAAATAACTTTAAAAGTTGAAATTACATAATTTTCTAAATTGTTTTAACTATAAAAACTCAATCAGCTGAACAAAAGATCTTAAGTTGGGAGAAATGTGACCTTACTCAGTGAATTGAGTTAAGTGAACTACTTAGTTTGAAAGTTGAGTAAACTCAAAAAAGCTGTGCAGCAAGTTGCCTTGTAATTTTAAGTTAAGTCAACTTTTCTTTTTTTACAGTGTGTATAAATTAAAGCTTGTTCTTTATTAAAGTTACAAAAGCTTTTCAATCAAGAGCAGTGATTTCTGTTGTAGGATATTTACCCAGACAGTCATTTTGACATAATTTTTGTTTGAATTTGTCCATTTAAACATAATACATCAGAGATGGCTTAATATTTGCACGCTTTCTGGGGCATGGGTTTGCGCGCTTTGGATGAGTGCACGCACAAATCTTCTCACTGTGCCAGCGAGTTTGCACCCTTTGGCTCTTAAATGTTTAAACTGGCAAAGCTTAAGGCCCAATCCCAATTGTATTTTATACCCCTTCCCCTACCCCTCCACCTACCCCTTCCCTTAAAACAGAGTGTCAAGGGGTAGGGTCCGCGTTCGTCGTCTAGCTCTTACAATACACACATATACTGGTGTGCTGGTGTGCATTAGAGCCTTTAATTATCGTCCTGTATTAATGAGCTGCTTACTGAAACACACACATATCGGAAATCGCGCAGCGCACACATCCGGGAGAAAATAAACTTGTCACCGCTGCCCCACGGTTTTTATTAAATACAGTTTAAATACTGAATCGCTACATTATATCTTCCAGCGACGAGAGGATACAATCGCTGTTTTTAAGTAAACTCACTCTAAAAAGATAAACGCACAGACGCGAATACACGCAACTTCCATTTCTCTCTCTCTCTCTCTCCCTCTCTCGAATAGGCAATATTTGAGAAAATGGTTTAGCGATTTCTAATTATTAGGGGGATTAGCCCGAATCAATGTCTATGTCTGTAATGATATGACGTTAGCAAATATCAGCGATTTTTTGCAAACATTTATTTGAGTAACATGACCGTTAATATGAACTCACAATTGAATGTAACATAAAACAAATGATTACTTTTCGTTAAAATCTTTATTTATGCTAAAAAAGCTTACATTTATGTGTCTTTTTGTTCGCTGTAGCAGCCATGTTGCCAAGATAATTCATACCCCTTCGTTTGAAGAGTGGTCCCGAAAAATATTAGTTTGAAGGGCTATCTGGCCCTTCCCCTTACCCCTACCCCTCCAACTAAAAGAGAATCGAGACACCCCTACCCCTTCACGTGAACGCGCAAAACGGAGGGGTAGGGGTCTAGGGGAAAGGGTAAGGGCTAAGGGGTTGAATTGGGATTGGGCCTAAATGAGTTTAGTTTAAACATATATCAACTGTGTGCTGTTCAGGTCTCAACTGTGCACGCAAGCTATCAGCACCCGGGTGATGACGGAGTAAATAACTGCTCATATTCCAGCATACTGCATTCGCATTGAACAAGAGTGACTGATTTGTCCAGTTTTTTTTTCATCGCTGTTGTTGTAATGTCTGGGAAGCCAGAATGCTCATCCAGAAACATTTATTAGCTGAACCCTGTTTGTTTTACTTGTTATTTATAGCAAACCATATTACAGGTGCCAAATAAGGTTTAAGTTGAACCGCGGTCCCAGCACGTGCTGAACCGTGTGTGGAGAACCAAACGGTTCAGTTTTTTTTTTTCAGCGAACCATCCCATCCCTAATATATATAACATTACTGACCACCAGACTTTTGAATCGTAGTTTATAATGTTTGCTTTGCTTGTTTATTTACATATAATTTTAGGTAAAGTGAACGCATTATTAGTTACTGGTCATGTGACGTCAACATAGCGGAGTTCATGAGGTGGGCGACCTGCTCCATGTGGAATAAAACAGCTTTTTAAGGAAGGCACATGTCTTGAGTTTATATCCCATAAGCAAACAAACAAACAAACAAACTCCTTCACTTGTAATACTTAATTGTATGCAAATCATTTTATGTAAAAAAAAGAAAATAATAATAATAATAAAAATTAAAAAATCATATTCCAGATGATCCAGATGATCCCACAAAACAAAACAACACCCACTAATATCTGCCTGCCTGCTTTGAACCGCGGTCTATCTTTTCAAAGCTCACGTTCTCTCGCGCTGTCAGCCAATCGGATTCTGCCATGTTGGGACCGTTCAACCAATTGCAGCCCACAGCGAGGAGGAAAACTTGGATGATTCTCTGGGTGTAAATTGTGCCGCGATGGGAGAAATAAAAGTGGGAAGTGATGAACAATAGAGCTGGCTGTTTCCGGGAGGCGCCAGCATTCCAGAACAACTTTCGCGCTCTTGTTGTGCATACCGACAGTCCGCCAAGCACACAGCCCATCCAGCTCACACCGGCAGCTGCTTTTGTGTCATATGAGAGTTTTAGGCGAGATCACCGAGGAGGGAGAATCAAACTGCCGGCGTGGTGTTGTCAAATGATTTGCATACGGACTTCCGCCCACTGAATTTAGTTTCTACATCAACTAGCAAAGGCAGTGGGCAGACCTGAGCCCTCAAGTCAGGCGCAGTCATGCGGACTTGACATTTAAACTCGGTTAATATTTGGACATGAACGGCACACGCGTGTATTTCGGATGGTCCCGATGGATTTGGATTAAACGGTGCACTGGGATCTGACACTTTCTTTCTTAGAGGCGTTTAGGCTACTGTGCTGGATTTCTGTCGGCTCTTGTGGATGTACCGTGACTATTTGCTGTTACTTCCAGTGTAGAACTGGAATATTGCATTGGACCCGTTGGGGTGTTTTGTCAGGAAAATGCGTGTTTTCATCTCCTCTCAAGCAGGGGGATTCCTCGTCAGTTTGCACTTGTCTGTTTGGATCCTCAAGTAGGACACAGCCAGATCCTCCAGCCCAGTCGAGGATCTGATGTCTGTATGCTCTGATGTCTATTTCAATGTGTCATATTAGAAGAGCTGACCATCTCTTTTGGATGGAGTTTTACCTCGCGATCTTCTTTTGACGTCTTGGACAGCGTTGACGCATTTTTAGATCGTTTTTTTTTTTTATGCTTGGATTAGTTTTTTTTTTTTGGCTGCGTTTTTACAGGTTGGATATTATTGTTTATTTCGGCTAATTAAACTCGGTGCATACTGTGCATCACACGTTTCATTCTTGTGATTCGTTTTGCCGATCCACTGGGTGAAAATACTGTGTGATCTCTTGTTGATTTATTTATTGTTCGTTGAAAGCTTTTGCACACCATGACTTTCTTGTCCGGGGCAGCGGTTCTGTTGCTGCGTGGACTCGTCATCTCTGCGGTATTGGGCTTAGAGAGTTCATACACTAGTCATTTGTCGAACCGAGTCACTCCGGATCCAGCTGCAGCTGTTGCTCCTACAGGTAAGACCACAAATAACTAACCACAAATCAGATCAACCTGCGTTATTTTCTTGTTCTCTGTCGAGGGGTGATTTAGCAACTCTAGGTACATACAAGATACCGTGATAATCGATTGTTAGTGCTGTTTTTGATGAGTGTTAATCAGGGAATGTTAATGTCGTCATTTCGCGCAACCGTGGGACCTGATGGAGGGCAGGTCTTTACCATCCTCAAATCACTTCTGGGTGATTCTAGAGATCCTCATGCTTTGCCTGTATGAGTGACTGCTTATGAAAGTGGTGATGGTCAGGACAACATCCACATGGAATTCCTGCTGTTCCACCAATAAACGCTTGGCATGAGAGAGCACGAGGAACCCCCTCCATACAGCACCTCTGCCAGATGGGGGTTTCCCACAGCCACTGGTTGATATAATGCCTTTGTAAAGTGTTTAAATTAAACGGACGCTCATTTTACACGATATTCACTGAAGAATTGAAACTGTATAGCCTACACAGTGGCGTAGGCAGAATTTTATTTTTGGATGGGCCTGGGCAAAAGTGAGCGGGCACTAGTAACTAAGGGACAGAGTCTATATTCAGGTCATTTCAGTTTTTTTATCCTACTAAAAAAATACAGTAACTGTAACTGACAACCTGTCCACATACAAAATCCCAATTAGCCTATCAGTTAGAGCGAAAATTAAATACAGCTTTATTTATTCCGAAACAGAAGTAATTTAAAATGTATATTTTTATTTTTCATTTCATCATTCAACATAGGCTAAATGTAGCCTATTCAAGACAACTGTATTTCCTCAAATAGGCTATATTATATAGGCTATATTATATAAGTGTATACAAATATTTTATTCAGAAATGTCATGTTTGTGATTTTTATTTTGTTTGTTCATTTGTTATTTAAATTAATTGGGAAACCGGTGCAGTAAGTCGCCGGCGTCAGTCACAAAATGTATAAAAAAGTAACTTTGTGAGGATGAATGGCAACAGCTGGCCTTAAATCCTCTAGACACTGCACACTACACAACTTTAAACACAGACTGGAAACAGTCTGACTGAGTCCAAATTCCATTAATATATTATAATTAGCCTGACAATAGTGTGTTCCCACTTTACAGAATTAACTGGATCAGCCTGCGCTTAGAACTGAAAAGTCTTACCGTTATTTGCGGGCTGATGGACAGATTTATGCATTGCTGCAGTTTTTCTAACATTTTCTAACACACAGCTGCAAAGTACTGGCTAACTGAATAGGTGAACATGTGCAAATTCACAGGCGTGACATGAAGAGCCTGTCAATCAAACACAGCTGTCAATCAAACTCATCAAGAATTAGGCAAAAACACATTTGACTTGTTTTAGTTATTTGAGATGTTATAATAGTTTTGTAATTGTGTTAAAATATGTTAAACAATAATTATTAAACAAATGTTATATTTCTATAATTAAATGGAGGGGCCTATTCATCAGAGTGCCCCTGCCTTCACCCCTTGGTATACACAAATGTATTAACCATGCTTTTTATGGCAAGCTACTGCATTTTGACATTTATTCCTTTTAAACAATTTTTGTTACTATTTTTTTTTCATTGGCTAATTAATCATTCATTTTTAAAATTTTTTTTAGTTCGACTAGTAACTACTCATTAGGTACTAGTAGATGCATATTATGGCGCTTTTCCACTACACAGTACCAGCTCGCCTCGACTCAGCTCTGTTTGGTTTTCCACTGTGTAAAAGTTGTACCTGTACCGGCTTCCAGGTACTTTTTTTCGTACCACCTCCGGCGAGGTTCCAAACGAGCTGAGGCGAGCTGAGGCGATACTATAATGTGACGTGAAAACACAGCAGACTGCTGATTGGTCAGAGAGAATCGTCACTATTCACTGCGTCATCATTACACGCGCCAGCAATAGTATCCAGATAGTATCCAGAATAACCCCACCATTTTTAAAAAGTTTGGCCAGAGATTGCGTGATATATCCAATATATCCCGAGGATCAAAAACAACATGCACTCGATTTCCTCCATTGTCCTGTGTGTGTGGGTAGCGGGTGTGTGTCGCGTAGAAGATTACGTCACGGCAGTTTCCTGCAGCGTTGCTATGACAACCAGGTACTATTGTGGAGGTACTATCTGCAATGGAAAACGGAGGGAAAAGCGAGCCGAGCCGAGTCGAGCTGGTACTGGTAATGGAAAAGCGCCATTAGTTACTAGCGCAACACTTTCCATTCAAACAACTTTCCATTCAAACAGCTGATGACAATTAATTCTCAAATGTCCATATACTGGCAGATTGATTGATGAGCCTGTTATACTGTATGTCTATCACTATTGTACAAGGCTGTTGTCACGTATAGGGCGGAGAATTTTGGGAATGTTGTCCCGGGCCTTGTAACGAGGGTCGCTCAATAAGATCTTAGTGTAACCTGCTGTCTAGCTTTTGAGGTGAGAAAGCCAACTTGCTTTGGGCCCCTTGAATTTGGGAATGACTGTATACCAGGGTTCCTCAAATCTGACCCTGGAGGGCCAATTCACTGCAGCGTTTAGCCCCAACCCTGATCAAACTCACCTACCTGTGATTTTCTAATGATCCTGAAGACATTTATTATCATGCTCAGGTGTGTTTGATTAGGGTTACAGCTAAACTCTGCAGGAAAGTGGATCTTGTGGGCCAGATTTGAGGATAACTGCTGCATACTATATATATGTTCAAATAGACTAATTTGATCCACAGAATGATAGATTCTAGGAAACTCCTGTAAATCAATGTTTTAAATATCAAACAAATAAACTGTATAGAATAAAAAATAAATAGTAAAAAAAAAAAAAAAAGCTGGTCCAATGCCTGGGATTTGTACCATACTGGTAGTGCATAATGCATAAACAAACAGGACTGATTCAGTCAGTCAGCCTATTCTGGTACATAACCCCACAGCTGTTTTCCCAATATTAGTCATGCCTTTAATGACAGTGGATCGTTTCTGTTCAGAACTACAAACTGCTCATATGATGAATGTAATCCAGATCTGCGGTCATACAGGAATGCAGACTTAATCAGAAGGGTAAATAACCTGCATGCAAATGGTAATTGACTCATCAGAAATTAAAGCCCTTGGACAAATTGTTTTAGCTGTTCTTGTAGGTTAGTGCACACTTATGGACACTTATGCATTCTTGGATTAAATGCAGCAAGTGTACCACAGTTCCCAGCTGCAACAAACCCCTTGAATTGAGAAAAACCCTTGAGTAAGTGTGTTGCACAATGGGGTTTTCTGAACTCCTATTTTCAGGGGGTTCTTGCATTTGCAATGATTTGAGCATTTGCATTCCCCTGGTACTTGTAGTTAAATTTTAACCTACAGCATGTAATTTAAACATTTTAAAGGGGTCATATGACATTGCTAAAAAGAACATTATGTTGTATGTTTGGTGTAATGCAATGTGTTTGTGGTTTAAGGTTAAAAAACACATTATTTTCCACATACTGTACATTATTGTTGGTCGTCTATGCCCCGCCTTTCTGAAACGCATCGATAATTACAAAGCTCATGGTTCTGAAATGCGAGGTGTATGCAGCTTGGCCAGCTATCAAGTGCATTTGATGGCCAAATACCTCAAGTGTGTGATGGAAATATTATGCCCCTTAACATACTGTGATGCAGTCTCCTGGCATGATGAGACAAAACCAATAAAACCCATTACAAACGAGGGATTTATTGCATCCAGCGAGGACATAATTACTGATTAAAATGACTTATGCTGTCTTTTTATGCCTTGCGTATCATGCTGCATAAATATAAAACCATGTCTGCATCTGTGTTTGGAGAAACAACAAAAACAAGCACTACTCTACACTGCTTAAAATTCGTTTTTGAATCATCAGTGGCAAATTCTTTAAATATAAAAAACATTTACTTATAGATTGTAAGTCAGAAGCGCCAGACTGTTCTTGCAAAGTTGGAACTTCTCAATCTATAGAAATAGCCTTTGTGCACAGATATGTTATCAGCTACTTTGCAGGTTCAGGAAACAGTCCTCCATAAAATGCGCTGCATACTGTACATTTAAATAATTGGGTTGAACTGTTCTGGGACTATGTTGTAAATACAACTTAACCACTCATTTTTTTTAATTCTGTCCTTTTTTGGAAGGCCAAACAAAGTATTTTTTTTCTTTCACAATGAAACACACAGCGTCACACACTGTGGGTTTGAGTGAGCGGCAGCCGGCGGATTCAACGAAGGAGCGGCCGGCGGGCTTCTGGCAATCACGTGACGACCCTGGACTTGACTCGACTTTGTGAACGAATACTCCAGCGAGAATAAAAGTTATGCATTCTTTGTGTAAAAATTTGGGTGGTGTTATGCAAATCAATAGTGATGTAGACATGTGGGGGCGTGTTGAAATGAGGTGTTTTAGGAGGGCGTGGACAAGTCTTAACTTTAAGAATATCTCTTTGGGTTTGAGACTTTAGCAACTTTAGGGATCTTATCTTATCTTATCTATGGCTCATTGAAAAATACATGTTGGTGACAGTACTTTGAAATTCTATCATGTTGCTTATTGCAAGTTTCGTGACACTTTTAGTTTTAAATGTTTAGTGAGTGATGCTAAAAGTATGTTCATATTTATATTTTAAAGATGAATGTGAATCTTGCAAAATTTTGTTAAAGGCCATGTTGCAGGGTAACCACCACTTTCGATTAATGGGTACATAAATCACTCAAGATATGTATATCATTTTTAAAATGTCTCAAAAATGGTCTTAAAGACCATTTTTTTATGTTTTTGGTATTAACGTTTTTGTTTACGCAACTCGGTGATGACGTCACGTTGGGGAGAAGTGGAGGAAAGGTAGCCTCAGCCAAGTATGATGCCGCGTTCCAAGCAACCCGTAACCCGTGTTTTTCCAACCTTAAACCCGTGAAAGTGCACTGGAACGGCCTTCAAACCCGTGACTTCACACCCGTGAACTCGTACTAGATCAATGTACTCCGAGTTCCGACATCACACAGGACACGAAACAACAATGACAGCCCCTACGGATAATACTGCCTACGGATGCAGGTGTTTATGCAAGTGGTACACGTTGAAAAAACGATTTTAGGTCAATGTAACGTTGCAATAAAATAAATAATCTAGCTACAATTCCTTGCGCTCAGAAAGTTTGGCATAACTTGCCTGGAACGGTACAAAGTCGTTAATCATGGTATGAAATAGCGATTACGAGCTCAAAAACGTCCCTGGAATGCAGCTGATGGGGATGAGGAAGAGATGGCAAGAGCCAACATGTATGATGGCCCGCAGCCGTGTAATTTCGAAACCTGCCAGACGTGAGAGGGCAAATGAGGAATTGCCAAGAACTGATGTCCGTCAAAGCCAATTAAATGCATGATTGTGAGAGAATGAGTGGAGAGTTGAAGTGTCCTGGTGAGTTGCTATCATTTAGCAACGCAGCAATGAGCACTGGAGCTAGTCTACGAGCAGCAGTGCACAATAACGACACATATATTTTTTTTTACTGTCCCTGAATAGCACAGAGTGAAAAATCAACGTTTTCTTTATATCTAGTGGCAGTGATCATGACGTTAGTTCAGATAAGTACCGGTAACCTTTGTCATAGTGTCGTAGAACTGGTAAACTATTCTATAAAAAAGGCATCATGCTAGCTATATGGGCGCTTCTAAACGTTTATCTCTTCCTCCGGTGAAAATGTTGTTGCAATCGTAGCCGCGCGTCTGTCGCTATGTTTGGCAGGTGCCGTCCCATGGAAACTGCGTTGTAAAGCTTGTGCTGTAGGGAAGTGAGTGCGTTTTGGTCGCTGTTGGTCAATATTTATCTGTCTGTCTGTCTATCTATCTATATATCTAGTTGATCTATCTATATCTGTGTATTTATCTATAATCTGCGCTTTCTGAATACTCTTGTCTACTACTCGTCTCTCTCTAGTCACTCTCAATGCTCTCAAGGCATGCTTTGGTAAATTCTCTCCCCAAGGTGACGTAATGTAATGTATTGTGGGGGAAAGGAGACCGCTGTAAGATAGTACCTACTTTTTCGTATTATATTCCGTTTTGTGATACCCAACAACATAAAATACAATGGATAACAGTTTAAATGTTTATTACCAACAAGCAAATTGCACAAATTCGTTGAAATATTAACCATGCAACACGGCCTTTAAGTTTCTTGGTACGGTTCAGATGTGAAATATTATTGAATGAAAATAAAAATTAAGATCGATCTATTTTCCTACGAGTCTATGTTGGTCACAGATCTTCATTACATGATGAGACCTTATTACAGGGAGCTGATTACTATCAGCCTCCAAATGAGTCTCTACACAGAAACACATGTTTATTATAAGGACATGGGAAATGAGAACACAGTGTGTTTGGCATTGTTGTCCAGTCACTGATGAGTTTAGTTAAAAGAATAATTCACCCAAAAATGAAAATCAAGTAAAAAAAAAAAAAAAAAAAAAAAAAAAAAAAAAAAAACAGAAGTCGATCGCTACTGTCAGCTGTTTGGTTTGCAACAATCTTCAAAATATCTTAATTTGTGCTCAAGAAAGTACCTCATACAGGGTTGGAACAAGTGAAGGGTGAGTAAATGATGACAGAGTTTTAATTTTGTGGGTGAACTATCCCTTTAACTAAAAGTTAAATATTATCAGTGAATATGTGTTTTGTGGCATAAGGCTCTAAACCTAATAACTAAATACATATAATTACTTTTTTGGGCAATAATTCTTCCCAATGTCAGACTAATGAGAAAGGAGATGGCAGAGCAAGTATTTACTGGCACGTAGCATCTGTGTTGGCATGCATAACTGTGAATTGTGCTGTACTCATTCATTTACTGTATATGTGCCAACTGTGAATATTAAATAAAATAAAAGCTGTTAAACCTGAGCAGTAGGCCGTGACACCTGCAGGGAAAGGTGTAGTCCAGCTATAGGCAGATAAACTGCTGAGTGACAAATTAAGTGCTTGTCTTTAAATGTATTTGCACAGGCTGCTTTAAACCGTTGCGTGTGTACTTCGTTGAGTTCCCACTAAATCATTATGGGCGCAGTCGTAATGAGATACAACCTATGGGGAATATTTGGGACACACGGTAGTTTAATTACATTTATTTTTCAATTTTTTTTTATAATCTACACTGAAAAACTGGCTGCTTCTGTTTGCCAGAACTTTACTGTACAAAATACAGTGGTGATACAAGCAGTATACCATGCATCTTTGAAAATATGTTTACAGTTCCAAACTGTGTATGTAAACTATATAATGTCAATGAACCATTCTATTAGAGCTATTAAAATCTGTTTGTTACTTAAAATGTGCTAATAATGACACAGGTGGACAATGGAAGGCCACAAGATGACTTAAAGGTTATCAAAATTGCCCTTTAACGTTGTTAGTCACACAAAGACAAAACAACACCATGGTAACATATGATACTGCAAGTCAGAACATTAACATAGAAAGCAGAACAGAATATTCTGATAACAACAACAACAACAACAAAAAACTGTACATAAATATAAATAAATGTGTTTATGGGGGTATGCAGGGAATTCCCCATAATTACTGTTTAATGTGTATTTCCTTGTTATATACATAATTTACTATGAATTTCTAAACATTTTTAATTAGAATTGTATTGAATTATATTGAATTTTTATTTTTAAATGCACATATATAGTATGTATTATTTTAGTTCAAAATTCTATATGATAATTTGAGCCATTTGTATGCATACGCATGTTTAGTCATGTGGCAGTTCCTCTGGTGGTGTTGTGCTTATGTGTGTTTGTATGTGCGTGTGTGTGTGTCCTGCTGGAGTTAACCCAACAAACCACTTCCCATACCGACTTTGGTCTGCTGCCTTGCAGGATGCCACTGATAATGTGCATGTGTTTATGCAAGAAAAAGGAAGAAAATTATAAAATTTAACTACATAAAGAATTAAAGAACTATAGAAAGCACATCAGAAAAGGAACCATGAGTAGACCTTGCTCTTGTCTGTGTGAGTGGCATGTGTTAGGCTGCTTGTTCAGTTAAGGGCTCCCAATTGTAAGCACAGTAATGAAGGAATTTCCTGTAGCTTAGATGATTATCATAACAAAAGTGCTCTGAGTGAAAGGTTTATTGTTTTTGTGTCTTTCAGATAATTTGAATACACATCGTCTTAGAGGCTTAGATGGATTTGTTTATCTGTTTGTGTGCCTTTTTGGTCTCTGTTCCATGAATGTCCTACTTGATGGAAGGCTGAACAGGTCACCTCAGGCCATACTACAATACTTAAAATTAAAAGTTTTATTTTTATTTTTTTTATTTTTTTTACTTTACCATTCTAAAAAGTGTAAGTAGTTGGTAATGCTCAGTTTCATCAAACTGTAAAACTCTCAACATCGTGTTTGGGATAAAGTTGTCTATTAGCACTTTTTTTTTCTCAAACAAGATCATTTTGATCTTGTCCATTAATAATGTCTGTATTATCTAAGTAATCCCTGGTAAACTTGAAAAGAGTGTTGATATGCTCTTTATATTAGTTGTTTAATCAAGACACTTTATATTAAGTAGCCTTAACTACTATGTACTTAAATCAAAAACTAAGTACAATGTTCTTATTGTGTACACATTGTATTGCAATACACTTGCTGCATTTGAGGTAGGATACGGGTTGGGTTTTGGTAAAAGGGATGGGTCAACATTGTAATTATAAATGTAATTATCTACATATATTTTAAAAGATATCTGCATGTAATTATATAAGTACAATGTTAAAACATATATTTACACAAAAGTGCATTGTACCAAATGATTAATTTAAATGTAAGTATATGTAGTTAAGGCCACTTAATATAAAGTGGGACCCTCACCCATACGCTGATAAGGAGGCACAACTAAACCGTTTGTTCTGGAAAAAGTATTAGTAACCAGACTTTCATTGTATGGGCAAAAAAGAAACACTGAGACATTTTTCTAAATATCTTCTTTTATGTTCCACAGCAGAAATAAAGTCATAAAGGTTTGGAATGACATGAGGGCGAGTAATTTAACTTTTTGGGTGAAATGTCCCTTTAACTATAATTTATTTCCTATTTGCATTTTCAGAAAGATACCCCATTTGAGGCCTTTCAGACCCTATTAATCAGACAGGTGATTAATATATAAATTCATATTATTGCACTTTCTTTTTGAGACACTATATGAGGTTGTCAAAATAATGTTTAATCTTTTTAAAAGGCTAAATCAGATAACAAGATATGTATAAAAAATACTTTGCTGCATAAATTTAAATTTTTCAGTACACAGTTCCTCATAAAACTAACAAATAAATCCAACAATAGTGATGAGGTTTGAAAGCTGTCTACAGTTTTAGGTTTGTTATATGAGGTGGTATTAGAAATCCCCTTTTGCACATTTAATGCATTAGCACATTTAATGCCTTTGGGTATTTAGATTGTTTAGCTTCTCAACAAACAAACTGCCTTTTAAGAGGGACATGTTGGCCTGGAAGTATGAGTCTGGGAATTGTGATTTTCCTTTAAAAAAAAAAAAAAAAAAAAGTCAGATGATCTGCTCTTGTCTTGTTCTATCTCTCGACTAAGGTATTATCATTACATAAATCTGAAGTAGGAAGTTAAGCATCAATGTCAAAGCTGCCTTTCACACGCAGGCTGTGTTATGCAGGCCTTTCAATTATGGACAGACTGGTTATGCAACATTTTTGTAACTGTTATCGTATTAGACTAGTGGGATTGACATCAGCGTAACAGATGATTCAAATAAGACAATCTCAGTGTGATTAAGTTGTTGAAAACAGAATTGTTGAATAACTTGGAGGACTTTACCAAAGGTATAAATCTGCAATGGTATTTATTTTATGTGCCTGTCTCTACTGACTGGAGAAGAGCAGTTGAATGAATACTTAGATGGTGCCACTCTGTGTGTACTTCATCATGTCATATAATGTTTATCATTCCCTAAATGGTGCCTTATCAGCACAGAAACTGCATCTAAAGTGCACAGAGGCAGAATAAATGCATTTACACAAATGATGTTATGACACAGAGGCGTCATGCTCATTCAGACGTGACGGACCATTTTTTACAATAAACAAAAGTTGTAACACTAGAGTCAACTGTCCAGACTTGAACCTACTTCAGCCAAGACTTAAATGGTGCATGGCACCCCCTTTATGACAGTGTTCAGCGTTGCATTATTACAGTGAGTATACTACAGTAGTTAATTTTTTCTATTCTTTTTGTTCAGACTGACATTTTTTTTATTATTATTTTGATTTACTAAAGTTACCTTTTTCTTAAAGACATTACATCAAAATTGATAAATGTTACTCTTGAGCACAAAACCAGTCATAAGGGTCAATTTCTCGAATTTGACATTTATACATCATCTGAAAGTTGAATAAATAAGCTTTCCATTGATGTATGGTTTATTAGGATCAGACAATGTTTGGCCGAGATACAACTATTTGAAAATCTGGAATCTGAGAATGTAAAAAAAAAATCTAAATAATTAAAAAATTGCCTTTAATGTTGTCCAAATGAAGTTCTTAGCAATACATATTACTAATTAAAAATAAGGTTGTGCACATTACTATTATTTTGGTCACACTTTAATTTGGGGACCAATTAACTAAATATTAACAAAGACTTCCACCCAATAAATTTGCTGCTGATTAATAGTAATAATGCTTATTAATATTAATAATCAAAAACATTTACATGCCCACCCTCTGCAATGTCTTCTCTTCTCTGATGACATGTAGCCTATATCAGTGCAAGAGTTTGCATTTGCAGTTTGCATTTAATGTTGACGTTAAAAACATATTTTAGATCGAATTCTTTTGAATGTTTATTGTCTCTTTGTCCACAGCAAAGTCTGTAATAGCGTCAGCACTGCTGCATAAACTGTTGTTGTCCCTTTCCCTTTCCATTTCCATTCATTTGTCTGGTAATCTCTTTATCTGGTCTGATTAAAAGGAACTCTGCCAGAACAGTTGTTTTCCATAGACATCGTCTCAACACAAACAGAGCTATTAAGCTATTAGTTATTTCTTATTTCTTGTTGAGCTGATACGAAACAGGGAGCATGGTCTGGCTTTGTGAGCAGCATCAGAGCAACTGTAGCACTCTACATTTTTTCCTAAAGCAGTTAAGCACAAGCCCCTCTCTGCAGTCGATTCTAAACATTTTATTGGTAATATCAATCCCAGTGCTGATTGGCAAAAAAAATAAACATTAACCCCTAACCCAAACCTACATATCTTGATAGATAGCTCATCAGTGGATCTAGTTATGATTTTTCTGAAGTCTTGACTGTGTGATTGAGTTGACCAGTGAAAAGGCTGTGGGGCAGGGTTTGACTAACTGCTTTGAGGAGTGAAAGAACACACTTTGAGAATCCAGTGTGCAGAAAAGCCTTAAAGGGATAGTTCTCACAAAAATGTTAGTGCTGTCATCATTTTGTCACCCTTATGTCATTCCAAACCCGTATGATTTTCTTCTGAGAATAATTTGAATATCTGGCTATCATCGATAGATCATCGTCTTTTGATACACCCCAGCCAGAGGAGGTTATCACGGGGCAGACAGCACGTTGCCTGTTACGTCATTTGGGCTGCCTTGTTGTGCACAGTGGCACTGAGAACATTTTATTTCAGACACTGAAGTCTCTTTTAGTTTCCATATGTAATAGAATTAGTCCAACGAATCGTTCCATTTGTAATGCGTACTGAACCGAAAGCCTCATACCAAAGAGTTCAATACAAATGCGTGTGGTGTATCGTTACACCCCAATAAAGATGTACTTAAGTCTTAGTGAAGTCAGTATTTATTTGTAAATAGCATGCAATTAAGTGTCTAAAAACATTACATTCACATTCTCAAGCATAATATTATCAAAAGATAACTGATCCCAGTCTAAACTTGGACGCTAGAAGTAGACGTCATAATCTAGACCGTCTATCTGATCTGATCATGCTTTCCGATTAGATCTAATGGAATACAGTCACGCGCGTCTGCTTAGATGGAACGCTAGATGCCATCAATTCCTTTGGGTTCTCAGTTTGGGAATATCCTGCATGTCTGCTTCCTGTCGTCACCACAAGATTATGACCTAGACACTATTCTCACTTGGGGTAATTAATTGAACCCCTCAGGGTCTATATAAATACACACAGACACAAACACATGCTTCTGTTGTTATAGAACTCCAGGCCAAATAACACAATGATTCAATTGAAAATAAGGTAGGTGGTCCCACTTTATATAAGGTGGCCTTAACTACTATGTACTTACATCAAAAAAATAAGTACATTGTGTTCATATTGTATTGCAAAAACACTTTTGCTGTTATTAAGGTGGGATATGGATACGTTTAGAGACATATTTGGTGGTATGGGTAGGTATAAGCATGGGGTAAGGTGTAGTGGATGGGTCAAAAGTGTAATTATAAATGCAATGACACAAATTAATTACTGATGTAATTATGCAGGTATATAAAAATACAATGTAAAACATGTATGTACACTATACTTGCATTTTCCCAAATGATTAATTTAAATGTAAGTACATAAGGCCACCTGATATAAAGTGGTACCAGGTAGTTTGTGTGCAACCAAGAATATGTTTATATACTTCTCTTTACAGTTAATGTAAGAAATGTGTGTGGTTAGCCATGCAAAACACACCACCATGGTAATAGGCTGTTGTGGATTGGCAGTGTGGAAAGAGGTTTTTTAGTGCATTATTCTTTTAAGAACTGTTTACTGAAAGGTTTTTTGGCGAATCAAAAAATATTTCTTTCTATGGAATCACTGAGAAAACCCACTTTTGAATCCTGCTTGTCTGTAGGATCCTCTTGAATAAAGCCTTTAAGATACACAGACACTAATGTGACACTAAAGACCAGAAAGACCTTTTTAGCAAAAAAAGAAAAAAAAAAAGAATAAATGGTAAGGGTAATGTTTTAATTAAACTGAAACGATTCTCCAAAGTCCTGCGTCCTCCCACCGGTATCTCAGTTCATGCAGAAAATTGTGCCCAATGGAAATGTAGGTCACTTTATTGAGCTGGATTGTGCAGCTTGTTTTGTTCCATTCTTTAGAAGAACTGAGGGAGTTCTTTGTTATCTGGTGTATGTGGCTGTGTTGTGAGGTTTACTTGTCACTTCTAGTCTGGTCTTCATATACTACCTGCTTTCACAAGGTGATGGCATACATTTCACTTTATGTGCTGGATGGAATCCATATAAATGGACTCAATTCAAATTCTTGGATATAATCTTCAGTTTCAGTGGAGTTCTCAGTTAAGTTCTTAATAGCTCATAACCCGGATGATTTGTAATTGTAATAGACTTAGAACTATATAACACAGGTATCACATCGGAGAGCCTCACATGCCAAACGCTTAGCTGTAACATCTTTTGGCATAATACTAGAAAGGGAACGACATGGAGGTGCTAAGACCCACTACAGAGCAGAATAATGCCACCCATTAGTCCAGCTGTGGTCCCTAGATTACATGCCCTTGATCTGCCCCACACTCACATTCACACAGAATGCACAGTCCACAAATGCATATAGGGATCCTTGAGATATTTTCTTGACTGAAGTGCTAGTGAAGTGGCTCTGTATAATTTATCCTGCTTTCCTCTCCTGAAGGTCATGTTACAGTAGTCACTGTTCATTCTTTTCTTTATTTATAGCTGTCAGTCTCAAATGTCCACGGTCCATGCTGTCATTTTGCAAGTGATGAAATCTGATCTGTTTGTTAAAACATCTGTATCAGGTTTATCTACATCGATTGCTTTAGTAATGATGTAAGCGTCAGGCATCAACACAATGCCAAGAGTCTTTCTCAGACAACACTGGAGAGTAGCTGTCTGTATGGAAAACTGGCTGCTGTTCATGCTGATAGCTTGCTGTGGTGTTAAAGGAATAGTTCACAAAAAAAATGTAGCATTGTATCATTTGCATGCTAAAAAGATCCACTGCAGTGAATGGGTGCCATCAGAATTAGAGTTGAAACAACCAAAGAATATCACAGCAGTCCACAAACAAATCAATCCTTAAGACTTTCGCTTTCTCCAGTAGAAAAAGTAAACTCATCTTAATCAGGAGACAAAATATGCATTGATCAAGCAAAGATAGTTTACAAGCAAAAAGTTATTTTTAGATTTTCCCTATTGAAAAAAACAGCATATGCTGGATAGGTATGTTTTGAATTATGACAGCAGGCCATGAGTTGGTTTAAGCTGGTTATGTGCTGGTCCTAAGCAACTAACTCCTGCTCAGGACCAGCTCAAACCAGATGCCATGCTTCAAAAAATACTAAATGCCACTCCATTTGAATGCAGGTGTTGGCAATTTAGCGGTAATCACAGAAACAGATTTACTTACTAGATGCGCATGATCATATAGTTAGATATATCGCCCAGCCCTAGTTCTGACTGCTTAAAAAATAAACTGGTTTAAGCCTTATGCTGTGTTATGCTGCTGACCACACACAAACACTTGAGAATAGAGACAGATTCATATGAATGACAAGCATTATGAAAGCTTGAAGTAGTACTGTTCATGGGTGAGGAGATGAAGGCATATGTCAGATGAAAGGAATAGCAGCAGCTTCTTGTTTCAGGGAGTTTCCCACTTCTTCAGGGTCAGAGAGAGTGAAAGAGAGTCTGTTGCTCTGCAGGTCTTGCATCTTCACTGTGCAAAGAAACCCAAATCAGACTGACACAGTTTATTTAGGGTGTGCTCTATAAAGAAGAAAAAAAGCTGTCACTTCTCTGTCACTAGAAAAACAACCAACTCAAAAACCATTGAAAGCAGTAGTGAAAAATGAATGTCACATCGGCACACTCAGTTTTTTTTATCTCTAACTTCAATGAGGGCCTTCAACACTTTGTCTACAGTAGGCAATATGACAGAGATCGCTTTCTCTGTTAACAGACCCAGTATTCTTCAAAAAACTTTTACACCTACAGAAATGACACTAGTGTAATATCAGCTTATAATGGGACCATGTTTTTCTCCTATAACAGCTTCACAGCAAGTATCGATTCTATATAATCTATACAGGTGCATCTCAAATTTGAATATCATGGAAGAGTTCTTTATTTTTTGTAATTTAATTAAAAAAAGCAAACTTTTTTATATTCTAGATTCATTGCACACAAACTGAAATAGTTTTTTTGTTTTAATTCTGATGGTTATGACTTACAGCTTAAAAAAATAAAAAAAATCAGTATCTCAAATATTTTGAATATTTTCTCAAAAAAAAAAAAAAGAAAAAAAAAAAAAGATTTACAAAACAGAAATGTTCAAGATCTCCCAAGCAGGCCCCTCTTGCATGAATTACTGCTTAAGTGCGGCGTGGCATGGAGGCAATCAGCCTGTGGCACTGCTGAAGCATTATAGAAGCACAGGTTGCTTTGATGTTACTTATCTTCCTTTTCACAATACCCCATTGATTCTCTGTGAGTTTCAGGTCAGGTGAGTTGGCTGGCCAATCAAGCACATAATATCTAGGTCATATATTTGTATATAAAACTCATCTGTTTAGCTGTGCATTTATTGAATGAGCACTGTGCAATGTCCAAACTGATTGCACTGTATTTTCACTGTTTTTTTATTTTATTTTATGTAAAGTCATTTTCTAACTGTTTTAAAATCATTTGAAATAAGTAGATTTTTTAATAATTATAAAAGTTTTAAAATTGCTTGTTATATTCTTGTTATTATTTTTCTTCATTATTATTTTACTTTCTTTTATGTAAAGCACTTTGAATTACCATTGTGTAAGAAATGTGCAATATAAATAAACTTGCCTTGCCTTGCCTATATTTATATTTGTAGCAATAGCCAAAAATGCATTGAATGGGTCAAAAAGATAAATCATTAGGATATTAATTAAAGATCATATTCCATGAAGATATTTTGTAAATTCGCCACCGTAAATATATAATTACTTAAATTTTGATAAGTAATATGCATTGGTAAGGACTTAATTTGGACAGCTTTAAATAAGATTTTCTAAATTATTTAGATTTTTGCAAGATCCAGATATTAAAATAGTTGTATCTCAGTCAACTATTTCCATACATCAATGGAAAGCTTATTTATTCAGCTTTTAGATAACTTATAAATCTCAAATTTGAAAATTGTCCCTTAAAGCGTTGGTTCACCCAAAAATTAAAATTATGTCATTAATAACTCCAATAACTTCCAAACCAGTAAGACCTCCATTTATCTTCGGAACACAGTTTAAGATATTTTAGATTTAGTAAATCTAAAAAACTAAATCTAAAATATCTTAAACTCTGTTACTTACCAGTTTGGAACGACATGAGGGTGAGCTATTAATGACATAATTTTCATTTTTGGGTGAACTAACGCTTTAAAGGCACAATATGTAAATTTTTGCCACTAGAGGTCAAAACAATAATAAAGGCGAAGGAGTAAGGAGAATGTTCACGGATAAAGTTGTGATGTAATTTTTTTATTCTTAATTACACCTTGCACAGTTATTCAAACAGCAAATAAATTACACTGAAAATGCGAGCAAAGAACATTTACTGTACATTGTGAAAGAACATTTTGACTGACTTAAGTCTAGAGTTTAAGCACTCTCAAATAAACTCTCCTTATAATCAGTAAAGCTGTCTATTTATGGTTTTATGAATGAATCTTGTACATCATACGAAGGCTACAGCTGCACTTTGTTGTTTATAATGAGAGAATTTGCGTGAGAGCTGAATTCAGTCAGCCAGTGTGTGCAGTAAACAAAAAAACTTGTCTTAATGTTTCTGATTGGTCATCGCATTCTTGAGCTCAGAACACTCGTGTGTGATTGGTTATAATGGGTAACACTTTAAAAACACATAAAATATCATGGTGAAACTTTCAGCAGATAATTTAATGCTGTGTTCAAGACTTTTCCTTTAAATTTAATTTTATTTGGGACAGCCGTAATGGATTTAGCTTAACGTTAACTGTACAGCAGCATTTGTGTTGCCATAAGGTGCGTCCCAAATCATGTACTTATGCACTATTCTAAGACGTTTTGTAGTATAAATAGTGCGAGTAGTGTGTTCACACAAAAAATTCCAAAATAAGAAAGTGTACTTTAAATACCTGGATGATACACTTAAATAACCGACAAAACGAAGTGTGGAATATTGAACACTTCATGCACTCGCAAATTTAATTACATAGTGAAGGGAAGGGGCTATCTGACTCTGATTAAAAATGATGAAAGAACCTTAGAATATATACAGTATATATATAATTCATATATATACTGTATATATATATATTAGGGATGGGATGGTATGAAAATTTAATATCACGATTATAGTGACTAAAATTATCATGATTATCAATATTATCACGGTTTTGTTGAAACGAGATGAAAGTGTTCAAAAATAGTTGATGCTCACACTGAAAACATTTCAGCAAGTTTTATATTTAATAATCAACAAACAACTAATAAAACAAGCAACTCTATGCACTTAATTTAAAGAAAGATTAAATTCTGTGGCATTTCCTTCCTTACAATGAAAAGTGTAGAAGCATAGAAAAGCATAGAAAAGTCACTGACTTTCGCCATTCCTTATCGAAAAAAAACAAAAAAACATTGTGCGCTGCGCTTGCGTCAGACTGTTGCTGGCTGGACATAATTTAATAGCGAGTTATTAAAACCGCGATAATCAAACACGGTTTTAATGATAATTCATTTTTAAACGATATTACTAACCTTCAGCACATTTTATCATGGTTATCGATAAAACCGGTTATCGTCCCACCCCTAATATATATATATATACATATATAATTCAGTACACGGCTGAGTACATATAGTGTGTGATTTGGGATGCAGCTTATATAGTTTATACAAGCGGACACTGGGGATATGCGGATAGTACGTCATCGGCGACAATGACCATGGATTAGTCATTATTTAAATAATAATAATAATAATTATATATATACGTATACATGCACATATATATATATATATATATATATATATATATATATATATATATATATATATATATATATATATATATATATACACAGGGTGCGATTTGTGAAAAAACAGAGGGGGGGAGGTTTTGAAACATTTTAATTCATAAAAATAAATCATGAGAACATGAACTAGATGACGTCAGAGGCTCGCGCTGGGAAATAGGCTATTAGTTGATAGGCTATTACTCGTGAGGTGTAACCAATCGGATAGCGCCATGGGCGGGGCATTGAGCAAGTCTGCAGAGGTGAATACAGAGAGGCTGAGCGGCAGCTATATCAGAGCCAGCCAAAGTAGCGCATTTTAAAATAAAATTTACTTTTCAAACCACGGATCCGTGATAAGTTTTGTGATCCATCTCGCCACTAGTGTAGTAGCACTGATCACTTTGAGGGGGGGGTAAATTTATAAAATTAATTAAGCAGAGGCGGGAATACATTGACCAGAAAGGGGGAAATCCCACACGTCCCCCCTGGCAAATCGCACCCTGTGTATATATATTTGGAATTTCTCTGGATTTACAAATCCTTTGGAACTTTTGGTACATTAATAAATGCACAACTGTGTGAAATATATCACACTGTGCAAGTAGTAAAATCTTACATATTGTGCATTTAAAACTTGTTTTGTGGTTCAGGGTCACATATATTAGATTTTTATGCAGCTATATTTTTGAAGCAGTGCTCAGTGAGAAATAGTAAATCAAGTCATCTTTTTTTGGAGATTTTACTTTGCATTGTGGGTAAAGTGGGCTGAAGTGCTAGAAGATTTACCATATGCTTTGAGGTTAGTTGTAATCCAGCTCTGCAGGCCCCCCAAAAACAGGCGTGTTCTCAAAGGCCACTTATCTGGCTTCACAAACTGCTAGAGTTACACATTCTGTAGCTGTGTTGTTATGTGCTGCACTTCCGCATTAACTTTGTTCGGCTAATTGATTGTGGATAGACCGAAGACCTAATTATTCCAGTGGCGCCTCGGATGTGGTCAAAGGTTAAATCCATCATTCTCTGATGTCAGCTCTGTGGACAGTGAGCGAGGTGTGGTCATAACATGCTGCAATACTGTACGTGCTCTAGTGGAGTTTTATCAGTTAAATTGATCTACTGCAAATACACTTGTGTCCATATAAGTTGTTTGTTATTCAGTTTTTCCCATGTAGACATGACACTGCCGTATTCTCACTGAAATGTAATCAGCAGTTTACAATGCTGTTGCACCATATTTACCTTTTCAATCTCAACAAAGTTCTCGATGGATGCTTGCCATCAGACTGCTGATGAAGTCATTGGATGAGTGGCAAAACTTCTTCAACCACTGGAAAACAAAGCCTAGATGCTCTTGGGGAAAATTTGTTCAGAAATTCCTGGATGTATGCCTTTTGTAAAGCTGAAATAAAAATTTGAAAAATGAGTAAAACTGGAGATTTTTAAAGGTCTGGTTGTGCCAGTGTAATAGAGCTATACCACACTGCTCTAGTACTATTGTTGACCATATTTGATGTCTTTCCCTGCTTAATTGCTAGAAGTCATGTTTGTGGTGGTGGCATTCTAGAGAACCTGTAGGAGAGGTTGCAGGAAGTGGTTCCAAACAAACAGGAACTCACAGTTCTTAAACAGGAAGTTCAGAGGGTTGCCTACTTTCAATATTCACTATGACATGGTTTTGAGAACTCAGATTAATAAAGAACTGTTTGACAAGAGCTGTCTCTCTCATGATATTTGCTGAAGAAATATAGTGCCAGTGTCAATGAAAATGCAAATATCACTATAACCAAATGCTTTCATTCTAAACAAATGTTAACAAGGCATTTGTTTTTATATTTAGACTACTGTTCTCAGTGTGCATGTTTTGGCAGTGATCTAAAGAAGGCCTAATGCTTGTTTGACCTATATTATTTCAGTATGAGACCACCAGACACTCTGTATTCACTGTTCTCACTGTACAGGTTTCCTCTAATGTATGTAAACACAAGTTAACACCTAAACCAGCGGTTCACACATTGTGACACACATTTTAAACAATTACTTGTTATTTGTTGTGCCACAATTTTTATAGGACTAAGTCTTTCTTTCTTTCTTTCTTTCTTTCTTTCTTTCTTTCTTTGTAAATGGAATATTGTTGTCACAGATTGTGCTTCTTTAAACGCTACTGCATAAACTTTATGTAGCTAGCTGTATATAGCTAAATAATCTTGAAACCATAGGTTAGAACAGGTGGGAAATTCAGCTTGGAATTGAATAAACAACCAATGTCAATGTCACCTTTATTTATATAGCGCTTTAAACAAAATACATTGCGTCAAAGCAACTGAACAACATTCATTAGGAAAACAGTGTCAATAATGCAAAAATGATAGTTAAAGGCAGTTCATCATTGGATTCAGTTATGTCATCTCTGTTCAGTTAAATAGTGTCTGTGCATTTATTTGCAATCAAGTCAACGATATCGCTGTAGATGAAGTGTCCCCAACTAAGCAAGCCAGAGGCGACAGCGGCAAGGAACCGAAACTCCATCGGTTACAGAATGGAGAAAAAAACCTTGGGAGAAACCAGGCTCAGTTGGGGGGCCAGTTCTCCTCTGACCAGACGAAACCAGTAGTTCAATTCCAGGCTGCAGCAAAGTCAGATTGTGCAGAAGAATCATCTGTTTCCTGTGGTCTTGTCCTGGTGCTCCTCTGAGACAAGGTCTTTACAGGGGATCTGTATCTGGGGCTCTAGTTGTCCTGGTCTCCGCTGTCTTTCAGGGATGTAGAGGTCCTTTCTAGGTGCTGATCCACCATCTGGTCTGGATACGTACTGGATCCGGGTGACTGAAGTGACCCTCTGATCTGGACACAGACTGGATCTGGTGGCCACGGTGACCTCGGAACAAGAGAGAAACAGACAAATATTAGCGTAGATGCCATTCTTCTAATGATGTAGCAAGTACATAGGTTGTTATGGGAAGTGTTTCCGGTTCCGGTTTACCTAATTAATGCAGCCTAAAAATCCTTTAACGGATTTGGATAATAAAAGCATATTAGTATGTTATGTGTATGCCAGGTTAAAGAGATGGGTCTTTAATCTAGATTTAAACTGCAAGAGTGTGTCTGCCTCCCGAACAATGTTAGGTAGGTTATTCCAGAGTTTGGGCGCCAAATAGGAAAAGGATCTGCCGCCTGCAGTTGATTTTGATATACTAGGTATTATCAAATTGCCTGAGTTTTGAGAACGTAGCGGACGTAGAGGATTATAATGTAAAAGGAGCTCATTCAAATACTGAGGTGCTAAACCATTCAGGGCTTTATAAGTAATAAGCAATATTTTAAAATCTATGCGATGCTTGATAGGGAGCCAGTGCAGTGTTGACAGGACCGGGCTAATATGGTCATACTTCCTGGTTCTAGTAAGAACTCTTGCTGCTGCATTTTGGACTAGCTGTAGTTTGTTTACTAAGCGTGCAGAACAACCACCCAATAAAGCATTACAATAATCTAACCTTGAGGTCATAAATGCATGGATTAACATTTCTGCATTTGACATTGAGAGCATAGGCCGTAATTTAGATATATTTTTGAGATGGAAAAATGCAGTTTTACAAATGCTAGAAACGTGGCTTTCTAAGGAAAGATTGCGATCAAGTAGCACACCTAGGTTCCTAACTGATGACGAAGAATTGACAGAGCAACCATCAAGTCTTAGACAGTGTTCTAGGTTATTACAAGCAGAGTTTTTAGGTCCTATAATTAACACCTCTGTTTTTTCAGAATTTAGCAGTAAGAAATTACTCGTCATCCAGTTTTTTATATCGACTATGCAATCCATTAGTTTTTCAAATTGGTGTGTTTCACCGGGCTGCGAAGAAATATAGAGCTGAGTATCATCAGCATAACAGTGAAAGCTAACACCATGTTTCCTGATGATATCTCCCAAGGGTAACATATAAAGCGTGAAGAGTAGCGGCCCTAGTACTGAGCCTTGAGGTACTCCATACTGCACTTGTGATCGATAGGATACATCTTCATTCACTGCTACGAACTGATGGCGGTCATATAAGTACGATTTAAACCATGCTAATGCACTTCCACTGATGCCAACAAAGTATTCAAGTCTATGCAAAAGAATGTTGTGGTCAATTGTGTCAAACGCAGCACTAAGATCCAATGTAATCCAACCAGTAATGTTTTGCATCATATGTTGCATACATTTGAGTTGTCATTGATTTCCAGCCGTCATTGAAAATTAAAAACCTACTAAATTTTTTTCTTGTAAAGGAAACATGACATTTAATGACACATGTAAATGTTTCTAGTGCATATTAAAAAAGAATTACTGAAAATAAAAACAATAAAATGACAGAAGGTGTCATAGTAAATGGTAAACTTCTATAGAGGTGAACAGCAAACTACATCAGATATATATTTTTGCATTCCCATTTGCGCAAATAGCAATATAAAATTTCCACAATGGCTTTCAAAAAGAGGCAGAAACAGAGAGACATTGATAGTGTCAGTGAGAAGAGAGAACAATGTGAAATTTAGCATTTCATATTTATTTATATATATATATATATATATATATATATATATATATATATATATACTGTATATATAAACCTCACAGGATTTATGATGCTGATGACCGTTGAAATGCATCCTCACGAACTGTAAAAAAAAGAAAAGAAAAGAAGAGTTGTCTGGCCTTAATCGACTTGCTGTGACCCCTTCAGTTAGGCAATGTGTCCGTGTCAGTGTGACTTCTGCATTTGTCATTAGGCCGTGGAGGTAAGAGGGTGGACCTCCCCCCTCTTTCAAACCGACTGATCCTATCGGAGAAGTTTCTTCAGACAGTGGGACCTTGCTGGATGTCCGTCTTTATGTTAAAGTCACAGCATGTGCGACTACCTCTACACATCATCTGCAAACACAAACGGATCATGTGTGGTTCTTCTCCCTCTCATGACTGCACACTGCTCTCTTTTCTTATCCTAGTGCAAAAACTGATCTTCAGAGTTGCTTATACAATCATAGATAAGTATCTGGTGTAATTAAGTCTCTGTCTCCCTCTGTGTTGGTGGTTAGTCACTCATGTCTTGAGTTTCAGCTTCAATCCGCACATTCCTACTGTAATGGCACACAAGCTCTGTCTCCTTTTCTGGAAGTATGAACTTGTGGATTGTGAGCTTTGTCAGATTCTGAAAAAAATATTGTAAGTATTTTAACACACACTTATGCAATATCATAAGCAGAGGATTATAGGTGCCCTGTCCATGGAGGAATAATATGCCTTTTTATGGCGGTTCAGAAAGACAGAAGCAAAGGGGGTTGGTGAGGGCCGTTTTTACCCATTACCTTTTTGTTTTTAAACTGTTGTTATGATTTGGTGATCTTGCTAATTTGAAACAGGAAGTTTGGAAATTCAAAAAATAAATAAATAAATTAATTAAAATGAAATCAGGCCAAGAAATGTGCTTTGACTGACAAAAAGGTTTGGGAATCCCTAAATTTACCATAAGGATAAGCATGTGTTTAAATTACTCCTGAATTCATAAATCCATGGGTCATTTTTTTATGGCTTTTGAAGTATGGTGATATCATATCATTATTGCCTCAAAGGTATGATGAATTGACTTGTATTTATTTTTTGTTTCATTATTATTATTATTTGTATTATTATATGTATCTTGTAAGGCTGATGTGATGATTTAACGTTACAGTAAATTTAAAGTAATAAAGTTGCAAAAACAGCACAGTTGTTTTAATTGAAAATGAATACCATATTACACAAATTTGACCCATGTTGACATGTTGAGATACTGGTAGCATGATAAAGCAAGGGTGGTCCAAAACTAATAGAGGTCCCTGATCCAGAACTGGTATTATTCCCGTCCCATGACAGCATCTCAGGGGGAAACTGGTAAAGATGCATGAGCCATTCCACTTTCTCTCAGATTCTCTCTCTTGCTTTGAAGTAATGTTTTACTTTCAGTATGCATCACCTTGCTGCATTTCATTGAGTTTCTCATTTGACTGGACTTCTCATCTTAACTCTCTAGAGAGTCCCAGTCTAGGAGACTGTCTCACAGTAGCCCACCAGCTCCTCTTGACAGCTCATATCTCTCTTGGTTTTTCTCTGTTTTCTCTCCTGCGATGAATGAGCACTTACTTACATAAAAAAAAACTATTCCTATTGCCACATCATCTGAAGCTGATTCGTGTGTTGAGAGTGTTTGAGCAGTGTGCCTACTCCTGTCTGAGCCAGGCATCCATCTGCAATCCGAGTGTCCCAAGCACATATCGTATCTCTCACAGTATGCATTTACTTTACACCCCGCTTCTCTCTTGCAATTCTGTAATTACCAGTTAGATTAAAGGGGCCACACGACTTTGAGAAAAAAGGTATTATTTTAGTCGGTGAATAAAGTACATAACATTTGAGGGTGTTGTACCAATAAAGGTACAATTTCTATGCATTTTTTTTTCTGGGAGTGTATTTACAGAATTCTTATTACCTATTTATTTAGTATTCCATAAATAATGTATAATTGTATTAAAATACAGTACAAAATCATACAATGATAATAAATACACTATCCTAAAAAAAAGAGGTGTTTCTTTTTCTTTTTTATGCTATATTTATGTATAGACATTGATTGCTCTTTTATAGGCATTTATATACTAACATTTTATTTAGTGACTTTTCAGATAGAACTGCAACTGATTTCCTTCGCCATTAAGAATATCCTGAAAAAGAATTGATCAGAGGGGATGTGTGGCTTGTCGTTCGTATAGCTTGAGTTAAAAGTGGCTTTTGAAGATTGTTTGAGAGTTACTTTTCCCTTTATTTCATGGAAAGAAAGTTTTAGCAAGTGGCGGTTCATCTGTTATCTGTGACTCGTGCCTTAATTTAAGGAGTTTGTGTATGTGTGTGTGTGTGTGTGTCTGTGTGTATTTCTCATGGAGGTCCGTACTGTTCTTTGTCATTGAGATAAACCACTTCCTGACAACTGGAAACAAAAATCTATTTATAACTTTGTGTGTCCTAATTTTACACTCACTCATTTTATTCTCCAGAACTATTTTAGCTACTTGGTCGTGTTTATTCTCCCCCTCACTGTGTCCCTTCCTGCCACATGCTGTATGTGCTAGAGGGGCTTTGTAGTAAGTTTATTAATGTCACCTGAATTGAAAGTGACCTGCACATCATCAGCATCATTTTTTTTTCTTTGCTAATCTGAATATGCTGTTAAAAGTGTTTGGAACACTGGTGGAAATGCTTCTGTTTAGATTTTTGCCAATTTTTTTATTTAAAGGGGTCATATGATGCAATTTCAAGTTTTCCTTTCTCTCTGGACGCGATGCAACGCAACACGTAAAAAGACAGTATAAGTCATTATAATCAGTAATTATGTTGTGCCGGTGTTCTGACCGAGACAGTATCACAGTATGGTAAGGGCCATAACATTTCCGTCACACGCTTGGCCAGCTGGCCAATCAGAGCACACCTAGCTTTTCAGACGAATGAGCTTTGTAAAAAATGATGTTTCAGAAGGCGGGGCATAGAGGAGAAACAATAATGAACATTATGTAATAACGAAAATAATCATTTTTTGAACTTAAACTGCATAAACACATTTCATTACACAAAATACACAAAAAAATGTTGTTTTAGCAACATCATATGACTCCTTTAATATAATTTGTCATTTCATATGATCAGCATACAATTTTACAGAAGAGTTAACACAAATTTCAAAATGTCTTTTGTGACGGATGCATTAACTTTTGTGTGAAACCTGATGGTCATGATCCAAAGAGTTTTAGAAATGGATGCACAAATCTGAACAAAGAGTCACATGATCTATGTCACAAAATTATTAATTTTATTAGTTTAGTTTTTTTTATAAAATCCCAAATTCTGTGTGGACTCTGCTGTTTGACGTGCAGAATTTGTAATTGTTAGGCATTTCTTCTTGTCACAGTGTTCCCTTTATGTCACCCATCAGCACAAGGGAGTTTTATGCAAAAAACCACACATGGAAATGAGTGTGGACAGGGACATCTGGTACACAAATATGATTATGCAATCCGACTGGGGAACACATACAAGGCATAATGCAAATACTAAGAAAAGACCTTCTTTTGTTTAACTTTGTTTTGCAGAATTTTTAGGGTTGTACAGCCATACAAGGAAGGACTTTAGTCACTTTTGTTGGTGATACAGTAGCTCTCTGCTTTTCATTCAACATAAATAGTTTTTCAAACTAGTGTCTGGGGACCCTCAGATCCAACCTTTTAAAAAAGTGCTTAATTGTACATTACAACTAACATTAATGTATATCAAATCTTGAAAATATCTTATAAAATACTTGTAGAAAAAATAATATTAATGAAATAAGGATACTAAGAGAGCTGCTGTACTTTAATGACTGATTCTTATCACACTTTTAAAACTGTAGAGTATTATTTTATATACATTAATATACTTTAAATGTACTAAATTGCAACTTCATCGTGTATTTTGAAATAGTTTTGAATATACAAGATATTCAAGTTTCAGTAGAAATGACCTTATATTATATTTTTGGTTTACCAAAAATGTGTCTACAGTACACTTTAGCCATATTTCTAAGATAACAGAATTAAGAAAATTGCATATAAATATGAAGAGTTTATTTACAAAAACATAATTTATTTTAATAAATCATGTTTTATCTTGTTTTTATTGTGTTTTACTGTGTTAGTTAGCTGTATTTGTTTTATTACTATTTAATCAAACATGATTTTTGAACATTTTTAAAAACTGAGTTATTTGGGTTTTTTTTGCAGATGAACTCTTCATATGTAGTTTAATCCTACTTAAAGAGATAAATCACTCAACAATGAATCCTTTTTTTTAAATTATGCATAACATCACACTCTCATATCTCATTCTCATATAGTAAACATTTGTCTTTATTCAAGCAGAGACAACTGCCTTAATATTTTAAGGAGATCATGTAATATATATGTGGGGCTTTTTTGTGTAATGTGTCTCTCTGGGAAAATGTTCCTGGTGCTCCTCATTGATGTGTGATGTGTTATCCAATCAGGGCTCTTTTCCAGTAATAGTCTTGTTAAAACTGGATTGATTCTTCTTTCCTCACAAGTCTTCTCTTAAATAAGAGCAAGGATGTGATCCAAACGAATACCAGCACCATTTGCCATATCAACAGCATGCAACCTAATAAGCGTGTCAAGACCGGTGAAAGCACACCACCGTAAACCAGAGCCCTACAGATGTCCAGACATGCAAATGCTCGCACGTACAGACAGTTAGACAGGATAAAAACTTGATGAGTAATATGATTATTTATTAATCAACAACAGAAAGTCTTGTTGACAGGCATTTAAGGCCTGAAAGTGGCCATACATAATACTTATCATCAATTGTCTGCAATAAACTTGTATTGAACTACATTGAAAAGCTTAAGTTTAAAGCTGAGTTTAGCTGGACAAAAGGTAATTGTGTGTCTCTCCCTGCAGACCCGTGTTTGACAGTCATCCCTCCATGTATGAATGAAGCTGACCACTTCAGTTTAGAGGCACTTCGGCACATTCACAAGCAGCTAGATGACGACAACGATGGAGGAATTGAAGTGAATGAGAGTGTAGAGGTAAGCTTATGTTGGTTTGACCTTAAAAATTGCGTTTCCTTAATACTTGCATTTTATTTAATATAATATAAAATGTGTTGGAGTGTGTGGACATTGTGTAGTTTGCGTGCATGCATTTTTTAGGGGGTCGGGGGCTTAAAAACAGGTCAGCAAAGCTTACACCTACCTGGGACCTCAAAGGGCAAAGTTGACATTGGTTCTTGCCTGCAAGAAGAGACTATTGACATATGAGCACTTCTCCCATAGGGCTGCTACATTACTATGTGTGTGTGTTTTGGTGTGTACATGATGAAAAGTCCATGCATATTCATGTAGGATTTGTATATAATTTGTTTTAAATATGTTAAAGGCTTTTTGCATGGTTGAACAGGCAAGTTATCATGTCACTTGAATATGCATGGCTTTCTGGACGTTATCTATACATGCAACACATTCTGTGCCAGTTAAATATAATCTTGTCTGTGACGTGATTTACATGACTCTGAATGCTAATTGCCATTTTGTCTTTCAGAAGGTGTTTAGATGAATTATGTTTTAACAAAACTAAATTATTTGTAAATAAAATTAATCTACAGCCATGTGAATATTTATGTGGAATTAAAATATTGTTTGTTTATTTATTATTAACTTGCGCTTTGTAAAAGCACTTTATGAATAAAATGTATTCTTATTCTTATTATGACAGTTTATCATAAGGTTATTTCATTTATATTGTCGTGATCAATGAGCAATGAACATTTTTACTAATTTAATAATCCTAAGTATTCATCAAATTAATAGTTAATTCATGTTTGTTCGTGACACATTGTTAATTTAATGTAAGCTTAAAATGTAAAAAAAACAGCATATTGCACTAGAACAATGGCCTGTTTTTGTCTCGTGTGTTGGAGAGACTGAGATATACATTTGTTTTTATCCGTCTAGCAGCAATGTAGAAATGGTACTTTAAAAACGGATGTTGACATGATGTTGGCGAGGTTTTCCATCTGAGTGTGCTACACTCATGTACCTCATATAATCCGGGTTCAAAAATCCCTATTTTTGTTAGCATGAACCAGCAAGGGAGACGTGCCTTTACTGTCTCGTCGATACAGTATGGTACATCCGATAAGGTGCTTCACATTCATTCAAAACTTACCTTTCTTTGTGCAACTTCAGGTGTCTACGGAGCCCGGGACGTCACCTATAGGAGAAAAAAAATCAATCAGTGGCGATGGTTTTGCAATCCGTCCCCTCAGTTTATAAACCGTACTCACAAATTCATAAACTGTTCCTTTGGTTTAACAAATCGTGCCCACGAATTTCCAATCCGTAAACCGTACTCACGGATTCATGCAGCAAGCTCCTACGTGTTAACATACAGTTTTATTGAATATTATTAATAGGTTTAATAATAATAAAGGAATAATCTTATAATAGCACTTGATTATTATTGTACAATAAACCTGGCATTGTGACTAACTCTTGAGTATTTTTTTCCTCTGTTGTAAATTGTTTTGGATAAAAGATTCTTATATGTATAACCTGTATAATAATATATAATAATGATAAAAATAAAAATAAAGTTATTTTTTATAATTTTAATTTGTAGGCTAAATAAATGAGTACAAGAAAATAATTCATGAATTGCTTTATTTTTAAATAACCTTTGACAGTTTTGGAAATGCTTGTGTACAATTCTTTCTTAACATGAAGACTTATTTTTGTGATTTTATTATACTAAGCTCCACCCACCCCACCCCACCTGCCGGAGTTAGATGCATGTTTCACTGTTAATGTTATTATTACATAATGAGGCCAAAAATAACATTGCATTCAGTTAGAGAGAAAAGGAATGAAAACATAACCGGCATATTATTTGTTTTGTATTGCTTTTTACCCTTATTTTCTTCTTCTTTTTAGCGTTTATTTTCATGGCCATAAAACACAGGCTGTCTTATAATATTGGTGATTAATGTAAAGTAAACGCTAAAAAGAAGACTATTTTGTGAATGCTGATCGTGGACTCATTGGATACTATGAAAAATAATGTTTGATAAACAGAAATGATTCTGCCGGTTGGGGCGGAGCCACAAATGCGTGTAAGTTTACAAATCCGAGGGATTCGTATACGGATTCAAAAACCGAGGGTAGGCTACGGTTTACAAAATCTGAGTGCACGGATTGGAAATTCGTGGGCACGGTTTTTTAATCTGTGGGTACGATTTGTTAAACCGAGGGAACAGTTTATGAATTCGTGAGTACGGTTTATAAACCGAGGGGACGGATTGCAAAACCGTCTCCACGGATTGATTTTTTTTCTCCTACAGGTGACGTGCGGGGTTCCATAATACGGAGAGCGGCGCGGCCGTGTGAACATTTTTTTCCCACCAGGTTTTCATGGGAAGTAGCAAGTCTTCTTGAGTCAAAAGACGCAAGTCCAAGTGAAGTCGCGAGTCATTGATGTTAAAGTCCAAGTCGAGTTGCAAGTCTTTGTACATTTTGTCGAGTTGAGTCTGAAGTCATCAAATTCATGACTCGAGTCTGACTCGAGTCCAAGTCACATGACTCGAGTCCACACCTCTGGCAATCAGTGCAGTGGATGATGGATGACATGCAACAGTTTGTGTAGTGCGAGAGTCAGTGTAATGGAAGGATATGATTTTGCTTTGGAACCATCAGATAACGGAAATTTTCAGAATTTTGCTGACTTTGTCGACTTCAAACGGGTGTAGCTCAGTCATTTTCATCCGATTCCAACAAGTTATAAATAATTTTGAAGGTTAATAAAAAAAAAAAATCAGGTGTTATGAGAGCCCAGATTGCTCTTCTGCCTTGATGGGTCTGGCATATCGCATCTTCTTCTTCACAATACCCCATAGATTTTCTATGGGGTGAAGGTCAGGCGAGTTTGCTGGCCAATTAAGAACAGGGATACCATGGTCCTTAAACAAGGTACTGGTAGCTTTGGCACTGTGTGCAGGGGCCAAGTCCTGTTGGAAAATTAAATCTGCATCTCCATAAAGTTGGTCAGCAGCAGGAAGCATGAAGGGCTCTAAAACTTCCTGGTATACAGCTGCGTTGACCTTGGACCTCAGAAATCACAGTGGACCAACACCAGCAGATGACATGGCACCGCAAACCATCACTAACTTTGAAAACTTTACACTGGACCTCAAGCAACGTGGATTGTGTGCCTCTCCTCTCTTCTCTCAGTCTCTGGGACCCTCATTTCCAAAGGAAATGCAAAATTTACTTTCATCAGAGAACATAACTTTGGACCACTCAGCAGCAGTCCAGTCCTTTTTGTCTTTAGACGCTTCTGATGCTGTCTGTGGTTCAAGAGTGGCTTGACACAAGGAATTTGACAGCTGAAACCCATGTCTTGCATACGTCTCTGTGTAGTGGTTCTTGAAGCACTGACTCCAGCTGCAGTCCACTCTTTGTGAATCTCCCCCACATTTTTGAATGGGTTTTGTTTCACAATCCTCGTCTTTTGGACAACTGGTCGTCTTTTGGACAACTGTCAAGTCAGCAGTCTTCCCCATGATTGTGTAGCCTACAGAACTAGACTGAGAGACCATTTAAAGGCCTTTGCAGGTGTTTTCAAGTTAATTAGCTGATTAGAGTGTGTCACCAGGTGTCTTCAATATTGAACCTTTTCACAATATTCAAATTTTTTGAGATACTGAATTTGGGATTTTCCTTAGTTGTCAGTTATAATCATCAAAATTAAAATAAATAAACATTTGAAATATACCAGTCTGTGTGTAATGAATGAATATAATAAACAAGTTTCACTTTTTAAATGGAATTAGTGAAATAAATGAACTTTTTGATGATATTCTAATTATATGACCAGCACCTGTACATCGGCCGATGATTAATGCGCATCTTGTAAGTAAAGCCGGTTATCTAATCAGCGGTATACCATCAGGTGCATGATTTCACATAGAGCAGCTGTTATTTACCGCTGAATAGATAACCGTCTTTACTGACGAGATGCACATTAATCATCAGCTGATATATATTGTGCACCCCTAGGTGTCAGTATGCTAGCATTTAGCTTAGCACCATTCATTCCTTAGGATCCAAACAGGGATGAATATAGAAGCCACAAAACACTTCAATGTTTTCTAGTGATGGGAAGTTCAGATCATTTTACTGACTCTGACTTTTGAGTCACGTTCAGCAAAATGAACAAATCTTTTTTCGAGTCATTTCGTTCATTTTAGCAAAATGTAATTAACATGTTATGTGTTACTTCCCCAGCACATCTAGTACTTACGCAAACGTTGATCACACTACAAACAATACAAAACTAAAACGCTATAAGATACAGAAAAGATTAATTCATTGTTTACCTGGGTCTTCAGTCTGTGATTATCTCACCTCATCTCTTGTCTGACAAGTCTTCAGGTTCAAGTCATTCCTTAATCACGTGACAGACCCATACGCTAAACCATGCAGTCCGAGCCGGAAAGAGAATTGATTAGTTCATCTCATGAGTCTTTCGGGTCGAGTCGTTCCTTAATCACATGACAGACCCATACGCTAAACCATGCAGTCCGAGCCAGAAAGAGAATTGATTAGTTCATCTCATGAGTCTTTCGGGTCAAGTCGTTCCTGAATCACGTGACAGCCCCATACGCTAACCCAATGCAGTCTGAGCCGAAAAGAGAATTGATTGGTTCATAGTTTGGGAGTCAAAAACCCGATAGACCCGAACTATGAACTAATCAATTCTCTTTCTGGCGCAAGACGGCATTGACTGACACAGGTGAATTACTACTAGTGGAACAGAACCTATAGAATATTGCACATACGCGACTGAAAGAATCATCCCCCGAAAACGACTCGTTCTTCCCGAGTCACATTAAAGATTCGTTCAAAATGAACGAATCGGTAAAGAACGACACATCACTAATGCTTTCCCTATTTAAAGATGGTTACATGAGTAGTTACACAAGTAAGTATGGAGACACAAAATAAACAAAGAAAGCACTACTCTATTCGTGCATCTTCGGGGGTCTTCTCGGCGAGAAGAACACCACAACGATAACGGGAATGTGTTCAATTCAAGGCAACAGCTAACCTCTTAGAGAGGGCTGTGGCATGCATGCTAGTGTCTTCCACCGCCGGTGGGCAGATCACTTAAGTCTACTACTACTTAAGTTCTTTTTCACAGTTAATTGCAGCTGGAAGTAACTACACAAGAGGTAGTAAGTCTTTTGGTCTGCACAAACATAGTAAGTAAACATGTAGATGTCACTAGTGGCCCTCACCATTTCCTTCAAACTCAAGATTGAAAGCGAAGATACTGTTTATTTTCTCTTCTTGCTTACCTGAATTTTTTTTTTTTTCCTACTCGGCTCTTTTTGATTTTAGTGAGAATGTGACATTTGTCATTAGGATTGTTTCTGGTTATGGCAGGTGCTCCTGGGCTCAAGAAGTGTTTCGAGAAGAGGCCCAAGAATTTCTCCTTCTTAGAGCCACTGAAAGTTGGTGTCCTCTTTCAGGACACAGCAGATTCCTGTGTGTGTATGTGTGTGAGTGTGTGTGTGAGGGAGAAAGAGTTGCAAAATAAGCCTACACGACTTTAAAGATGTCTTGTCCCTCATTTGTTGGATATGAGTATGTGAGCATACAGGTAGCAAACATAATTCAATATGAGAAGGGACAAACAAAATGCAGTTTAACAAAATGAAATTTTTCATCATGTATGTGCAGCACACAAATATTTAGAACCACAAGAGAGATACACAGTGTACACAGACCTGACCACAGAGAGCTCACGCGTATGCTTGTCATATTCTAATAGCTTTATTGTGCAATAAAACTCTGCTCTAGTTATGTATTTTCCTGCTCATCTTTTGAAATTGCATTGTGGCTCTGCAAATGTTGTCGGCTCATTATGATTAATCACTTTTGTTTTTCCTCATTTGTTAGTTGCTATGGTTAAAAGCATCTGCAGAATGAATTAATCTCATCTAAGGCGACAGATATGACATTCAAATGCTATGTTTCTTTAGTGTCGTTTTTGCATTACAAATATTTGAATTATATCAAAAGCTATTTTTGAAACCAGTAAACCCTGTCACCTGTAACCTGAAGGCAAATAAAATATGATATGGCATGAATGAACTACTTCGTAAGAAGTAATTTTCCTGTGGTCTGAGCAGTAATGTTATCCTGTTGTTCTTCTGCAGTTTATCATAGAGGACATGAAGCAGCACCAGACTAATAAACACAGTAATCTTCACCGAGAGGACCAGCACATCACGGTGGAGGAGCTGTGGAGGGGCTGGAAAATATCAGAAGGTAAAGAAAGATGAACAGAGAAAACGTGGGCTGGGTTGTGTGTACAGCACTCTGAGACAGTTGTTCACTTATAGAGATTATGCTGTACTGTTTATATTGTGCTAGATATATTTTGCAGCCACCAATGGGCAGGACGATTTCATATTATTTACATGTGAGAGCAAAAAATGGAAGCATGGATTAATTTGAACAAATACTGAGCAGGATTTGTCCCAAACCAGTCAAGTCAATACAAGAAAGATCTGTCTTTTAACTTATTTACATCCCAACCCTGCCCCATAAATATAGAATTCAGTTGATGACAGGTGTGCGTATATATTGGCTAGCTATTATTAATTTGTGCGTAACTATACCTTTTGTTATTTATCAGTTAAGTTCCTTAACCTTAAAAAAATCATAATTATGAAATAAGGTTAAGTATCTTTTATTTGTAAAGTATTTAATGGGACACATTCAACATAATCTCCAGGAATTTAATTTGTGTTTGGTCTTGGGGTTTCCTAGTAGTGATGTCATTAGATGTCTTAATGGAGTGATGTCACTAAATTGAACAAGCTCAGAGAGACATTTCTAAACAAAGATAATGTGTTATATTGGAGTGATGTCATCTTACAGCATCAGGCTCTGTTGAAGCTCTGAGAAGACACTGGGGCTATCATTTGGCTCTGATTTTAGGGATAAATTATGGTTAGGGTCAGGTTTAAGGTTAGAGATACTGTAGGGTCTGTGTTTTTGGATAGTAATGTTGTGCCATGATCAATAAAAGATGTTAATCTAGGAACATGTCTGATCGCATGGCAAAATCACAACAGTGGTGATGAATATACTGTAGAGAGGGGTCCTAATGTCCATTAGTCTAATGCTTCCATTTAAGTGAGTCACTTTTTCCCTTAGTGCTTTAAGATCTAGTCATATAGAAATTGAAACCATGATATGACCTGGACTCAGGCTCTCCTGACTGAAGTTAATTTATTTATTTTTTGGTGTGTGAAATGTGGTGATCATATTCTCCAGCATGATTTGAGATGATCCAAAGAGCATCTTAAGCTCTAATTTCTTCATGTCCCCCTCATTTTGGTCTTTTTCTTTCCTTCTCAGTGCACAACTGGACACTGGAGGATGCGATTCAGTGGCTGAAAGAGTCAGTGGAGCTTCCTCAGTACGAAAAAAACTTCAGAGACTTTAAAGTAGACGGCAACACGCTACCTCGGTAAATACACACACTTTTGTCTGTTCATCATGGACTTTCCATTGACTTGCATTGTTTTTATACGTAGTTATAATACTCCTGCCCCTAAACCTGTCAGCCTCACACAAACATTCTGTTTTTCATTTATGTAATATATTTTAAGCCACATTCATGTTAAAGTGTGTTAGAACATAACAGGGTAAATAAAAATCACCAGTTGTGAGTTTTTAACAGCAGTGCATCCCTCTAGTGGTGATGATGCGTCAGTACACAGACGGTAAAGATGAGTACTGTATGAACATTGGGGGTAAAGTGAACTTTAGGGTGTTGAGTTTCCCCTCATGGCCACTTCTCCATGACTCATGAAATGATGTCACAGCAGCAGATCACCTTTCACCTGCAGCTAAGCTTAGTATGTGTGTGGCAGTGCATGTGATCTTTCAGTCATTTAGTACTCACTTCTTAAGATTAGTCCTTTGAGCTTGAACTCGCCATTCTTGCACACACACAGTCACATAGACTGTTTTTCAGTTAAAGTAATTAGTTTTTCACCCCCCAAGATTTTCATAGACATTTCAGATAGATTAACTGGAAGCAATAACATTTCCAAGTAAAGTTTGAAATCACAAACTGACCTTTTTTGTCCGAAGAAACTGGCTGATTTAATGTGATCTTGGTTTTTTCTTACCCCCTGACCTGCTGGGTTTTTCCTTTCCATTACAGAATAGCGGCCAATGAACCATCGTTTATGTCAATGCAGCTAAAGATATTAGACCAACGACATAAACAGAAATTAAATCTAAAAGCATTGGACGCAGTGCTCTTTGGACCGCCACTACGTAAGTGTTTTCACATAAGCTCGAATAAGGCTTGTTTAATTGTTTATGTAAAGGGAAACATTTGCTCAAAATTTACTTTGTTCCAAACCCATATGACCTTGCTTCTTTGGAACACAAATAATACTGTACGTCACAATAATGTCGCTCTTTTCAGTGCAGTTAAAATGAATGAGATATTGAGCTTTTAAGGTACAGAAAGAATGCAGTAGTAACACAAAAGTGTAATAAGTAGTCTGTATGACTGAATTGCCATTCAAAAGTTTGGTGTCAGTACAATTTTAAGATTAACATTCAGCAAGGACACCCTAACTTTATCATTGTAAATAAATACATAAATACAATTTTAACTTTGTATTCAGCAAAAATAACTGATCATAGTTTCTCCAAAAATATTAAGCAAAATAACTGTTTTCAAGATAATAATAGTAATACTAATAGTAATAGTAGTAGTAATAATAATAATACAATATCAGAATTATTTCGGAAGGATCGTGAGACACTGAAGACTGTAATAATGGCTGCTGAAAATTGAGCTTATATATTAAAATAGAAAAACAGTTGTTTTAAATTCACAATACTCAATATTTCATAATATTGCAATTTTACTGTAATTGTAATAAAATACATGCAGTCCTCATAAGCATATTAGACACTTCTTCTTGAACTGTGCAGTGTATGTGCGAAATTCAAAGTGTGAGAAACAGACCAAACCTGGCACTTTCATGAGAGAAACCATTAATTAATTGTTTTATTTTAATCAGATCTTTTCAATGAATTGTTTAATCTGTTCTCAAAGTGGGTCAAAATGACTCATTGACAGCCAGAGTCTGGTTGCAGCATTTAACAGCTCACTGAAGTTTGGACAGTTTCTTACACCAAGCTATGTATAGAAGTATTTCTTTTATTGTAATATTTGCTTGTTTAGTGGGTATAAATACTCTGTTTTTCTTTCTTCTTCCTCTAGGTCCTCACCATCACTGGCTGAAGGACTTTGTTTTGATGATTTCAATCATCATTGGTGTGGGCGGCTGCTGGTTTGCATACATACAGAACAAGTCGTCTAAAATTCATGTCTCCAAGATGATGAAAGATCTGGAGAGTCTACAGCATGCTGAACAGAGTCTGACAGAGCTACAGAGCCGGTGAGAGAGAAAGCAAATAACAGACAGTGAGAGAGATATCCTGTCTTATTCTATCATCTGTATAACATCATATTTCATTTCTTGTTATGAGAAGGCTCATTAAGCTCTTCTATAAGTACCCTCAAGGGAAGAGTTCGTCCTAAAAATACATTTCTGTCATCATTTACTCACCCACACGTCGTTCCAGATCCGCATGACTTTCTCTGTGGAACACAAAAGGAGAGAATATCTCCAATATGTCAGAAAGTCCATGCAGCTCTCACGCTAACATTTCTGAAGTTGTAAGATAGCTGTATGTGAAAAACAGACTGAGTTTTACTGTCTTTATCCACATCCATATGACTTTGTGAGAATACGTACATTGGTACAGTGAGACCCCTTTTCACTGAAGTATGGCATTACATTCATAATGTTATATGACATGACATCTTTTGTTTTTTCTTGAGCTTGACAGTCTATAACCCTTTCACTTTCATTATATGGAAAAGAGTTGAGATGCTATTTTTTTATTTTCCTCTAATGTCATTTAGGTTTGGAACAACATGAGGGTGAACAAACATGAGTTTGGTCATTGTTATTTCAAATTGCAACACACCAGATTTCAAATGTGACTTAAATTTCTCTGTGGTTTCATCAGGCTGGAAAAGGCTCAGGAGGAGAACCGGACGGTGGCGGTGGAGAAGCAGAACCTGGAGCAGAAGATGCGTGATGAGATCAGCGGAGCAAAGAGAGAAGCCAGCAGACTGCGAGAGCTGCGAGAGGGGGCTGAATGTGAACTCAGCAGACTCAAGTATGCAGAGGAGGAACTAGTGCAGGTAGGAACCACTACATATCAAACGCAGTCCTTTAGTTAGTCAGAGTTAGTTAGTCTTTTGTGTGATAACCCTTACAAATGAAACATTCTGTTGTTTAAGTGTGCTATTGGTTTCTTTATGAAAGCTAAAAATAAGAGAGCATGCATTAAGTCTACTTGGTGTATACTGACAAATATTTGGAAAAGTATATTTTGCTAAGCATTCCAAATATATTATGCTTCAAGTGTAAACCTGTGCTGCAGTTATATCATCTGCCCCTTCACATGGCCAAGCTGTTTAAAGCTAAATGGATTATGGATTTTTTTTTTTTTTTTTTTTTACAGATATACAAGAATACTACTAGTTCATTGATATTAGTGTACATCCTAAAGAAAGTATACTTGGACAATATACTTTTATACTTGAAGTATACTTGTTTTTGTAAGGGAAGCCAGACTTTTGACTACACAGTAAGCAATTTTAATTTAAAACAACCACTCCCAGTTATTTTCTTTACATGATGCATATATGAAGTGTGTAAATCTAAAATGAATGCTATCATGATAACTGACCAATAATAGATTGCATTTTATGTAGCAAAGAATGAGCTATCAACATGATACAGTAATGTAAAATATATTTTCTCAAGCTATTAAAATGACTTTGAGGCCTCTAAGACTCAAAACAGAACAGAACGTTATTCATTTCTTTTATCCAGAATGTATGCATTCCTGCAGTTTATCATTGCATTTCTATTGCCTTTCATTACTACGGCCCTTTTCTGTAAACACACCTCTAAATGAATGCATCGTTCCTCAAGTTGTGAATTCTGTCTTACCACATTACAAGTAATAAATTACAAGTTCCAAAGAGTGTTTGTGTTTATTTGCTATTTTCAGGTGCGAATGGCGCTGAAAAGAGCAGAAAAGGAAATGCAGTCAGATTGGTCGGTGCCAGAAGCCCTGCAGATGTGGCTTCAGCTCACACATGAGGTGGAAGTACAGTACTACAACATTAAAAAACAGAATGCTGAGCTTCAGCTCACGGTCGCAAAGGACGAGGTGAGTGATTTATTGTTTAAAATGCTTTTTTACCAACAGATTTGAAAGTTGGAGCCCAAATAGTTTACAAAACATTTACTTAGGCATCAACTATTACACATTAAAAGTGAAGTTTAATTTTCAGTTTAAATCTACCTAAACAAACATCTCGTTCACTTTCTCTCTCAGTGACTGACAAAAAGGAAGCTTAAACTTCCCCCGGTTAATTTAGATTTCTAATGATGTGGTAAAATGACTTTTTAACTACATGGTTTGGTTATTTGCATCTGGAATGAGTCATCAGCAGTTAAGCTAAAACAATTAGCAGTCACTGCAGCACGAGAGATGAGCTTGCATTCAGTACATCCAACAAATGTGCAGATCACATATGAGCCGACTGGTGCATTTCAATGCAGCATCATTGTATTTTGATTACTTGTGTGCTTCTGTGTTCATGTTGTGTACATTTCAGGCAGAAAAGATCAAGAAGAAGAGGAGCTCTGTGTTTGGTACCCTCCATGTTGCACACAGCTCATCGCTGGATGAAGTAGACCACAAAATACTTGAGGCTAAGTAAGCACACATAATTCACAAACAATAGCTAATGGTTACCCACATTAAATGAAAGCTTATTAGTGCTTTTGTTCTGTTTAGAAAATCTCTGTCAGAGGTCACAGCCTGTTTGCGTGAACGCCTTCACCGCTGGCAGCAAATAGAGAAGATATGTGGTTTTCCAGTGGTTAATAACTCTGGGCTGCCCAGCCTCACCGCCTCCCTGTACGCTGACCACAGTTGGGTGGTCATGCCGCGGATGTCGGTGCCACCCTACCCAATCGCTGGCGGGGTGGACGATCTTGATGAGGATATGCCACCAATCATTCCACAGTTCACCTGTAAGATCCTCTCTTTAATCCCAAGATTGTGAGATATGTTGTGAAAATGTTGTGAGATTTTAAATTAATTTATTTTTTAACTAATGTATGCATTTAAAAACATTGCAGAGATACACTTTTTTTTATATAGTACATTATAGGCATGTGATGCCTAAATTGCTCTCTAATTCCACACATCATGGTCTCACGCAATGAAAAATAAATTGCCAAGCAAAGAGGACACTGACAACGAGCAGGTTACGCAGGTTACGTTTGGTATGAAACAAAGTCTTGTATTTTCTTTTTAAGAAATTCATAAAAAAGTGGCTCTTTAATGTGTGAGATTGCTGTAGTGCCTTAGTTCAAGCGGCACATGAACCGATGATCTCTTCACAAAATAAACATGAATGAACATCAGAAGGTGTCTGTTACAATTAAAACTCCACAATCACGGGAAGAAGGAGGCGAGAACCGGCAGACAATCAAATTTTTTAATTCAAAAATCAAAAACTTTAATTACAAAATAAAGACAAAACAGCACGTCAGCCCCTCACGGACGACTGACGCGCACAAATAAAAACCAAACACAACTAAAATCCAGGCCTGGTCCTCTCGTCCGTCACTGTCGTCGCTCCGGTTTTATATCCCTCCATCTCCTCCGTGGGACTCGAGACCGGTGGGTCGAGCAGGTGTCGCTCATTTCCAATCACTCCACCGGCCTCACTCCTGTTCCCACGTCTCTCGGCCCCGCCCCACTCGTCACAGTGTCTTTTTTCAGTCAAGGAAATATTTTTTTTTTTCAAGTTCAAGTCTACCAATGTTAATTTGCTCTCCTGTCTGGTTTGTTTGTCAGAAAAAAAGGCAGATTCGTCATTATGATTGGTCAGATTGCCTATCAAGCAAACTCTCTGCGAAGAATGAATTTAGAAACTAGTTAATCATTTGAATTGGTCCCTAAACTAAAGTCTTACCTACTTTGTTATGATAAGTATATCATGGTGTAAGTGCATAAAGATCTGTATTTTCTTCACAGCTCCTTTGATTCGACCTCCTCTGACGCGCAACAGCAGTGTTTGTCGTTCTCGCAGAAGTCTTATGTCTCAACCCTCATCCCTTTCTCCTGACCCTGATCTGCTGTCTATGGCCTCGGCCCCACTGGCCTACAGAACTGAGGGAGATGATGATCACATCTTCTTCAGTGTAGAAAGGAAGGGGTATGTCATCTACAGCTTCTCTTTGTATATATTAATTTATTTAAAGTGGTCATATGATGTGATTTCAGTTTTTCCTTTCTCTTTGGAGTGTTACAAGCTCTTGGTGCATTAAGAAGATCTGGAAAGTTGCATAGACTAAAGTCTCAAATCCAAAGAGATATTCCTTATAAAAGTTAAAAGAGTCAACCACACACCCCTAAAACGGCTCGTTCTAACACACCCCACATGTCTACCTCACTATGTGGGAAGATTTGCATAACGCCGCCAAGATTTTCACGCAAAGAAAGAAGGCGTACCTTTTATTCTCGTTGTAATATTGTTGTTGCCGCCTCCATGTCGTATAGACATTTTGTGTTTGGTTGTGAAAGCGAAACTACTTTGTTAGGCCTTCCAAAAGAGGACGATATCCGCTTCGTCATGCCGGGAGCTGATCTGTTCTGGTAGCTTAGAAAATACATCAACTTTGCACTGTGGATCTCGAATTGGGTTTCACCGTGGACGAAACGGAGTCCAGTCCCAGCGCCGTTCCTCTAGGCCTCCGGCCTTCGCTCACTCAAGGCCACGGTGTGTGACGCTGTTTCGTCGAGAAAGCAAAACTACTTTGTTTGGCCTTCCAAATAGAGGACCGAAATCATGTTTATATCATGTTTATAATGGGTTTGAATGTTTTTTAGGGGTGTAACGGTACGCAAAAATCACGGTTCGGTACATACCTCGGTTTTAAAATCACGGTTCGGTTAATTTTCGGTACAGTAAGGGAAAGAAATGCAAACATTAAACTGCAGGTTGTTTATTACTATAAACTTTTTTTAACAATTTGTTTACACTTTTTAAAAATACTTTTTAATAATATATATATATAAAATAAAAAAAGAATAAGAAATAAAATACTGCTGCAAAGTTCTCCACTAAATAAAATACTCTCAGTCTCAAACCAATATCACATAATGAAAAATATAAATAAATAACTATGATTACAGTACAGCATTACCAATCCCAGCTTGTAGGCCTGCTCATATTTAATATATATATATAACTTTTCCAAAGTGTAAAGTGCAGCATCAACAGTTTCAGTTTTTAGACCTGCTCAGATTTATTTATTGCGTTGGCCCAATCGGAATTAAGAGCAAAGGTCTGTTTAAATGCCGACGGGAGCTGCGTTTGAATTACAATCGTTTTTTTTCCTAGTTGTAGTGATGTTCACACTCGCGTGATGCCTTTTGAAAACCTTAGGCCGATGACACACTGGCATATTGCACCTGTCAAACATAGTCTATTTTGCCATCAATACTGTTGACGGTGTCCTTTATCAGTAGGCTTTATATTTATGCTCAACATTAAGTATAGATATTGTTGTCGTGAAGACAAGATTCTGGTCTGTCGGCAGCCTCCCTCTATGTCACATACAGTAGCAGCAGCACACCAGCGCTGTGTCAGTCACGATTCTGGTGTGTAAAGACACAGAAAACGCAAAGCAGCCATCATGCAACTGACACGCAACAGAAACGCCACGCTCACACCATGCAGCCAGTGTGTCACCGGCCTTAGAATCAGCTGCAGGGCGGGATTTGCACTGAACGTGGAGACTTCCGCCACTTAATATGTTCGTTTGGAAACACGAAAATGTACCTATGGTTCCGCAATCAAAATATTGCATTCGGTCATTCGGTACCCACGTGCACCGTACCGAAAGCCCTGTACCGAAACAGTCCAGTACGAATACATGTACCGTTACACCCCTGATGTTTATGTCTCGTTGCTCTGGCCAGACAGGGCATCACAATATGATAAGGGGCGTAACATTTCCATCACACGCTTGCGGAATTCGGCCAAACACAATGCACTGGATAGCTGGCCAATCACAGCACACCTCGCTTTTCAGATCGATGAGTTTTGTAAAAATCGACATGTTTCAGAAGGCCGGGCATAGAGGAGAAACAATAATGAACATTATGTGGAAAATAATGTGTTTTTTGAATCTTAAATTGCATAAACACATTCCATTACACCAAATACACAAAATAATGTTCTTTTTAGCAGCATCATATGATGCCTTTAAGATTCTGTTCATGGTAATGTGTTAATTTATCTTTATAACATCACGTTTATATATCATTTTATATACCAAAAGTTTGGAATGGTTCATGTTTTTTAAATGTTTTTGAAAGTCACTTAAACTCACCAAGGTTTATTCATATATCAAAATATACAGTAAAAAAGTTATATTGTTAAATGCTATTGAAATTTAAAATAAAAATTCTGTGATGACAAGCCATTACTCCAGTCTTCAGTGTCACATGATCTTTCAGAAATCACTTTAATATGCTGCTTTGGTGTTCAGTTATTGTCACTTACTATTGGTGCTCAGTTATTAATAATGGGTCTCACTATTATCAGCGTTGGACACAGTTTATGCTGCTTAATAATTTTTGTGGAAATTGCAATACATTTTTTTTCTGGATTCATAGATAAATTGAAAGTTCAGTTAACAGCATTCCTATGGAATAGAAATAACATTTTAAATGATTTTACTGTCAATTTCGATCAGTTGAATGCTGATTCCGTCTTGCTGATTAAAACAGTTCATTTCTATATGATAAAAGTACTAAAGCCAAACTTTTGAATTGGAGTGCATTACCGTTTCCTCAACATATAAAGCAGTCTTCAATATTTCTAATAATAGGAAAAGTTTCTTGAGCACCAAATCACAATTTTTTTTTTTTTGCATTAGTGACACACTTGTTTTCCTAATGAATGTTGTTCAGTTGCTTTGATGCAATGTATTTTGTTTAAAGAGCTATATAAATAAAGGTGACTTGACTTGATAAAAATGATTTAGAATGACCAATGGCTGCTGAAAATTCAGCTTTGCCATCACACAAATAAATTAAATTGTAAAATATATTAAAATAGAAAACAGTTTTTTAAATTGCAGTAATATTTCAAAATAATATTTACTATTACTAATTAATATTTTACTGCATTTTTGATAAAATAATTGCATCTTTGGTGGGCAGTTTTAAAAATCTTCATTTTTTCAAACATTTGACTGATCATTTGTATCTTCTTGATTAATGATTTTAATATATATATATATATATATATATATATATATATATATATATATATATTTTTTTTTTTTTTTATGTTTCTGCCACAGAGATCCTCAGGACACATGCTCAGATTCAGATTCTCTCAGTTCCTCTTTGGGCAGGAAGTTCTCCGGTCCCTCTGTTCAAAGTACATGTGTTACGGGCACGGATACCCCACCTCGTAAAATCTCTCGTGAGGAACTTCTTCTCCTGGTGCAGGAGGCCCAGACTGTCACCATAGAGACCTTACCTCCTTCCAAATCCTCCCCTTCATCTCCACTTGACTCCTCTTCAGTTCACAAGGGCTCTCCTGACCTTACCCACTCTTCCGTCCTCCCAGAATCTCAAAGTTTAACCTTTCACCCTGGCACCAAAGCTCTGGCCTATAATGGCATTCTGGAAAAGTCATACAGCATGGGGCAGTTGTCTGCTGGTGGGACGCCTCCAGAGGGTCACTACCCCTCGATTAGCTCACTCGACAGAGAAAGCAAATCTGTCAAGGAGCCCAAGCAACTCCAACCAACCTCCTCCCAGGACTCTTGCGATAATGGAGAGAAAAAACGCTCCAAGATCAAGAGCTTGTTCAAGAAAAGCAAAAAGCTGTGAGGAACAGTAGAGAAGAGGAAGAAATGGAGAGAAAAAGAAGCCTTAAAACAAAATAAATGAGGGTGATGCTGTCAACCAGAAGCCAAAACATTTTTCAGTTTCTTTGTCCTTTTTTAATTTAAATGGAATGTAGCTACTTCTGGGTTCAGTCCTGGGTTTTTAGCTTCATATATATGCCTTTAAAGGCCAGAAAATGTCATGTTAACATTTTGCAGAACATGGCCTCTTCACTGTCTTCTGTTAATGTGCACCCTTATGATGTCACCAGGAAGTGATCAGGAAATATACCAAAACAGAATAAACAGAACAGTACAAAATTAGCCAAATCTGCAAAATTCTAAAAAAAAAAAAAAATAGACTTCCTGGAAATATGTCTTAAAGGGAGGATTCACCCACAAGTGAAAATTCTGTCATCATTTACTTTCCCTAACCTGTATGCTGTAGTTTTTTCTTATGTGGGACACAAATTAATTTTTTTTGAAGAACTGTTACATAGTTCTTACCATACAACCAAGGTTCATATTGACCAAGGTCTGATAAACACCAAAAAGCAACATAATAGTAGTTTATACAACTTGTGTGCTATTTTCCAAGTATTCTATCCATCTGTGCTTTGTTTTTAAAGTAAGCATACATAAATGCTTCAGATGGATGTTTGACTTGTACTGCATCAGTTTTTTTTTCAGATTCAAATTGGTCAGCTAATTATATTGTCAGTTCACTTTTAAGTTTTAGTGTTTAATCCTGTACTGTACACACACTAGTACTTTACAAAAGTTACAACTGCATTTTCAACCAAACTGAATCCTGAAAAATGCAGGTAGTGACAACCACATTTACAACAGACTCCTTAGTGTTGCCAGATCTGGCCAGAGCAACAAAACAATGATAACAAGCCCATTTGTGACCCTGGACCACAAAACCAGTCTTAAGTCCCTGGGGTATATTTTTAGCAATAGCCAAAAAAAAAAAAACCTTTTTATGGGTCAAAATTATCTATTTTTCTTTTATGCCAAAGATCATTAAGATATTAAGTAAAGATCATGTTCCATGAAGATATTTTGTAAATTTCCTACCATAAATTTATAAAAACTTACATTTTGATTAGTAATTTCTCAGTATTTAGATTTTTTTGCACCCTCAGATTCCACATTTTCAAATAGTTGTATCTCAGCTAAATGTTGTCCGATCCTAATAAACTGTGCATTAATGGAAAGCATATTTATTCAGCTTTCAGTTGATTTATAGATCTCAATTTTGAAAAATTGATACATAAGACTGGTTTTGTGGTCCAGGGTCTCATATTAAACTTACATCCAAACACATTATCTTGGAAGTAAGCCACATTCCAAAATATAGCATCTGCCTCTTTTATTAACTTCATAAACTGGATCGTTTATAAGCTGAGCCTAAACAATAAGGCCAAAGAGGCTTAATAAACTTTGCTGTAATATGTGGACATGGCAGCCCTCCAAGAGCGCCCTCTGCAAAGCAGACTTTCTAAACATTAATATAACACATGGCTCTGTTGACGGTGATTTAGTTAAAATCGCTGAATACAATGCTCTTTGGTGGCTGTAATATTGCTTTGGTCAAAAATAGAGGATGCCAAATGATGGGAAAACGTTGTTATGGTTACCATGGTGTCAGTAAATGCAATTTCAAGTCAAGTGTGAGATCTGTTCTGTACAAATTTGCTCCTGAATTTAAAGGGATAGTTCACCCAAAAATGAAAATGATGTCATTAATTTCTCACCTTCATGTCCTTCCAAACCTGAAAGTCACTCGGTCATATTCAGAACACAAATTCAGATATTTTTGATGCAAGTCAAGAACTCTCAGACCCTCCAAAGACAGCAATACAACTGTAATGCTGTCAAGTCCAGAAACGTAGCAAGGACATAGTCCATGTGACATCAGGGGTTTATCCTTAATTTTACAAAGCTACACAAAATTTTTTGTGCGCAAAGAAAACAAAAATAACAACTTTATTCAACTCTTCTCCTCCTCCTCATCCCGTCTGCTGTGGTGCGCCGCCCAGGGCCCCCGCTGAACGCAATTTCTTCCAATGGAAGTCGAGAACTGGCATTTTTTGGGGGGGGGGACCGGTGCGTAATTCGGTCAGTACCGGACTACCGATAAGCTTCAGGACAAACAATACTGTTATCGATACGTGTGTTGTTTTATCTCCGTACTTGTGTGTTAATGGAGAATTAGAAGCTGTTTTTGTATAAACCGATCTCAAGCTGACCGTAAGAGGTTTGGCGCAACATGCAGCGGGACCGTCACAATCTCTGTCCAGCGTGGGTAAAATAATTATTATGCTGAAGGTAAGGTACAATTCATATTTTTTCATTGAAGACCTTACAAGAAACTCTTTGAGACATTTCTGTGAGGCTTTATTTTACAAACAGCACGAGCTCTCTGTCTTTCCCTTTCAAAATGCGCAAATGGCTTCATATCACTACATCACGTCTGCATTATAAGCAAGCTGCACACTGAACGGTTGATATCATTGTCACTAGTATTTATAATTTGCTTTTTTTTTTTACATTTTGGCCAATATTTAAATCTTCAGCACTCGTGCGCTTTCCAGAGACTGCGTGCTCATGCACACTCAACAATTGCCCCATAGTAAAAACCAAATTACACAGCATAATCAAACATTTCATTACATATTTAAAAAAAATATAAAAATGTTAACACCCCCCACCCCCAACCACTAAAAGAAAAAAGAAAAAATCCTCCCACAACAGTCACCTAAGAGGGGAATTCACTCCATGTTCAAAAGTGAAACTCAGGCCTTGAATAAATGTATGTAAAAATCCTGATTGATATAGTATCACTATAAATAATTCTAAATTAAAAAAAGCCTTTTTTATCATGTAGATAAAAACAGATAAAAAGTCCTTCTAAAACAGAGAGGGACGGCCACTCACTTAGGAAGGTTTTTTTTTTTTTTTAAATATAAAATTAGCTAGATTGCTATGATATTGTTAGGAATTCTCTCTCTCTCTCTCTCTCTCTCTCTCTCTCTCTCTCTCTCTCTTTGAATGTCCTTTTTATGTAAAAAAAAAAATGCTTTATGTGCCTTTTTCTGTTTGCTTGGAGGCATTTGTAAAATGCAGTAATTAAATAACTTGAAATTTTCAACATATTTTTACATAATTTATTTTTGCAACAAATTATAGAGAGAAGTATGGACAACAGTATCAATAAGCAATATCGTAATAAAATGTAAACGATACCCACCCTTCCACGGAACCAATGGCACAATCTACTGAGGGGGGCCCACTACTAAACATGCCCCTGGCTAGAAAATATCACAATGCATGTGCTTGTCTCTGCACCGAAGTAGAAGCGTGCGCATGCGTCACGATACTTTGTCCACCGTGGCAGTGCATTGCAGGAGACTGTATGAGGAAAAGAGTTGTTGAATAAAGTTATTTTTGTTTTCTTTGTGCACAAAAAGTATTAATGTAGCTTTGTAAAATTGCGATTGAGTTTTGGTATTTTAAAGATTTCCTTGCTACATTTCTGGACCTGAGAACATTGCAGTTGTGTTGCTGTCTATGGAGGGTCTGAGAGCTCTCAGATTTCATCAAAAACATCTTAATTTGTGTTGTGAAGATGAACGAAGGTCTTCCGGGTTTGGAGCGACATGAAGGTGAGTAATTAATGACAGAATTTTCATTTTTGTGAGAATTAACCCATTATAAATGCAAATCCACTCCTGACAATTCACAGGGTATGTGGCCATCGGCAAAATCAAATCATAAGGCATCATAGTTTGTCATTACATAAAGACTTGCTGACCAAATGAATAAAAAAAGCTGCTCTTCTGTCTGCTCTTCTTGTAGATTACTGTAATTATGTTACCAAGTTATTTTCATGATGGCAGGCTTGACCGACATTACTTTTACCCTTACATATAGACATCACAATATTGAAGAAAAAAAAGCCACTATTTCCATTACAGCTGTAAAAATGGCACACTGTTTTGGTTACTGCAGAGCCAAGAACTGGAACATAACACACAAGTCTTAAGAATCACTGAAGCACTTTTATGTTTTTTTTTTTTTTTTGAAACAGCCCATGGTCACCATGAAATGTGGTTTTAATGTCAGGACCGATATAACAATTCTTTATTTAAAAAAAAAAGAAAAAAATGCAAACCTACTTTTGTGATCCACAGAAAAGTTATTAGCATTTAGGTTTGGAATAAGTAAACAATGACAGAAGGTTTTTTTCCCCCTCACATTTAAAATCACAAGAGTTTGAATGGCAGCTGGTTGTTGTTTGAGATATCTCTGCCTTTGACATCATCACAAGCTTAGTTTTTAATATTTAGTTAGTAAGGTTGAGTTTTCCCTATAGTGTGAATATTATAAAACGTCATTTCCAGGGTGAAATCTGGGCTTTCAGTTTTGTCACTTCTGTTTACTGCCACAGAGCACTTGTACTTGACATTATTTTTTTTTAATAAGAAAAAAATAAAGAAAAAAAAGGAGTAACACTTAACATAAAGCAGCATGTCAGAATGCCTACATAGTGGAATAATGAACACAGTGTTAAAATGTGCTAAATAATTCCATAAGCACTATATTTAAATTGTCATTCAAATTTTCATTTTTGTTTTAAAACACCATTTTACAGTACTAGAATGATGCCAGCATATTGTTTTGGTGCATTCATTTAAAAAATAAAAACAAACAAACAAAAACTAAAAATAAAAATAAAACGGACACACACACACACACACACACACACACACACACAAAACACAAACACAATAAAAAATAAAAAAGCCTAAGCTGTGTAAAATTCACAGCGGACCTTTTGAAGTGTTTTGAAGACATGTTCGGGTGCTGTGGTTATAAGGCATCTTGACTAACTGCTGTGTGGAAAGTGCTACTGAATTATCCTGCTAAAGGTCGTTGCACTACTGCTTTCTGTACCAGGAAAGAGTCGCTTTTGGTGGCATAAGAGTAAGTTATGTTAGTTAGATCAAGGAAAATATTTGTAAGGATGTGTTAAAAAGCAGAAAATTGACATCAGATGCAGAAATAAATAAATAATTTGATGGATTTTAACGCGACTTGCCACATTTATTATATATATATATATATATATATATATATATATACATTTTTTTCTCATCATTAATATGTTTATTAGAAATTATTCAGTTGTAGTAATTAGGAAAGAGTTTTTATTTTATTTATTTTCTTCGGAGGAGAAATGTATATGATATGTAGATTTTGACCCCAAATCCCTCTTTCTTGGACTGAGTGCCCTGTTTCAAGGGCGTTACCATCACTGTGATCATTATACCTCTCTCCACTAATACAAATCACCCACAATGGGGCACTAAACTGATTCTGTTTTGGCAAAAATGATTGCAACTTTTTTAAATTGCAAGACCTTTGTCCAGTGCCAGAGAGGACAGCGCAACAGTGGTGCCTAACAGTGGTTTGTCTCAGAACTCACTCAGCATTGTATACGCTGATACACATGAAGGATAAATTTTTTTTTTATGTATATACACGTGTGTATATATATTTATACAGGGACTGACATGGACAAATGAATGTTGAGATGATTGAGCTGAGCTGTTTTTTGTGTGAATATTTGTATACAGTAGAACAAATTAATAAAAAATTAAGGCAGAAGTCTCATCTGTGCAATCACTTAAAACTGTTTGTGATTTATTATGGATGCAATAATCTAAATTAATAAACCAAATGTGTCTCACATGTGCATAAAAGTGAAGCCAAGACATTTCAGAATCTAATATGGTTGCTAATATATTGTTTATTAGCACTTGTCTGTGTATCCATAAACGCAGTGGTGCACACAATACTATCCCAACTCTATTTGTGGACATGATACTATGGCGTTATCTGTGAAAAATACAGTTTATGTTTTTAGTCGACTGGTATTGCTAAAAATGAAACATGTCTGTCTTGGTTTTCTGACTTCTTGACACTTGGCTGTGACGTCATTACCAGCTCTTACATCTAACTTTGAGGTAAATGGAATGCATCATTTTATACCGCAGTACCAGCTCCATCAGTATTGCGCAGACTCAGTCCAGATCTGGGATGCTTTAGCTTTAGGGGAGAGCAGGGGCGAAAGTACCATTTTTCAGAAAAACATCATTTTAAAAGATCATGTTGTAGACAGAGATATATTTCTGCTGTGGCCAGTAACTCAGAAGTGTGATCTATCAATACCAGGTGGTATTTTGTAGAAATGCAGAAAGACTTCAGTATAATTTTGTTGTGAAGCATCAGCAGAGGCGGGATCCATTTGCAGCTTTATTGGATAGTCAAACAAGACAGGGTCAATAACCAGTAGATACAATGGAGAAGGCAAGGCTGAGACAGAACCAGATACAGGCACAAGATCAGGGTAACTAGCAAACAATCACAGGAGCAGGTCAATCCGAATCAGGGCAGGCAGAGAACAATTGGTAAACGTTAAACAGTCCAGGTCAAAACAAGAAGGCAGAATAAATGGGTACAAACGCTCAGTAGTGACAGCCGGGGCAAATCAAGACTTCGCGGGGCGTAGGAGTGAGTGAGCTGCTTATATGTGTGTGTGTATATTATTTGCAGGTGTGTATGTAATTAGTCACTGGAATGCGGCAGGATGGGAATTGGAGTTCAACGGGAACAGTCAATATTCAGGTGAGAGTTCCCTCTGGTGGTGGGAAGGAGGCAGCACGGGAGCCTCCTTTGTAACAGAGCCCTCCCCCTGCGAGCGGCTCCTGACGTGAGGAAGCAACCGACGCCGGGGTCGAGGGGCCGGTTTTTCCGGATGCGTCTGATGAAATTCCTCTGTAAGTGTGGGGTCGAGGATATCTCCAGCTCTGACCCAAGAACGCTCCTCCGGTCCGTACCTCTCCCAATCGGCCAGATACTGGAGAGTGCCATCTCGGCGCCTGGAGTCAAGCAACGTGTGCACTCGATACGCCTCCTCGCCGTCCACCAGAATAGGCGGGGGATTCTGCACTCTGGCTTCCTCCTCCGGTTCTCCTCCCGGACCACCAGCAGGTTTTAGAAGTGATACATGGAATGTTGGAGTGATACGATAATTAGTGGGCAGATCTAAACGGAACGAAACTGGAGTTATTTGTCTCAAGATTTTGAAGGGACCGACATACCTGGGACTGAGTTTTTTGCATGGAAGTCTGAGGCGTAGATCTTTAGTGGAGAGCCAGACCCACTGTCCTGGGATGTATGCGGGGCTGAGGCGTCAGTGTTGGTTAGCCTGCTGTTCCTGTCTTCTTACTGCATGAAGTAAGTGGGTATGAGCTCGGTCCCAGACCTCCTCACTGCGTTGCAACCAATCTGTGACTGAGGGGAGGTCGGTGGGCTCGCCAGCCCAGGGGAACAAGGGTGGTTGGAAGCCTAGCACGCATTTAAAGGGGGTCTCCCCCGTGGCTGGTTTCATGAGAGAATTCTGTGCATACTCCGCCCAAAACAAGTACCTGCTCCAGTCCGTCTGTCGTCGTTTGCAATAGGATCGTAGGAACCAAATAATTTCCTGATTCAGGCGTTCAGTCTGTCCGTTGGACTGAGGATGGTAGCCAGATGTGAGACTGATGTTCACATTCAGATGTTTGAAGAAGGCAGTCCATACTCTTGAGGTGAACTGAGGACCCCGGTCCGAGACAATGTCCTCCGGTAAACCGTAGAAACGAAATACATAATTGCACATTAGTTCAGCTGTTTTAAAGGAGGTGGGCAGTGGTTGTAACAGTCCCGCTGGTAGTTATCTGGGGGTTTTAGACATGCTGCAGATGGTGCAGTTCTGGACGAATTTGGTGGTATCAATTAACAGAGTGGGCCACCAGAATTGGTTCTTGAGCAGATGCGCTGTGGCAGTGATTCCGGAATTCTGACGATTCAGTTTGTTTATTTCAGTCATGATGTCCCACTGCACAGGGGCAAGGAGAAGTTTCGCGGGAAGAATACTGTCATTGGCGATTGAGCAGACCATTTCTTCCGTTTGACGAGAGAGGGCATCAGCCTTGGTATTTTTTGAACCAGGTCTATACGTTACAGTAAACTGAAATCTTGTGAAGAATAACGCCCACCTTGCTTGTCTGGGGTTTAGTCGTTTGGCCGAGCGGAGATATTCGAGATTCTTGTGGTCGGTGAGAACTACAAATGGGTGTGATGCTCCCTCCAGCCAGTGGCGCCATTCCTCTAGTGCTAATTTCATGGCCAGAAGTTCACGATTGCCCACGTCGTAGTTCCGTTCTGCTGCCGTTAATTTGCAAGAAAAGAAGGCACAGGGATATAACTTCGCTGGTGATCCATGGTGTTGAGAAAGTATAGCGCCTACCTCGGTGTTAGAAGCATCGACCTCGACAATGAAGGGGTGGCCTGGATCCGGATGTCGGAGGATGGGCGCTGAAGTGAACCGAGTCCTTAGTGCATCGAAGGCCTGTTGCGATTCTGAAGACCAGGTTCATTTGGTGGATTGACGTTTAGTCATGGCGGTCAGAGGAGCGGCGATAGAACTAAAGTCTCTAATGAATCGCCGATAGAAGTTTGCGAATCCTAGGAAGCGCTGCAACTCTTTGACCGTCCGAGGGAGCGGCCATTCCAGGACTGCCTTTACCTTTCTCTCATCCATTGCTACCCCCTCCTCGCTGATCACATACCCCAAGAAAGTGGTGCTTGTTTGATGAAACTCACATTTCTCTGCCTTCGCGTAGAGTTGATACTGAATTAGGCATTGTAACACCGCTCTGACCTGACGAATGTGTTCCTCGAGGGAATTTGAGTACACCAGAATGTCATTGATGTACACAATTACTCCCCTGTTGAGCATATCCCGAAACATATCATTCATGAAGGATTGAAAGATCAATGGACTGTTAGCTAGGCCGAAGGGCATAACCAAATATTCATAGTGCCCACTAGTGGTTGAGAATGCAGTTTTCCATTTGTCCCCCTCTCGGATGCGAATCAGGTTGTAAGCATTGCGCAGATCCAATTTAGTGTAGTACTTAGCCTGGCGGAGTTGTTCTAGTGCTGCTGGAACCAACGGCAGGGGATAACGGAATTTAACAGTGATGTCATTAAGGCCACGGTAATCGATGCACAGCCTCAGTCGTCCATCTTTTTTCTTTACAAAGAAGAACCCAGCCGAGGCAGGAGACGTCGAGGGTCTAATGAATCCTTTTGCCAGTTCTTCTTCGATGTAAGTTTTCATAGCCTCTGATTCTGGTTGCGATAACGGGAAGATCCTCCCCTTAGGAGGAGTGGCGCCGGGCATCAGATCGATGGCGCAATCAACTGATAAGTGAGCAGGGAGCTGTGATGCTTTCCTCGTACTGAAGGCTTCTGCTAGGTCTGCATATTCGGTGGGCAGACTTACTTTCTCCGTGTTCTGAACAGGTAGAGAAGAGTCAGGAAGGGGCGTCCGTGTGATCCTCGCTAGGCAGTGATTCTGACAGGTAGGGTTCCATTGAGTGATTTGCCCCTCCCTCCAGGAGATGTGTGGATTGTGTCTTCGCAGCCAGGGTAGTCCCAGAATGACAGTGTGATTGGGTGAAGGGATGACGTAGAATGTGATGTGCTCCGAATGAAGGGTTCCTATTTGGAGTTTTACCTCCTCTGTGACAGATAAAACTCTCCCCTCTCCGATGGGTCGGCCATCTAGCGCCTCCACTGCCAAAGGAAGATCACAAGGGGTCAGTTTGATTTTATGTTGCAGGGCAAATCCATGTGACACAAAGTTACCAGCTGCCCCACAATCTAATAGTGCAGAAGTGGGAATATCATAATCATTAACGGTTATGATAACCGGCAACCTTATGCTCGAGGAAGAGGTAGTGACGCGGGTACTGACACTCACCGTTCGGGGTTTAGATGATGGACGAATCGAGCAAGAGGAGATCCTGTGTCCCGCCTGGCCGTAGTAAAGGCATAGTTGGTTCTGCATACGGCGTTCCCTTTCCTCGGGAGTGAGATGAGTAAATCCGAGTTGCATCGGCTCTGCTGCCACGCTGGTGTCCGGCGGGAATAGAGACAGGGCTCGGGAAGGACGTCGTGAGCGGATTAAATTGTCAATCTGAATGGTGAGATCAATGAATTCACTCAGGTTTCTCCCCTCATCTCGGCAAGCCAGCTCTGACTGGAGTTCTGAGTTCAATCCCCTTCGGAACAGAAGTTTCAGTGTGTCCTCTACCCAAACTGTCTGGGCGGCGAGAGTTCGGAACGAGAGAGCATATTCAGCCGCCGTACTCCTTCCTTGTGCAAGTGTTAACAATTGATCCCCCGCACTTTTCCCCTCCGCAGGATGTTCGAAGACATCTCGAAACTGTTGAAGGAAGGTCGTGAAGGTGGAAAATGAGGAGGCGTCCGTTCCCCAAACTGCGGTGGCCCAGTCCAGCGCTCTCCCAGTAAGTAGTGAGCACACAAAGGCAATGCGGCTAGAGTCTGTGGGGTATAGTGAGGGTTGCCGATTAACGAACAGCGAGCACTGAAGCAAAAACCCTTTGCATCTGGCAGGATTTCCGTCAAATTTCTCCGGGAATGCCAATCGTGGGCTTACTGGTGAAGTTAGAGAGGAAGTGGTGGGATTGGAAGCTGGGGCTTGGGGGGCAGCGGTTGCGGCCGCGGCTGGTGTTAGTTGTAACCCCTGCAGTGCCTTCACTAACTCACCGGTGAGGGTGGTGAGCCGATTTAGTTGGTGCTGATGCAGGGCAAGCTGGGTCCCCTGTGCAGATAGCTCAGTGGAGAACTGCATTAAATGCTGCTGGATCGCTTTGTGGCGAAGTCTTCTGTTGTGAAGCATCAGCAGAGGCGGGATCCATTTGCAGCTTTATTGGATAGTCAGACAAGACAGGGTCAATAACCAGTAGATACAATGGAGAAGGCAAGGCTGAGACAGAACCAGATACAGGCACAAGATCAGGGTAACTAGCAAACAATCACAGGAACAGGTCAATCCGAATCAGGGCAGGCAGAGAACAATCGGTAAACGTTAAACAGTCCAGGTCAAAACAAGAAGGCAGAATAAATGGGTACAAACGCTCAGTAGTGACAGCCGGGGCAAATCAAGACTTCGCGGGGGGTAGGAGTGAGTGAGCTGCTTATATGTGTGTGTGTATATTATTTGCAGGTGTGTGTGTAATTAGTGCCTGGAATGCGGCAGGATGGGAATTGGAGTTCAATGGGAACAGTCAATATTCAGGTGATAGTTCCCTCTGGTGGTGGGAAGGAGGCAGCACGGGAGCCTCCTTTGTAACAAATTTCACTTTGAACATAAGTTGCACATTGTTACTTTCGACCCCATCGGTTGAGACGAAAGTAACATAACAATATAAGCTAGATTTTTTCTGTTACTCTTATTTTTCTTAAGTATACCTGATTGTGACCTTGTTAATATGTAACTGCAAACATATTTTGTCCTTTATCTTTGCAAAAAAAATATTAAATTACATCTTTATATTTTCGTTTTAAATTTAAGTCTCATCAGATGTCTCAAAACCTGACTGTCTTTTTTTTATTGTCAATTTCAATGTATTTTTATAAGAAAAACAATTCAACAGAATGTACAATATAAAAATGTAATTACATTAGCATAATAAAAAAAAAAACTCTAAACATAATGTAACAGTAGGCCTATTTATCTTTCCATCCAGTTGTTTTTATGCATAAATTGAAAATGTGCATTAAAACATCTGGAAACACTGCAAATTCATAAGTGGAGGTGTAAAGGCTAAGCTATGGCTAAAACCTAAATATAAATGTGATGTAGCAGCTGCCCAGAGAGTGATGTTCCTCTATGTCCAGAAACGCCCTCTCAAAAACATTTGGATAAAACCAGACCTCTGTCTGTCTTTCTGACCCTCACTCAGACATGTTTTTTTGGTATAATATGACATAAACATTTGTAAGAAATGATGCAAGATGCAGAAAGTCACAATATAGCATGCACTGGAACAAAATAAATACTTTTTGTCACTGTAGCGGACAGTAGGGTAGGAACTCCTGACATTTAAACTCAATTAAATTTTATACTAAAAAAATCTGAAAATGCAAACTTTAGGATGTGTTAAAGGGTCATGAAACCCTAAACCAATTTTTCTGAGATTTTAACAGAGGTAGGTGTGTTTAACACCATAGAAGACAATGTTATAATCTGTAAAATTTAATAATAGAATATAAATGGTTAAATTTGAGTTTGTATCGGCTATTTTCGTCTTCCGGGTTTGAAATCTTCATCAAGTCTACGTCACAGGATGTGACGTTTTTCTGTACGGATCATACAGTGATGACTCATCGTTCTCTCATAATTATTAATGAGGCTGAGCCTTCATATCCAATGAGAAGACATTTCACTGAATTAATCATGATACCACGTGGATCTTTTCAATGATAGACCTGTCAAACAAACTGTGATATTGCGTAGTCGATGAGAGAGGCGATCATGGGACGCAAGTGTTTGTATGCGTGGTGCAAAAGTTCAAGCGCATTGCATAGCTTTCCCCGCGATGCTGCCAGGGCTAGAGTCTGGCTCCGTGCGGCTGGTTGGCCATCCACAACGGACACATCTAATTTATATATATGCAGCAAACATTTTTCTCGAGAGAGCTTCGCCTCTCGAGAAGTCCTCCACCTCCACAGAACCCTGCGCGCTGCCGTCACTGTATATTTCTATGTCGCTGTCCATCTTTACTATTGCTGTTCAGGTGGCGCGTCGATCTAGGCACGGAATTTTTTTTTAACCGGAAATCTATTATTTGCAAATATATTAATTTATAGTGTGTATATAAAGTATATAGTTGTTTATAATGACATTATAATTAATATGTACATTTAATATGTTTTATTCAATAGAATTTGATGACAGGGCGTTCAGTTACTTTTGAAATGACAGAAATAGTGTTATAGTGCCAGCTTTTTAAAAAAAAACTTTTTTTGCTTACGTTTTACGACACATTTGTAATGATATGCAATAACAGTTATCCCTGCCGTGCAATACCACATCCACACTCCCCTCCCCTTCTCACAGCCATCCACGCCCATTTCAGTTGCATTTTTCAAAAACAGTGTGAGCTAGACTTGCGCTGAAATAGGGGGGTTTCATGACCCTTTAAAGCACTAAATAACCTGTAGATTGATCATTACTGTGACACATGAAACAAGAAAAACAACACGACTAATTTAAAAAAAATACCGCTTCAATAATTTACTTTTTGTACTCGAAAACAGTTTTACGGACCTAATTTTGGGAAACGATGAGGAAATCACGTGATATTTCTCAGCTCCGTAAAGGATTGCATGCTTAATATGCTGTCATAACAGGGAATGCATATGCAGAAAGAGGCTCGGAGAAAATTGCTTTGTTACTTTCGTCCCGCGTTACTTTCGACCCTCCATTTCTGTAGTGAAAGGAAGTGGAGACATGTGAGCAATCGTTTTTACAGTCTATGGATGATCAATTTGTTGATCACACTGAACATGAAAACTGGAGAACTACATTTTAATATTAGAAACGGTAGGCTAATTTAGCTACTTGAGTTTCTGACAAATTGTTTTAATTTAATATTATAAATGATTCTATTTATAAATGTCTAAATTATTATAAATTAATTAAAAAAATATTTTTTACTTAGGCCTATGTAAAAAACAAAAAGATTGTTGAAATAAATGAATGAAGACTTGTTTCGCTCAGAGTTTTTGAAAGAATCTCTTGAATTAATGATTCAGACATCAAATTAATTTTAACAGTCACTGGTCCCCATCTGCTGACATAATGTAACAGTATGGGGTTAGATCTCCCCCACAATTCTGTACTCGAAAAATCATATTTTGAGTGCACAAATGTGAATTTTGCATGCACGCACGCACAGTATTGTAACACTGGGTTGTGTTTAGCAAGCAAGCACTGAGGGCGAGCATCAGGTGAGCAAGCTAGTGAAACGTTGCAGCCACAAAAGAGAAGGTCGGCACAAATCCAAAAACTTTTTTAAAATGCACAATTGATGTTTGTGTACTTGAAATACTTTCTTCTTTGCAAGACAAATATTTTCTCCACAAAACTCAGTTTACACGCGTGCAATATGCACTTTTGCTCACTCAATATATGATCTTTTGCACACAATACAATCTATATTTAAAGCGTAAGCATCTATAATATAGAGTTTTATCCCAATACTTTCTTTATTATTTAATGTTTGCAAGAAACAAAGTACAAACATAAAGTTTTACATGATGAGCACTGCTCTCTCAGGATCAGCGGCTGCACGAAAGCATCATTTTCATCATTTTCATCATCATTTAAGAATAAGATCGAATATGCGTTAATTGAGATTGTGATCTTTTAAAGATTAATTTTATTTGCATACATCCTGTATGAGCTTATGGATTTTTGTAGCATATAATATTTGTGCCAGGAAGCACTGGGACTTTTCCCTGTGGGCAAGTCAACTTATGGGCTATTGAAAACGAATAGATTTACATTTCTGCCACCATCAGCCCAGGTCATTTAAATTGTGGTTTGTGGCATATGAGCAAGAATTTGTCTCCGTACTGTACAGCAGGACTGGTCTCAGTCCCTACAGCTGTCAGGCACACACTCAACTTAATTTATCACAAATTCTTGACAGTTTTATAGGAAGTTTAGCCTGGCTGTCTAATTGAAAGTTATCTAAAAAAAATTTTCTTACCAGACTGCATGCTTTCTATGCTATATTTCCCTCCCTGCCACTGGCCACCCTCAGCACTTCCACTGTTATCAGATAAATTTTCTCGTCTGCAGGAAGCCTAACACTTGGGGATTGAAGTTATATTAAAAAAAGCACAGGTCAATTTAATCATGTCAGTAAATTCATAAAATAAACACAATTAAATGTGCCCCACACTTTATTGAAAACTGAAAAGTAATCATCTGGGATTTGAATCTAGGTATTTTTATAGATCTTTATTGTGAGGACCTTACCTTTCAAGCACCTGATTGTGCAAGTTTTTTTAATTTTTTATATATAATTTAATTTTTCTATATTTCCCAATGTTTAGCTATTTTATATATATGAAGGTACAGTGAAAATCAATGTATTAACAATATTGCTGGAAATAGTTTTTATTATATAAAGCCGGCCTTGGTTGAAATGTTTATACCTTGAAACATATAGTGGGAGATCATGAGCTGTTGGGTTTGTGATGGACATAAACTCTCAGTCCATCTCTGTTTGCAAGAGTTGCAACTCGATGTTATCATCGCTCTCTGATTCTCTCGACAAAAAGCCAATAGGATTTTACCATTGGCATTTGGATTATTTCAGAAATTAGTCTCTGTGACCAACAAAACTATTATTCTTACAGGTTTTGTTCATCTAAAAAATCTTCTTCATCTATGAACATGAACGTTATGAATTTTGAACCCTAAACACATTTGTCAGACGTATAAATCTATCATTAACCTGATCTCACGGCAATTCGTACATATTTTACGAGGTGGCGTATGCGTACGAATTCGTATGACCACACTCGTACAAATTCATACGATTTTTGTCAAATCTTACGTATTTTACGAGTTGCACAATTCATATGAATTTGTGCGAATGACCTACACCTAACCCCGCCCCTAAACCTAACCGTCACTGGAGTTTAGACAAATCATATAAAATCGTACGAGTGAGGTCGTAGAAATTCGTACGACTAAGCCACCTCGTAAAATACGTACAAATTGGTTGTGAGATAGCTTTGTAATTAACCTATAAACGAACTACACCACAGTCTCATGACTTCAGGATCACCACCAATAAACTTCTAACAACTATTCCGATCTTTGAGATGTACAAGGTGGAAAGTTTGAGTTAGTATAGTTTGCAAGATTGCGAGTATAAACAACGTGCATATAAATGTGGACTAGTGTGTGCCATGACCAGAGTAAATGTCCCCGACTACATCTGTCGGCCAATTTAACCACTTTAATTTTATATAACTTATTTCAGGATGATGCTTCAAACATTCTAACTTATTATTAGGACTCATTACTGCACACTGTTAGACATTTACCTTTTATGATTTTTTTTTTTGGAAAATAGTGATATTGCAAAAGACAGTAGAATCTATATTGAAGAAAATGTAGAGATGGTATTCTTGTCCTCTTTCTCAGTCTATCTCTCCCTCTGTCTCTAAGGCAGGCTGAAGTGTACATTAGAGCAATAGAAGAAAAAGCAAAAATGTGTTTGTGTGACACCCCATTTATCTTATAAGTGGGCACTGGTGACTGGAGGAGAAACATGCATGATTGCTTTATCAATATAAAGAGAAAGTGAGGAGAATTGTGTTGATGGTTCATCAATTCCACACAGAGATACGTCGAGAAGATTCTTATGATGAATGTGCTGCTCAGAGAGAGAGAGAGAGAGAGAGCTAGAGAAAGTGAACAAGGAGGAGAAATGTTAAAACAACTCAACCTCGCTCTGCTCTCATATGTTCCCTCAACATGCTGTCTTTCTCCCTCTCTTGTTCTTGCGCAAATAAATTCAGTGCCATACTCTTTCACACACACACACACACACACACACACACACACACACACACACACACACACACACACACACACACACACACACACACAAAACGCAAGGTATTTTTAAAGATCCCACTCGAAGCAAAAACAGATATTGCACTAGATGGCAGTAATGTACCATTGAAGTATGTGGAACAGAGTACCACTCCCAGTTCACGAGTTTAACACGTCTTCAGTGTGTACCAGTCTCAGCATATGCTTCTGTAACCACAATGACCCTGAGTGTTATCTCACAATACAATATAAACAATTTAATTGAACTGTAATATGAACTGCTATATATCCAAAATGAACAAGGTTCCATTTTCATTTTTTTTGTCAAAACTAAATACATTTGAGTTCATTGCAGATTAAATCACCATGAGTGCAACGACCACAGTAAATTGTTCTGTGTTTGATGAAAAATAATAATATGCATGTGTGTAGTTTGAATATTATCCAGACATACATCCATCATGTTGGTAATATCATGTGACTTACTACACCGCAGCACATGTCTGATCCTTGACATTTACAAATATGCCGACTCTCTCGATTCTCTCGTGGCTTCTCTGTTGAAGCAGTAGGTCATGCTGATGCTGATTTGCTTGGTGTGTATTTCGACATACTACTTATTTGATGTACAGCTTTTCATATGCTGTAGATTGGGGAGAAAGTTAACTTTGGATGCGGCATGTGTCTATGTGTCAGGAACAGCTGGATCATAGCGACAAGAGTCATGGTGACTACCTCCTGAATGACGTCCTGTCTGCAAAATGTAATAAGTGGTTTGCCGACAGCAGATTTTCACCCACACCTTTTGATGCTCCTTCTGGGTGAGCAGAGAGGAACGGTGAAAGATGAGGGCAGTAGTCTTCAGGTGTCATGATGGCTCATATTCTCTCCATTGGAGAGAAATCACAGCTAATGCAGCTCAGGTCTCTGAAGGGGGAAACACTGGACAGACACACATTTCCTTATCTTAATGAAGATGTACTATCATAAACTCTCTCTCTCTCTCTCTCTCCACATTTGGCTGTTCCTATAGGGTGCAATATTGCATCTAAAATGTAAGTTCTACAAAAGGTTGCAATGGTGTTGTTGGTTATTCAGAGTGATAGTATAACTGAAAATAAAACAATACTTAATAAAAGTAATTATAATTACTATAAACTAACAAAAGACCTAAAAGAAAACTTTAAATATTTTACAAATATATATAATTTTTCCTCCCTCAAATCATCTTTTCAATCAATGACAAATGCCCTGGATGTTTGCAAAAAAGAGATTTAACCACTGATCTATATATTTCCAGAAGAAAGTAAACTATTTGTGGACACTACCAATGTATATTTACATTGTAACTGTAATTAAATACATTTCATAAGAGTATTTTTTATTTTGGGAAACTTTTACTTTTTTATATTATTATTACTAAAGAATAACATTCTGCCTTTTACTCAACTACATTTATCAAAAGTATTTTGTGAACTAAATCTTCTTTAAAGTGTGTGCTGTTTGTAAGAAAGGCTTGAATGTTAGCATACAAATTTGCATGTCACCGTCTGGGTCTAGATATCATGCAATGTTATTATCTCTATTACTGTAAGATGAAGTATACACAATTTTGAAATATAGTAAGACCTTATTTTGATAGTCCACATTAGACATTCAACTGTAACTTTGCAACTCCATGTCAACTACCAGTCATTAGAGCAATAGACTGTCTGCTTAGCATCTGTTAACATTTTATTTTGATGGTCCCCCCGTAAACACTCTACTGACTATGTGACTTTGCATGATAACTTATTCTACTAACCTTAACCTTAAAAGTCTACCAACACTCTAATGAGAGTTAGTTAACATATAGTTGCAAATTAATGATAGTTAGTTGACATGTAGTTGCAAAGTTACTTATAGTTAGTAGAATGTCTAAAATAGATTAAGTGTACCACATGGTCCATCAAATGAAGTAAAACTGAAGTGCTTTCATCTTGAGCAAAATTGTAAAGTTATCTGTGCTTTTACCCAATATTTGTGTACTTCATCCACGATTGAATTAAAACAACAGGCAAATACAGCAGCGCTTCTGCAGCTTTCAGAACTTTTACTTTGTAAATACTCGTGCTGTAGGTTTCTCACACATTCACTGGCTCATCCCTCTGCGTGTTACGCACACTTTCTTTCTGCTTCTCTCACACCGTCACACTTTCCTGCAGTGCATAAGAATATTTATGTAAGTGATATGTCACCATGTGGCTGTGCATATTTGGATGTTGCACATTTGGTATCACAATCCCAGGGTGTTTTTATTACATTCTAAGCATACACACACTCTGTCTGCCTGCTGCGAAAACCTACAGGAAATTGCTTCCCTCCAGAGAGTCAGAGAGCGGGGCAGAGTTACGGCGACACGCTAAGATCATTTTCGTCCCTCCTGTCTAAATTTATTCTACCATTGCAATTCACTCTGTCCCGTTTAAGGGTCAAAATTTCCCTCTCCACACATCCCGTACATTGACTGGAGCACGTCTGTCCTCCTCATCCTCCTTCGACTTCGATCAAATGAATTTAATAAATTCTATACAAGTCAAACAGCCAGGCTTGATCTCTCAAACAAAGAGAGCTTCTATTTGATTTGCGCAAACTCAGCGGATGAGAGTGGGAATGAATAAAACATGTCTCTCTCCTTCATCGTATTCTTCCTTATTAAATATCTCCCATGCATCCCTTCATTCCCCCAGAAGTCCCTGCTTCCACTGTCGCCCCGCTCCCAGAGCCCTGGGAGGAGAAGCCTTATCTCCTTCCTCTCTCTCGCTCTCTTTGCCCTGTGCTATATACTCCCTCAGTTTCCTTTCGAATCTCTCATTCTTTCAGTAGAAAAAAGAAGAGAGAGACACATTAATTTGATAAAGCGTGTCTTATTATTGGCAGTAGGGAGGCTCTTTTTGTGACAGTATAGATGACAGCGCTGTGAGCGTCTTTGTGTATGTGTGTGTGGATGTGTGTAAGCCCAGCCGAGGGCTCCATTCGTTGACCTAAGCCTTGGTTTGTCAGTCAGTCAGCCGTCCAAGGACACTCAGTGCTGTGGGGTTCTACTGAGCTCCTCTGTACGTGTGTGTGTGTGTGTGTGTGTGTTTGGGAGTATCAGTGTGTGTGTTGACTGTGCTTTGTCTCTGCTTTGAAATGCAGAGGGCAATAGACCTTGCAAGATCAAAGGGTGCTGCTTCTTTTGCTCAAAGTGTGTCGGCATCTCTGTCCATATACACCAATGTTCCTACACAGTGTGCGTGCTTGTGAGAATTATAACATCATGTTCCTTTGACCAAAGGCAAGCACCTCTCACAGTCCTTCTAATCTTTCTCCTTTCTGATTTTTTCTTCTTCCTGGGCAGCAGAGAAAAGCTGAATATAACAGAACGGCATAGAATGGAGTCATGATGAGCAAATAAGTGATTCTTTTCAAAGGCCATCAGTTACAATTGAATGCAACCTCTGTGAAATGCATGCTTAAGAAAAACGTGAACATGAACTGAACTGTATTAATGACACATTCAATAGTTTGGTGCTAATTTAAAATGTTTACACATTAGGAAATAAATTGTATATTTGTAGATAGGCATCTGAATGGTATACACTCACATGGTATTCATAAAGACTGTATGTGTGATTTTTTTTTTTCACCTGTGTTACTCTCTACCAGCGAAAACCAGCTTCCTCTCAATGTCCATTTCATTTCAGCAAATCAGTTTCATTCCGTCTTGTCTTTTGTTTGTGCAGTCTTTCCTTCCATAACTGCGACTCTCTGCTATGATTTTATCTGCTCTGCTGCATTTAATACATAATCAAAGAACCGAGACAAAAAGTCTTTTCGAAGTCATTGCACTCTCTCGAATAAAAGGATTGAGCATGAGCTTCAAAAGAACAGCTTTTTGCTGAGTAAATTTCAAAGAGTGGGTCTCATGAAATGCTTTTCTTTTTTTTTCAGGTAATAATTGTGACCAGAATTATTGGATCTAACAAAATATGGAGTGATTCCTTCAAATATATCAAAGTCAGTAACAGCACATGGGGAACAGGGACTTATCAGGCATGATCAAAAGAAAGTGGTTGCTATTACACACATAAAAACCTACAGATACAGACACAGCAGATGCCTTGGTCCATCTCAGGATACACACACAGTAGAGGAGACAAGGAGGTGTGGGAGAGCACATCATTACCACCAACATCATTGTCGTACTCTAAAAAGAGTGTGTGCATGTTCACACAAACAAACACACTGTATGTTTCTAGTCTGGTATCTGGTGTTTGCCTTGTTTATTTTCTTCAACTTCTTTCAATTGTTTGACACAAAAAACTTGATACAGTGTTCACTTTGACCCTGACATCTTTTCATTGATTTGGGGCCAATGCAGTGACCTTAAAGGAAGACAGAGGTTTCTGTATGTGTATCTGTGCGATCATGATGGCATCATGAGGACAGTTAAAAGCGAATACAGAGAACGATTGAATAAACTTTAAAATTAAAATGGTACCTCTATATGCCTCTTTTATTGGTAAAATGCTTGTTAAATGAATGTATATAAATGAATGCTGTATTGACCCAAATAAATTAAATTTGTCTTGTCATTTGTCCATGGGTGTTTTTACTTAATACAAAATTTTCATCTTTTGATTATTGCTGTTATTAGTTCCTTTTCAGGAACTCGAGCTGCGTCTAGCGCTTTGGGGAACGTCCCTGACGAGACCGACTCTGAATATCGTATGCAATCCGTCCATCGGAAAGGCGTGACGTCACGGGCGGGGTGACGTAGCGACCAGGAAGCTATAAAAGCACGTGCCGTGCAGCTGGCCTCAGCTTCGAATCTGTCAGCAAGCGCTCTGTGTGTGCATGTCAAAAGTCTGTCCTGTTGGTCCTATTTATTGTTGTCTGTCCCTTAGCCATTAAAAGATCGCTAAAACAGCTCAATATGCCAAAACAAAAGCAAAAGACCTAACATATGAAGGGCGATTCCAAGCCACGTTATAGATTGTGTGTTCCTCCCTGCCCTCGCTACATTACGAGTGGGGATACACACAGTTTGTGTGTGGCTTGCCTGGGATCGAAGCACGCTGAGTCGGCTCTCGAGGGGGCCGACTGCCCGCATTGTGAACGAATGCCAATGCGGACGCTTCGATCCCGCAGGGCTCTCTTCGAGAAGTGAGCCTTCGCAAGCGTTCCTCGCGATGCCGGTTCCGCTTTCGCCGAGGCGAAGCCGCGCCGGCATTCGTTGGGTTCGCAGATCGATCTGCTGGAAGGTATGGAGACGGGCACGTCCTTATCTCCTACCGTACCCACCAGATCTGCCTGATTCCGGGGTTTGGAAGCCCGAGCTTCGGCTCTTCCCCCCGAGCGTCGGGCTTGACGCTCTGCCTTTCTTTCTCCTAGGAGATTGATACGGAGGGCGTCGGCGAGCTTGTAGTTGCACAAACAAAGTTGCATAAGCACAGTATAAAACAAACAGTGTCATTATACAGGCAGCGTTAGTGAGCAGCTATTTAATCTCCGAGGGGATTAATATTGTTTGTGTGACTAAGCTATTCGCGCGCTGTCGAGGCAATGCGTGTATTACATCATTTTCAGTTTTGATGTGAATTTTTCCATACCCGACCGCGTGTCTGGTTATTTTAACTCCATTTAATAAGCAGGAGTTGGTTCTATCACTTCAATGTGTACTTTATCACAATCTAGACCGTGTTTACTTGTCTGATTGTTTGATTTCACTAAATTCTGAGGAATTTGGATTGCATTAGATTCTGAGGAATCTAATGACTGTTATCTAACTTCGAGAAGTTCAATATATCACTTCAATGTGTATTGTATCACAATCCAGACCGTATTTACTTGTCTGATTGTTTGATTTCATTAAATTCTGAGGAATATAATGACAGGTATTTGACTCATGAAGTTAGATGTACTGGAGGGACTGCTGGGCGGGAGCAGCCCCCTCCGCGTACAAACAGTCACGACTACAGAGGGCAGCCCCTACTGGGGTAGAGCGGTGTCCACCTCATTACACGGTGCCCGTCTCACCTCAGTGCCCTCGGGAGGTGGGTCTGCCAACCCTGCCGGAGTTTCAGGGTGCAGCGGCCTCCAGCGAGCACTACTCAGTTATTTCCGCCCGTGAGCGTAGCGGAGCTGGGATGCTCGCCTCCCCTTCGGGGGCCTCTTACTCCAGAGATCAGTCTCGAGAGACTGATTCCCTTAGTACATTAGCTAGCAGCGTGGAAACTACTGCCAATGTATCTCAATGGGTCCTGCGCACAGTGGAAAGACAATAGTCGGCCTCCTGCAGGCTCTGTTTATGGAACAAAAAAGTGAATACCCTTTTTAGGAAGGAGGCCATCGAGGTGGTCCCTCCTCTAGTCAGGGAGTCCGGGTTTTATAGCCGGTATTTCATAGTTCCAAAGAAGGATGGGGAGTTGCGTTCGATCTTAGACTTATGTCATCTAAACCTCTCCGAAATGTCACTGAAGTTCAAAATGCTCACTGTCAAACAGATTGTAGCTCAAATCAGATCCGAGGACTGGTTTGTCACAATAGATCTCAAGACGCATACTTCCATATCCATCCTTCCACAACACAGGAAGTTTCTGAGGTTCGCTTTTGGGGGCAAAGCCTACCAATACTGAGTACTTCCCTTTGGCCTCGCACTCTCACCCCGCACGTTCACGAAATGTGTAGATGCGGCTCTGGTATCCCTCCGTATGCAGGGCATCCGCATTCTGAACTATATCGACGATTGGTTGATTCTAGCTCAATCAGAGCAGATGGCGGTTCGACATCGAGATGTCATCCTCGCACACATGGGGGAGCTGGGTTTGAGACTAAACGCCAAGAAGAGTGTACTTTCTCCAGTTCAGAGAACCACCTATCTAGGCGTAGTGTGGAATTCGACCACGATGCAGGCACGCTTGTCTCCTGCTCGGATCGAGTCGATCCTCACGTCAGTCGAGAGAGTCAAAGAAGGCCAGTCACTCACTGTCAAACAATTCCAGAGATTGTTAGGGCTGATGGCAGCTGTGTCCAACGTGATACCTTTTGGCCTGCTGTACATGAGACCCCTACAGTGGTGGCTCAAGTCCAAGGGCTTTTCCCCGAGGGGAAATCCACTTCGAGTTATCAAGGTCACGCGGCGGTGCCTTCGTGCCTTAGACATGTGGAAGAAACCTTGGTTCTTGAATCAGGGCACGGTGCTGGGAGCTCCTTGTCGCCGTGTAACGCTAGCGACAGACGCGTCCCTCACCGGTTGGGGTGCGGTCATGAGTGGCCACCCTGCCCGTGGTCTGTGGAGCGATCGCCATCTGACATGGCACATCAATTGCCTAGAGATGCTAGCAGTCTACCGAGCATTGAAATATTTCCTCCCAGACCTGAGAGGTCACCATGTGTTGGTGCGCACCGACAACACATCAGTGGTCTCTTATATCAATCACCAGGGGGGTCTGCGTTCAGGTATGCGTTAGGAGTTGTGGAAGCTGTGGGTGTGGCCCCTGAGGGGGCACAACTGTTAGCAGCTGGTCTCTCAACCGAGGTTGTTGAGACCCTACTCCAATCCAGAGCTCCCGCTACGAGGAAACTGTACGCCCTGAAGTGGAAACTCTTCACTTCATGGTGCAGAGACCGCCAGCTTGACCCAGCAAACTGCCCAGTTGGTACAGTTCTGGAGTTTTTACAAGCCAGGCTCTCTGCGGGGTTATCCCACTCCACCTTAAAGGTTTACGTGGCGGCCATAGCTGCTTTCCATGTCCCTTTCAATGATCAGTCAGTGGGTAGACACCCCCTAGTTACACGTTTCCTCCGAGGTGCACTGAGGCTGAGACCTCCAGTACGGTCCCGTGTTCCCCCCTGGGATTTGGTTGTGGTGCTAGAGGCTCTTTGTAAAGCTCCATTCGAGCCAATTCAAGACATCTCAGACAGACATCTAACAATTAAAACTGCCCTGTTATTGGCAATCACCTCTCTAAAGAGAGTTGGAGATCTCCAGGCCCTCTCGGTGGCCCCTACCTACCTACCTAGACTTTGCCCCTGGTATGGCCAAAGCATTCTTACACCCTCGAGCGGGTTATGTTCCGAAGGTTCCCTCTGTCACACCACAACCTATCGTACTGCAGGCCTTCTGTCCTCCTCCCTTTCGGGAGCCAGACCAAGAGAAGCTAAACTGTATGTGTCCAGTGCGAGCACTGGACGCATACGTCCACAGAGCTGCCCTGTGGAGAAAATCCGACCAACTGCTTGTTTGCTATGGTCCTTCTAACAAGGGTTCTCCTGCCACCAAGCAGACCCTTAGTCGTTGGATAGTCGAGGCTATCAACGTCTCCTATGAGTCCTCTGGTCTTCCCCCTCCTTTGGGGGCCAAGGCTCACTCTACTCGGGGTATGGCGGCCTCTAAGGCCTTCTCAGCAGGTGTGTCCCTCTTGGACATCTGCAACGCTGCGGGGTGGTCCACGCCCTCCACATTTGTCCGATTTTACAATCTTGACATGCGAGCCACGCCGGGCTCTTCTGTTCTCTCGTCTAAGCTGTGCTCTTCGGAAACACACTAGGCAGGTATTTGGAAGTCTGGCAGCGTTGGCACATCGTTCCCCAAAGCGCTAGACGCAGCTCGAGTTCCTGAAAAGGAACGCCTCAAGGTTACGTATGTAACCCTAGTTCCTTGAAGGAACGAGACGCTGCGTCGCAAAGCCATACTCCCGGCACCCCTGCCGGCGCTTGCTTCCCTACTCGAAGCTGAGGCCAGCTGCACGGCACGTGCTTTTATAGCTTCCTGGTTGCTACGTCACCCCGCCCGTGACGTCACGCCTTTCCGATGGACGGATTGCATACGATATTCAGAGTCGGTCTCGTCAGGGACGTTCCCCAAAGCGCTAGACGCAGCGTCTCGTTCCTTCAAGGAACTAGGGTTACATACGTAACCTTGAGGCGTTATTCTGTGTGTGATTTTTTAATTTCAAGCCCATTTTAAGCCAGTAATATGATAATTTTTAAACAATAAATGAAACAACCCAGCAGTATTGGTACAAAAGTTTAACCCAACCAGCTGGGTCAAAATAACCCAGCATGTGTTCATGTACCCATCGCAGGGTTGCCAAATAACCCAAGTTGGATTGTTATCAACACAGCATTTTTAAGACTGTAACAATAGAACAGAAGTACTAAAGAATCATTTTTAGTATATTAAGTACAAAATTAGCGTGCAAAAATAGAGCACTTTATGGAAGTTAGGGTTAGTGTTTTCACCTGGGTCACTTGTGCAGATACGTGCAGAGAGTTCCTCAGGGGCAGGGGCTCAAATGTAAAATAGAAGCAATGTAAATATTTTACATTGCTATTTAATTTTTTTGTAAGGAGTCACTTATGGTCATCAAACCTGTATATACTTTAAAATATATTTGATTTTGATATTTATTATCAACGTTGGAAAACATCTCTATTTTGAATAAATGTTGTTCTTTTTAACGTTTTATTTATCAATGAACCCCAAAAAGTATCACAGGTTCAAAAAAAAAAAAAAAAAAAGGAAAAAAATGAATAAATAATAATAACACTAACAATAACAATAATAAATAAAATAAAAATAAAAAAGCAGCACACCTGTTTCCAAAATTGCTAATAAATCAGCGTATTCAAATTATTTCTGAAGGACCATGCACTGAAGACTGAAGGAGGCCTAATGATGCTGAAAATGGTAACATACAGTAATAAAGTCATTCACGCCACCATTTTGTCAGCCTACAATTCCCAGAACAGGCTTGTAGGTGGTACTTGGGATTTATTAATTATGATAGTTTCATGAAATAGTAAACGTATAGAGCCGCGGCTTCTGAACAGTCTGTGGAATATCAGTAAAGCAAAAAGCATGCAACCCATAGCAATGCCTCAGATTGACAGATATATAAAACTAAACTGGATTTTTTGTGATTAGTTATGGTTTTGTACACATTGTCAGGCTAAAAATAATTAAAATGCATTTTTTTATTGCTATTTGTCTGAGAGAGGCACTGAATAATTTTGATAAAGAAAAAGCCCTCCCTTCTGCATGTGCCTGCACTTGTGTCATTGTGTACAAACAGTAAAGTGGGATTTCTCATAATCAGCATGAATCTGTATTGTGTAATGACTTTACACTGATACGGGACAACTATGGAAACACATCTCATTAAAGGTATTACAAGAAACCTGGGCCAGTTTAATACAGTAATCAGGCATCACAAGAACTGTAATAAAAAAGAAAAGAAAAATAATCATAGCTATACTTTATCATTTCAAACTGCCTTAATGCATTTATGCAAAGACATTATGAGGCTGAAATCTGTGGTGTTTTCACATTTTAGTGCATAGTGTATATTACATTATTATCTCCAGTTCCTCATTCTCTTAAAAGTTACTCTGCCTTTTTCACAGCAGGAGTCACAATCCAATATGCAATATTCTATAGAAGCTATTTGGAGCCACTCTAAAACTTTAATTAATTCTATAGTAATCCTAAATTACACTAGCTTTCAGCGAGAGAGACACTGTGTGCTATAAAACATTGTACTTTATTTAAAAAAAATAAACGGTACAGAAAACAGACAGTTTAGCTCCAACAATTCTAGCATGGTGCCAATAAAGAAACATGAAAACAATGACATCATCTGCAAATCATGAAACACCACAACAAGGGGTCATATCCCATGATGCTCCACTAGCACTAAGAGCACCAGTTCCAAAAGGTGTCATTTCCAATTCTAGTCCCACTTACTCACCTTGCATATGTGCAACATGTACACACACACACACACACACACACACGCACACACACACACACAGACACACATACACCACATGCTCAAATACACACTGCAGTGTTTGACTCCACTGTTTCCCAGCGAACCAATCACACATAGTCAAACAACCAGTATTTCAAAGTGAATTTACTTATTTCCAAAGGAAAGCAATTAGTCTATGTAGAATCATGATGCAACAGGATGTGAATTTAACAGCTAAATACATTGTAGAGATTACCACTTGATTTGAGCAATGTCAGCCTTGAACATTTCAGGATACAAGCAGTCAGAGTTTTAAAAGTCTTCATCCCAAACGTGTGAAAAATGTGTGTAGAGTAAAAGATCAGTGCTGACCACTATTTCCCACACCTGACGACACCCTAGGGTACGGACAACAGACGGGCAAGGCCGTCAGTACTCACTGGGGTGATTTAATTGTCTGTGAGAGCCAATGGCCCTGACAGATGTGAAGCTCATCTTGTTGAGCTTGTGTTGAGTTTAACCTGTTTGATATAATAGTACACTGGAGTAATGCTTACTCTGCCAAACCTATTTTATGTCTGTACAAACCAAAATGTTTTACCCAATTTAACAGTCACAAAATGTGATTTCAACAACAAATAAATAAAACTGTAAGTTAATTATATTAGTTAACTATTTGTTTTGACATTCATGACATTAGCTGACTGTCTGTCTGCACCATGAAAATAGGATAAGCATGCTGAAAAATGTCTATGGGTCATCATTACTGAAGAACCCAATAACTTTTTATACCTGATCTGATTAGTTAATTTGGTCACACATTATTTTAAAGTCTAATTCTCGTTATTAACAAACCATTAATTATGACATTTGCCTCAGTAAATTCCTAATTTGCTGCTTATTAAAAGTCAGTAAGATAGTTGTTAAGGGTTATGGATGTAGAATATGGTCATACAGAATATGTGCTTTATAAGTAAACATTTATAATTGTGAATAATAGGCATACTAATAAGCAGCTAGTTAATAGTGAGAATTGGTCTCTATACTAAAGTGTTACTGTTTTTTTTCTATTTTCTTGCCATTGGTATAATATAAATTATTTTTTGTTTGCTTTAAGTCAAAGCTCAATTTTTTTTTGTTCATCATTAAACAAAGGATTTCTAGTTCCCAACATGCTTTGCATTGGACCAAATGTCAAAGATGTGTGTTGTTTTATTTGTATTTTTTGTACAGAAAAAATAAGTGACTTGTTAGTGTTCTATCATGTTGATGGATTATGGGTGACGAGTAGGTTGCTCAGGATAGAAACAAGCAAAACTCTGAGTTTCTATTTTTCCAATGGGCTTTTATTTTGTGTTATGTTCTAATGTTCCTGGTTTCATTTCCTGTGTTTATCTCTGTTTCTCTTACTTTTCATGATTTTCATTTACTGCTTCCATTTTATATTTATCTCTTGTATAGCCTTTTATTTCAAGTCTTTAGCTGATGGATCCTCTCCTGACATTACATGTGTTAAGTTGTCATGTGTTGTGTTTTCCTTTGTATTTCACCTTCTTGTTATCACTTGTTACTCCAGAGTTTTTAAGTTTACATTAAATAAAGCCATGAAATAGAGCCACAACTTTAACTTCTGTTTCTACACCCAACAACTGTTACAGTAAGTTGCTGATAAAAAAATATATATTTTTGCACTTCTTTTTGTTGTTGCATGCTTAAATTTAGAGAAATTGTTTGGAATGGTTTATAATGCTGCCTTCACGTTGTATCATGTTGCTTCTCACCTCTGAAGTTGTAATTACGAGTTCGTCGCTGTAATGATTCAATGCTCTGAGACTAGAAAGAAGATCCAAAATGCAGCCTTTTATTCTCAATAATTCATGAGTCCAGAAAACAGTTAAACAAGGGAATCCAGGAACAGGCAATATAGGCCAAAATCCAAAATGCAGTGATAAGACTTCACAAAGATCAAGTGGAAACATACAGCTTATATAGGCAAACCTTAACAAGTAAGCCAGTCACAGGTGGGGTAATCAGGCCATAAAGCATTCATGCAAAGGAATCTGGGAAATATAGTTCCTGGAGAAGCTAAAGAGTAGGAAGAGTGATCTCTGATGAAGATCATAGGACACTCCAGCTATTTGGATTAACAGTCACTTTCAAGTGCTTTGTTGTCGGAAAGAAAAGAAATAGATGAAAGTCCATTCATGAGTTCATTCTTTCCTATTCCTTGGAAAAATCTCATTAAAGCCAAAAGGTAGTGAAGACTTTTATTCAGTATCCAACAGGTTTTGAATAAAACGTAGCGCCTCATTCATTGGTAACCACATAAGCCTTTAATGCACAAGATATTCAGAAATAGTAAATTTCAACTAAATATGCTGAAAGTTCGATCAAATAAATAAAAAATTTTCTCAATTCAATACATGCAATATGCATCAAACGTGTTTTTTTAATGTACTTAAATATACATGACCATAACTTTAATACTATAAAACTTTCACTTCCACAACTATGTTAATTCTAATTCAAGTTTGAGGCCTGCCCAACAGAAACTCGGGTATGTTGAGTTCCCCAGTTGTAAATGCGACTTGAGAGGTCATCCATGTCTAATGTTTGACCAGGAAACTCATATTTATGATCAATCTGAAAGCATGTGAGGGCAGCAGAAGATCAAACATTATTTATTGTAAAAATATTTTCAAAATCTTTACTTTTGACTATTTGGTTTTATTCATATGCAGTTTTTTCAAAGAAACTAAATTACATGTGGTGACAATTCCTTCACTTTTAACCAATGCAGCATTACCTCTATAAGCGTACTGTGAAAAAAATGTGTTTTTTTTTCAAAATGCCCCATTCGTCCAGGCACTGACTCTGCTTGCATGTTTGACAGAAAATTAGGAATCACTGCTTTTTGCTCTATCCTTTCCATCTCTTCAAAAATCTTATGATCTGTTTTTCACAGTTCCATCTCACGGGAGTGACCTCAAACTTGCCTGTCTGTAAAAAGGAAAAGTAAACATTACTTGAATGACATTTCCTCAGATAAAAAAGGTATATATGTGCACGCAGGATACATGATAACTTGCAAATGTGTTTTTGGGTAAGTGGGGGATGGTTTTTCATTTTCATTTTTAAACTTGTTTTGTGATTTCACACTGCTGGGTTCCATCTCACACATGCACATGCTTCATTAGAAGCAAACAGTCTAAAGCAATTCCACCCTCACGAGTCATAGCACACAAGCAAACGACCAGGCTAATTTGATGGCCCCTCCATCCCTCCTCCCCTCGCACTCTTCTCTTCATCACTGATGGTCCACGGCCCTTGGGACGACCAGCTCTCCAGTAATTGTTATCCTATTTGGTAATCTATGAGCCTTGGTTTCATCAGACGTTTAGCAGTGCATATAAATATTGCTGAGGTTTATTGAATGTCAGAGTTCACGACGTGGCTGATTGATTCTAACCCGTTGTATTTGGGCATGTCACAATATGATTTGTTGCCGTATAATAGCAATTTTAAAAGCTATTTTCTCAGAGGGAAGAAAATACTATCATTCAGAGGTGAATTGAAGGCAGCTAACTGTGAGATTGAGATTAATGAGCATTTTAGTGAGTTGCCATTAGCCTGTACAGCCGGACAGTGAGGGAGAGTGAACCGCTCTCAAAATGGAGAGAGTGGACCTCTGAGTGTCACAAACAACTATAATCAAGACAGCTTGGGCAAACAGTCTGAGAGCAGAGCCTGTCAAGATGTGAGTGTGTATGTGTTTGGACTGCGAGATTTTGGAATGGACGCTTGTAAGCATGCATATAAATGTATCCAACCCCTTAATCTGTCTCCGTGTGTAGGTTTAGTTCAATCATAGTTATTGAGATTTAAGTAAATCAGGCCCTATAGCAGCAAGATGGAAAATACTTGGTGTTCAGCATCTGTTTGGTAAGTGTTGTAAAGCTGTCCACACACACACACACACACACACACACACACACACACACACACACACACACACACACACACACACACACACACACACACAAAGCATTACCAGAAGAGATCAGTCACTCCCCCTAGAAAGTGTGTCTCTCGGGAGTGACTGATCTCTTTTGCTGATGTCTGTCTTGTTTTATAATTTGTTGTGATAGAACATGAAAGTAAATTGTAGAATAATACGTAAAATGTCAAGAAATTGGAGGAAAAAAATGTCTGTTCACCTGATTTTAAGCGTAGATTTAAAGTGAATCCTGCATCTCTGTGTGTTTTATCAACTTCAGAAATAGTTTTGTATGACATACCAGCATTGAATGCCACAGGGCACAATTCATACATATAATGTTTAACATTTTCTATTATGCCATGGTCTGTCTGAAAACTAAATTCTGATTATCTGGCAGGTGTTAATTAAATTCGTTTAACTGCACAGGTAGTTCCAGGTCAGTTTAATCATGGTCTATATTAATGTGCTTCCTATAAACATTGGTAACCATAATAACATACAACGGCCCGTCATATGTTCTGACAGAAAGGCTGCGTGTGCAGCTGACAGAGATACTAGGCTACTCTTGCTGTTTAATGTGTTTGAGATGTGCTGTCTTCCTAAATGCATAACTTACATTTCACAGGTATATTCTCCATTTGTAAATGTTAGAAAGCCATGGAAATATTTTCATTTTTTCAGTCAGAACTGCATGAGCCTTCTAGGATTCTTTAGGACTCCCTGTCTCTGCCTCCAGCCTCCAAACCCTGGACTCCACCTCGGTCCTTCGACACATCGGCTCCGCCTTGGCATGTAGCTCCCTTTTCTCCACCGTGACCCGCTTCCCACCAGCTCCCTCGTCCCTCCGGCTCTGCCTTGGTCAGTCGTTGACCATCCGCCGCCTCGGCACTCCACTCCTATGGCTTCGCCTCGTCACTCCATCCCTCTTGCTCTGTCAGGCTCCTCCTTCCCTCCAGCTCCACCTCCATCCTCAGTCGCTCCGACTCATCTTTATTTGGATCACAGCAATAAACCTGTGACCTTGGGGCTGAAATATGAGTTTTTTTTAATTGACAGTGTCAAAGTTCAAAATTTAAGATTTCTATTCTGTTTTTGTACTTAATCATCCTGGACAGCTTTGGACCACATGTGTGTGGTATCGAGTGGCATAGAGATACTGGTTTAAGCACAATATCCTAAAATAAGTAATGAATAAACAATTTTAAGAGATCAAAGCATATTGTGTATATCTCTCTTTAGTTCAAGTTCAAGTTTCTTTATTGATACAACATTTGTGTTACAATATTGCCTAATACGGTATTAAAGCATTTTAGATGTGTAAAATACAGAAATATAATTACACCACCAAAGTAAAAAAAAGAGTCAATAAATGAGAGAAAATGAATAAAAAAATACAATAAAATTAAAATAAAAACTAAAAAATAAATAATTAAAAACTTAGCCTAATTATTATTATTATTATTATTATTATTATTAATAATAATAATAATAATAATAAATAATTTAAGCATAATGAAAAATGACTTACATTTTCAGGGAGCCAAGAAGTAGTTCCTTACACAATAGCAACCGTGCTCAAAAGAAAGCATTACAAATAGTTGAAGCTGAACTGTAAAATCTCAGAGTGCAGAGAGCTTTTTACAGGACTGACAGTTGGGGGAGGTGAACTAGCCATCTCACACAGGAAGACTGAGAGAGAAGGGGAGAGAGTGTTAATAAAATGATGTTTTCAAAGCACAACACTACTTTAAAGTTAAAGTTAAGATAATTTGTATTAATCAGGTTCTTTAAATGTTTTTGCTTTCTACAAACTCTACACAGGAAAATATGAGTTATGGTGTCTGGAAATTGTAATATGAATAAAAATTGTCCATAAGTCTTCTGTGTGCTTGAAGAGTGTGGTTGCTGGAGAGCTAGATATGTGTTTTATGGTAATATGAATAAAAACTGACCATAAGACATTTTTGGTTTGAACTCACAGGACATGAGAGAAAGGGAGAGAGATTCCAGGTGGTCGCTGTGTTTACTTTAGCTTCTTTCTACAGACTTATTAAAAATGACCATAAGTCTTCTGTGTGTCTGAAGCTGAGCGGATGTTGGCAAGACATGGGGATCCACTATTCAACCTCAATTACATGAGAGATGTGTTCCTGCTGGTCGCTACTTTTTGCATGTTTACTTTTGTGGTATACAATATCAGTTCCCCATACTGAGAAAATTAGACATGTGGCGGTAAATATTAAGTTATGTCTGGGTTGTTTGAATATATAGATCTCATGACCTGCAATGTCACATACATATAAAAAATAATTGATAAAACAATATCACATAAGAAGGGATAACACACACACACACAGACACACACTAACACACACACAGACATACAGAGAGAAATGCACAGGCAGGCACACACAGAGAGAGAGGGGAAGACAGTATAGAAAACATTTGTGAAAGTTTGTCCGCATTAATAATGACTTCAAAGCATAATATTACTTTACATTTTAATTAAGATTTGGTTGAATAATTTGGTTCTTGTTTAAATTTCAACTTAAAGTAACATTTATATTAGATTTATTCTGCTACAAACGCTTTATATTATTGGAAAATATTAAAAGAGTGTGATTAAAACAGAGAGCAGACCCCCTTGGTGGTTGATATAAGAGACCACTGCTGTGTTGTTGGTGCGCACCTACACATGGTTAATACATGGTGACCTCTTAGGTCTGGGAGCCACTCCACAGACCGTGGGCAGGGTGGACACTCATGATTGCACCCCAACCGGTGAGGGATGTGTCCTTCGCCAGCATTATGCGGCGACAAGAAGCTCCCAGCACTGGGCCCTGAGACAAGAACCACGGTCTCCTCCACATGTCTAAAGGACGTAGGACCTCCGCATGACCTTAAGCATGCAAAGCGGGTTTCCCCTCGGGGAGAACCCCTTGGTCTTGAGCCACCACTGTAGGGGTCTCATGTACAGCAGGCCAAGTGTTTTCACGTTGGATGAAGCTGCCATCAGACCCAGCAGTCTGGAATTGCTTGACAGTGAGTGACCGGCCTTCTCTGACTCTGGTGACTGCGGTAAGGATAGACTCGATCTGATCAGGAGACATATGTGCCTGCATCGTGGTCGAATCCCACACCATGCCCAGATAAGTGGTTCTCTGTAAAGGAGAAAGCACACTTTTATTGTCGTTAAGTCTTAACCCCAGCTCTTTCGTGTGAGCGAGAATGACACCTCGATTCAGAACCGCCATCCGCTCTGATTGAGCTAATATCAACCAATCATCGATGTGGTTGAGTCGTGAAAGTGTGGGGTGAGAGTGTAAGGCCAGAGGAAGAACTGGTAACTCAGGAACTTCCTATTATGAGGAACGATGAAGTTCCCGGCTGTAGGACTGTTCCATTACCAGAGCCTGCTCGGGGCACACCAGGGTGGGAAAGGCCCTGTTGAATTGAGGCAGAGGAGAACCATATTGGATTCTGTCGCCTCTCACAACAGTGTGCAGGACCCAAATAGTCTACTAAGGTAATCAGTCTCTCGAGACTGATCTCTGGGGTCATCAGAGCAGTTAGCTCGGTGCCCTGAAGTGGCGCACTGATGTAACAGAGATGTGAGTAATGCTCAAACAGTCCTCTGCGTTATTATTTAATAAAATATTGTAATATTGTATTGAATATCACTAAGACAAATTCTGTAACTGTGTTCATAATCATGGTGAAATGTACAGTACAGACCAAAAGTTTGGAAACATTACTATTTTTAATGTTTTTGAAAGAAGTTTCTTCTGCTCATCAAGCCTGCATTTATTTGATCAAAAATACAGAAAAAAATGTAATATTTTGATATATTATTACAATTTAAAATAATTGTTTTTAAATTTATTATACTTTAAATTATCATTTATTTCTGTGATGCAAAGCTGAATTTTTAGGATCATTATCACATGATCCTTTAGAAATCATTCTAATATGATGATTCATTATCAAAGTTGGAAACAGTTCTGCTGCTTAATATTTTTTCAGAACATGTGATACTTTTTTAGGATACTTTGATGAAAAAAAAGTAAAAAAAAAAAAAAAAGAAGAAGAAGCTAGGTTTTTAAAATATAAATATTTTGTATTTAACAATATACAGTACTGGTCAGTAATTAGGGGTCAGTAATTTTTTTTCTTTTCTTTTTTTTAAATAAAATCAATACTTTTATTCAGCAAGAATGTGTTAAATTGATAAAAAGTGATAGTAAAGAAAATATATTATTAGAATATATATTATTAATTTTTTTTTTTTATAAATGCAGTTCTTTTTAACCTTTTATTCATCAAATATATTAGACAGCAGAACTGTTTCCAACACTCATAATAAATCAGAATATTAGAATGATTTCTAAATGATCATGTGATAGACTGGATGTTACATGTGACACTGAAGGCTGGAGTAATGATGCTGAAAATTCAGCTTTGCATCACAGGAATAAATTATTTTTTAAAGTATATTCAAATAGAAAACTATTATTTTACATTGTAATAATATTTCACAATATTACTGTTTTTTTCTGTATTTTTGATCAAATAAATGCAGGCTTGATGAGCAGAAGAAACGTCTTTCAAAAACATTAAAAATAGTAATGTTTCCAAACTTTTGGTCTGTACTGTATATAAAGATACAAATCCTTATAGCAGCAATAAGTTCAATATAGCCTAACAACCCATTGTAAGGGAAACAGGTCAATTTAGCTCAAAGGGAATCATTTAAGATTTTAAAGGGAATTTAAACAGAATCACTGTTTCACGGCTGATCACTAAGACGCCCTGTGATTCACTGAACGAGCCGTTTAACATCAAATCTGCGCTTGATATTAATATCAACAGATCAGCAGATCAACCTTGGTTCTGAGTCTCTAACACATCCAGGAGACACTAACACATCAACAACCATTCTGAGTCTTTGGCATGTGAAGGTGGGAGTGCAACAGATCAACCTCGTTCTGAGTCTGAGTCCTGTGAAGAAAAGGGCTGCAACATATTACCAACATTCTGAGCCTCTGCCCCGTGAGGGAAGAGGCAATAACAAATGCCAAGTCCTAAATTTCCAGTTTTGAGACAGCAACAGATACAACCATGTTCTGAGCCTCCAGCCTGTGAGGAAAGAGAAAATCTATGTTCAGACTTAATTTTGAGTCTTCGTTCAGAGAGACAACAACAGATGCAGCACGTCCTGAGTCTCCAGCCTAGAGAGATAAAGTGGATCGATCCAGTTCTGAGAGTCTTTAGCCCAGAGAGGCAGAAGACACACAGACATCGGCAACAAGGTTAAGCTCCGACGAGCAAACCTTCATTCCAAGGTACCTTTGCTTGCGTGTTCCAGGCTAAGGACCTTCTGCACCTACTCCAGGGCTACATCTGCGTGTTACAGATTTTAGGACCCTTTGATGATCCAGGAGATCAACATCCTCCAGCGCTGCATGTTCAAGGCTGTCGAAACGTACTCCTTCTACCAGCAAACCATTCCTTTGCTACCAGCACAACCAGTGGATGAAGTCACCAATACCGGACTGCTCACTCGACCATAGAGAATGTAAATATCACTTATCCAAACCTCTTCCAGAGACCTTGTCATTGTTAGTTATCATGAGTATATGATTTTTCTCATTTACATTAGATATTATATAGCTGATTGCAGTTTATAGAAAATCTTTCATGTATTTGTTATAGGCATAATAGGGTTCTAAACATTATTTCTTTCAGAGTAGCAACAGTTTATTTTTCCAGATAACATAGCTCTGACATTGCAACACCCAACATAATCACTTGTATTTTATGCATCTTACGCACTTCATTCCCATTTCATTTATCCTATTCATTTAGTAGTCGTTGATTACTCTTGTTTATCTCTTGTTAATAAAATCTATTTTATTACACTTGTGTCTTCCTTTTGTTGATGATACAGAAGAGGTTTTACAAGTTAGAGATCCCACCAATTCTTATGTGATGTACTCATAACCACACCTTAAGTGACAGGTGATCCATACATCATACCATCATTGGTGACGAGAGTACCCATCGCTACACTATTTTGACTCCCTAAGTTGGCGAAAGCAAATATCACTACAATGGCATGCCACCCGATATCGTGCACATATGGTCAACAGTTGTCCCGGATGATTAAGTTCAAATACAGACTTAAAATTAGGGGTCGACTAATATCGGCCTGGCCGATTATCATCCCGTATATTAAGCATTTTTATTATTATCGTTATCTGTTATTTTTAAAACAGATTTTTTAAAATGTGCTATTTGGCTCTGATGCAGCCTGTCAGAACTCACCGCCCTGTGGCCTAAAACAATCTCCCCCCACGACCCATCTGATTTGTTGGGAGTCACAAGTCAGACCAATCAATGTGGAATTCACTCTCTCTCCGAAAGCGCTTGCTAACTGGAGGTGCTTCAGTGATCACACATCAGATGTCTCGCAAAGGTAAGGCAGCAGCAGACTTTGCTTAAGTTGCAATAAATCACAGTCCAGTAGTTGCAAACTATTATCTGATTTCTGAGATGTGGAAAACATCACAGAATCAGACTGGAATCACAGAATCCAGTCATATAAATGGAATTTACTGTATGATGCATAAAATCATTGAATTTGTCAAAGTTTGGATGAATGAATCAAAAGTAGGTCAGTACACTTAAATAGATTTGCGATATGGACTAGAATCTATAAATATTAAGCTGCAAAAATAATATTTAAATATCAATCCTGCTATATATGTAAATGGAACAGATGCGGGGCTTTGTTTTCTACACATACAAAGTGTATGCAGTGATTTCAGCTTCTGTTTCATTTTAGTAAAACTATCGTCATATAAAAGTTTCTCATGGCAACCCATCAAAATATAAGTTTGGGTTAGCTTAAAGTAATGATCAGAAATATATTACTGTGGTGCAGTATGATATACACTCACCTAAAGGATTATTAGGAACACCATACTAATACTGTGTTTGACCCCCTTTTACCTTCAGAACTGCCTTAATTCAACAAGGTGCTGAAAGCATTTTTTAGAAATGTTGGCCCATATTGATAGGATAGCATCTTGCAGTTGATGGAGATTTGTGGGATGCACATCCAGGGCACGAAGCTCCCGTTCCACCACATCCCAAAGATGCTCTATTGGGTTGAGATCTGGTGACTGTGGGGGCCATTTTTCGAGCTTTGTGACATGGTGCATTATCCTGCTGGAAGTAGCCATCAGAGGGTGGGTACATGGTGGTCATAAAGGGATGGACATGGTCAGAAACAATGCTCAGGTAGGCCGTGGCATTTAAACAATGCCCAATTGGCACTAAGGGGCCTAAAGTGTGCCAAGTAAACATCCCCCACACCATTACACTACCACTGTCAGCCTGCCCAGTGGTAACAAGGCATGATAGATCCATGTTCTCATTCTGTTTACGCCAAATTCTGACTCTACCATCTGAATGTCTCAACAGAAATCGAGACTCATCAGACCAGGCAACATTTTTCCAGTCTTCAACTGTCCAATTTTGGTGAGCTTGTGCAAATTGTAGCCTCTTTTTCCTATTTGTAGTGGAGATGAGTGGTACCTGGTGGGGTCTTCTGCTGTTGTAGCCCATCCGCCTCAAGGTTGTGCTTGTTGTGGTTTCACAAATTCTTTGCTGCATACCTCGGTTGTAATGAGTGGTTATTTCAGTCAAAGTTGCTCTTCTATCAGCTTGAATCAGTCGGCCCATTCTCCTCTGACTTCTAGCATCAACAAGGCATTTTCGCCCACAGGACTGCCGCATACTGGATGTTTTCACACCATTCTTCGTAAACCCTAGAGATGGTTGTGCATGAAAATCACAGTAACTGAGCAGATTGTGAAATACTCAGACCGGCCCGTCTGGCACCAACAACCATGCCACGCTCAAAATTGCTTAAATCACCTTTCTTTCCCATTCTGACATTCAGTTTGGAATTCAGGAGATTGTTTTGACCAGGACCACACCCCTAAATGCATTGAAGCAACTGCCATGTGATTGGTTGATTAGATAATTGCATTAATGAGAAATTGAACAGGTGTTCCTAATATTCCTTTAGGTGAGTGTACATAATACTACTACAACAATTATTATCACACAATACACTATTTCTTCCATGTTTTAATTTTAATAGTAAACCCTTTGTTTGCCAAAATATAAAGTGTTTAACTCTCATTTAATTAAAACATAAATTAAATTGATTTATGTCTTATTTTGCACTGTACCTTAAATTAAAACTTACTGAAATTTCTAGTGTCTCATATGCCAAGATTAGGATGACAAAAATTTAAACATTGCAATAGGCTATTGAACTAAGTGTGCCTTTAAAAGGCTATTAGTGTTATAGCTTCATGAAAATATTCTTCTTAACAACTTCTACAATATAGCTATGAAGACAATTAGATTACTAACATTAATTATAAACATTTGTTTTAAATCTTATCCTTTGATGTGCATGAAATCATTAACTGAATAGTCACCTCTACTATTGTAGATGACATTTTAGCTATCAGAAAAGAATTAATGAGGAATTATGAGAGGTTATGCTATTAAACACACATTTCTAACATGTAAATTATTGAAGCCAAATACTTACATTTCCCCAAGCTGTTTAGCAGTAGTACAGTATTCATAGGCTTAATCATGAAGCATTCAGTGGCCTCACTTTTAACTCTATCTTTATATTACCCTTATTTCAGATGGATGCACAGAGGAAGACAAGAGTAAGAAGTGCAGTGCGGAAGTACCACACGAAGCCAACAACAGAGAAGGCAGTTTTTGTCAGAGCCCTTGTTATTCTTAATTTTGACATTAATTGTAATTTTTACAACAGATATATATATCGGTTCAAAATATCAGTCTGCTTGATCTAAATGATCGGCATCGGGAGGGAAGGGGATAAAGGTCATAGGTCATCCATCAAAAAAATTTGACATTTGCTACATAGTTACTACTAGTTTTCACACCAGTGGGCAATGTTATAAAGCTCCTTAAAAGCATGATGGCTGTCAATGTTTTTATCGTTCATCAGCTTGGAAGAAAACTGTTATAAAAGTGATTCCGGTAACATTTTATTTTTGTGGATCAGTTTTCACTATTAACTGTTTATAGCATGCCTATTACTAGCTTATTGGCTGTTTATTATAACTTATAAAGCACATATTAATGCCTTATTCTGCATGACAATATTTAAGATCCCTTAATCCTACCCAACACCTAAATTTAACAACTACCTTACTAACTATTAATAAGCAGCAAATTTGCTCATTGATCCCTCTTAGTTGATCACTCTCGATTTCACGTCGGATAACCAATTAATTGAGATCTCACTTAGAGAGACCAATCTACTTCTAGTGTAAACTAAACAAACATTCACAGGTGCGTCTTTTTAAAGACGAAGTTATGTGGCAAACTTGACTTTACATCTTTGTAAAGACGATGTGGTTCTTGCTATAGACAATGTATCACCCGGGCATTTCTGGATGCGGTCGTTACCTGGCTCTGGATGATGGTCACGATCGCTGCCTCAAGTGCCTGGGCAATTAGCACACTGAGGTGGCGCTTGTGGATGAGTCATGTTCTCATTGCGGGAAGATGATCATCTCATGGACCAAGCTCCGTTTCCTCAAAGGGGTGGAGCTCTATTGCCTCTGCCATGATCTAGTTCTCATCATGGCTGGAGTCAGGCAAGAGCTCTTCAGGCAGTAGCATGAGCAGTCTCAGGGTGACAGTGATGGCAAACCCTCCAGGGAACCAACCCTCGGGGAACCATCGTGCACTCCATAACCAGTTGAGCTGCCAATGGAATGTGCTGGGCCCTCTAAAAGGAGTGTACCAGCAGTAGCCTTTGGCACCCCCCCCCCCCCACCATTAGCACTACAGCAGGGTCCATTTGAGCCTTGGTAGGCAGTCGAGCTCAAGTTTATGTCAATGCAAACTCTGCTCCTACTGGCATTGGCCTCCATCAAGAGGGTAGGGGACCTACAAGCATTTTCTAGGTAATCTTGAGGCCCCGGATTGGCTATGTGCCTAAGGTTCCCACATCTCCCTTTAGGGATTAAGTGGTGAGCCTGCAAATGCTGCCCCTGGAGGAGGCAGACCCAGCCTTAGCTTTACTCTGTCCCGTTCGAGCATTGAGATGTTACGTAGACTGGACACAAAGCTTCAGGACCTCAGACCAGCTCTCTGTCTGACACGGAGGTGGCAGAAGGTTAATGCCATCTCTAAGCAGAGGATGATCCACTGGATAGTAGATGCCATCACCCTGGCTTATCAGGCACCATTCAGGTTAAGAGCCTACTTTACTAGAAGAGTTTCATCCTCCTGAGCTCTGGTTTGTGGCACCTCACTGGTAGATATCTGTAGAGCTGTGGGCTGGGGGACCCCTAACATGTTCATTAGATTCGTGTGGGGTCTCCCACAGGTTTGAGGCGTATCCTCCTGTGATATCACCTCAAACGGGTAGAAGCACTGAGAGGCCCTGGCTTCAGGCCGGCTTGCTATAATTGCTATAGTCCATACAGTAGACCCTGTTGAGCTCCTCCATCCCCTAGACAGCCGGATGTGGTGGAGCATACAGTGCCAGGCTCTCACTTATTGAATGCACGAGAACTGGTAGAGGCCTGGGGTCCTTATGTAGAGACCTAAGTGAATCCCATATGTGTATACGTCCAAGGTAGAGCCTCAGAGCTGTGTTTCCCCGGCATATAGTCTGCCATCTTTTTTTTTTATTATTGAAAGGAGTAAAGCAATATACAGTAAAACCATGAAAGTTAAATTTTTCCTCCTTCTATTTTTAACTATAACAACGCTCCTCAACACCCAAACATCGCTTCCCTGGGCAGCTTAAATACAACAGAATAACATAGCGTCTGGTTACAAAGGCAAAATATAACCATTATGTCACTACAGCATCTCAAGGCATGTACCCATGCATACCAACCAAAACAAAAGTACTGATGATGAAAGTATTATTATAAATGCATAAATAAAAGAGAGAGAGACAGAGAGAGAGAGAGAAATAATAATAATAATACAATTTTTGCAATTCTGTAAGACAAACTACACTGAGGTCAAAAGAGCAGATACAGCATTCACAAAAAAAGTGTAAAGAGAGGGATACATGGAAAATAGGTTAACTAGGTAATTCTTTCAGATTTTTAAAATATAACAAAATAGGTTCCCATTTCAAATAAAATCTGTCCACAGATCCCTTTAATGTAAATTTTATCTTTTCTAATTTTAAAAAGAACATCACATCTTCAAGCCAAACTGTTGCAGATGGAGGGGTAGGGGATTTCCAACTTAACAAAATTCTTCTGCAAGCCAATAAAGAAGTATAAGCAATGATGTCCCTCTGGGTTGCAGTTAAGGTAATTGTTATAGAGTCATTGGGAGATCCAAAAATAGCTATTGAGGAACAAGGTCGCAATGTCACCCCAAGGGCCTCACTGATAGTTTTAAAAACCAATTCCCAGTAATTGTTTAGAGAGGAGCAAGACCAAAATGTATGTGTCAGACTGGCTGCGGAGAAAGAGCATCTGTCACAGGCTGCATCTAACCCGTGATATATTCTTGCTAACCATTCATTGCTCAAGTGAACCCTGTGAAGCACTTTAAATTGTATGAGCCCTAACTTAACAGAGGATGATGATGAGTGGACCCTTTTAAGCGCCTCCCTCCAAAAAGCCTCAGGTAACATTATGCCCAGTTCATCTTCCCATTTGGATTTAATTTTATCCAGACTGTACCCTTTCAAAGACATGAGCTGGGAATATAATATGGAAATCAATCCTTTATTAGTAAAATTGAGAATAAGACTATCTAATGGCGAGGTAGGAGGGAAATCAGGGAAGGGTGGAAATTTGTTCTTTACAAAATTGCGAATCTGAAGGTATCTAAAAAACTTGCTTTTTGGGAGGACATACTGTCTGCAGAGGTTCTCAAAACTTAAATAAACCTTCAGTATATAAATCTTTAATGCATATTAACCCGGAAGTTGCCGGGTTAGTTGTAAATTTATAGTGGCAGCGAAACTGATTAAAGATCTTAAGAGTGGAAAGTACTACAGGGTTTGATGTGAATCGAGAAGCTTTCAAAGGTAGGGAAGAGTACACTAAAGCAGGGAGAGAGGAAGAGTTACATGTTTGTGCTTCAATTAAACACCGATTTGTTTCTGGGCAATGAAGCCAAAATAATTTTTTCTGAATATTTGATGCCCAGTAATAATAAGTGAAATTTGAACGGAAAAAGGATTTGGGCAAGAAAACCGGTAGGGACTGAAACAAATAAAGGAACTTGGGAAGAATTGTCATTTTCACTGAGTTTATTCTTCCAGCTAAAGTAAGAGGAAGACCTTTGCTAACCTTTCTAACTCAGCCTTTACTTCTTTGAACTGAGTTTTATAATTGGCTTCAAACAAAGAAGAAAAGGAGCGCGTCATATGAATTCCAAGATATTTAAAGCCATTTGGAGAAAAACGAAAGGGTAATGATTCTTATTGAATTTGTAATGCCAAATCATTAATGGGGAAACATTCACTTTTTTGGAAATTTAATTTGTATCCCGAAAAGGTACCAAACCGACCTAATAATGATATAATTAAAGGACAACTAGATACGGGGTCACTTATGTAAAGCAAACGGTCATTGGCTTATAAAGATGCACGATGCTCAATACCCCCCCTCCTAACAAAGCTATTGTAAGAGGTTTTCAAAGCTATTGTAAGAGGTTCAATCACAATGTCAAAAAGAAGTGGGGACAATGGGCATCCCTAACAGGTCCCTCGCGTTAATGGGAAAAATTCTGATTGAGAATAATTAGTCTGAATTGATGCCGATGTCACGTTCGGGATCCAATGAGGCACGGAGATAGAACCAATTGCAGGTAAGTCCTTTATTTAAGGGGTAATCCAAAGGGGTAAACAGTCCAGGCAGGGTCAAAACCAGAATATCCAAACATAACATAAACAAGACACGAAGACAAGGCAAGGCAAGGCAAGGCAAGGCGGATAATGAGGGAACAGGAGACAGGTGGGGAACAATCAATACTAAACAGGAGGAAGGTGACCAAATAAGGGAACAGGAAGTGATAAGGAGACAGACACCGTGAGAAAGGAGGACACCTAGTGGAAACCCAGGGAACACAACCCAGACACTGTGACAGCCGAAGGGGAATTATATATTAATTTGATCCAAGACATAAAAATATTACCAAAACCAAACTTTTTTAAGACTGCAAACAAATATGGCCATTCAATTCGATCAAATGCCTTCTCCGCATCCAAGGAGATAACTACCTCCGGGTGAAGAGAAGTATCAGAAAGATACATTATGTTAGCGAGTCTACGAATATTAGAGAAAGATTGGCGACCTTTAATAAATCCTGTTTGATCGTCTGAGATTATCGAGGGAAGAACATGTTCTAAACGAAATGCCAACACTTTAGCTAAAATTTTAATGTCGGTGTTTAAAAGAGATATAGGATGATATGATTCAAACTGGGTAGAGTCTTTATCCTTTTTAAGGAGGAGTGTAATAGATGCTTTCAAAAACGTTGGAGGCAAGGAGCCTGCCTCCAAGGATTCTTTAAAAACCTCAAAAAGAATTGGTGCAAGTTTTTCCTTATTTTTTTTATAAAAATCAATGGGATACCCATCAAGGCCTGGGGACTTACCACTCTTCATTGCCATAACGGCCATAACTGATTTCTTCAATCTCGAGGTCACGATCTAAATCTACTGCTCTATCTGATTGCACAGTAGGAATATCCAAATTGTTTAAGAACTTTTCCATTTCCGTTGTATCTGAAGGGAATTCAGAAGTATATAATGAGGAATAAAAGTTTTTGAAAATTGTATTAATTTCTTTTGGGTTGCTAACTAAAGTTTGATTTGAGTCTTTAATCTGAGAAATAAGACGGGAGGCAGTTTGACGTTTCAGCTGATGAGCCAAGAGCGGACTTGATTTGTCTTCATATTCATAGTAAAGACCACGCATCCTCATTATTAATTGTTCTGCGTGAGAAGTGAATAAAAAATTAAACTTTGTCTGCAAGTCAACTCTTTTTTTAAGTAATTCAGCTGTGGGAGATTCAGAATACTGTCTGTCTAACTCTAATATGGATTGTGAGAGTGTTTGCAGTTCCTTCTTACGTTCTTTGTTAGCATATGATGTATAAGAAATTATTTGACTCCACAAGTAAGCCTTTAAAGTCTCCCAAAGCAATGAGTAAGACACTGTATCTGTTTTATTGTATTCCAGAAAATTATCTATACTAGATGAGACAAAGTGACAGAATTTATCATTGGATAGTAATAGTGGATTAAATGCCCAGAGGTCGTTTTCTGATGTTCAAAGGGAAGTGCAGGTCCAGCACCACTGGTGCATGATCGGATACAACTATAGATGAGTAATCAACTTTTTTAACCATTGATATAAACAAGTTGTCTACAAAAAATAATCTAGTCTGGAAAATGAATGATGGACATGGGAATAAAAGGAGAATTGTCTAGTCAACGGGTTTAAGAATCTCCAAGGATCTACACAACCGTTCTGCTTCATAAATAGAGAAAAGGCCATTACCATATCAGAAACATTACTACAAGTACTGGATCTATCCAGCTCAGGATCGAAAACACAATCAGCGAATAACAAATGATGTGTATCAAGCTTGGGAATTATCGATGGGAGACTATTTGCAAATTGAACATCGTCCCAATTGGGAGCGTAAACATTAACTAAAACCACTGGGACTTGAAAAAGAGACCCAGAGACAATAATGTACGGCCATTAGGGTCACAGATTGTGTCAGAAGGCATAAACTGTATTCTTTTATTAATTAAAATTGCCACACCTCTAGATCTGCTATTAAATTTGGAATGAAAAATTTGACTAACCCATATCTTCCGAATTCTATTGTGATCAGCCAATCTTAAATGTGTTTCTTGTAAAAACAATATATCTGATTTGAAAGATTTAAGATGGGAGAAAACCTTAGCTCTTTTAACAGGACCATTTAAACCTCTGACATTCCATGTCATAAGTCTCACAGGATGACCTCCATTTTCATCACCTATATTAACTGTATGATACATAAATTTAAAGCATGCATGGGTCTTGATCTAAAGCAAATTGTAGCCATGAATTGTAAATGACAAAAATAAGATAACAGAAACCAGAGGTAAACAATCCTGCCAACCGCCCCTCCCTCCCTCCCTCCCTCCCTCCCTCCCAACCCCCAACTAACAGGGGGAAAAGAAAAGAAAAGAAAAAAAAAACATTACTATTCCTAGATCTAAATCCCCAACTGAGGATGATCGCAGATAAAACATAACGAAAAACTTCCAAAGAATGCGAACCAACAAATGAAGTTATATACAATGTAGGTGCAGCCCCCTTATTATAAAACTAGGTTCAAAAGGGTGTCAAATTCTATGCTATCCGGCCGGAAAAAGAGAGAGAGAGAAAAAAAAAAAAAAAAAAAAAATTATGATGTTTATAACCATAAGTCCTGCGCAACCTCGGGTTGGAACAAAGTTACGGTATGAATCTTTTTAATTAGAGTCTATGAAACCGTATGGAGAAAAAAAAACTTTTTTCTTTTTCTCCCTCCCCTCCTCTTCTCCTTACCCAAGGGGAAAAAGGAATGTCTTTGCACATTATTCTTCACCCCAATTAGAACGGTAGAACTCGTTGGCTTCTTCTGGCGTGCTGAACAAGTGTGTTTTCCCTTCGTGAGTAACCCGGAGCCTTGCAGGGTACAAGAGACCAAATCTGACTCCCTCTCCGTAGAGCCAAGACTTCACATCTTTGAACGCCGCTCGCTTTTTCCCCAGCTCAGCGCTGAAATCCTCGTGGAAAAACACCCGGCGTCCGCGAAATAGCAACTCTCGCTGTTGCTTACTGAATCTGAGGATTTTTCCAGGACAAGCATCGCATCCTCAGATTCAGTAAGCAACAGCGAGAGTTGGTTGAGGGTTGGGTCCGACTCGATGGGCACGAGAAAGAACAAGAGGACTTGTGAAGAATTCTTTCCCCAGTACCTCCTCAAAAAAAAAACAGTCATAAATTTAATCGGGTCTTGTCCTTCCAACTTTTCGGGAATGCCCACAACTCTCATATTAGATCTCCGTGAGCGATTTTCGAGGTCGTCCAGCTTTTCCTTCAGTGATACATTCTCTTTCAGTAGTGCATCCATTGAAGCCTCGACATTCACCAGCCTATCACTGTAGTCATTTAGCCCATCTTCAACCTCAAGAAGACATTCGTCATGAGCTTCGTAATATGATTTAACTTGTTCCAATGTCGCGTTCACAGGTGACAGTGCACCAGCCAGTTATGTTTTTAAAAGAGAGTGAACTACTTGCATCATATCAGCAAGAAGCACTGACCGGAGCCTTTCGAGATTTTCAGGTAAAGCCGTTACGCCCTCAGGGGATGGCGCCATATCGTCGGACTTGCTTGAAGCTTCACCGTCTTTGTCGCCAGTTTTATTGCGAAGTTGCTTTCTACTTGTCATTTTTGCTCCACCGTTATTTCAAGTAATATCAGCTGTCAGATAATCAATTGTAGTGAATAAATTTCGAAGAAATAATGACTAAATAAACGAAAGAGGTCGGGAGCTACAATCACATGCGTCTACTCACGCCATGCTTAAAGGAGTCATACCCTCGTATTACCTTGGATACCTACTGCTGTATTATAGTCTTTCAGGCCCTTCTAAAAAAGAAAAGTGGAAAAAAAATAAACACAGAGCTCCTCAGACCCTTATTTCTGTAGGCATTATTGTCTCGCGAGATCTGATGCGATATTTTGGCTGTCGTGGACGGTCATTATAATAATGCAAATGAGGGGCGCGTTGATTGGTTGCAGGAAGGGGGGGGGGTTGACAACGCAGGTAATGCTTTAGCATATCATTACAAACTGACATCATGGCGCAAGTTGTGAATGAACGCGACCGGCTTCCCGGCCAGTGTATAAGTATAAGGCTCCGTTTAGGGCTTAAATCAAACTTCATTCACGCACACATATGAAACACGCTTGCATATATACTAAGTGGTCACACATACATGTATATGAACTCACGCACATAACGTTACTCATATGAGACACGAGCACAGCACACACACACAAATATAAGACGAGCACAGCACACACACACAAACTAGACGGCACCTCATATATAAGCGTTAGGCAACAAATAAACAATAACCGAATTCATGATGATCTCAGTCATTTGTTTTTTGCAAAGTACGTTAGCAGCCATTCCCCATACCTCGAAGCTAATACTCCTGCCAGTGTTGTGCCTGAATGCGTTCATTGAACGATAGTTCATGAACTCGTTCATATTTTGGGTGAACATGAACTGAACGTACCGCATTACTGCCTGATGAACGTTACTGTGAAGTCGTTCATTCTGGTGTCTGTGAATGCCACGCTCTCTCTCAGTTTAACTTCTTTCAGTAGGATGCCAGATTTCTATAAAGCCTTCCAGGCGAAAACCCACCTAAAACCGGCCTTAATATGTAGCGGAAAAAACACCCAATCTGGCAACGCCAGACTCTCTTGTTCAAGCTCGTTCATCAAAATGAACAAATCTTTTTTCGAGTCATTTCGTTCACTTAAGGGGCTTTAAATGTTACTATTAACTGGCAAATTCCCCCGAACACATCAACCTACGCAATCTTGATCATATTCTGAATTAAGAAATCATTATAATGCAGTCAAAAGTCCGTTTTTGCAGTCAGTTTACAGGGAACATAAATAATTACTTCACCACGAGTCTTTCGTTTATTTGTCTAGTGACAGACTCAATAGCAGCATACAATAGCGCATTAGCAGTTAGATGCTGTTTGTTACACACAGTAGAGCAATAAAAACACAGTCTTACCATTTCAATTGCAGGCAATTTTGTTGGAATGGCGCTTTTCCCGAGCTTCGATGCCAACTTCGCCTGATATTGCCCCAAATTTGTGAAGGATTTCGGCGTACAATGTTTAGCACAAACACGTAACGATAAACCAGTGGAAGGGTTGAAGGAACCGCGTCATTAAAAATGAATTTAATCCACTGGTCTCTGATAGCTAGGTCCTTTCTTGGTAGAGAAAACACATTTACATGTTGATTCTGGCAGTCAACCACAGAGCAACTCACGTGTGCACTAGTTCCAGCGTCTTTCTCGACTGAATATGAGGGGGAGAGGGGAAGGGCGAGCTTCCTGCTGCGGTGTCCATATATGATATATCCTGCCCCGTCTTGACGTCAAGACAGGGAAGAAATCAAAATCTCGTATTTGAGTGCGCGTGCACGTGGGCTATTTTACAAACCCTGAGGTAAACAAACGCTTCACTTTTAAATATCGGCTTCCCGGCCAGTGTATAATCGTTAGGCAATCATAACATACATTGATTCTCGTGGAAAAGTGCAAATTGTGGGTCATGACTCCTTTAAACTGGAAGTTCTAGTCTGCCATCTTTAAGAGGATTACAATCACCTTTAATCTTCCATATGCACCTAAATGGTAGTCAATATGTGTAAGGGTTTCTGATACCTCCTTCGGGAAGGATGAAGCTTCCGCAACATTCCTGTCCCAAGTGGTACGAGTATGTTTTTCCAGTTTTATCCAGTCTTGCTGAGTGGTTAGTGCCATAGTAGCAGTAGCTGGTCCTCTTGTGTTAAGCCCTGGCTGGCGCCAAAAAGTAGGGGTGCAGGAGGTTCCCACAGGACACTGGAAGGGGCAGTTTCTGTGGCCATTCGGTAGGGTTCCCAATTCGGAGGAGGAAAAGAAGACATCATGGCCCGTTGCCACAATTTCTGTACCTCTGAGTGGCCCGGTCAACCAGCTTGGCTCCTCAGTGAAAACCTGAAATACGGGCTGCACCTGCTGCCTACTTATACTCATGCTGTGATCAGCGGCAGCTAGATGCAATAATCGTTTAGTTTACACTCAAAGTAGATTGGTTTCTCTAAGTGAGACAGACGTCTCAATTTTCTCCTTCAGGGAACGAGGATTACCATACGTAACAGAGATGATCTTCTGTGCCATTATTGTTAGAGTTGTTGTGTGGACTCTGGTTCTGTGTTCTTTATGTTTGATGAAGGTTTTGAGAATAGCAAAAGATCACTTTTTTCGTATGTAAACATCAAAATTTCACTGTTTTTAGCTCATAAAGTTCTAGAGTGAGTGTTGCACATTCTCTTCAAGCATGTACATTCATATTTGCAACAGTGTACTAAAATACTCTGGCACAGTTCTCTGCACTGTTCAGCAGCAACATTGCAACTATGAGTCTACAGCACAGAACCACAACACAACCAATTTAGTCTTAATACTGATTGAATTACTCCTATATGTTTGCTACAATTATTGGATTGTATTTATGATGCCTCTGAAAAATGTAAACACACATTTTGCAAATACTGTAAAATTTAAAATATGTATTTATTATCAAAGTTATCGAAATCTATTCATTAGCAGAATTATTTGTCATTATGTGCCAGTGGAATGACTTGTCTATTTTCTTTTATCCCTAAATATGTCATCAGTAAAATGTTTCCAATAAGTATTTTATACAAAAAGAACTACAATAGTAATCAAAAATCAGAATGGGAATCAATCTTTTTTTTTCTTTTTTTTCTTCTCAGTTTTAGCATTCATAATAATTAGCTGTGTTTTTTGAGCACCAAATAAACAATATGAAGGATCATGTGATCCTGAAGTTTGGAGTAATGGCTTCTGAAAATTCATCTTTGCCATCACTGGAATAACTTACATTTTAAATATACTTGAATAGAAAACACTTGCTTTAAATGTTAATATATTCACAATATTACTATTTTTAGTGTATGTTTGATTAAATCAAAAACATAAAAAGGTATTAACTACCCAGAATTTTTGAAAGGTAGTAAATGAAACAAAAAATGCAGCACTTCGCACACACATCCCTGTGATTCTTGAAGAGGTTTGGGAAAAAAGTATCAGCTCTAATGTTCAAATGTCACCCACATTACTGGTTTCCCATTTATAGCTACATTTCACACACTGTTAAATTTGCTGATCCAGTCTAACAAAAGTCAGCACAGGAACACAAAAGGTGCCTGTTTGCTAAATTACTCGTTGCAATTATGACTTCAACAAATGAGAAGCTGGAGTCGCACACACATTTAGTCTCTTTCTCTGTCTATGGGGACTTTATAACTCAGATGTAACAGCAGGTGGTAGGGCACCTTGCCATTGTGTAGTTAGCTGAAGAGTTTGTATGTGAGACAAAATTAAATGTGTTTGTGTAGGTGTTTCAAAGATGCACCAACTGAGGACCTGAGTTTCCAGATAGACCCCGTAGGAGATGGTGTCTCACCTACACACTCAATCACTTACATTACTGGATGTAATATTCAAATGCTTTTATACGTTTCTGTTTTCAGTAGCTCTAAATGCATTTGTAATTCTTTAAGCGTGTCAAAGTGAAACAGACCAAAATTCATGCCTGACAGAATAAGATAAAAAAATCCTCAATTTTTAGACCGAAATGGAAAGAGAATGTGTGTATCCACTAAGGAAAACCTCATGTTTGTTTATCTCATTCTCTCTCTTTCCACCCCTTTTCCATCCCTATTTTCCCTTTGGGGAAGTCTGAAATAAATAATGGGCTTTCACTGTGTAATATCTTACAACATGATTGAAGGTGATGTCAACAGTGAGGGGCTGAGAGAGAGTTTGGCTGGATTATTGTTCTGAATAATCTGAATCACACTTTTCTTAAACTTCCAGTCTGTAATCCCTCTATTCTTTCCAGCTGCATATTTTCCCCTTGCTTTTACACAACCCATGTCATGACACCTGTATTTATGACATCCTGCTAAAAACTGCCACACTAAATTTAGATATATTTCAGAGAATTTTTAAATGAGAAGTGAGAGAGAGCGAGTCCAAGGCAAGGTGAATCAAACTGTATGATTCAGCCTTATATTCTTTTTTTTTTTTTAAAAAGGTGCAAAATCTGTCACTGGGGCAGTACCTTTTCAAAAGCACACCTTTTGTACCTTATTTACCACTAAAGGGTACATATTAGTACTAATTTTAGAGCAAATAAGGCCTAGTCCACACGGACACGGGTATTTTTATAACCGGAGTTTTTCCTCCTGCATTTAAAAAAAAAATCCTGTCCACATGAAAATGCAAAAACATGCTATCAAGCGCTGTCAAGAGCATGCCACACCAGCAGGCGGCGATATAACCCAAATCGTAAAGTCACCTTGGCCAATCAGAAGCAGTCAGCAGCGGGCAATCTGACGTCAAACACAGCGGATAACGGCGCACACTCTGACGTCGCAAGGCAAAAACCCCGGTTATACTGTCCACACGACAATACTGCAACCGGCGTTTCTGAAAATGCTCACCCTGGCCATAGTTTTCAAAAATGTTCGGTTTCGGTGCCCTGAAACTGCGTTTTCATGTGGACGAAAGGCCGAACCGTGTAAAAAAAGTCACGGTTATAAAATGACCCGTGTCCGTGTGGACAGGGCCTAAGTACTGTATTAATTATTGTCATTATATGTGGGACAGCATATCTCTCTATCTACTGTAAAGATGACACATAAAGAGGTTTGGTCAGAATCTGGGCTGCAGGGTTGCATTATTTATCTCATACATGTGTAAAATGCAGAATTACTGAGACTGCAGATTTGCTGTTTCAATGTGTGGTCTTCAAGAAAGCTACTTAACCTTAGGGTACTCCAGGTGGACTGTCCAGGTGGCTTGAAAATGTATGGGAAATACTGCATGCTTTGTGTTTTGAGACCTTACCAGCAGCACACGTTTTAATTCACACCTGAGGAAATTCATCTTACAGTCAGAAACTGTATAATTTTGCTTTAAAATGACAAAAACACAAAATAAAAGATGCATAGGCTTAACTGTATGAACTACATGTACACTGATCCTTATTAAAGCTACAAATGTTAATCAGTAAAGAGCGGTGAGTGATTCTCCCTTTTGTTGTTTAACTAGCATTAACAACAAACAGCAGTAGGTATATTAGGCAGCTGTCACTTATGAACTGAATCAATATACTGATTTCCTCTCAGGTGGTAACATTTACTCAAGATCTACTAGAGTTTGTATATGTAAATACTTGAAAGCTTTCTGTGCGCATGCTTCAGGGGCCCATTTCAATAAGGAGGTTCAACCAACACTGAGTAAAAACTTGAACTCTGAATTGACTTACTCTAAGATGAGAAACTTTGAGTTCCCTTTCATGGGAACTTCGAACTGCATCCTCAAGGGGTCGCTATGGGGAACACCTCTTTGTGACCCGTGTCTGAAGCATACATTGAAAAAACCCCAAAGAGTTGGCCGGCGACAGCCTCTGACGTCAATCCTCCTGCCCTGCGTATGTAGCACTGTTGGAGGTTATGGATCTCGCCACAGCAAAGTTGGACTTGCAATGGAAGTGCGCTAACAAGCTGACGCCGTGAGGCCACCTCGACGAGCGTTATCTTTCTGACCATAGCCCTCCAGCTCAGGTGAGCCTTCCATTTCTGCCTGATCTCCAAACAGAGATCAAAAAGAAATGAAAGAGGCCGTTTTTTTCTTGCATCCATATTGGTTGTGCCGACATCGAGGCAATGCGCAAAAGTGGCTATACACGGCAGCAGGTCAGACTGTGGCTTTATTACACATGATGGTGGTGCTTCAAGCATATTCAGGGGAAGTCGTGGCCTAATGGTTAGAGAGTCGGACTCCCAATCGAAAGGTTGTGAGTTCGAGTCCCGGGCCGGCCGGAATTGTGGGTGGGGGGAGTGCATGTACAGTTCTCTCTCCACCCTCAATACCACAACTTAGGTGCCCTTGAGCAAGGCATCGAACCCCCAACTGCTCCCCGGGCGCCGCAGCATAAATGGCTGCCCACTGCTCCGGGTGTGTGCTCACAGTGTGTGTGTGCATTTCGGATGGGTTAAATGCAGAGCACAAATTCTGAGTATGGGGACTGATCTGCTAAGAGACCTGGATAGAGGCGATGGCCTTTCTCCTGATCAGGTAGCCGAGTTGCGCCACCCCACGGATCTCTCTCCATACCACCAAGCAGGCGGCCTCTGCCATGGGCAGGACTATGGCGGCCATGGTGGTAGCAGAGAGACATCTGTGGATGAACCTGGCAAACATCGGGAAGAAAGAAAAGGCTTTTATTCTCCCCTTCCTAATTCCCCTGTAACCACCAGCTCTCCACCTGATCAAGGTTAGGTGGAAACTCTCGCATAACAGTCTCCTATGCTGGACCTATAATGTTTTTGGCTGGATCTATGTTCATAGCAACCACCTAACTGATGGTCCGGACTAGAAGGATGCACCGCTTGAGCGGGTCTCCAATGCAGGAGGGTAGGTGAGTATGTAACCCTTTCTGTATATACTTCTGTATTACATTGTGTGACGAGTGGGGCGGGACCGAGGGACGTGGGAACGAGGAGCGAGGCCGGTGGAGTGATTAGAGATGAACTACACCTGTTCGAACCACCGGTCTCGAGTCCCACGGAGGAGATGGAAGGATATAAAACTGGACCGACGACAGTGGACCAGGCCTGGTCTTTTTTATGTTTTGGTTTTTATTTGTGCGCATCAGTCGTCCGTGAGGGGCTGATGCGCTGTTTTGTGTTTATTTTGTTATTAAAGTCTTTGTTTGATTGTCCGCCGGTTCCCGCCTTCTTCTTCCGGATGAATATGAAGGTTTTATTATTACACATTGCTGGTGGTTATGTGTCTACTAATAAACTCTGTAAGTTTCCTTTGCAGTGCTCAGTTACAGTGTTTACTAAACACTCGTCAGCACCAGCCGTTTGGTTTCATTTTCCGGTATTAGGGGGCTGAGATCATAGGTTTCTGCGGGAGCCTCCTTGATCATCAGGCCTGGCATAGCACTGGAGAGAATTCCATGGACATCCGGCAAGGTCACCCTGAGGGGTCTCCTGGCTGCTTAGTTGTGATGTCGCATCCAGCGAGAAGTGGAGGTGGCAGTTACAGAAGTCTTCTTATATATGCTGCCTCAAGTGATGCTCCCCTTGCCAGAGGTTTGTATAATTTGAGCTTGCCTCTCCTGTCCGGTTCAGCGCCTCTGCGATGTTTAGTGTGCATGTGAACACTTTGCACACTTTCTGAAATCCACACTGTGGTAAGTTTGCACGCTAGTATTCTGCATTCTTTCTAAAATCCTATATGGGGAGGGCTTTGCATAGTTGCTTCATGCCCTTTCTTGAGTTGGTAAAAGCCCCGTTCATCTTGGGTGCCACTTCACCTATGTATCCTTGGACACCTATCTAAACAGGGTGTTGCTACTAGGGATCTGTTGAGACAGCTCCTTCAGCAAGCTTATGTAAAAGCAAGCAGTAGCCCCTGTGTGACAGGCAAGACTTGGTATAAAATGCTAGGTTCTTGGCTGTATCCCCCATATGGCACTCTTTTTTGTTGTTGTCTTTTTCTCTATAAAGTCTTTTAGTAATCATCATAAATCATATATCATTTGAAAGCTTAGAAGCCCAAGATTCATCCTGTGAAAATCACTTTGAAATCGGACATTGCTTTACCATGGAAATGGTACTTTAAAATCTAATGGCGGTCACCTCCCCCTTAGTGGGCAGGGCCAAGTGTCATAAAACATAATGCATTACGGTCTTCTAGAACCAAAACGTTTTATAATCTTGGCAACAAACATATCATTGGAAAGTCTCAGTAGTTCATATTTGGTGGTTATTTTGAGATAGAAGTAAAATTCAAAGAGAAATCAGGAGAAAAATTCATTAAGCAAAATTCAAAATAGTTTTGATGACTCCCAGTGGCTGTGTGTGGTACGACGCCCTAAATAAAATCTCACAGGAACCTCAATTTTTTTCATATCAACTTCAAATTTATAACATAACTTATTTAGACACAAGGCTTTAATTTTATACTAATTTTAGAGTAAAACCTGTTATGTAAAATATTTATAATAAATAAAATAAAATAAAATTAATATAGCGCATATTATTTACAGTACATTTAAACTTCTACAACTTTTTGATACTTCAATTTTTTGAAAACATTCCACATTTTGCCAAAATCTGCGAATTTTCTTCTTTAAAAAGAGACCAACCTTATGTTTATATTCCAATTTGTTCATAAATTACAGCAATTTTAGTTTGGATAGTGCACTTTAATGCCTATTTAAAAAATGGGGGGTGACAGTAAGCTTTCAACTCTACCCCGGGCTGAGGCCCTAACGGTTAAGTTGGGTATGTAGCTTAGGCCTTTGAACGTAAGGGGTACTGTCACAGACAGCCATCTAATCGTCCCAGGGGCAGCTCACATGGAAATGGTTGGTACTTAGTGTTCGTCTTGATTCTGGCCTGCACTCCACTCAGCATGGCGGCTTGGGTATACGGTTCCCCATGGCGACCCCTAAAGGATGCAATTCGAAGTTCCCTTGAAAGGGAACGTCTCAGTTATGGATGTAACCATGGTTCCCTAGTAGGGAACGAGGCACTGTGTCCTCTAGCTACCTGCCATGCTTTGGACACAAGCTTCAGATGAAAAAGTGAATGACGTGTTCTCCCATTGCCTGTTTATAATTGCGCCGGTAGCGACACTAGTTGGTGTTTTTTCAATGTATGCTTCAGACACAGATCACGATGAGGTGTTCCCCATAGCGACCCCTAGAGGATGCAGTGTCTCGTTCCCTACTTAGGGAACCATGGTTACATTCGTAACCTGAGACGTTTTTGGCTTCAGAACAACTGAATTGTGTAAGTTTAGTCAACACTGGGTAGGTTGACACTAATTTTAGCGTGTGCACCATGACTATGAAAAGCCATAATCAATGGAGCTCAGATATTACGTCAATAAGACGTCTGCATACTTCAGACTCAATACAAGTTTAATTCTTATCACCGTTATAATAATCACAGGAGAAAACTGGCAGGACAGTAGGTTATTGAACTAATAGGCTATTAATTTTCGTGGTATCTCACTGGCAAAAAATATATATAGAATAATAATAGGTTTGTCAAACCCAGTTTTCCTCATTTCAGGGTTAACATACTCAGAGTTTTCACTTAACCTCCTTTCTGAAATGGGCCCCAGGTGTGTATAAAACAGTGCCAGTACCAGACTGAGTTCTGTGCCTTTTTCATGTATGCATTTTTTTAATCCGCCTATATTTACCTAAAGACACCTCATACTGTTGCCATGATATATAACATAATACCATATCTGACTGAATATGCATGTTATGGCTGGAGGACTTCTGAGGAACTCTGTTATCATTGTATTGTAGGTGTACTGATAGCTAATCAATGTTACAAAATAAAATAACGGTGTACAAAAAGGCCCTCACTAAGAGCAGAACATAGATGATGAGAAATGCACATCAACATCTTTGTAAAACCTTTGCAAAACTCCTAGCCTAATGGTTTCTTGTGAGAAAACAGATTAGCTGTAAAGTCATGGACTATGTAGATATAGAGATAGGCAAATAAAAAGATAGACAATGACCATTTAGTGAGGTATCAAACTTTAAAATTTAGGAAAATTACAAACACTGAATATTGCTTCCAGACTTGAAATGTATAAAATTTCATAAAAAATGACAGACAAACTATTCTTCCATTTTGCTCTAAGTCTTTTCTTTCTTCTGATGCTTTGTAACCCCACTGTTTACACCCTCTTCCATCAATTTTTCAAGCCCTCACATTCCAATTCCTTTCCATCAGTTATATATTCTCTCCTTTGCATCTGTGACTCTGTCTAAGCTTCAATCTTATCCTTTCTTGATGGATGAGATAGGTAATTGCAGGTAGATCTGAATATGTATTGTTTCAGTTTCAGCTGAGAGAAAAATGAAATTATTTTATGAGGAGATTTTCAGTTGTTTAAACTTCAGTCTACAGTTTAAGGTAAGAGTTAAAGATGAACGTGCTCTCTGATTAGGCTTTAATAATAACAAAGTGTCATAATTAAATTCCCATCAATCTTAGCTTCCCCATGCACAAATTAATGCCTGAATCATTATGCAAATTAATAAGTCATATTCCCATAATAAATTTTGCAGCTAACCACTGTAACTTCGTCTTGTTTTACTTGTTGACCTGAGGCAGATTTTTTTTCCTTTGAGGGAAGTAAGTATTATTGTATCGTTTCAGTTCTATATTTTATTGTGGGCATACAATATTACCATCAGTCATCATCTATCGTATTTCTTGTGAACAATGAATAGACTACATTGCTGCATCTTTCTGAGTTTAGTTGGAAAAAATGTGGACCTCTGGGCTAATGACTTCTCCAAAGACTAATTGGAGTCAAGTGTTTCAATCAATGAGATGAGATTGGAGGTGCCCTGGTCTAGAAGTTGTCACAATGTTGTCATGCAAAGTTACTGATAAAATCTGTATCTCAAGAAAAATCTTTAAAAAAATAACTAATAAATTTTTTTATTAATCAATTAGTTGAGATAGTAAAATTTAAATATAACAGATGTCAGATAGTTGCAGATGCATCACATTTCCAGTCTAAGCACATATATTTTTGAGTGTTAATTATTATTATTACTTTTTATAATTTTTTCCTCCTTCTCTATAACAGGAAATACAAGAGATTGTGATGGTGGTTATGTTTTTTTTTAAAAATAATGTTTTTTTAAGGTTTTTTTTTTAAATGTTTTTTATACATCCTCTTGGTGCCCTTGAATGGCAACCAATGGGTATGCATTGTTCCTCTTTAGGAACTCGAGCTGCGTCAAAAACGCTATGGGGAACGCGCTTAGCGTGAGCAACTCTGAATATTGTGTGTAATCTGTCTAATGGAAGAGCGTGACGACACGGGCAGGGTGACGTAAGTGACCTGGAAGCTATAAAAGCATGTGCCGCGCAGCTGGCGTCAGCTTCGCATCTTTCAACAAGCGCTCTGTGTGTGAATGTCCTCAGTTTGTCTTTGATTCTTATTTACTGTTGTCTGTCTCATAGAGCTCCAGAAAGATGTCAAAAAGCAATGCAAAAAATAAAAAAATAAAAACGTGTTACAGGCTGTGTGTTCCTCCCTGCCCAAGATATATAATGAGTGGGGATACACACAGTCTGTGTCGATGGTCTGCCGGAGGGCTCTCTTCATGTCAGAATTACGTCGGACCGCTGATATCTCCCTCCGTGCCACCATGGAGACTGCCCGTGGCTGTGGAGAGACATTTATGGCTGACCCTGTCGGAAATTAAAGAGAAAGACAGGGTCTGCCTTATGGATGCCCCGCTTCAGCCTTCTGGCCTGTTCGGCGACGCTGTCAACTCAGTTATCGACAGGTTTCAGGAGGCACGCTTACAAGCGGCTGCGTTCCATAAGTTCCTCCCTCGCTGCTCTCTCGGGGCATCTGGGCGGGAAATGCCCCAGCCGCATGCCAGCTCCTCGTGTAGGGAAGCTCAAAAACAGAGCTCTGGGTAGGGGGCTTCTAAACCCAAGTTAGATCTTAGGGCAGTTATTGAAGCCAGAAGTCCTCTGCCAAAAAGTCCTGACGCCAGGGGTCCAAGACTTCAGATAGCAGCCCCTGCTGGGATAGAGTGGGGTACACCGCACTACACGGTGCCCATCTCGTCTCAGTGCCCTCGGGAAGTCAGTCTGCCAGCCCTGCCAGAGTTCCAGCTTCCAGCGAGCACCGCTCTCAGTATTTTCCGCCCGCGAGTGTAGTGGAGCTGAGAGGCTCGCCACCCCTTCGGGGATCTCAGAAACAGCCAGTTCAAATAAACACCGATCTGGCTGCTTCAGTAACACCAGAGGTCAGTCTCGAGAGACTGATTCCATTAGTAGATTATTTAGCAGCATGGAATCTAATGCCGAAAGTATCTCAATGGGTCCTGTGCACAGTAGAGAAAGGCTACCGTATTCAGTTCGGCTATCCACCGCAGATATTCAAAGGGGTTACCCCGATGCTAGTTGGCCCCGAGCAGGCTCTGGTTATGGAACAGGAAGTGAATACCCTATTAAGGAAGGAGGTCATCGAGATGGTCCCTCCTCGAGACAGGGAGTCCGGGTTTTACTGCCGGTATTTCATAGTTCCAAAGAAGTATGGGGGGGTTGCGTCCGATCATAGATTTATGTGTACTTAATCGATCAGTTATGACACTGAAGTTCAAAATGCTCACCAACACACATGTTGTAGCTCAAATGAGATCCGAGGACTGGTGTGTCACCATAGATCTCAAAGATGCATACTTCCACAACACAGGAAGTTTCTGAGGTTCGTTTTCAGGGGCAAAGCTTACCAATATCGAGTACTTCCCTTTAGCCTTGCACTCTCACCCCACACGTTCACGAAATGTGTAGATGCAGCTCTGGTTCCTCTGTGTATGCAGGGCATCCGCATTCTCAATTATATTGATGATTGGTTGATTTTAGCTCAGTCAGAGCAGATGGCGGTTCAACATCGAGATGTCATTCTCGCACACATGGGGGAGCTGGGTTTGAGACTGAATGCCAAGAACAGTGTACTTTCTCCAGTTCAGGGAACCACCTATCTAGGCGTAGTGTGGGATTCGACCACGATGCAGGCACATCTGTCCCCTGCTCGTATCGAGTCGATCCTCATGTCAGTCAAGAGAGTCAAAGAAGGCCAGTCAAACAGTTTCAGAGATTGTTGGATCTGATGGCAGCTGCATCCAACGTGATACCTCTTGGCCTGCTGTACATGAGACCCCTACAGTGGTGGCTCAAGACCAAGGGGTTCTCCCCGGGGGGGATTCCACTTTGAACTATCAAGGTCACGCGGTGATGCCTCCGTGCCTTAGACATGTGGAAGAAACCTTGGTTCTTGAATCAGGGCCCAGTGCTGGGAGCTCCTTGTCACTGTGTAACGCTAGCGATGGATGCGTGCCTCACTGGTTGGGGTGTGGTCATGAGTGGCTACCCTGCCCTTGGTCGATGGAGCGGTCACCATCTAACATGGCATATCAATTGTCTAGAGATGCTAGCCATCTATCGAGGACTAAATTACTTCCTCTCAGACCTGAAAGGTCACCATGTGTTGGTGTGCACCGACAACACATCGGTGGTCTCTTATATCAACCACCAGGGAGGTCTGCGTTCGCGCCCCTTGTACAAGCTGGCACACCAGATCCTTCTGTGGTCCCAGGGCAAACTCCTCTTACTCAGAGCAGTATATATTCCTGGGAAATTAAATGTGAGAGCAGACATACTGTCGAGGCAGGGGCCGAGGCCCGGAGAATAGAAGCTTCACCCCGAGGTGGTGAAACAGATATGGAGAATTTTTGGCAAAGCTCAAGTGGACCTCTTTGCGACTCAAGAGACATTGCAATGTCCCTTTGGTTTTCTCTAGTTCATTCAGCTCCCCTGGGACTGGACGTTATGATCTGGCCAAGGCTTCGTCTGTACTCATTTCCCCCATTGCTCTGCTCCTGGGAGTTCTGCCGAGAGTATGCTGGGAAGGGGGCCATCTGTTGTTAGTAGCCCTGTTCTGGCCGGGCCGAGTATGGTTCTCAGATCTAGTCTTGCTCCTCGACTGCTCTCCATGGGAGATACCGATCAGGACAGACCTACTCTCACAGGCACAGGTTACCTCACCCGGAGTTGTGTAAACTGTGGCAGGGGCCACAACTCATAGCATCCGGTCTCTCAACCAAGGTTGTTGGTTTCACGCCGAAGGTTTACGTGGCGGCCATTGCGGCCTACCAATGTCCTTCTCAGTGGTCAGTCTTTGGGAAGACCCCCTAGTTACACGTTTCTTCCGCAGTGCGGTGAGGCTGAGGCCTCCAGTGCGTTCCCGTATCCCCCTCTGGGAATTGGTTGTGGTGTTAGAAGCTCTTTGTAAAGCTCCATTTGAGCCAATACAAGATATATCAGACAGACATCTGACCCTTAAAACTGCCTTTCTGTTGGGTATCACCTCTCTGAGGAGAGTTGGAGATCTTCAGGCCCTCTCAGTGGCCCCTACTTATCTTAACTTTGCGTGTACATTTGTACAGAAGTGTACATTTCCTCCAAGATACACTATCAAATAAAAAATCCCGACCCATATAAACTGCTTAAAACATCTTGATTCAGTCAGATTTACTGAACAGAAAGTGTTGTTAGTGTGCCTGTCACAGCATGTCAAACTTGTATTAACATGTTTTGCTCCAGTATTTATGATGATTCATAAAAGCTTACACCACAAAATATTGTGTTGATAAATAGGTTCATAGTGCATTTTCATTGCTTTTTCTGTTGAGTTCAGCGCATGACATGCGGCAAATAAACTGAGAGCTGATACTTCGCTTCTCCTGCATAGCACTGCAACTGGTTAATATGGGTACCAAAATATACGCTTTTTGCGCATGCAATGTGAAACAGGCCTTAGTCAGAACAACTTTATAAAGTCAGCAACACTGTATTGTTCAGTGATGAAACAGATGAAGTCAGTTTGAGAAAGTGTGATGTTAAAGGGATAGTTCACCCAAAAAAGAAAATTATGTCATTAATAACTCAACAAATTCTAACTGACCCTCTGATGTCACATGAACTACTTTGAAGATGTTTTAATTACTTTTATGGACAATATACCGTACACAAGTTTTCAATGGAGGGACAGAAAGCTCTCGGACTTAATCTAAAATATCTTAAACTGTGTTCCGAAGATGAACGGAGGTCCTACGGGTTTGGAACGACATGAGGGTGAGTAATAAATGACATAATTTTCATTTTTCGGTGAACTAACCCTTTAATTGCAGGTGACCTTGTGGCAAGATGTGCATGGCAACATTTAAATGACCAAATAGTGAAAAGAGGTTTATAAAATGAATGCAAAGCTCAGGGAAAGCGATGTAGCAGAACCCATGAGTCAAGTGGGCTTTTAAAAAGGTCTAATATTTAGCAAAGAAAATAAACCATGATAAATATATCATTGACATTCACAGTCGTATTCAAGACCAGACAAGGAGGCATGTATAAAAACTTATTGGGTGAAACAAGACAGGTGACACCATTCATGAAACCATGAACCAGGGAAACAAGACTTAATAATAATAGCCAGAAAATAAAGAGCAACCGCTCTGTCATGGAGGGCAGACTTATGATACAGTACATGACAGCTTAGTGCAATGTAATGAATCTGGGAGATATTGGTGATTTATCGGTCCTTTTTAATTTTTTTTTTTCATTGGGAAGGCCTGAAACCTTCTTGAGTTGAGCTGTGTGCCTAAAAACTTGACAGCTGTGGATGGGACAGACATTTTGTTGGTAGAGATGGAAAGGCCAAAATCTAAGCACTCAAAGGTCAAATAGATTATAAAGTAAAATTTATCTCGCAGTTGGCACAGAAACTGTTAAAATCTGGATGAATTGGGATGACTTTGAAGGCTCATGTGATGTGTACTTTTGACCTACGCTTCTTAAACAGTGGTTTTAAATATTTCTATAGGTTGATTAAATGTCTACAGTAACCAAGATAAGGTTGATATGAAACCATTTGATGTGTGTGTGTGTGTGTTAAATATATACATATACATTCATAAATACATACATTATATATATATGATAAACACACACACACACACACACACACACACACGTCTTTTTTGACTTTTTTTTTTTGTTCTAAAATAAATATATATTGTTTTTCAAATTTATGTAAAAATTGAAGAAATTATTGTTGCTTTATGCTATGTGTTTTATGTTAAAAGGCAGTTAAAGTGGTTACCAGTGTCACACAAAAATGAAAAAAAAAAAAAAAAATCTGTCATCATTTACTTGCCCTCGTGTTGTTCCAAATTCATAAGATGTTTGTTTAACTTAAAAAAAATAAGATATTTTAAATAAACATGAAAAATTTATATTCGTCAATTGAACGTTCATTCAACCAAAACAAAATTCAGAAAGTTAATAAAGGCATATTAAACATAATCAGTTTAATCCAGGCCTTCTAAAGAGACATGGTGACATCATATAATGAACATTCTTTACAGAAGAAATATTAATCAATGGTAATGCAATATTAATCTATTTAAATATTGATCAATGCACATACATAGAGCATATATATATGTGTTAAAGGGAGGCTCAACTGTAAAAACAAAACAAAAAAAAGTACAAAAAGCTCATGCAAAACAACTCAGCACATGCATGGTTAAAATGACAGCTGGTCAGTTGGTGAAAGATGGCATCGTTTGTTAACACCTGGAAGCAATAACAACATGGTCTTCTACTGTGGCAGAGAGTTTTAGAAAGGATATCTAAGGTGAAAGTAAAATGATCTCGGGCTTGTCAAGATAAAGTTCGAGGTGAGGGGTAGACATCCAGTTGGGTATGTCAGAGAGATATGCAGAGAACCTCTTCTAGATCATAGACATGGAGACAGAAGGAGGGAATGAGATATGAGGCAGAGTTTTATCAACCCAGCAGTCGTAAAAATGCCTTCGGAATGGAAAAATGTTCTGTATGATCTGAAGTAAATGGGGTAGAGCAGGTGCCCAAGCTCCCTGTGGTGAACTCTAGGTAAGATATAAACCAGGAAATGTCTTATTTTACAATATTTTATGTTGATGCTATGGAATTACATTAAAATAATATACTTAAAGTGCTAGTTCACACAAAAATTAGTTTACTCACCAAACGTGTTTCCAAACCTGTATGAATTTCTTTCTTCTTCTTCTTTTTTGAACAATACATTTTTTTGAAGAATATTGGTAGTCAGTCAGTTGCTGGTATTTGGTATACTTTCAAAGTATGAAAAATAATGATGATAATAATAAATATAATAATAATAATAAATTAATATATAATATGGAAGTCAATGGCTACCAGCAACTTTTTGGCTACACACATTATGTTGTGTTCAACAGAAGAAAGAGACACATACAGTTTTAAAACAATTTAGGGTTGAGTAAATTATGACAGAAATGTCATTTTTGTTTATTAAAAATGACAAGCATGTTCTTAAAGGTGACATATTATGCCCCTTTTTACATTATCTAATATGTCGCAGCTGTCCCCAGAATGTGTCTGTAAAGTTTCAGCTCAAAATACCCCAAAGATAATTTATTACATACTTTAGAAAATACCTAATTTGGAAGCAGAAACACTGTTTTTCATGGCAGTCTCTTTAAATGCAAATGAGCTGCTGCTCCCCGCCCCCTTTTCCAGCTTGGACATGTTAAAACATCTGTTTTGGTTCTGATTATCATGTTTATCGCTCTGAAATCATGCATTTTACCATAATTAGTTTAAACTTCTGATATATCATTTTCTGAGTGCACACATCTAAAGCACATGGACAGAAAGTTTACGTTAAAAACACACATGAGTTACAAAAACCGTTATGTCTGTGAAGGTTAGATCTGTGTGGCAGCAGCGATATACAATAAATTAATCAATAATTCCACTGCTCTCTTGTCTCCTTTGAGGCTGGGACTCTAAATAGTGTTCTGTGCTTGTCTGTGCAGGCAGACAGAAGAGTTTGCTCAAACTTTCACCATGACATTTGAACTTGTACACCTTTGTCGCTTGCAAAATCAAAATGACAGAACGTGGGTGGAACCTTACAGATTTAGAGGGCGGTAATATTATAATGAGATCCCTTTGCCACGTCAATAAAGGGGAGCGAAATTAGACACACAGAAAATGGCAAAACAAAGTTACTGGGTTAACCTATTTCACCTGATTATAACACTTAAAACTTGGAAAAGTCAGATATTCATGATATGCCACCTTTAAAAAATAAAACAAAAATAATATAAGTTGTCTTTAATATATGACTGGTGTACTGCCAGATGAACTCACAAACATAAGAATTTATGGTAAACTAAAATATACACTGTAAAAAAAAGCACTCTTCTGGAAGGACATTATTTAGTAATTGGAAATTAGAAACGGAAATTTCCATTAACCTTAAACACAACACAATGAAATAGAAAATTCATTCAAACAAACAAACAAAAAAATAAAAAGGTAAATAAATAAATATAAACAAAAAAGTAAATAAATCTTTAAGTTCAATTTGTTTCACAAATCATTTAAAGGTGCAATGTGTAAAATTTAGAACTATCTATTTACAGAAACGCAATGTAATATATATAACTATGTTTTCAGAGGTGTATAAAGACCTTTCTTAATGAACCGTTATGTTTTTATTACCTTAGATTGAGCTATTTATATCTAAATACACCGCGGGTCCCCTTACATGAAAGTCACCACGTTTGTACACACTCTAAAAACTGCTGGATTGAAAACAACCCAATTATTTTAGCAACCCAGTGCTGGGTCAAAAAGGAACGAACCCAACGCTGGGTTATTTGGGTTATTAGTATGATTTTTTAGAGGGTGTTTATCACTGCATTTAAGAAGGAAACCGACTGTATTTAGAAAATGTTCGATTTCATTTTGCATGGAATGCTTGATAAGGCAGGGTTTGTGAGCTCAGCACCGCCAAACAGTATAGAAGCCCAAGAGGCAAAACTCTGTTGTGTTATGGGTAACAGTCTGTAGATGGCGCTGTGGAGGCGCAGCCGCCATTATGGACTGAGAGCTGCTGAAATCGTTAGCGCCAGTTTGAGTGTAGAGGTTTTGCTGTCCGTTTTTTGCTGAATTTACAGGATTTTACTGGCAAAAAGGTTGCCAATAAAATCCTGTAAAAATGATGTTAATTGCTGTAAAATGGATTACAGGACATTACTGCAAAGCAAATTACAGTGAATTGCTGTATGTGAAATACAGTAGTTTGTAGTATTTTTTACAGTAACATTGAATTTTACTAATAGTTTATTTTACAGCAATATTTTGTAAATTTACTAAAGTACAGTATTTACCTGGCAAAAAAGTTGCCAATAAAGTCCTGTAAATATATTTTACAGCATTTTTTTGTAATTTCATTAAATCACAGTATTTAACTGGCAACAAAAGTTGCCAATAAAATCATGTAAATACCCATAAATACAATATGATGTTGTAATAATTTAACAATGAAACTGCTTTAAAGAATAATTTTAACAGTAAACTATAAAATACTGATATAAATGCATTATCATGAGCTCTATCTTAATACATTTACAAATGAATAAAAACCAAGTCAATGATGTTGCAAATAAGTATTTATTAAAACTGGCAGAAAGACATTGCAAGGCTTTTACTGGTAAAATAAAAATGTCAGTCTTTCAACAGTTAAATCTTATCATAAAAATAGCATAGCATCACAAATAACTGTTTAAAAAAGCCATATTCAGAGTAGAACATTAACTTTCTATAAAAATGAAGGTCAATCAACAGAATTTGTATAATTTTGGTAAAAAAAATGTTTTAAAGAAAAGGATTAAAATAAAATGCTGGAATCAACATTAAATCACAAATTCTGTTGTTTGAGCTTATGTTCTATTAAATTAAGAATATTCCTGCAAAAGACAATTTAATAAATACATACTGAAAGTCCATCAACTTTCTGAGATGAGCAAACACATGAGGGTTGTCCCTCTTGTCTGAGACTTTTCCACTTGTTTTGCCTCTATGCGTCCATCTTGTATCCAGTGAGTGTTGTGATTCCAAGAAAACATCTGCACAAAAAAACAAGCAAAAGCATCAGGATAAAGTTATGTATCAAATGAAACTAGCTCAATAAAATAAATGTCAAAATGCCACTTATACAATACAATCAGCATTTACCAGTACTTAACAGGTTACTCCACCCCAAAATGAAAATCTTGCCATTAATCACTTACCTCCATGTAGTTCCAAACCCGTAAAAGCTTCGTTCGTCTTCAGAACACAATTTAAGATATTTTGAATGCAACCGGGAAGATTGTGACTGTCCCATAGACTCTCCAGTAAATACCACTGTCAAGGCCCAGAAAAGTATGAAAGACATCATCAGAATAGTCTATCAGTGGTTCAACTGTAACGTTATGAAGCGACGAAAATACTTTTTGTTTGCAAAGAAAACTAAAATAAGGATTTATTCAACAATTAGTCTCCTCTGTGTCAGTGTAGTGCCATTTTTGGAGAGTATCTGTTGGACACACACTACATAGCCTGTTCTGTGTCAGCTGGGTCACATGGACACGCTTTCTATGTTTATTTACGCTTTGATTTGAACGAAAACAGCGTATCCGTGTGGTGCGGCTGACATAATAAAAAATAAAGACTTTGTTGAATAAAGTTGTTCTTTTTGTTTTCTTTGCATACAAAAAGTATTCTTGTAGCTTCGTAAAATTACAGTTGAACCACTGATGGCAGATGGACTGTTCTGACAATTCTTTTCATACTTTTCTGGGCTTAGACATTGTTAATTGTTTGGCTGTCAGTGGGACAGACGCAAGCCTCCCGGTTCTCTTCTGAAATATCTTAAATTGTGTTCCGAAGACGAACATAGCTTTTACGGGTTTGGAACGACATTAACAGTTAACAGTGATGAATGACTACATTTTCATTATGGGGTGGAGTAACCCTATAAATAAGTAACCTTTTTCGCAAATGAAATTACTTAAGTAAAACCAGAGATGGAAAGTAACGAATTACATTTACTCGCGTTACTGTAATTGAGTAGCTTTTTTGTGTACTAATACTTTTTAAAGTAATTTTTTAAATCTGTAATTTTACTTTTACTTAAGTATATTTTGTTTAAAGTATTGTACTTCGCTACATTTTAAAACACATTAATTACTGAGTAAAAAAAAAAAAAAAATCGCTCCCTGGAAACTACGTCAGTAAATAATGAGCAGGAGGGCAAACTGGCGCTAAAATCACAAGAAAGATGCAGACGGACAAAACAGGCGTTAGTGGTGCAGACACCGCTGAAAACGAAACCCCGTCATATTCTGAAATTGAACTCGAAGGAAATGAAGTGAACCCCTGGCCATATGTATGCTCTATTATGCAGTGTAAGCTGTACTTGCCTAGGAAAACCAAACTAGCAGCTTATAAAATCTCGACGAGACATCCACTCTTCGCAAGAATGTAGAGGTAAATAATTGCATCGTTGCATTGGTGGTTAAAATGAAGCTTTGACATTTTAGCAAGAGGTTTTGCACAAATTAGCCAAAAAGACAGTGGTGAGGAGTGTGCTATATATATCGTCTGCGATGATAATATATTTTTTGTTTTAATGATGTGCGCACGCATTTATAGTGCGTTCTTTCACTGTGTGATTCAGTCTCCTAAAATGCATTTAGAATGATCACAAAATTGAAGATATAGGGGCAGAAAATTCACATATTTATATAATTTCATATATTAAATCAAAATCACACAAAGAATGCCGTCTGTTCCTCCAAAAATCATCATGAATATATACATATATATATATAACAGTTCAGTAAACAAGTTAATTAAGAGACTTGCGTTTTAGACACCATATTGCCTTTTTTAGCTCTATTTCTACAACAGAAAATAATTCCAAACACAGCCACCAAAGCACAGTTTTGCGTCTCTGAGCAACGTGACAGTGTGATGAATGAATCAACCGTTTAAATGATTCGGTTCAATCGCAATGACTCACTTATTAACAGTGACTTGCTGACACATACTGGCCATTTTAATTTCACATTTAAAATATCTTTTGATTTTTTTTTTATAATTAATTTCTTATCATTTCAAATGAGTATTCAACATTTTATGTCTTGTATATCAAAACATTATTCATGCATTTGTAACTGCAGGTTAAATGCATTCTTGTCCTGCACTAAGTGAAGTGACATTCGGCCAAGTATGGTGACCCATACTCAGAATTTGTGCTCTGCATTTAACCCATCCAAAGTGCACACACACAGAGCAGTGAACACACACACACACACTGTGGACACACACCCGGAGCAGTGGGCCGCCATTTATGCTGCGGCGCCCGGGGAGCAGTTGGGGGTTCGGTGCCTTGCTCAAGGGCACCTAAGTCGTGGTATTGAGGGTGGAGAGAGAACTGTACATGCACTCCCCCCACCCACAATTCCTGCCGGCCCGGGACTCGAACTCACAACCTTTCGATTGGGAGTCCAATTCTCTAACCACCAGGCCACGACTTCCCCTACACTAAACAGTGTAATACATCTAAATGCCACTTCCAATGAATCTTCTGCATTTCCTCTGCATCAAAAGATGAGTTTGTTGATACTGATTTGCCTGGTAACAGCCCAAATGTTTTATTATTCTAAATAACTGATTCCTTTAATTAAAAACAACTAGTTTGAGATTAATAGACCTATCCCAGGGGTGTCAAACTCAGTTCCTGGAGGGCCATAGCCCTGCAGAGTTTAGTTCTAACCCTGGTCCAGCACACATATCATATAGTTTTCAAATAAACCTAAATGATTAGATTAGCTGGATCAGGTGTGTTTAATTAGGGTTAAATCTAAACTGTGCAGGACTGTGGCTCTCCAGGAACTGAGTTTGACACCCTTGGCCTGTCCCATTTTTGACTCCCTCCCACTGACTACGTTTAAATGCAGCCAATATCCTGTTCAAAACCGGGATATTAGCAATAACCCGGTCGCGCACGGCCATGTAAACACCGGCAAAAACCCGGATATGCTCATATCCCGGTTTTTAAAAACCGGGATATTATACCTGGGGTACCCCTTTTCTAACCCGAATATTTGGTCTTGTAAACGCATTTCGGCATATCCCCATCAAAATGTGTGTTCTGCGCATGTTCTATTCACAACGAATCTTGGTCTTTTGAGTAGAGACGGCACATAAAAAACCCCCGTGTGCAGTATAGAGGCACAGTAGTGTCAAGTGCTGCTAGTGGATCAGTACCAGCGTCAAAGCGCCAAACAAAGACTATCGCTTTCTGCCCCAAACTATTCATTATCTGCCTGCTGCTGCTGTTGTTGTTGTTGTCTTTGGATACAGGAAGAAGAATTGGAAATGACGCATATTGCGTCTTGTTGTCCGTACGTCCAGACGCTAACCGTGCGTCGCCGTTTACATCGGGATTGGTAACTCTCTCTGCTCACGCATGTAAACGGGTTATCCCGAATGTTTCAGAAACCCAAATAGTGACCTTAACCCGACCATAACCCGAATTTTAACAGCATGTAAACGTAGTCATTGTTAAAATGTAACTAAAAAAGTAATTTTTACTCTGAGTAAATTTTAAATGAGCTACTTTTTAGTTTTACTTGAGTAGATTTTTAGACTGGTACTTTTACTTGTACTTAAGTTAAATTTCATTAATGTAATGGTACTTTTACTTGAGTAGAATATTTTTGTACTCTTTCCACCTCTGAGTAAAACTTGTTACCTTTGAAAAAATTAATGTGTGCAAAAGATGCCTGCTCCCGGGACGCACAATGTTGAGGTATGAATTCACAACCATCTGACCCTCAAATAGTCAAAAGCCACTGGGTGGACCTGAAATGAATAAATATAAGCAATAATGTAACCTACAATGCAGTATTTCAATATAAAATGTAATCTAAATTACAAGTTTATCAAATTATTTAAATAATTAATACATAACCTAATAAAATCAGCTTCAGAGTCTTGAAGCATCAAACATTTCTCCACATCAGCTGCTATTCTTTGCACCAACAAGACATAAAGAAAATAATCTTGTGATTTCTTTAAAGCATTATGTACTGTAAATGAGACCAAAATTAACACCCAAAAAGGCATGTATTTTAGAATAAACAAACTATTATAAATTAATAATTATTATAATAATTTATAATTATAAATTGTAATATTACATTGTAGAACTGTACCACCAATCAAATTAAATAATTAACAGTGCAAAATTACAACTGTATAATGACATGAAATTTGAAAATACAATTAATAAATGTTGGAAAAATGCAATGCTACTTATTAATCCTGAAACTAATCCGCCATTAGGTGGCAGTAAATAACTTAATGAGGGAATCAACTGAGTCATTCATTGAACCGATCCGTTCAAAAAGATGAATCATTTAGCTAAATTTTGGAGAGTTTTGATTTGAGAATGAGCAAAATAGTTTTGCTTTGGTCTTTGTTCGGAACTATATTCGTTGGTGAAATACAACAACAGTTAATATTGTGTCTAAAAAAAGTAAGTAACTTGTTAACTCATTGTTTATTGAACTATGTATTTGCAATTGTGATACTCAGCAAAACAGCTCCATTGTGATGCTTCTTATATCATATGTTATGAATAAACTCAACAGTTGAACATTTACCTCATGTATTTTCTGTGAGTTTATGTGTGCGGTTAAGGTTGTTTTGATGTTGAATGAAAGGTTAATATAATCTAATTATATTAGATTATATATTAGTCTCGCGTTTCGATGCTTCCTCAGTCTTTTTTTCTTTTCTTTTCTTTTTTTTTAATCAGGCTAACTTGTCCAGTCGGGCATATAAAGATGTCTTTCACTTATTATAGTAAGGCGTCGAGTCAATATGGGACAGTTGAACACATACTGTATAAACAAATGAACACATATAAACAAATGAAATTTCAAATGTTGCTTTTCGTCAGTTATTTCGACAGATAACGTTAGTAACGTTAGTTACTATGACAATCGTTCGCATTGGGCTTTATTTTAAGTCAGGTAAACACTACTTTTAAATGCCCTCAAAAAGAAAATTTTACTTCCAAAATTTGAACATTTGGCGTAACGTTAACTATGATAGCAATTCCCAGTTTACTGCACAGAAGTTACCAAGGCCACTTGTCTAAATGTCAGGATAGGAGGCTATTGTGACATGAAATCGCTTATACATTAACTTAAATAAATATAAAAGGATATATTTCTTAAGTATAATTAAGTGAACTTACCAGGAATTATGAATAAAGCCTCTTATCTTCAATCGTTCTCGGGCTGCTCCAGTCGGCTGGGTTTCAGATTTGAATGATGCGTGCGCAATCCCATAATGCCACACTACAGTAAGTTAGTGTAAAAAGCAGGAACTACAGTGACAACACCTGCTTCTTGTAAATGGATTACAGTTGACGTGGAAATATACTGTTAACAACTGTAAAACCTTATTTGACCCATAATGCATTGCGAATTACAGCTGCATCTTGTAAAATGTTTATACAATAAAATTCTGTAAAATTTTGCTGTAGAAACTACAGCAATTTTTTACAGTGTAGTTTCCGAAAGATGGTCAGAGTTCTTTTTTGTTCATGTGTGCATTTGCTAGATTATACACCTTTTTGACTAATGCTTCCATTCTATGTCAATGCATCTTCTCTCACAAAAAGAAAAAAAATACAAACAAACGCGCCCTCAGATCAGTTGGATATGTTTGTGTACAAGAGGTAAAAACTATATAAATACTGTTCGTTTTCTCACACAAACCATTCGTTTCTTGTCTTAGGTCATCAATATGTACTTACGATGGGGAATTGCGTCTTGGATGCGTTTATTTCTTTTAATTTTGATGATTACAACTGACAACTAAGGAAAATCCCAAATTCAGTATCACAGAAAATTAGAATATTACTTAAGTCTAATACAAAGAAAGGATTTTTATAAATCTTGGCCAACTGAAAAGTATGAACATGAAAAGTATGAGCATGTACAGGACTCAATACTTAGTTGGGGCTCTTTTTGCCTGAATTTCTGCAGCAATGCGGCGTGGCATGGAGTCGATCATTCTGTGGCACTGCTCAGGTGTTATGAGAGCCCAGGTTGCTCTGATAGTGGCCTTCAGCTCTTCTGCATTGTTGGATCTGGCATATCGCATCTTCCTCTTCACAATACCCCATAGATTTTCTATGGGGTTAAGGTCAGGGAAGTTTGCTGGCCAATTACTCAACAACTCTGCTCATTTTTGGAACACAAATAAATATATGTAATATTCTCTTAATTTTTGTCCTCCATTGCTAGTCTGGGAGACCAATATTGTCTTTTGAACATACATGTTTGCTATCATATAATTTAAGATTTATTCATATATAAATATTCATATATAAATATTGGAATGGATTACTTCTACAATAACTCAATAAATAATAATGTATTATCTAGACTATAAATGGATTAACAAAAAATTGACAAAATTAAAAATATATTCATTTGTGTTGTAAAGACAGACATAAGTCTTACAGGTTTGGAATGACATGAGGGCAAGTAAATCCTTTTTTTGTGTGAACTTTTCCTTTAAGATGGAAGACCAAGAATGATGACTCTCCAAATCAGACAACTCCAAAGTTGGTTTGAGTTCTACAATGAAAACACAGACATCAATTATTTTAATGAAATGAGCACGTAATCACACTGTTGTTGCATCAATATGTGAAGTAAACAGGCAGGAGAAAACAGAAACATTTATTTTCCTAAAAATAACTTCCATAAATCTCAATAGAATGATGCTCTCCCATGTCTCTGGCTTTCAACATATACAAAAACTAAAAACAAACATTATTTAACTCTTAGTAAAAAAACAACAACAACTGATAACATGAAATTATGAAGTTTTATTGCCTTAAACTATCTTTCCCTCTCTTCAGAAGAAGCTGAGAAAACCGCCTTCTCCTCACACAAGCAGGCTTCTGTGACTCCAAAGTTAGTTTGAGTTCTGCAAAGAAAAAAGGGACATCTATGGTTTCAATAAAATATGAACATATAATCACACTGTTGTTGCGTCAAAATGTGAAGTAAACAGGCAGGACACAACAGAAACATTAATTTTCAAAAACAATAACTCACGTCAGTCTCAAAAGAAATAAGTTATCATGTCTCTGGATTTCAACATCTACAAAAACAAACATTATTTTAGTTTTAGTAAAAAAAAAAAAAAATTATATAATTCTGAAGTTTACTCACTTTAAACCCATGTGTCTGAAGAAGCTTAGAACACCGCCTCCTCCTCACACAGTCTGACTCGTCACACAAACAGCTTCTTGTGTCTTTAACTCCCGGCACAGATACAGTGAAGACACAAGCTCAACAAGTCTGAAATATTACATGTAAACAATTACCACTTCAACAGCCTTAAAATAATTATGCTAGTCTTTATTATATACACACCGTGTCCTTTAGGAAACTAACATATATTCAGTTTAATTGTGAAAAATAAGATAACAAATTAACATGAGTGTAACCATAACCTTAACCATCTATTAACAACTCTTATGTAAATATGACATAAGAAACTCACGGACATTATATTAAAAGTACCTCTTCCATTCAATAACGTTAAAGGAGGCCGTTAAGACCTCCGTGTCTGAGGGCGAAAACCGCGTCCAAGATTTTTCTATATAATGTTAAGCTCTTTTGTTTCCTCCTTTCATAAAACCTTCCGCCTTTCATACCACCGGGTAAACAATAAACGATAACTTTACATTTTGAATCTTTACTTACCATAATGTCTTTCACTCGCTTCTCGCTTCTTTCACGCTGAGAAAATGGCGGCTGCTCGCACTGGAGACGTACGATCTTAACGTGATGTGCGTGCTCTCCTTCACGCCCACGTTCCCAACCCAGCACTGCTGGGTTAAATTCGAGACCAATTTTCAACCCAAACTTGGGTTAAAACAACTCAAAGTCCTACCCAACAGTCTCAACCCAGCATTTGGGTTGAAAAAACAACCCAGCGTTTTTTAGAGTGCAGTAGCCCTAAACGGACAAACTGCTCTACAGAGTCACTTTGTTGTTTTTGCGAATAAAACACTGACACAATGATGAACAAGTACATTAACATTCGCAATAACATTGATTTATTGAAAAATTAAGTAAATATAATTCCTTGATTTACCTTTGTAAAGAAATCTCATTGCTCTCTGCTGTCTTTACCGACGACATGTTTAACTTACCTGTGTCAGCCCCTGTAGCTTCTCTTAAGGGAGGGGTGAGCGGGGGACTGTGCTGTTGGTTGCAATTTGCACCTATAGCACCTTTAAGTACACTATTAAAAGGTGCACTTTTTAATAATGCAAAATATATGATAGATTATCCTACTTGCCTGTCAACCTATTTATTTGCATACCTCCTCACAACCAATAGCGATAGTTTTGTGCATGGGTACTGTAGCAGGCTAAGCCTGAATGTGTTAAAGCAGTTAGGAAGAAGAAATTCAGATTCCTTTACAGAATTGCAAGCAAAATTTGAAGACTTGCAACAGGGTAAAACAAGTGGCATTGTTTTCACAAGATTGAAGAATTTTATATAATGTTTGGGTTTCAATCTAAAGCCTAAGAGGAACTTCCAGAGTTTATTCTCGAGAGGTAAGCTGAACATAAAGTTAAAAGTATTCTTGACATTTTGTTCCTTTTATTGAAAGCAGCCTACTTTTACCTGTCCCATTATTAGACCCGTAAGAGCTGTGTTTTGTGATGTTTGAGTTGGAGGAGGCGTGATGTGTGTTTGCAAAGGTTGTTTAAATGCGAGCACAGACACCCACCCACCATCTTTCTGTCTCATGCACTGCCCAGCACTGTCAGCATGTCTATGTGTTTCCATGTTTCATGCTTAAAATATTTATTTTTGAGATGAAGCCGTTTGCTGATAAGCCCACACCTTATTTTTGGTTCTTTATAAAGCACGTTCAGATGTCTGTTAACAAGACATGTTTCCTTGCCAAGTCTGACGGATTTCTGTTTGCTCAAAACTTTGCAAGACAGCCAAAAACAGGATGAAGCCTCATAAGTAAACGGAACGTGCGCCACTTCTTTATCGCGATACAATCTATTAGGTTACACACATTTTACGTGGTGTGTGAATGTGTCTGTGATGAGTTCTTCTCAGGGTCCAGTGTAAATGTATATGGGTGGTTCTTCAACTACAGGAACTTTTGGCCTTGTGAACTTGAGGGGAAAAAAAGTGTTCAAATCAAAATTGTCACAATCTAACAGTTAAATACAACTTGTGTAGTTTAATAATCCATAAAAGAACGCACTTACATTATAAGACAAATTGGTGTTTTTTGACATATTTTCCGATCCGCACTAAACAAATGTAATTTCCATCACATGTAAATATTTGATTATTATTTAAAATTAATATGATATACATAACTTCTTAACAGTATAAGACCACTGTCACACATAGTTTTACCAATTTATACCTATATTACAATTACCATAGATTTGTGGATTAAGTAAATTAATTGTCATGAGGCCCAAACGCAAAGCTTACATTCACCACAACCTGAAATATAATATTGCATTGGTTAGATACATTTCTGAAAATTACTACTTGTGTTATTTCATTAAGTGGAACATTATCCCATAAACTATGCAGAATTTTTTAATGAGTGATTAGAATTTTTGAGAGTTATGAGGTGGTGGAAATGACTGGGTGTTGTGGAAATGACAATGAATGGACGTCCATGTAGAAAAACAGAAAACATTTATTTGAAACACATTTAACAAATCATTAGTCATTAGTCTGTTTGGTTCCATAACCAGATTAACAGTTACAGCCTTACTGTAAACAACTAACCACAAATAATCACATGAAAAATGTAAGTTATGCATTAATTGTAATTGTAAAATTATAACATTATAATTGGTTAGATGAACACTGTTTTGAATTTTGGAATACTTAAAAACACCTAAAAAGTTAGTCATGTCAATGCATTGTAACGTGAACTAATAAGCATCTTGAGCATGCACACGTTGTGTGTGAGTTAGTTTGGTAATGTACAATTCTAATCGGTCTCTTAGATGAACACTGTTCTGAAGAGAACATTTAAAAGACACCTTAAACTATAACATATAAATTATCATATAACATGAACTGTAAAGCACCTAGATCACGAGGGCTGTGCGTGTATGAGAGAGAGAGAGAGAGAGAGAGAGAGAGAGAGAGAGAGAGAGAGAGAGAGTGACATGGAGGCTTGTCCAGAGGGCAATTATGGTGACCAGACGGTATGTGTGTGAGAGATAATGTGCATGAAAGTGAGGTAGTGTGTGTTAAAGAGTTTATGAGAGAGGGAGTGTGTGTGTGAGTGTGTGTGTTTGTGTGAGAGAGAGATGTGATTCAAGGACAATTCTTGCAGATTTCTTTCCAAACTTCTGTCTTAGGCCCAATCCCAATTCTACCCCTTAGCCAGGGATAGGCAACTTCGCTCCTGGAGGGCCAATGTCCTGCAGAGTTTAGCTCCAACCCTAATTAAACACACCTGAACAAGGCAATTAGTGTTTTCTGGATTACTAGATAGATACAGGCAGGTGAGTTTTTATGAGGGCTGAAGCTAAACTCTGCAGGATAGTGGCCCTCCAGGACCGGAGTTGCCTATCCCTGCCCTTAGCCCTTCCCCTTTCCCCTACCCCAACTAACGCGCGTTCACGTGAAGGGGTAGGGGTGTCTTGATTCTCTTTTGGTTGGAGGGGTAGGGGTAAGGGGAAGGGCTCGTCAATTATCTCGTCAACATGGCTGCTACAGCGAACAAAAAGACACATAAATGTAAGCTTTTTTGGCATAAATAAAGATTATAATGAAAAGTAATGCTTTGTTTTATGTTACATTCAATTGTCATGTTACTCAAAGAAATGTTTGCAAAAAAATTGTTAATATTTGCTAACGTCATATGATTACAGACTGCATGATAGTGGCACAGCATATGTCTGATCAGGGCGATAACTGCCGTAGACATTGATGGGGACTAATCCCCCCAATAATTAGAAATCACTAAACCAGAAGGTAAGGGGTATAAAATAGAATTGGGATTGGGCCATAATCTCCTTGTGCCGTTTTATCACTGGTACGGGCTCAGGGATGAGGCCTATTATATCCATAGGTTGGTACCAGATGACATCATCTCTCAGTGGCCAATAAAAGCGATTGATCCCAATACCGGTAATTGTTTTCACTTGAGCACCACTGAGACTTTTCTCCAGTTGACTTCCGTGGCATCTTATAGATAAAATGAAATTTCAACAAATATATATTTGAATAAAAACATTAGCGTTGTACATTTCAATAAATAAAATATTCATATGTAGCCACTCATTCTATGAATCGCACCTTGTAAGCATAAATGTCATTTCCACCTCACCTTTGTCATTTCCACCCAAGAAGGTAATGTGGTGGAAATGACGGTGGTTGAAATGACAATTCTACAGTATTTTGTAAAAAAATCCAAGCTAGGATTACAGATTAGCTATGAATTGGTAGCAAGCATTCCATGCATGCAAAATAAATCTATTTGTGTTAAAAAAAATCAATTTATTGACAGACTCATTTGATGTTACGCCATGTTTGGAAATTACATACAATAAAAATATTTTCATTTCAAGCAATATTTACCTTGAGTTTTCTTCTCCAAGTTGCTGAAGAAATTTAAAATCTCCTCCATGTCAGACATGTGCTGTGATGTCATTGTTAATATCCATAGAAACTACCCAAACAATCTTTCAAAAAAACATTTTAAAATGACATTACAGCGTTGTGGTGGAAATGACGGCAATACTGTGGGACAACTACATTTTGTATATAAAATCACATTAATAGTTATCTGACCTTAAAATCCTCAATTATGTTTTGATTCTTTTACTGATACTTTATTCAATCATATTAAAAAAATGGATGAATCATTTTTTTACACTTCTTTTTCATTATTGAAGATCAGAAGTCTGGGCGTGGGACAAGCACAAAACAGCAATATTTGCATGTATAATGATGTTTAAAAAGGTGAAAAAATTATTATAGACTACTGGTAAAAATTCCTAAAGTACTTTCATTGTAAATTTAACTATGAAAGTGTGCATTTTTCAAAATTAAATGTTTTTTATAAAATATGATCAAAGGACATGAAAGTGCCCATAGTCTAAGAATTGCCCATATACGTTTCATATTTTCCATGTAAATTATATGTTTACACCATTTCTGGATTAAAATAATATGGATAATAAATAATAGCCAAATATATTGAACCACTGGTCAATAAATTTTCTGGTGAAGTTCAAATGAATTGTTAAATTTGAAATCCGTCCATTCATATCCACCACTCTGACCCATTCAGATGTATGTGGAAGTTATGCCATTGACAGGATAATCACAGTGAAGTGGAGGCATAGCCTCCTCACATGTGACCTTTAACCTTTAGTTATATCTCAGCTGGACACTTTAGGTCGTGACTGAGGTTTAGTATTGGTGTAGTCTCTGTGGGTGTTTTTGTTTTTAGCTGTGGGAAGGAAAACTGATTTACAGCAAACTTCAAAAGTACTTTATGACAGTGCTCTAAAAAATAATCTATAAGCAAAATCAATAATAGCTACCACAAAAGTTTTACATGCCAGTCTGTTTGTTTATTTGGCAATAAAGAAAGTAATTTTTCATAGTCATAATTTTATCAAGGGTACACTGGAATGCTTGTAAATATTTCAAAGTTTTCTCACAGTTATTACGGCCATATTTTGCAGGAGTAAAATATGTAATAATGCAATTCCTATGAGTGCAATTGTAAAGTAATAACGTTTTTACAATTGTCACTCCAGCTGATTACAGCTACCCGCCTTCTGCAATTTGCTTGTATAATCTTAATTAAATGAGATCTGTTTCTACTCAGCCAGCAGAGTGAGAGTGAAGGAACATCTCAGGTCAATTTGATAGTGCATTACTGTGCAGAAACTTTTCTTTTCTCTCCCAAATAACCAATGCTGGACTGACAGAATCCCCATATGCAATATTACCAGTTTGGACATACTTGAAACCTAACACAGAATTCATAGTCTTTTTTTTTTTTGTAAAAAAAAAAAAAAGTAACATTTCTAAAATGTTTAGTTAACAGGATATTTTACTCACCTTTCATGCTGTTCCAAACCTGTAAGATTTTGGTTAATCTCCAAAACCTAAATTAAGATATATTTAATGAAACCTCAGATGTTTCTGTCCCTCCACTGAAGGTCCAGGTATCAAAACTATCTAAAAGGTGTCAAAAACAAATCCATATAATGGACAAATTTAATTTAGGCTTTTAGATTGCATCTATGTCACAAGCACAAGCTTCAGTGTTTGCCAAATGTGATTGTGATGTGACGTGCTTTTGATTCAAATGAGTAAATACATTTTCCATTTTACAGCCTAATTGAATTTCACTGTATTTAAAAATAAAGATACTGCCCATTTAATAGCTTTAGTGTTTCTTTTTTTAATATCTACGTAGTAGTATAGCTAATTATTTATACAAATATAGCTTGATGTCTATTCAACTATTTTAAATCACGAGTAGCATGTAGCTTGGCAAGCTGCAATTTCAGAATAGCTTCCCCAACACTGGTTTATACATGGATTAAGCATCTGCAAACATATTGGATATAATTCCTCCTTTGTCTTGACAGTGCAGTCATCCACTCTCATCCATTTTGCCATTGAATTGAATGGGTTTCAGAACTCCTCTTCTCTCTTTTACTCTCCTCTCGTCTCCACTCTTCTCCATACTCACAACAAACCTCTTAATCCTTCTTTCCCAAAGAAAGGAGAGCGAAATAAGCCCAAGCCCACTCATATCTCAGCCAAATATAAATCGAGAGCCAGCGAAGAGAGAAGGGAAACACCCCAGGCGCCTGGAAGAAGCTGTGCTTTAATTTCTCTCCCTTTTGATTATGGGAGGATGTTAGCTTTACTATCAGCCACCTCTAGCTAAGCCTCTGCAGCTGTCTTCCGTCAGTATCGCAAATGCAGAAGGGCCAGTATCTGTAAAGCCTGATATATGGATCTTATTTTTTCTTAAAACCACCCATCTCTCCAATCCCATCTCTTTTTGTGGCAGTTGAAAAGCACCGTATCGTAACTTTCCGTCAAGGTAGACAGTCACGGTGCTGCCTCCCTGCTTTCTTTCACTCACTTGTTCTATCTACTCTCTCTTCTTCTCGATCATTCTCATCTCTCTGTGCTGAACTGATGAAAAAGATCTGGGCTATCCTTCCATGTTTTTTTGATTGATTCCAGTGCAACTCTCATCATTTCCTCTTTCTTTCTCGCTCGCTCGCTCGCTCGCTCGCTCGCTCGCTCTCTCCCTCCCTCCCTCACACCCTTTTTTACCTGTCGTAATTTGCTGTCATATACGCTGACTTTCTCTCTCTTATCTACTTTGGTGCTCTCTCTTTTTTACTTCCCTCTCCTACCTCTCACTCTATCCTCCTTTTATCCTAACCATGAAAAGATATTAGAACAGTGAAAAAAGGGGTGGAGTACGGAACTATTGTCTGTGAGCTGATTTTTTCTTTTTTCTTTTAATAACCACACTGGCTGTGAAGGGTGAGGGGTAATATTTGGAAGGGGAAAGCAATGTCTCCAAAAATTATATTTTATTTTTTTTTAATGAGCAAACGGGGGAAAATCTCCAAAAGAATCAAACAGACAAAAGAATGGACTTCTCTGACAGGGAAAGAACAGGGAAAAGAACTGAAGCAGCTTGATTTAAAATAGTTTTTAAGACATGCCTCACCCTAATTACAATTCTGTCACAGTTATTTACCTCCATGTTGTTCTGAAACCCATATGACTATTTCTTCTGTGGAACACAAAAGAGATTTGAATAAGGCAATGCTTACTCGGGTGAAAAAAGTGAATTTCCATGCTTCCAATGTACCTATAGTGCTCTATTTATTTGCCAAACTAATATTGTATTTAATATATAAAAATATATTCTTTACTTACTTCTTAAACTTTAGTTTATCTAAGTGTACTCAACGGTGCTATTTTGGACACCATGAATATGAGCTAAAATGCTTTTAACATACAATCTCTGTATAAAAAAAAAAAAGTATTGAGTTACCACTTGTAGTACAGTTGAGGCCATCTTTCATACATTAGTACACTCAAGTGTACACCGTGCTGGTATTTTGGCAGGTTTATGACTTCTGTGGACTGCTGAATCATAACGCTTTTGATTTTCTTCATATTCTTTGTGATTATTTGTTTGCAGGAGTAACAGAAATGAACTATTCCATTAAATTTAAAATGATTTGTACCTTAATAAGGTCATTTCTTTCTAACCTAATTAAATGTATGTATCATGTTTTATGTCAAATTCTTAATTTTAATCAATATATTTAAATAGTAAGACACTATTAACAAATTAACAAAATTTGTGTTTGCAATACAGAGGTTGTAAAATGCAAACATAATATGCATAAATAATAATATATTAAATAATAATGTAATAAATAATGCAGAAAAATTATGTTAAATGATGTTTTAAAAATAAATATTTGAAAAGATTTATGAAAAAAGGAAAACATAATTTAAACATAAAATCTTAAAATCATAAAATCACCTGTAGTTGTTGGCAAATCACTGAGTCTTTCCAACAACTGATTTGTTCAAAGGGCTGATTGATTCAGTAACGAAACACCATTGTGTGTTGCTCAGAGATGCAAAACCGTTTTGCTGTGGCTTTGTTTGAAACTATTTTCGTTTCTGAAATACGTAGAGCAAAAACAGGAACTTTTGTCTTAAATATAAATGTAAGTAAAATAATGTGAAAAATCAATATAACATTTGCAATCATAGTGATATTTTGAGAGAAAAAAAAACAGTTCTCTTTGTGTGATATTAACTTTATACAAATATAAAACAAACATATTTGCCCCTTATCCTGAATTTTCGGGCATTCTAAATGTATTTTAATAGCAGAAATCAGGCAGTGATCAAGCATGAACTCGAAATGTGCTTGCAGTAGTCTAACCTTCATCTTATAGTGTATGGCGTACAGTGTCTGGGTGTGTTGTTGTTTGATTTTTGCACTATTTTTGACTCGATAATGTCAAATCGTATATCGTTTAAACAACAATTACAACATTATCATAGAAGAGATATTCCACACCCTTATGGTTACAGTAGTTTTTGAGACAAAAGTTCACTGGAAAAAAGATTATCAATTAATAAAGAATTTTAGTCCTTTACTCACACATTGCAATTCTTTGGCTTCAGTGGATTTTGAGAACAGGACATGATTCATATAAACCACTTTTATCCTTTATCACTTTATCCTTTTTGAAGTTTGAAAACTACAGCCTCCATTCACTGCATTAGTACATTGTTCAAAATTATCCTATTGTCTTCCATAGAAGACAGAAAAGGGTGAGTACATTTTCATTTTAAACCATTCCTTTAATACAAATATCCACATATTCAAAGGCAACTCCCTAAAAGCAGACACAATGCACTTTCAAGCAGACAATGAAAACAATCATTACTCAGTGGATAGAATGGCTCATTGAGAAAAGTAAACTTTTAAAACTGTCTTGAAGTCATGGTGGGCTCATCCATGTTTACAGTCCATGACCCAAAGCTCTTGGCGTCCCGCTTACATTCACAAGTAGTCAATACAAATTCAGAGGCCAATGAGCAGAGGGGCCAAATGCTGGATGTTCTTTTGTTTGGCTACCCGTGGTTTGCTCAGAGTCTGCATGCAAGTAGTTTGTCATAAACCAATGATCTTTGACGCTTATGAGGCCGGTATTGTTCGTGGGTTTTGGTCTACCCCATGGTGCCAGTAGTGGGTTGGCAATCCCAATGTGGCTGAATAAAAGTTAAGAGCAGCTCTCCCAAGCACAGCAGGGGAATGGCAGTAGTGGATTTCAGCTGTGTTTGTGTTGGTTTAATGAAGTCCAATTTGGACGGGAACATCACTCATAGAAGCAAAAGGAAGCAGTGTTGATGTATACTTATTCCTGAATAGCTCAAAAACAAAAATAAAAGATCAACCACAATCACACAGCCCTGATTTGGAGTATCAGAGAATGATTTGAACATTATCAATCATTCTAGTAATGCCAAGAACTTCATATTGGGAATCTATTACCTCAGTTTATTTGACCCAAATCCCAAACAATGGACACTTTCACGATTTCTGGGTTTGGTGTGTAAACTTTGATGTACACTATAAATGTACTGCACATATTTGATCAGAAATGCATTAAAAATGGCAAAATTGTGAAATAGGCTATTATTATGTTTTAAAATCAGATGCGACATGCACTTTTACAAGCTGTTTGAACTGAAATGTCCGTGGTAGTGTGTATACATAAATACCCTATGATAAAGATCCACCCAGTGTTTTCTTATATTTTTTAATTTCATAAATGTCTTCCCCTTTCTCAATCAAGCCGATCTCATATGCCTGTTTTTGTGACATCACACAGACAGGCCCCTCCAATGATTGTTTGATTGACAGTAGCATTTCAGAACAGACTGGACTGGTATCTTATATTAGACCCACCCTGAGTGAGCTGTCATCAGTCTGCCATTATTTCACAGCCGGAGCAAATGTAGACAAGAATGACTCCTAAGCGATCGAGGTGTTCTGTTGTTGGATGTAATAATGAACCTAGCAGTTAGCATTTACTCCCGACATGTGAGCAACTAAAGACGCAGTGCAGAGGGAATGTGCCCCAATCTACTTAAATGCATCTATGTTTGCGCAAATCATTCGTGATCCAGCTTCACCTCAAGAAGAAGTGAGTGTACGTTTTTTTTATGAATCTTTGCAAATTGCCTTTCCTAATAATGTGCTAGTTAGCGAGTTTTACGATGAATGCGCCTAAAGTTTACCGTCTCTCAGAGAGTGGCTTGGAAGAGAGGGGTGGGGTCAGCAGAGCTAATTTGCATTTAAAGCTTAATGCAGTAAAACAGCGTGTTGACAGAGCTGTTTTTGACAGGGTAAAAACAGTGTTGTTTTACACTACAATTGAGAAATTTTAACCAACATATATTACAGACTTTTCATTAAAGGGTCATGAAACCTCTATATTACTCTGAGAACTGCGCCCACTGGAGGTAGACGTAATCAGAGACAAGACCATTCATTGTTTTTTAGACCATTCATTATTTTTTGGGGAAGCTGTGGCCTTATGTTTAGAGAGTTGGACTTATAACCTGAAGGTTCGAGTCTCTGTGCTGGCAGGAGTTGTAGGTGGGGAGGGAGTTAATGAACAGCACTCTCTTACACCCTCAATATTCATGGCTGAAGTGCCCTTGAGCAAGGCACTGACCCCCCAGTTGCTCCCCAGGTGCTGGATATATAGCTTAAACATTAACCTTCCGGAACATTCCGCTTAGAAATACATGACAATTAAGACACTTAATAATGTCTTTAAAAGTGAACAGTGGTAATCGTGTAGATGTGGCAGTGGGCAGCAGTGGCAGCAGTGAGGTCCATGCCAACCGGGACTTGAAGGCATTAATGATCTGAAACAAAGAAGACGACAACCAGAAGGTGCATGGTAATATGCTCATGCTTATAATGGGTAGGGAGGGAGGGTTGCGAGCCATTTGATCATACTTAACGAGCAGTGGAGCCACGTATATATGACACAATATATGATTTGTGTCCTAAACGCTTTTTTTTTTTTGGGTGGTCGACAGCTTATAAAAACGTAGTTCTGTTTTCTGTAGACCTTGTCACATAGCAGCTTTTAGGCATTGCTCTGTCTTTTGTTACAAGTCAGAAATGACAAGGAGGCAGCTTCCCGCAATAGAAAGTCAATGGAGAGCGTTAGATTGTTTTCCTCCCGGTGTGGACATGTTCTTATCCTATGAGAAGATTGAACATGTGTTGATTTGCTATGACAGATGCTTCAGGTTGCGAGACCGTGAACATGAAACACTCATGGATCGAAGGAGAGTGTTTTTTTTCTATTGTAATAAGATTTCGGCACAAATACGATTCATTCATGAGTGTAACCACTTTTACAGCTATGTGACACAACCCGTCAAAATGCTTTTATAAAAGCAGCAGAATAAGCCTTAATAGTTATCAGAGGTGCAACAGCGTGTTCATATGTATGTTTTCGATGCAGAGTGCAAATGGCTGTGCATTTATTTGTGTTTTTAACTTGATGGGAGAGAAATGAAACTGTCTGAAACTGAAGCTATCTGTGCTGTCTATCTCCCATCTTCCCCCTCCACTCCACAGCGCACCACGTCCACTCAGTGTTGCCAACTTCTTTCAATGGAAAGCAGCTAAAGCCAGCGTGAAAAGTTGCTAAATGTCGCTAGACGACGTTAAGCACATATTCATGATGTCATTGTGATGTATTGCCTTTTATTTTTGCCCCTCTGTGCTCATACTGTATTTTAAATGCAGCCAAATTCTCAATAAAACAGTTTTCATTTATAAATTTCACTGTTTCTGGTTGTCAAAGAACGGGATGAATATGAAATAGTGACCCAGCTCTCCCTTTCAAGATGTTAATCTGCACAAAAATGATGATTTATAATTTAGTCATCGTCTGATAAAATCAGATACACATAAGACATGAAAAAGGCAATACCTTCCACATGGAAAAAATACTATAGTAATTTATAGTTAATATATATTATAGTAGTTTTTGAACCATACTATAGTAAAGTGTATTATACTGTTTATAATATAGTAATTACAACAGCATACTTTAGTATTAACTACAGAGAACTAAACTGTAATAAATACTGTAGTATACTTTAGTTTTTACTACAGTAAACTGTAGTGTATTGTAGTATAATATACCCTATAGTTGTAGAAAACTTTACAGTATTCGGTAATTTGTAGTAATTTGTTCATATTACTATAGTTGTGATTATACTACCACAGAAACTATAGAATTACCACAACAAATTAATTCCAGTTTAATTTAAAAAACACTATATTATTCACTATATTGGTAAAATGTGCTTGGAAAAAAATATGATCAGAATATCAACTTTCATAGTAATTATGCATGCACTGTATTTTTCTTCTTCTACTTTCATCAGTAATGCAAGGAATGTTGTAATTGGTTTTCAAGGCAGCCAATCAGAATTTAGCAGCCTAGTCTCTGATTGGCTGTAATTATGCAAATTGTAATGCTGGGTTTTGTTGAGCAAGCCAACATCTGCATTTAGAGGGCACTGAGGGTGGGCATCAAGGGAGCAAGCTAGATAAAGTTGCACACGCAAAAGAGAAGGTCTGCACACATACAAAAACTTATTTTGAATGCACAGTTGACACTCACTCTAAATATTTTTTTGTTTGTGAGACAAACATTTTCTCCACAAATGTCAGATTGCGCATGTGTAAAATTCACTTTTGTGGGCTTAAAATATGATATTTTGCGTGGAGAATTTTGGCAGAGATCTATCCCCATAGTTTCATGAACCTTTAAAGACCCTAGAGAATCAAATTACTTTTGGAAAATAAGGCATCTGATGATCCCTTTAAAATATTTTTTTTTTATGTAATTTATTCCTGCAACGGCTATGATGAATTTTCACTAGACATTACTCCAGTGAAGGATCTTTAAGAAATCATATTTTGTAGCATGTATTTACATCTAAATGTATTTACATACAGTTTTGAAATATTTAATGCTTCCTTTCTTAACAAATGCTTTACAAGTATTAAAATTTAACAAACCGAAGTGTACATAGAAGACAATAGACTTTTTTTCTGAAAACAGAAGACTTCTCTCCAGTTTTTTTTTTTTTTTTCACGACTTAGGGTAAAAATAAATAAATAAAATAAAAGAGAGAGAAATGGCACTTGTGAAAAAATGTGTAATCACAGAATGCAAAACGGGTCTGTACCACTGATCTATATAAATCTCTATTATAGATCAGTGGTATAAAATGACGATGGAAACGTATCATAATTTGTACTAAATTTCTGATGTTTTGCACACATGATCTCTCCACGTCCTGAGTGATGAGCTTCTCTATTAGAAATTACTGTTATAATTATGCATGAAGACTATTAAATGTCTGTTATTATTAATGTTTTCTGTCTGGGAGGAGAAATGACAGTGAATAGCAGCAGAGAGAGAGAAATGTATACTGCTTAAAGTACTAAGATCAGAAGAGCAGGGGAATAAAGAAGGCGAAAGAGGTTGAACAAGCAAGAGAGTCATCTGCGAACGAATGAGGTTCTTCCAGTGTGCGAGAGAGGATTTGGGTCATTTGAAAGAATATGGCTGAATCAGCAACGCTCTGTCTCACAGCCACGCTGAACTTAATCTACTGAAAGGACCTGCGGGCAGAGAGAGAGAGAGAGAGAGAGAGAGAGAGAAGAAAAGAGAAAAGAAGGGGAAAGCGATAAAACCTCAGGGCACACAGAGAGGAAAGAGATTTTCTTAAATGGAGGGGAAAAGGAGGAGGTTGAGAATCATTCTGTCCATTTAGCTGAACTCCATGTTAATGAGGGAGTCGGAAAGTGGCGGAAGGAGAGCAAGCACCAGCCTAGGAAAGCAGCAGGGAGCTCATGTTTAATTTAGAAAATATGTGCATATTAATGAACAAATGCAAATTTGAGTGAAAAATAATCAACTAAGGTCAAGAACATTACTATTTTGAGTTGTAGATAATGCAAGGATGTATGAGTGTTTTCAGGTCAAGATATAATCTAAGATTTGCAGTGGGGTAAAATGTGAGGTTATGAGGTAAAATATAAATACAGTATAGCCCATACACTAAGCAAACCCAATCAAGCAGGATTTGTGGGGTTTTTCTCAACAAAACCAGATCCTTGTTTTGTATCCTTCTCTATCCAGTAGGGGTCTGTATTGTACCATAGTATGAAGGTTACAGGCGGCGAAGTCCGGCTTGATCCTGCTGGTGCAGCAAACACACTTTCATTGTTCTTTGCAGATAAGATATAATGAGAGCATTGCAGCAAAATGATGGGTTGTATATCACAGCATGTTTGTGGATATGTATGCAGATGAAGAATTATCGTCTTTGTGTGTTGGCATAATGGTAATTTGATTTTGCTTTCTTTAGATGAACACAGATATCGTTATCAGTTTGACCATTTTGGTGTAAATATTACTGCTAGAACAACTACTTTAATCAGAGAAGCATGAATGGAAAGCAGTCACACATTGTGTTCGTATGTATTTGCTGGTTCCAGGTAGATTTAAACCTCCACCAGATGGACTCCCACACACTGACAGAAAGGGCTAGGACTTCCATGTGTGTGTGTTTGCCCAATGTGCAGGGAAACGCTTGTGCACGTATAAGTGAGATGATTTCTGTTCATTGCTATTTGTCACAAAGAGAAAGGTGGGAAGGACAGCTGCCCTCAGTAATGCTCATTGATTCTTGCTGTAAAATAGACAGCTAGCTTAACTATTCCCTCAGCTGTTCAGGCTGAATAAAACATGATCGTTGATGGACCTTCAGGGAAACCTGCTCCAGATACGGCTTATAAAGGACATTCCCTAACAGCACAGACACCTTGTAAACTGTGTAACAGATATTTTCGAGTGGAGGTTATGTGAAATCAGAAGAAGGTTTCGGCAGCATTGATGAAGTGGCTTTGTGCTGATGAACACTGCTGATGATGGTGCTTTTTAAGTTACATTTATAGTCAAATAAAATATTAGTATGACAGTAGGGATGCAGATGCTGATACCACAGAAATACTGAGAAGCTCCCTGGGGAATCAAGGTGAAGATCAGTCTGACTTTCATAATTTGAATAAGTGAGGGAGTAACATATATGTATAAATGAAAGGTATATTAAAAAAGATGTTGACGGAAACTGTAATCATTTCTTATTTCCCATTTGTCTCACCTGGAAACAACAGGTTTGGCAATACTAAAAAAACTCAAATCACCAATTACTATATTATTACTATAAGTAACAGTTAGTTACCGAAATTTCTTTCTAAACTGTCTTTTTAGCCTGCCTTTTTCATACAATGTAAGTGTAAGAAAATCAGGTCGCGTTACAAAAATGACACAGTATCACCATAAAAAGCAGACCGCAAAAGTGGCCCATAGGACATGTGGGCCATATTCCAAGTCTTCTGTATGTGTCATGCAGCAGGATTTTACTGTTGTGAGTTAAAGGGCACCTATTACGCAAAATCCACTTTTACATGGTGTTTGGACATAAATGTGCGCTGGCAGTGTGTGAACACAACCACCCTACAATGATAAAAATCCACCCACTCCTTATTTTTTAATCCCCATTAAACCAAATCAGTCTCACTATGCATGTGGTTTCAATTCTCTGAGCAATTTGACATCACATTGTTTAGGCCCCGCCCACAGGAGCTGACTGACAGTCCTGTATTGCTAAAGCTTCTGCCCTCAGTGAGTTGTTTGGTTGTATGCTGTCCTCCATTTTCTTTGCACTCGAGCAGCTGTAGTGCCAGCACTGTCTCGTAAGCAATCCTGGTGTTCTGTGTTTGGATGTTAGATTTAACATAAGAGTCTTCATTTTCTCCCAGCATCTAAAACACTTAGGACACAATGGATTACTTTTACTTTTCAAGGTAATGCACCACAAAATCGAACTAAATACGTTTATGTCTATGCAAATAATTTAACTTTACACTGCTTTGTGAATGTCATGTCATTATAGAGCTTAGCTAAGGTTTTATTTGTGTGTGTACATGATCAAAGAATTTTAATTGATCAGCATGCACTGGTGAGATTAATTCACGTCACGCTGTCCATTTGATAGTGAACACGTCCTCCCCGCACTGTCAAGTCAGTCGTTCGGCTGGGTCCATTGAGCAACACAGATGACAAGTCAGTGTGGCACGAGTTTTGTGCTGTTTCGTGCTATTTCGTCCCACTTCCGGTGTGTTTGGCTTCCCATATGAATGGCTGAACGCTGGTTCATTTTCAGCTCATTTTCATTTAAAGTGATACATACCAAAACACCAAAACTTTTTTTTTAAGACAAACCCAAAAGTGACATTTTCCAGATGTTATAATAAATTATTTGTGGGGTATTTTGAGCTGGGGACACCCAAGACCAATATTACATCTTATAAAAAGGGGCAAAATAGGTGCCCTTTAAATTTTAGTGAAAAAAAGGGGTGTAACAATATAATGGTACTGATGATAACTGTGATTTTTTTTTGTGAAAAATGTAATATTATTACTATACATAAGAAATATATGTAAATAAAGCAGGATTTATACTTTTGCCTGCACCTAGAGCATCCACTGACTGCACACGCACCTCCCCAAATGGACAAGGCTTTTAAGGCCTTTCCAGAAGAAGATTATACAGGATGAGAGACGAGAGTGGATCCTGAGTTCTCGTTATCGATGGTATTTGAGAACAGATTTATTCTAGCATGTATAAAACTATACAAAAAAGCAAATTTCAGCTAAAGATATGTATGTTCTGCTAAAATCACCTTGAATCCATGCATCTTCGGATGCGGAGCTGCACAGAACAATACAAAAAATACTGTGCACACCGCAATGCAAAATCAGGTCGCTCAGGCAAAGCAAACTTCCACCAATACCACGAAGATGTCATATTTGTTGCATGCACCCATTTAAACTTGCGGATGAGTCGAGTATAAATCAGCCTTCGACCAGCACCAGTCAATCTGGTTGAAACTCCAATATAGTAGATTGGTTGGTTAATGGTTTGGTTGCCACCAATCGTAAAATGGAAAAAAGAAAGATTGTTAAGACGCATATTTGGCCTCATTTATCAATCTGATATAGTCAAATCAACTTAAGACAGAGTTCATCTGTAAATCATGAAACATTCGTATGCCATCAAACTAATTTTACAAATGATCACACGTTAATAAATTTGGCTGCTGAAAACAATTGTCATTTGAATATCATGACCCTAAATACACTAGCCTTGCCCATAGAGTTTACAACAAGGAAAAATAAAACCCGACCAAAAAGAGGAAGGAAATCTCATGAAAGAGAAATTGATCTTACCAAAAACACCCATTACCATTTTAACTGCAAACAATCACATTGTTTTTGTGAAAAGTGGGGACATCCCATAGGCTTAATGGTTTTTATACTGTACAAACTGTATATTCTATGGCCCTACACCAACCTTACACCTAACCCTAACCCTCACAGGAAACTTTGTGCATTTTTACTTTCTCAAAAACACTCAGTCTGTATGATTTATAAGCGTTTTGAAAAATGGGGACATGGGTTAAGCAACCCTGTATCACACGAAATACGTTCTGAGGAAACTATTTTGCAAATCGCAATTACGTTACATGCCAACATATAAGCAGTGCTATTACGTTGGTCCTTGACCTAATATAGCCAATTTATTGCAGTGCAATTATGTTTGTCCTGAACATAATACATCCAAAGCAGGTTTCTTTACACACGTAGCAGCTAATGCTGTTAATTTTGTTTTAATTATTTACTCCCTTTTTTCTCATCGGGCTACAAAATATTATCTATGCCAGGGGGAGTCATAATTTTATCTACATTTATTTTATTACATGTAAACTGATGACAAGTATCGCGATGTGTGCTGAATGAGACTTCTTGAACGTGATTTCATAGTGATAAACTATGAATAAGCGATAAGCGAGAATGGGTTGTAAGAAAACGGTTAAACTGCTTACTTGCACGCGCCTTGGAGCGTTGTTAAACTCACCTTTTAATGCCGTTTTTCCTGAAGTTGAGCGTTGCTTTGGTCAAACCCACCGCTGAATGCTGTTTTACCTGGAGTTGAGTGTTGTTAAACTCACCGCTGAAAGCGCTAAACCATTGCGGGGACTTTGATATCAGATTGCGAGGGGTTTTAAAAAACCAGTTGGAGGGCCAGATAAAATTATGACTCCGCCTGGCATAGATAATATTTTGTAGCCCGATGAGAAAAAAGGGAGTAAATAATTTAAACAAAAGAAAAGAAACCTGCTTTGGATGTATTATGTTCAGGACAAACGTAATTGCACTGCAATAAATTGGCTATATTAGGTCAAGGACCAACGTAATAGCAATGCTTATATTAGGTTAAGGACCAATGTAATAGCACTGCTTATATTAGGTTAAGGACCAACGTAATAGCACTGCTTATATGTTGGCATGTAACGTAATTGCGATTTGCAAAATAGTTTCCTTAGAACGTATTTCGTGTGATACAGGGTTGGGGTTAAGTCACCCTCTCCTTGTAATACCTGTGTCATACCCATGACATTATACAGAGCTGTGTCCTGATATGTCACAAAAACAAGAGCACACACACACACACACACACACACACACATATAGAATGACAAAATAAGCAGCTATAAAATTATAAAGATAGTGGCATTAATTAGCTATAAACAGCGCACAAACGTCAAAGCTGAAATGGCATTGCACTCACGAGCCTCTCTCATTCTACAAGAATCCAGATGTTTCCATTTTTGACATTTTTATTATTTGGTTTTTAAACTATTATTTATTATGTAGCCTAAGGCCCAATACAAATTCCACCAATTCTACCCCTTAGCCCTTCCCTACCCCTTATCCCTACACCTTAGTTCCTTCTGGCTGGGTCTGAATTTTTGCATATTCTCTCAACTTCTCTCAAATTATTGTGAAATTAATAACAACAATAAGTAACATTAGGTAATCACTTCTCAAACAATAAAAAGTATGTTTTATGTAGGATGAATCACATCCAAGATATTGTCTTTGTCCTGTGGCCTAATGAATGAGATAGTAAAGTGCTCAACAGATGCATAGTCCAGAATCTTGACGAAAGTGGTAAAAGTCATTTAACTACATTTTGCTTGCTGTTTAATGAATACTGCGAATTTGTACATACTTCTCAATTCGCATACTTTTTTTTGCTTACTACATTGTAGGACAGTATCCAAATTCGGGTACAGCCAGCGTGTGCAGTCACTACTTCTGCTGCACAAAATCATGTTAGAGGAGATGACAGGCGAAAGCAAGACACTCTAACTGCATCTAAAAAAGTTAGCTTGGCAGTCTGGGAGTTTTTCTGGTTTGAAAAAGGTGGGATGTTAGACACCCAGTCTGCAGGAAGTGCCGATTAACAGTAAGTTCTTTTTTGTACATTTAAAGTTGTGATTCTTCTTCTTCTTCTTCTTCTTCTTCTTATTATTATTATTGTAAAAAACACAAATAAAGACGAATATACTGCTAAAAGTATTATTCCTTTTATTTTGTCCTTGATAATCATGATACCACAATTGCATTTCATTACAATATTGTATTCTACAGTATCTCAATATGCAGTACCACATTCAAACTTGTGTTATTGTGATAGGTGACACAACATGGGAGAACCAATGCCTTTTGGCATTTATGTTAAACCTGGTGCGATGTTTAAAGGTACTATTTTTTGAATTGTGATTTGTTCCTCATGCATAGTTATTATGAAGCATTGTCCACTTCTTAACTCTTCTTGACGCCCATTCTTTTCTTTTTCTATTTGTGGAGATATAATGAAAGATAAAGTGCAGCAGGTTCATATAATCTAGCCATTCACAAAGAAAAGAACATCTAAATAGCTGCCTGATTCATTCCATCTGAGAATTCCTCGGACATAAAGATGTTTTGTATAGTGACGTCCAGGAAAGAACATTTTAGCTTGAGTCTGTCAGGATGGGTGGTGGAGGGATGAACTCAAATGCAGACAGTAGTCACAGCAACACAGTTTATTATACAAAAAAACAGGAAAACAAAACCCACGAGGGGGCAAAACAAGGGCTAGACAGACGAAGGAAGACAAAACTAGACTAACACTGCACTTAACTAGACTATGACTAAAACACGATCAAACAATTACTTAGACAAGACTTGACAAAATCACAACTGGTAGCAACAGTAGACAATCTTAAACAACGTGACAATATTTAAACAGTGAACCGACAAAGGGACAGAGAAACACACGAGGTTATAAAGGGAGGCTACTAATGAACACAACAGGTGGAACAGGTAAATCAATGAAGACAAAACTAGGGTAACAAGGGGGGTGGGGCAAGGGAACGAGACAACGCAAGCACATGGCCCAAACAAATGGCCATGTGCTTGCACATAAATCATGGGCCTGTCATGATCCTGCCACAAGACTAGAGAAAAATCCCGTACCCCGACTGGGGTACGGCGCTCACGATAGCGGGCTCTGGGACAGCGCTTGCAGTAGCGGGCTCTGGGACAGCGCTTTGGACAGCGCTTGCAGTAGCGGGCTCTGGGACCGGCAGAGATGAAGGGCGAGAGGCTCCCTTTCTCCTCCTCTTCCTCTTAGGTCGCGGTGTGGTAGTCATAGCCGGACTTGTGACCGGTTGGAGAAGCTCAGCGGGATCTGTGACATGCGTTGGATGGGCAGTCTCAGACAGCGCTGACTCAGCCGAGGATGACTCCGACGAAGAATCCCACGAAGTCCGTCTCCCTCGTTTACCATGAAGATTAACAGGCGTGGGAGGTGCCTCAGGACTCGAGGAGGGATGTGCCTGATCCCCCAGTGTTGCAACGGCCAGGAGACGACCCTCTGGGATCACTGGCAGCTTGGCCGAAGGTGGGGACCTCGAGGGGGAGACCTGCGGCTCCTCCTGGGAGATACTCTCCCATAGTTGGGCATAGTTCCGCAGGATCCACTCACCCTCGGACGAGTAAGGGAGGGTGACCCTCTTCTTGTCAGTAGGGGATTACAGCCAGCACTGCTTGCGGAACTCTAGTTGTCGCTGGAGTTCGGAGTACCCCCTGTCTGCTGAGTTCCTTCTTGGTCGGTTCATTCTGTCAGGATGGGTGGTGGAGGGATGAACTCAAATGCAGACAGTAGTCACAGCAACACAGTTTATTATACAAAAAACAGGAAAACAAAACCCACGAGGGGGCAAAACAAGGGCTAGACAGACGAAGGAAGACAAAACTAGACTAACACTGCACTTAACTAGACTATGACTAAAACACGATCAAACAATTACTTAGACAAGACTTGACAAAATCACAACTGGTAGCAACAGTAGACAATCTTAAACAACGTGACAATATTTAAACAGTGAACCGACAAAGGGACAGAGAAACACACGAGGTTATAAAGGGAGGCTACTAATGAACACAACAGGTGGAACAGGTAAATCAATGAAGACAAAACTAGGGTAAAAAGGGGGGCGGGGCAAGGGAACGAGACAACGCAAGCACATGGCCCAAACAAATGGCCATGTGCTTGCACATAAAACATGGGCCTGTCATGATCCTGCCACAAGACTAGAGAAAAATCAGAGACAAGAAGGCAGAATCATGACAGAGTCATCCCACAGGCAATGGGTTTCTTTTCCTTATATAAAGGCCTCTTTTTCATATGCTTTTTGATACCATTGCTATTTTATTAGTCACTTTAAAGTCAGTCTAATACAGATATGTTCATTGATACATTGCAATGATGGTAAATAAAATGTAAAATTTATTTTTTTATTCCAAATTCTGTTCCAAGTGATTTGTTCAAAAATGTATTTTGTCCATTAACAAGGTAGCCAAAATGTCATCATTATATCATATATATATATATATATATATATATATATATATATATATATATATATATCACAAATATAGTATATTATTAATATAATTATTAAAATTATATTAATAATATATAACATATAAAATATATCATAAAATGTGTTTTCGTATTTGTATATTATTAACCTTTTAAGCAGTATAGCACAATTGTCTTCATAGAACATAAAATACAGACTGTAACAGTAATTAAAATAGACAAAAAGGAAATACAATAAATTTACTAACAACCTACTTCCAGATATCTGTAAATGCAAATCTGTAAAAAGGTTTTAAAATATTACTTCAAATGAAAAATAGACTCAGCAGATCTGTATTCCCCAGGAGGCAGTACTTTCTTGCATCTCACTTTCTCTTTCATTTTTCTTGATTATAAGAAGAAAAAAACTCTACTGGTGGGACAGAGCTTACACTCAGTGAATGATAACTGCTAAATGCTATGTTTCACAGATACATCATTTCGGCTTCAGTGCTTAGTTAGTAAATAGAGTCTCCTGAGCTGTTTTTACAGAGGTGTGAGCAAATTTGTTATGCTGTGTCTAAAAGCACAAGCAGCTTAGACCAGTCTCTCTGCTCTGGTTGTGTGCACTAAAATAGAACTGAACTTTTTTTTTTTTTTGCATTAAACATTGATGTGTCCAGCATTGTGTATAGGGCAGCTGATGTGGAGTCTATGGAAATAGGTCCCCGGCCGGATGCCAGGAATATGTAGCTGTACTCCCTCAAGTAAATCCAGATATTCAGTTCGGCTTCTCCCGTGTGCAAGCTGGAATGAGATTTTAATGAAAGCCACTGAGTGATACAGTCATTTCAAATAAACGTGGCTGAAAAAATATTCATGTAGTCATTTGTCTGCAACGGTGGTCACTCGCAGTATCACATTTTGAAATTCAACGGCTCTCACACACATCCCTATCATTATGCAACCCACTTTTCCCTCTGTTACCCGGGGGTGATTCATCCTGCTGTTGGCCCACCTCCCTGGTTCTCTTTCCCAGCTCAGAGCACAGTGATAGGGAAGAGAGAGCAGCAGCCATCCTGCTGATTCTGGGCACTGGCTGGAACCATGAGAGGGCTCCTGGTGGACCTGAGCACTGATGGAAGTCTTTGAGGTAAGCAAAGGAAACCGACCTCAGCGAGACACCCATTGAAAAAGTGCTTTCCATAATTTGGATTTTAAATACTTTCAACCAGAAAAATGCTGTACAAATTATTGCAATGGGAGGTAATTATCATGCTTACATAAAAATAGCAGAATACTACAGTCAGCAGGATGCAAATCAAGCCCATGTAGAGTGTTTTTTGTTTTGTTTAGTTTTTTTGTATAAGGACTGGATGACTGTACTATATCATGCTTACTACACAGCTACTTAGATACATAAATGAATAAATAAATTAATAGGCATGACATATTGATTAAAGTTTAAAGTACTTTATCATATGAGGATAAATACAAGTAATACAAGAGGCACTTTCTTAGATAATGGTTTGCAGGGTCAGTCTAATAAACAGTTTACTGATCATCATTTTACATCAAATATTTAAAGTTGGTATTAAGTGAAAATTCACCTTATCTATTTTCTTTTTATTGATTTGATGAATGATTCATTTTTCAGTTTTTTTGACCTTGTAATTTTTCATTAAAATATAATAGATTTATCTCATATTCAGATCTGCTTCCACCCAATCAACATCCAATAAACTGAATCCCTGTTTTTTTTAATAACCAGATTCATTGTATGTCAGTGTATGGACGAAAAGATCAGTTGCTGCTATCGTTACACCCCAACCGCAAAGTGCCATAGTGATTGACCAATGGTACACAAATAATCCACAGAATATTTTGTTTGTCAGACTTAAGCCAAGCAAATTGTATCAGAATAGTATACTAATAGCGCACTGTGAAAGGAACAATAGATCTTCTTATAGGTATCAGTGCTCGAGCTTCTATACTGAATAGTAAAATTGTGTTCTTCGAAATGGAAAGCCTCATCTGCTGCTCGTCCAAACTGCGTGAGTTAAGTGTGTATTTTCTCAAAACATCTGAACGAAAATGGGGAAAGCCATTTACTGGCACTGATGCAAACAGGTGCCGTGAATGAGATTTGCTGAGGCTTTGACGTAAAATGCAGCCCTTAAAAGAAACATAGACAGATACAACAGCCATGAACTGTCTAATAAATGTAAATCATTATACTAGTGGAAAAAGATAAAAACAAAATGAACAGGGGAAATTGAATGGGAGAGGGTATGCGTGTGTGTGTGTGTGTGTGTGTGTGAGAGAGAGAGAGAGAGAGAGAGCGAGAGGGAGGCAGGGAGGGAAAGCAAGCAATCTAGCGGAGACATATTTCCCTTTATCGGCTCAAACTGACACAACTGGTTCCGCCAGATTTAGATATTAATTCCAGTGGCGGCGAATACAAAATAAATCCCTCTGCTAATCGCACCATGAGAGACATGCCGGTAAAAGTTTTTGTGTAAATTACCAAAAGATTAGTGCTGTGACTGGAGTTTTATCTTCTGAGTAAGAAGAGGGAGAGAGATTCCCTCAATTTATGCTATAATACAACTCGTTCTTTTCACCCCCCTCCCTCTCCATTTTTTCTCCTCTTTTGAAATTGCTTCATACATGGCAAGCCAGTCTAAGTCCTGTTTTCTGGCATCAACTGATAGTGGACATTGTTTTGCAAGATTCTTTAACACCCAGATGTACATTTTTGACCAGTCTGTTATCAGCGACATGTTCTGAGCGAGCCATACCTTCAGTTAATCTTGGATTATACAGCATTAGGGGTATTAGTAGTCTGTCGAATAAAACCAAAGCATTTTACCATGGAGAACTGTATCTCTTGTCTGTGCTCTTCAGTTAATAGCATTGCTCTGTTTCTACAGCAGTCTAAAAGCAAAGACTTAATATACATCCATTAAAAAAATACAATAAATTCACAGTAAAAAAAAAAATCAATAGATATCCAGTGAGGCCATCTGCTAAGCAGTCGAAATTGACTCAATTTAACAAAAGAGAATAACTTGTTGTTTTTGTGAATTTGGAGTTCAGGACCTCTGGCTTAATAGCAACCATGAAAAATGACACGATAAACTCTTTGTTGGTATGCTTGCTCTTTCTTGACTTATTTCCAGCCGACTTCAGTGGGAGACAACTATTGCCTGGTGACTCATACACATCGGTTAAAGGCATATCGATTCAGAAAGAGAGAGTGAGTGAGTGAACTGCACAGCAGGCCCGTAACATTAGGAGTCCGCACATTTGTTCATGTACAGCAGGTGTTTATGAAGCAGGGAATGAATAGATTTCATGAAGTGACAGTTTAATGCAGAGACTATTAATTCATTGTATAGTTATCTCGTAAAATTGTAGTTCTGGCCAGAGATGATAATCCAACTCTTCCTGCTGAGCGCTGGAATACATTTATCCGTTGTGTGATTGAGTGTAAAGCTGTGCTTTGCCTCCATGTTGTTAGGGGCAGCTTTAGACTTTTAGATTTTTTTTGTGCATCTTTTTTTTTTTTTTTAAGTAATAATGGGGTTCAATAAATAGGTATGGAATGTGTTTTATTATATTTAAATCTTATAAAATTCTAAAATAAAGAAGTATGTAAATAAATTAATAAATAAAAAAGACACTGACATTGATGTCTATGTTGTTACAAATGAATGAAAGAATAATAAAAATAATCTCTTTCAAAAAAATGCCATTCTTATGAACTTTCCATTCCAAGAAAAAAAAGCATAATTGTCTCTACAAAAATATTAAGCAGCATCACAGTTTTTCACAGTGAAAATATGAGCGAACATTCAATTAACATATTAGAGTGATTTCTGAAGGATCATGTGATACCGAAGACTGCAATAATTCACAGCAATAAACAACATTTTAATATATTTCATATTACAAATAAAAATAATGATTTTAAATTGTAGCAATATTTCACAATATTAACACTGCTGTATTTTTGATTAAATTAAATATAAATAAGCATAAGAGACTGTAGCTGTAGCTCCTGTGGATTTCAAATCAAAACTCAGTGGCTGTATATCTTCAGCAGTAACAGATCGTGCATTCACACCTAGGCCTTCAGTGGTGTCCTACATGAATTAATCTACTTCTTAATACCATTATAATGATGCCACGGCTATAGAAACCATAAATATTTCACAGAAATGTAGTATAACAGGGCATTGCATCACAGACAGGTATTACATGTAGCGAGAATGAATGCTATTACTAAAGCAAGAAACTCAGTTTACACAAGTAAACAAGCTGTCACAGCTGCGAAACAAAAATTTCTGTAGCTGAAGAATTAACCTAACAAAAGACAAATATAGTCCACCCAATGAAGAAAAGTGTATAGATATGTTTTAACGTACCCTTAGGACTCTCATCTTCTGCCTCTGCCAGCGGCACTGCAGCTGGAAGAAAAGTCCAGTTAATACGGCTCGACTCGGGAAACTGAGACATTCTTACACAAATTCAAACATGGCTTTATAACTTGCAAATAACATCAGAATACAATGCATGAAGTGTGTGGTAGTTTTTCATGGTCATTTAGTACTATTGTATTTAGATTTACAGAAGGTGAATATTTTTCAGAATGCCCTGAAAATCTACAATAACACACTGTACACAGCATATACAGTAAGAAACCTGAGAAACATTTATAATACTGTGAAAACAAAAATGGTTTACAGTGATGCTGTTGCTAGCCTTGACTAGTATGCTCTTTGACCATCCAATCAAAGGAAGAGAAAATGTTGACGCTATCATAAGCCTGCTAGATGGCCCTGGTGCTGCCAACTTGAAATCCGATTGCTTAAAGCAATGGTTTAATTGCCATTTGTAATAAACTACAGACGCCTACACTGTTGATTCTGAAGGCCTGGCATCAACAACCAAGAGAAAAGTTATGGAATTAAGAGAATAGACTATTGGAGTACATTTAATACACATTAATGGAAAAATATATTAAAACTCGATTGTCAGTGATTCTGATAGTGTTTAGGCCAGCAGAGAAGGCTTTGCTGGCCCTGACGACCCACCACTGATCATCAGGATTGGGCACACAGTGATATTGGCAAGGTGTATCTGTAGCTCTCTGCCACTGATGAAAACCACAGTGTCCACAGTAGAATGATAATATTGACTAATTCCAGCAATATGATGTGTTATATCCATTATACATATTACCAAAATGAGTACTGTTCACCAATTGGACATGCTTGCTTGGTATTAGATACATACATGTTGGAAGTTATTTCTCCTCAGTGAAATAATGTCTGCGGTGGCAATGCATTCAAAATGCTGGTCCATGAATCCTTATCTATCAGCCAGCATTCACTCTGAAATACACTCAAAATCGAGAAACAATCATTGTAAAAAGGTACAACTGTGGTGTATGAGCAACAAGAATCGGGCCCCATGTGAATTTGTCTCATCCGTTGACATAACACCCACTCTTCATAACCTCAGGAAGACCGAGAGCTTTTTATTCATCCCAGTGGACCCACCCATGAAACGTTAATTTGCCAATCATCCCTTTTACTGTTTGAATAGCTTTGATGTTTGATAGCTCCCTCTCTCTTCTTCCACCAGCATCTCGTTCTCTTCCTTGAGACATTCCCATGTGGGCGTAACAGCATCAACCTCCTCTCAAAGTCTTTTCTCGTATTGACTCTATCACTTCCTAAAACCATCTCTCTTTTTGCTTTCTCTCTCTCTTTCTCATTTCCCCTCAATTCCATTTATTTCATTTGCAGTTTTAACAAGCTTGCTTACGTGCCCCACGATCCAAGTAATTTATGGAGATAGCGGTGCTGGCAAAGCCCCTAGTGATCTGGAGTCCCACTGATGTGGTAAACGTGCTCCATGGCTGTCAGAACTTGAATGAGAGCTATAAGAGGACTGGGGTGGGATAGGGGATCAGCAGGTAAGACAGATGCGTCAGTGTGTGTGTTATGAAGTGGAGACAGTGTGAAGGACGTTGTGCTAAAGCAGAATTAAACAATGCATGAAACTCGACTTCAAATATGCATTTTGTGTTTTGTTAAACACACCACAGGATTGATCTAAAATAGCTATAGACATAGCGATTTGAAAAGTTTATGAAAGGTTTATTTTAGGTAAATTTATTCTCATATGCATTGCTTGTTTCTTAAATTTCTTAAGCTGTAAATTATGTTTCAATGCATTATTCATATAACAAATAGCTGGCATTCACTTTAAATATTAAATATGAAAATTAAAATGATGTTTTAGCTTGTTAAAATCATAGTTTATGCTAATAATATATACTTTCTTTCTAATTGAGCATTTTCTTTCTAAAAAAAAAAGCTAATTAAACCTAAAGGGTATGCTTCAGTTCAGTTTCAACCTTTTTATCCATTTCTAAATCATATTTTGTTTGCAAGAGATTAGTGAAGAAAATTAGGATGGATATGTGTGCGAGAATTTGCATTCTGAGAATACTAATCCAATCCTCAATCCTAGAGTGAATTGTAACATCCTGAAAATAAAATAAAATAAAATAAAATAAAATGAAATGCTAGTTAGCTGGATAACTCTGGAATAATTAGTTGGTGTTTTATCTACAGAGAGCTGGAGAAAAAAAAAGTTAGTTGGCAACAAGTTAAAAATAAGCAATTTGATGCTGCCAGAAGGAAAGATATTAGACTATGTTTCTGTAATCAATGAGTCTTCAGAATTAATGATCTAAAGCAGCAGTGTTCAATTAAACTTCCAAGAAGTTCTTTTATTTATTTATTTAATTCTCAGCTTCGGTCAAAACAATTATATCTCAGGAGTTATGTTGTATGTCTATAATGAAAAAGTAGTGTGCATTTCAGGAATATTTACTGCAGAAATAACATTCATCGATTATAGGAAAATATTTATATGATATCATTGATTTCTGCCTCAGGGGACCACAAGAAATCAGAATCATACTTATATTCAGACCAACTGATCAATTTGTGTACGATTAATTTTATTCATCAGTTCAATAAAAAAATAAATGATGTTCTAGACACAAGTTTGTGAATAACCTTATCATTCAGTCTTACATTACATGTGGTTTCCACAGAGTGTGAACAGAGTGAGGAAAAAGCCCTTCCTTTGAGAATAGCAAACCAAAAACATAACATTATTAATGAAGACTGGATAGGTAGGTGAACTTGTGTAGTCAGTAATTAAAAAAAATATATACAAAAACCCCAGTCATTTAAGTTTTTATTTACTCATTCAGTCACTTCTTTTGTTCTTAAATGAATACATTTTATTCATCAAATTGGTTAAATAATTAAATCACTCATTTATGTCACTACCTGCAAGCATATTGATGAAAACTGCAGAAAGAGTCATTGAAATTTTTTATAATTTTTTTGAATTTCAAATTGAACTATTAACATAGACATCAATGTCAGTTTCAGTAGCTGAAACTTAGAAACAAATAGAACAATTTAGCAAAATGTTTGTTGAAATAAGGTTTTTCTTGGAAACAAACTATGTAGAAACTCATGACAAGTGGGCATCTGTTGGTTTGATTCCCAACCATATATATAGAGTAGCTGGCACGTGTATGTATTGTCACATTAGCACAACAGGAGTTCTGTAAAAACCTGTATAATGCTTGTCACACTCTGCGGCCTCATTGCCAAAACCCAACGCGATAAAGGAAAAAAAAAACTTGCAAACTGAAACAGCAAAAATTCTCTTCTCATTCAGGGAGGTAATTTGATGCCTGAAAATGTTTTATTCAGGAGTTTGAATGCTTGGTTAGCAGAAACTGGAGGGAAAGTGGCTTGGAATCCCTGTAGTGAAGCAGTCAGAGTGATGCACAGTTGTTCTACGCAGAATAATATGTCTTTGCAATACGCATTGGCTTAAAATGAAAAGAAACTGTCCTTCCTTTTACCTGCTAAACAACTGAAATATCCACCATAATTATAAACTTCTGAAATTGGTTTGACACTGCCAATGCAATGGTTTGTCTGTACAGCCTTCTTGAGTATAGTGAGTTACACTAGAGCATTCATCTGTCAGACCCATAGCATATTTGAGAGTAAAACTGTGGTGTAAACTGCCAATTTGGCCAGCACTATTAAAGTTGTGGATGTCTCTTTATTCTGTTTCTTTGTTGGGCCCTTTTCCTCTTCTTTATTCCCACAGAAGCCAGAAAACAGAGACTGTTTATTAGCATATGAATTGATGTGATAAATTTGCCCCTGTCGATCCCAGGTCCTGCCCCGTGTCCTCTTTGTAAACGAATAATTGTTTAGCATGTGCCAATACATGGGCAGTAATCAGTGTATTGAGGGAGGTGACATGACTCAGATGGAAGCTGTGTGAAACAAAACAACAGTTGGCAGGTGACTGATGCTGATGTGACCACTTGACAAGAGATCTATACAGTATATACTATATACTGTATAGTATGTTCCTGTAGCTCAGTTGGTAGAGCATTGTGCTATCAAGCGCAAGGTTGGGTGTTTGATTCCCCGGGAACACATGATAGGTAAAAATTGATAGCCTGAATGCACTGTAAGTCGCTTTGGATAAAAGCGTCTGCTAAATGCATAAATTAAATTTAAATTTAAATTTAAATTTAATAAATTTATTTTTAATCTATACCTCATGCTGTGAGAACAAACATCCCTGCATTGGATAAAATCAGCTGTAGGATTTACACAATTAGATGCACACTGACAAAATAATTGTAGTGGAGAAAGAGAGTTTGCAGCCAGTAACAGAAAAACAAAAATGTGGTACAAATGGAGATTTCACTGCATATTAAGTTGAAAAGCTAAATCAGCTCTTCAGATTAACAGGTTTCCCACTCAATTTAACAACAACCTTATGGCTCTTATGGAATGGGAGAGCAGCCCAGATACAGTTCCAGTGGATACTGAAAATCTGTCTGGTTTATTATTGGTCTCTAATTGTTAAATTGCAGAATTAATGTTTGTAGAATTATACTCTTAAAAATAAAAGCAATGCCATAGAAGAACCTTTTTTGGTTCCTCAAAGAACCTTGCAGTAAGCATTTTTTTAACCATTTGTTTTCTTAGTGTCAAGAACGTTTTAAAAGACATTTTTAAAGATTCTATAAACATTTTTAAAGAACCAGTTTCCACCATTTGTGCAATGGAAAGGTTAAAGGTTCTTCGTTGAACCTTGGATCCTAATAAAGAACCTTTTTTTTCAAGAGTGTATGTACATTTGTTTAGCACAATGGTTTTCAAACTGTGTACCAATCTTTGATCAAAGATGCAAAGATGACTGCAAGATCAAAGCACAGAATGCACCAAGATGTTCAGAAGAGCTCTAGAGTGTCAAGTAAAGACTCAGAAATCTTATATTATCCCCGATGTCATGGCTTTGGCTTGACCTCAGGAGAACAAATTACAGTACACTAGGCATGTCAAGAAAAATGCTGAACTAAAACAGCTTTTTGCAGAAAAATGGTGTACAATTCCTCCAGTCTGAATGATCCTCAATTACAAAAATGTTTTGATGGAGGTTATTACTGTCAAACAATGGTCAACCAGTTAGTAAATATATCCAGGGGCTCGCATGCTTTATCCATTTGAGGAAGATTATCTATTGTAGAAGACCAGATCAAATTTAATAGCAGTTTATACAGAAATCCAACTCCATGTTGTGTATGTATTTTAGCAAAAATGCAAAGTTGCATTGACCAAAACTTGACAGTCTTCCACAATAAGGCCATATTCATCAAAACTTCATCTTGAACATGTAACCTTGAATTATTTTTAATTTCAACTTGAGCAAAACTCTCAGTGTTGATTTCTGATGAGCTCTTTGGGTGGTGCCACCTGCTTGTAGCTCTCCAATTCCTGCTCATACAGCTAATTACAGTGAACTGACAGCATCTGTGTTCATTACCTACATCCCCCCACTGAGCTAAAGACACGCTGTGACCCAATACACCATGGGGGTCCGCAGCCGGAGAATATATGCATCCCAAACAATGAGCTAGATGAGAAAAACTTAAAGTATAGGAATGAGATGATAATGAACGGGGTTGTGTTTACAGTTTTTTTTGTTGGATTTGGCATCAAGTATGTGAAAGCTGTTTTGAAAGATGTTGTGTGGACGGGGATCTGAGGGAGGGTGATGCTTTGCCTGAGTAATGACAGAGTTAGGACTGCGACTGCAGTCAAATATTTACACAACACGTGATATCATGAACATTTGTGTTTATATGTGTATTGTGTGTCCATTTATGCATATGACAGGATGAGGTATTGCTCCGTCTTTTTTTTCTTCTTCGTAGACTCAGGATAAAGTCTGTTCTCATAAAACTGAAAGCTAAATTCTCTGATCTTTTTCTCTTGTTATTTTCAAAATTACACCATCATTGAGGGGAAATGGTTGCTTTCAGGAAATCACACTGGCAGAATGTCTTTGTTCAATTTCCTTGAATTGGGGGGAGTAATTTTGAAATGGAAGAAAGATGTTCTGAGAGTTTGTAATTTAATTTTTTAAGTTTAAATTTTTTTCTTTTTCTTTTTGATGTACAAACTTTATCACAACTGACAGCTAAAATGTATGGTTTTATGCAGACAATAATCAAAAGCTTTATTTAAGATATACCTACCCTTTATCTTGACCATGACACTATAAATTCAAACAATGTTATTACTTCTGTACATTATGAAGAACTTCATATCAGATTTTATATGACGGATTTTTATTTTTTTATTTTTTATTGACCACCAAGTTGAATATCGAACATGATAATTTCCACATAAAAACCTACTGTGCATTTGTACTTCCCCTCCATATTCTACTTTAATGGTCAACACAAAACATTCAGCAAAAAGTGTACGTTGTTTACTTTCAGATGTCTAATGATACCCCACAGGTTGAACACGATTTCAAAGTTTGGTCCAAAGATGTCTTTGTGTGTGTGGGAGGGAATGTGGAGAATATTTAGCAAAAGTAAAACGCCTGCAAACGTACAGTATGTGTTTATGAAGCATAAGGTGCTAATTTGTAAGTGACATCTGTTATTCTTGTGAAATTGTGTTTATGTGTGTGTGTGTTTTGTCTGTCTCTTTCTTTTAATTAATCATATCTAAAGGCTGGAAATAAGCATTTTTAATTCTGTATTTATGAGAGGTCTTTAGATTAATTCTGTTCATAATTGAATACAAACGAAGCAAGCGCTTGCCCAAGGCATATTTAATGACTCCTGTTATTGCTGAAATTACCTGGAGTTGAACTGAATTGCTCTCCCTATGCTAATGACACAAAGGGTGTGGGAGAGGGGAATTAAAGTATAAATGTAAATCAATATGGCTGTTCAGTGACTGAACGAGCTGTCGAGTAAAGAGTTAAGTCAGGCCTACGTTACACACTGTCTAAACACTGACTACTGCAGCACCAGTTGATGGCTTGATTTACATAACCTGTGATGAGCGGAAAAAAGCTTCGAGGAGGGATGGATGAGGGAAATTAAGTAATTATCCTTTCAAGTGTAATTTCCAGAGTTGCTGGATATTAACCTATGCAAATTAATTCTCCCCAAATCCCACTGAGTACCTCAGGTGATTCAGCTAATGGGAACTTGCTTGTCCTGGCTTGTGTAACTATATATATTATGGTCTGTTCTGTCCATCTATCTTCCTAAGTCTAGCTGTCCATCCAGGCATTTGTCTAACAGTTACAGAGAGTTAATCCGCAGATTTCTGACAGGTTGGTTTATATGATCAGTGCCAGTAGGATGCACACTGTACTATTTCTAAGAATATAACCACACTTTTCAGCTGGGGAACAAAATGGTCCTCTTCTTATAAAACAACATATTTCTACTTGTTCATCTGTTGAATTTCAGAAAGGTACCATATAATGTCCTCCAACCCAACCCAACCCAACCCAACCTGTCCTCCCCTGAATTATTGTTAGTTTTATACTGACAACAATATAAGATTAATTCTGCGTAATTCTGTAAAGAATTAAGTTTTGAGGCTTGAAAGCAATATCATAAAATGACCCCCTACCAGGTAAATTAAAATCAAAGGAATTAAAAAGTTAAAAACAGAGCAGAAAGACTTAAAATGGAATGACAGCACGTAGTGTCAAACACACTGATATATAAACTCTTTAAAAAAAGCTTTAAAAAAATATAGATACAGAAAGTCACCTTCGTGAAAAACATCAGAAATGAAAGCAATCTTTATCCTTTTGAAATGTAAATGTCTCTAGATCTGCTGATCACCTTTGAAGATTGGTGTTATTAAAATCCAGTATCTTAGTGCGGCTTCTGTTGATACCAACTTTACAATCTTAAATGATTTTTGACTTTTGACTACTTTCCTCCGCTATACAGTTCTTATATCTCTTAGTTTTTATCCCGTTTCTATTACTGCTATTTTTTCCTTCCAATTTGATGTTGAAAGGTCACTATTGTACATTTTACCAGATAAAAGCCCACACCTTTAGTGGTATTTTTAACTTCTGCTGTCTGCCATGTGAACCACCCTCTGAGACCAGTTGATGCGAGTTTGCCTTTTCTCACATTCACGGCCAATTATCAGATTCAGACTACTTAGAACTAAATGCTTTTTTTATTGCAGGAATTTTAATTTAATTCACAACTTGACATTTGATTTACTCTCTTTTGTGTAATATCACATATCTGCTGAGAAGTAAGAGACACTGAATTTTCTGTTTGTAGCAATGTTAACTGTCACCCGTCCCCTCTGTGGGACGCCTACGTTTACTTCACTATATTACAATTAAATCTAATCTAATCTTGATGTAGCAATACGTGGCCGTCTAGTAGTGACTACGCCACCCCGAATTACCGGGGAAATAATCTAATAAATAGGACACAAGTCCGTTTACTCAGGAGAGGCAAGAGACGTGAGTTCACATTGAAACAGGCAATTTTTATTAAAAAAAGCAATTAAACAAATAACACAATCAATTGTGTCATTTCGTAATCAAAAAGGCAACCAAAACAAAAAGAATATGATCACTGCAGGGGCTGAGACCACAGAGAAGCAGGCTAGCTATAGCTGCATATGGCAATCAAACACACTTTGAAGAATCACTCCACTACAAAATAGTGATAAAAAGTCACACCACACTTATAACCCCTACTTAGGGTGAAGGCCTGCAGCTAAAACCACCAGCCTGCCTCCAGGAAAACCCAGCTCCTGCAGAATACAGAAAAGAAATAAATATAGAAATGATTAGAGATAAACCAAATCACAATGAGACAAATAATGAAAACAAAAATCAAGTTATAAGATAAATGGTCATCTATAATAAAGACAAAGAAAATAAATATAAACCATTCAAACGGTCACAACACAAAAATCACACAATCAGTCCAACCTACACAAATGATGGGACCAGTTTGGTAGGCTAATTATCACTCCATGTAATAAATCACAGGTATTTAACAGTGATGATCATGCGGCTAAGGACTGGTAACAAAACCAGCCACATTCATACAACATAAACAACATATTGCCTGAGCAATAGATAAAGTGGAGTCCAGCAGTGATATTCGGCTTCCACAAAGCAGCAAACGTGGCTCAATGAAGCATGGATTGCTGACAGCAAGTTGCTAAAGTAGCTGCTCAGCCTGGCTTTAACACGGGCAAAAGAGAACTCCTAAACACAAATATTCATTAACTATCTAATTAAAAACAGTTGCAGATTAAAAGAAACGATCGTAAATGTACTCACCCTGATTCAATTTCGGCGCGCGCACACAAACAATCACAGGCACACGGAAATCATATGACAGTCATTTGATGTTAGTGAGTCAATAAACAGCTGATACTCCGACGCAGCTATGAGGAGACGTCACACCAATGGGAGACCGAAGGCACGCCACACTAAAACGCATTGCAGGTCGCTCAAACAAACAAACTACACAAAGTTAAAAACTAACATTAGAACTTACCACAATGTGAGTGTCGCCACGAGAACGTGCACAGCCTCGATGGCCGAGTGTCACACTAAACAGATACAGATGAAGGCACAATGAAACATCACTTAATACTAACATCAAAACAACCGGCTACACGGCTAACACACATACCTCCACGGTCTCTTGGAATGAATGACCAAGGGGCGGGCTTTCAATGACGTATCCCAGGGAGCATCCAAAGAGTCTATATACCCCAAGGGGCAGAACCCTATTGGCCATATATGTAATGAGGGTGACGTGGCAACGAGTCACTCACTTCACCACATTGACAAACTATAAATCATTAGAAAGGTCGAAGACTCCCAAATATATATTTTACCAATGTTTTTTGTTAAAAATGATGTAGCAAAAGTAATCGATTAATTTATGACAAGAGTGCACCCTCAAAAATCTAAATTATAACTGGAGTTTTGAAATTTGTTAAAAAAAAGGCTTCTTTCTTGCCTTTTTCTCTATCACATTTTAGAAATCATCAGAAATTATATATCGACTGAAAACTTAAAATCTCAAAATTCATCCTTTAAAACCCATTTTAAAATCAGCCATTGCATTACCATGTAAATGGTACATCAATATCATGTTACAAAATATTTTCATTCATGAATTATAAAAAATTAAGTTTGGATCAGTTTGATTCAGCCATCTCAATGAACAGCTGTAGTTATGGCATAATAATAATAATAATAATAATAATAATAATAATAATAATAATAATAATAATAATAATAATAATAATAATAATAATAATGATATTTAAAATGTAAAAAAAAAATGTTTATTTCTCTCATCTCTCTTCTGCAAAATCCTCAACAGACTGAACTACCTATATTTATTTGGTCTTAAGGGTATTGCTCGAGTTCATTTACTTGGATGTTTTGTTTTGCTTTGGGAGTGATGAGATGTTTACAAATGTACAGATTGCTAAACTCTCTTTACTCATATGCTCTCCCCCTCTGTGTTTCCGTATTGTTTTCTTTCTCAGTGACTTGTGTTAATTATCTGCTGTTATGTATAATCTTAGTAAGAGCCATAGCTCTGGTCCACCGGTTTCATCTGAGTGGTCAGGTGAGACACATTACCATTTACACCTAGGATTAATGTGTCCCAATGTGTCTCCTGTGACCTCTTGTTATTTCGCCTAAGAAAAGGGTCAATGATTTTGTGACTGCAAAAAAACCCACAAAAAACAAAGAACTGTTTGCTCTCAAACATAGCCTGCTTGTATTTTAATTCAATATGTAACTTATTGAAGGGAATACTTGGTTATGTTAGTCTTATATGTTATGTTTAACATGAACATTAGATTTCGAATTTTAACTTATATCCAGTGTGAATTCTGAATTCAGTCTGTACTATTACATACAGCATTTACGGCATGTCAGGTATATTATTGTTCAAAAGTTTGGGGTTTCTTTTTTTTAAAAGAAGTCTCTTGCTCACCAAGATTATGCCTATTTGAAAAACAGTGAAAACTGTTATATAGTGAAATATTATTATAATTTAAAATAATTGTTTTCAATAAGAAATATATTTTTAAAAAGTAATTTATTCCTGTGACTGTAAAGCTGAATTTTCAGTAAGCATTACTCCAGTCTTTTGTTGTCACATGATTCTTCTGAATTCATTGTAATGTGCTGATTTGATTCTGAAAATACATTTCTTGAAAATACAGGTTGAAAACAGATGTGCTGCTTAATATTTTTCCAGTTAAACATTTTTTTTCCAGGATACTTTGATGAATAGAACATTAAAAATAGCAAGCTTTTTTGTTAAATACAAATCTTTTGAAACATAAATGTCGTTCACAGACCCAATGAGCAGGCGTGTCCCATGTAAGGGATTTATCTATATACACACCTAGGTACTTGTAAGATTGCACCTGTTCTATTTCCTGATTGTGAACAAATACTGGCGTATGCTCTGTGATAACTCTAGGGTCATAGATGACCTCTTGTGTTTTCTGAGTGTTCACTTTTAGGAAACCAATCAATTTAAGGCATAATCTCAGAATAATAGATAGAAAGAGAGTCTTGCTTTTTAATAAACTTAGAATAGCTGTATCATCAGAATATTTCAGAATGAAGTTCTGTGCTATATTTAAATGAGCACATAATAGTTTAAAACTTCAAAGACTGATCAACAGAAAAGTAGACGTATTTCACTGTTGCCCGGAAATGCTAGTGCACCAGATGTGGTTTTAGTGATTTTGTGCTCCATTTGCACCTGTATTTAGCACTGACCCCATGTGATGAACGAGACGTACTATCTCTATAACTCTCCCCATCACACTAATCCCAGCAACCCTGCGTGGAGATTCCATTTCCACCTGATTTGTATGTATCAAACTCACAGCACTTCTGTATTCATTGCAAAACCACATTCGAACCCCACACAGATCATATCCAAAACGATTATTTAAATATGCCCATACTACATCATGGGCAAAAATCTAGTCATCTCTTTTATTTCTAATGGGACAAAACTGAGGCTGTTAAGGCAGCATGCGAATGGGAAGACGGACTAAATAATTGATGTTGTGGAGCCTTGGTATTCTGCCGAGCACTTCAGGGGTGAGCCACCTCCCACACGAATGGGGAGGCTGTCAGGAGTAATTGGAGGAATCGCAACAGCGTCGAGTTAAGTGTTCGCCAGTCCTGAGGTGAAGAATGTGACACTGTGTGCTGCAGAACTCAAAAGCACAGATTTTTTTTTCATTTCTCTCCCTCTTCTTCAATTTCTCTTGTGCACTTTACCTTATTGTTCCATTTTCCTTTCCATGCGTAAATCCCTTTCAGAGCCAGTTTTGCCCAAGAATGCTACAATTTGGCTGATGTGGCAGTTGAGTTCATGGCCATCAGGGGAATTCATAGGTAAGTCAGTCACCGAATTTTGTGCTTTGCATGACAAAACCTCTCTTGTTATGAAATGGTCGCTGTAGACTTCTTCTTTGAGAATTCATCTCTCTTATTGATTTTGAAGTGTTTTGATATTTCCAGCGCTCTTACGCAGCTCTTTATTGTTTCTTGTGCGTGCGGCTATTCCAGCAAATAGACTAAAAATAACCAAGACACATTTTGACAACATTTATCTAAGGAAAAGACCTTGATGACCCCAAATCTCTCTCACATCCACATCACAGTCTCCAGGAGTCTTCGCTGTAAGCTCAACAAACCCCACATCCACCATCTCTACTTCAGAGAAGATGACGTTTTCAGAGGCCTCTGGTGGTCATCGGGTCTGGTTGGGCCACTGAGCAGACAGCTCAGCGCTCACACTAAGCCCCTATCTGTAGGCTGGAGGCCCTGTGGCCAGGATGAGAAGAACAAGAGGAGGTGGCAGCTCAGAGACCACGGCTTAACATGTCAGCAAAAGAAAAATAGGTCTCCTGACAGGGTGAGGCAGAAGTCTATATTTTGTTGTTCTCACCACCCCCAAACTATTTGAAAAGTAAGCACAGAGCTGGTCATGGCAGAGCAGGCCATCTTCGACCAAGGCTCTTTATGGCTGGCATCAGCTTTTACAGGGCAGTTTAACTGCTCTGGGGCCGAGTTCATCAGTTCAAGTCAGCTTCAGTGGGGCATGAGAGACAGAATGGCAGATGGAATCAGATCGAGGGTCACAGGCTGCTGAAATGAGCAGCTACACCCACCCAACAGCCGAGGGAGCATCCTCTACCATCCATCCCTCTCAGATGCATCACTCTCAGGGTTCAAATGATTTCTTAGAAAATCTCTTTGAATTCTTTGAAAATTTCACTGTACATGTAAGTGGATTGTTTCCTAAGGATTCTAGGTAGTTATGCTATTATGGCATATAAAGGTTTGGACTAAAGACTAAGGTGCTTTTCTTCTATTTCAAATGAATGCTGTGCTTTCTAACGTTCTATTCATCAAAGGAATCCTTAAAAGTTTTCAGCTATCATAATAAGAAATGTTTCTTGAGCAATAAATCAGCATGTTAAAGGCATTTGGCTTCATATGAAACTCCTAAAATGTATCTTAGCTATCACAATATATATATATATTTATATGCACACTATTATTATTATTATTATTTTTAACATTGAAATAATCATTAAGACATCTTACCAACCACAAACTTTTAAATGGATGTTTATATATGTAAATAAATAGATATATGAAATAATGATCTCACATCCTCTTTCATACAATGTCAGTTAACATGATTAAATATTACCATAAAGCCATCTGCTTTGTATATTTACAAACACTCTAGTCTATCTCAGCATGTTCACATTAAAAACAAATATCATCATCATTATTGCAATTAACATTTTACAGATGAAATCCTGGTGAGAGTGATGCATCTGTTTTCAAAATAAATCCACACCACTGATTTAAGTTGATTAAATGGGATTATTTCTCTCCTCATTTTCCATGGTCGTCACTTTAATTATTGCTTATTTTAATTAGAATATTTTTTATTGCTTCTCAGTTGGATTTCATATGTTTTAACTTGAATATCCCAAATTATTTTTTTCTCTTACATACAGTAGTGGAAATAAATACCCTGGATGCATGGGTAAAAAGAGACATTTCAAAGGCATATTCAAATACAGATACCTCATAATAAAAGTCAATTAATCTCTGAACTATGCAAATCACTCTTTTTTGCCTCATTAATAATAAAGAATGTGATATATTTCTGTGAAATGCTAATTTCACTTTTATGGAAATAAACTTGTCAACAAATGTGTCACCATCACTTCTGGAAACAAAACAATTAAAAGAAAACCCAGCAGAGTGTCTTTAAGGGCAACACATCACTTTGTTTGGAAGGGTCAACTCAGCAGCGAACTGATACATTATTTGATTCGACTGCTAAATCAATAGTGCACTAATTGAAATTGTGACACTTGAGATAAATAGGCTCAAACTTTGTAATAAAGCCCAGCTTCTTGCCTTTATTTTTATCCAAGTATTTATCCCCTAAATGAACAAAAAGAACATTCGAATATAATTTTTGAACACTTTGAAGTTCCCCACACTCCTCCTAGGCAATTTATAATGAAGAAATCAGTTATTTTGCTGCTAGCTGTGTTGGACACAAATTCCTTAAAAAAAAAAAATCTGCTGTTATCCTGCAGCAAGAACATTAATACCACCAATGTGTAAACTTGTGTTGACTGGGGCCTAATTGGCTTTTGACCAGCCACGCTCTCGATGTTATCAGTGACTCAAGGGTGTCGATGGAAGAATCTTTTTTTTTTTCAATGAGGGGAGAGTAGGAGGGAGGGAGGTCATAGTGGCAGAAAGCAAAATGATTGGTTTTCTTTTAGCAGAAGCCTTTATGAAATGAGAGAGGAATTTCAAAGGTTTCCTTAATTGCAAGTTAATGTGGTGTGATTTATGTGGCTTCAATTCCGGCAGGAAGGATGATTGCAGGGACTCAGGAAGCACAATGGGCATGTGATTCTTACTGCTGCACTGAACAAGCAGTTTAGAACATGTGTGATTGTTATTCACTAAAATTTGCCAAAGGAAATACAATCAGAATGGAAATACAGCACAGCGCCTGCAGGATTGCGTGGCTATACTGTTTCGAGGTGCCATGGCAAAGATTCCATTAGAGTCCTCTAATTTGATGGTAGTATTTTCAGCTGAAGGGACTAAACGTCAGCTTACGTGCTTGTTTTTATTTATTTATTGGCTCATTTCACGAATCAAAGCACCCGCAGAGTTTAAATGAAAGTGACCCTGGACCTAAATTGAGATGTTGACCTGGAAAAAAATTATGTACTGTAATCCCACAGCTGGAACAAGATCATTTAGCCTGATAGCACCTGGCTGTGCCTGCATTAACGGCAGTTGTCTGTACTAATGCTTTGCATTAGAAGAAGCATCATTATCATACAAAAAAAAAAAAAAAAAACTGATTCACTATACATATTTGGCTCACTATACATATTTGGCTCATGGTGAAAGGGATTTAAAGTTGTGGTGTATTGAAAGTAGTGATATATATTTTATTCTTTATTGAGAAGTACATAGAAGAAAACTTGTAAAATTGGTTCAGTTTATTGGTTGTTGATAGAATAGAGGCATATCTAAAGAAAATACGATTTTGCAGTAAGTTGTACAAAAGGAGTGGTGTTTATGATGATGAAATGATTGGAAAAGTTTGGTATAAGAGACTAGCTTTAACACAGAAATCTCACCTTGATTTTGCCTGGCTGCATTGCGGCTGCACTTAAGTTCCCATGGCTACAACTAGGTCACTTTATGTTTAAAAGGCTACCAAAATGGCAAATCAACTCTTCCGTGACCCTGTCAAGGGCACCTCGCTTCGATTCCTCTTCAGATGAAGCTGAAACAAATACTTCTCTGTCTGACAGAGAGGAGGTTATGATGTTTCACTTCTACATCAAGCCATGTAAGATTGAGTGTGCCGGGCTTGAGGGGAGGTCAGGAAGCACTTCCTTCAGCTAGACTTCTGCAGCTACGCACCGGCTATTTTATTTGAGAGAAAAATGAAAATGCTGCAGTTGCTTAAGGTATATACTGTATGTTTGTCAGCATTTTTGCACTCTGGCATTGTGTGCTGACATAAATAAACAAGAGATAAATAAAACAGAGGAAAGGGAAAGTGAAGTATCAGCGATAGTTTTGATGTACCTATTGATTCTGGCAGGTGGACACAAACCTTCATCTCCAACTTGTGCTCTGATGTGCTTGATGTCAGCACACTTCTCTGTCTTCTGAGTAATCCTTTCCTTGGTCCAATTCAGCAACAGAGGGCCAGTATCTATAGAGACAAGTTTACTGAACAGCAGTACGTAAACTCTTGAAAATAAAGGTTTTTTATTGGCATCTACACTTCTTTGAAGGAACTTTATCCCAGGAACCTGTCCATTGCACAAAAGGTTTTAAATAGTAATTGATTTTATATTAAAAATACACACACACACACACACACACATACATACATATTAGAAAGTTTCTCCTATGGCTTTACTCCCTTTTAGAACCTTTATTTTTTTCATCGGTCCGTAATACAGATTAACCATGCACCAAATGTGTTAAAGTGACGCTGGTGTACTGTGAGTATTTAAATTAGGTCATTAACTCTGTTCGGACTGTAATTGTTTTTCAGGGTGACATTTGTGATGTTTGCATGTCTCATATGCGATAAATGTATTCGAATGGCAGTTCATTTTCAGAGAAAAAGTGAGTCGTGTCATCACACAAACACAGAATTTGGCTTCTGTCTTCATACTCACCTTCATGTGGTGTTAAGTTGCTCCACTGCCATATTTAACTTCCACGCTTTTCTCCTAACTATTTTTTCTCTGTCTCTCTTACGTCTCTCTTAGAGGGGAATTTATAAAAGATGAATTGTCATTTATACTCATTCTTATATCGTTCCAAACCTGTATGACTTTATTTCTTGTGTGGAATGTAAAAGATTTTAAAGTGCCTTTTTCAAACATTGAATGTAAGTGTGGTCCAGTGTTCTTTTAGATGCAAATGACTTTCCTTGTATAGACAAAAAAAAGTTTAAGCATCCTTCAAAATATCTATATCTATATAAGAGTAAAGAAACACTAAAGAGACAGAGACTGAGAAAAAATGCTTGGAGAGGTGACTAGTGGAAGTTAAATATGGAACTGGAGCAACATAAAATGTCCAAGACATAAAAATGTAATAATGAATTCTTCCAAATAGTAAATTAATCAAATAAATATATCCCTCTTTCATGGTTTTGCTTTCAATCCTCAAGAGAGTTTTGCAGAGAGCAGACATATTTTTGCTCATGCATCAGTCAAAGCTTCTGCTTTGACATCACTGAAGGAGGCCTGTGGGAATTGACTGATACCGGTATATTGTGCATGTACTGTATATGTCACGACACAGCTGCCTATTCAATCAGTTCAGTTTGCAGTCTAGCAAAGCTTTTCAGCAAATGACGCTTGATGCTGTCAGCCAGCATGCATTTGGACAAATCATTTAAGCTACCAGATGAGCATTGAACTGGCTGTTCACTTCAAACAGGGTTTTCTTTAATGCTTTAGGAGAGAAAAAAATAGAAGTGCACTTAAAAATGTCCAAAGCTATTTGCTAATGTAGAATATCTTCCAAGTACAAGCATTTTACAGGGAAAAAGACTCATTTTGCCATATTAGCTCTTTAGATAAAATTATAGTAGTACTAATTTGACTTTCCTCACTCTCACACGATATTTTCATCAGCCTTTAATTAGAGACTCAATTTTCCAAACGTCACAATTAACATCACCGAGACTCCAGCACTCAAAACTGCTGTGCCCGATTCAATTAAGCCTGTTTTGCGCAAGTGATGTGAATGCTAATTAATCAGTTAATATTCCCTAAGACCTGTTTGGATTTAAAGCTCACCCAGCCGCAACATCAGTATGCAGGATGGGCGCTGTGTTATACACTTTTACCGTGAGTGGGTCCTGTCATTGTTCCCAACTCCCAGTAATAATGCGCGTCAGCTAATTAATAAAATATTGTGAATGTCACTTGGTGTTTGTTGGATGCAACGATGGCACGTCCTTAAATACAAAACGGTGGAGGCTTGGTTCAGAGACCTGAGCTTCCCCTGTGACCACAACTAATTAAATGAGTCAACAGTGAGTGTCAAGTATTTGTGTGTGTATTTAGGGGCTTGTGTGCAATTTTGGCTCTGGATCGATAAGTCAGACAGGGCTTTAAAACACAGTTCTCCCTATGGAGGCTTATGTTATGGAGCATGCCGTGATTTACCTTTCAGACTTGCTGCCTGCTCACAGCTCAGTCCGGCTTTAGCCTCCTCTTCTGTTTTCACAGCTTAGTCATGGAACAACATCACAGATTTGCAACAGCAAATTACATGTCATTGTAGTTAGGCATCTGTGATGATCTGGATGAAAAATGAATCATCCTCATCTACCTTTTACTGTGGTATTTTTTTACTCTACAAGGAACATTTTAGCTTTGCGGTTATTATTTATTTATTTATTTATTAATTATTATTATTATTTTATTAAATTTTTTTAGCAGAGTGGAAAATCATTTGTAAATGAAGAGTAATTATTGTATGGGTTAAAAAGGTGTTGTCTCAGACATCAGACAAGCAGACATCATAGATTTCGTTTAAATCCTCTTCTGTATCTTCTGAAAATCATTTGAAAATTTTTATTACCTTTATTTAACCAGAATAAAACTCATTGAGATTAAAAATCTCTTTTCCAAGAGCGTCCTGGCCAAGACAGGCAGCAGCACAATTAACAGGGTTTCAGACATAAAAACATATAACATATAACATCAACATATAACAATTTGTACAAGTAATAAAAATTATAAAGTCATAAGAAATCAGAATTTCACATATTAACTCAAGCGACAAACAACAGCAAGGATCGTCCGTCATAACTGAGTCAGTCATAACATCTACAGCCAAATGATTACAACTGAAAATTCTGTCATCATCTACTCATCTTCATGTCACTCCAATCTTGACATTTTTACCACAAGGGAGCAGTAAGGATTACTTGAAAATTTGAGAGGGGAAAAATGTTGACAAGTAATTAAAAGAAAGTAATTAAATATGAATAAAACCATAGTTTTAAATCTTTTATCTCTGTTTGTCAAAGATAGGTCAGGAATCATAAGACTAATCAATTATTTTACTCTGCTGATAGCATTTGTAACAATAAGAAGTAAACAGTGGATGTGCCATTAGTTCATCCATCCATCCATCCATCCATCCATTAATACTCGTGTCTGATCTTGCCTAAGGTGTCAAGTGATGCCCTTAAAAAATAGCTGCATGACATCTCGACTTTAGATCAGCTGTTGCACAACTTTGAATATACACTTAATGTTCTGTGATCTCGCATGGCCTTTGATACTTCATAAATCTGCCTGGGATTAAATGTCTTGGCAATGTAAATTCCCATTTAGGAAGAAACTTGTGTCCTCTGGTGTTACGCTGCTATTTCCATTCCACTGAAATGAGTGTATGTCCGTCTCTTTCTGTTACTCTCATTTTCCTCCTCTCTGTTGTCTAATTATAAATAACTGAATGAAGACAGAGTAGAGCTGAAGGTGTTTTGAAGCACTGCTCTCTCATTGGTGATTTAGCCCTGGTAATTAGATACCCTGACTATCTTTATTTCTCTCCCTCTCTCTTTCTCCCTGTCCCTTTGATTGTCCCTCCCTCTTTTTTCTCTCTCTCTCTTCCCACCATGCTTGCTAGATTAAACTCAATGGAATGACCTGGCCCAGATTTTACGCTGCATTGAACTTTTAACAAATTAGAGATGGGTTATCCATGGACAGCTTAATTGCAAGGAGCATATGGTGTATTAACTCATGATCAAGATTAAATTATACATTTCCGAGCGCAGATTTGTTATTTTCGCACCCCACAGCTGCCCTGCCCATGCCTCCTCTCTCCTCTATTTCTGGTTTGAGATGAGGTCAGAAAAGCTGTATGTAGTGAATTATTATGTGATTTACAACATGGTGTTAGTTTAAGTGTCTGAAGAACATATGTGTTGATGGATGCCTCTGCAAACCTTCCTATTATTACACTTTGGAGTGTTGCACATCTTCAAACTAACCAAGCATTATAGATGCTTCAGGGCAAACTTACCAAACCTTTGCACCACATTCTTTGCGTTCTTCAGTGCCAAATCTGTGTCTTATTCACTAACCATCTGCAATCGTTTGTAACCAGATCAGATGCTAAATAATGTATTAAATTGTGATTATTTTTGCCACATAATTAGTTTCTATGTAAATTAACCACATAATAGGTTATTTCCTGTTCACAAAATTTGGCAGGCGCTATTTGCTTGACCTTACAGTAAATTATGTAAAATATGTCTTTGTAGCTGAACTGGTAGCAGCCTATGCAACAGTGGTGTACTGTATATATATATATATATATATATATATATATATATATATATATATATTAGGGGTGTAACGATACGCGTATTCGTATTGAACCGTTCGGTACGAGGTTCATGAATGAATGAATATTACAGAAAAAAGTCTCAGGTTACGAATGTAACCATGGTTCCCTGAGAGGGAACGAGACACTGCATCCTCTGAGGGGACACTATGGGGAACACCTCGTCGTGACCCGTGTCTGAAGCATACTTTGAAAAACGCCAGCGTGTTGGCCGGCGACAGCCTCTGACGTCACTACCAGCACGACTATAAATATGCGCCCGTAGGACCCGTCACTTATCTTCTTCGTGAAGCTTGTGTCCGAAGCATGGCAGGGACCTAGAGGACGCAGTGTCTCGTTCCCTCTCAGGGAACCATGGTTACATTCGTAACCTGAGACGTTTCCTGTCAAGGGAACTTCGAATTGCGTCTTCTGAGGGGACACTATGGGGAACAGTATATCCACGCCACCATGCTGAGGGGAGTGCAGACCGGAATCATGGCAAACACTTAGTACCAACTCTACCATTTCACCGGGAGTCGCCCATGGGACGGTTCGACGGCTGTCTATGACATTATCCCTTATGACCAAAGGCCTAAGCTACATACCCAACTTACCTGTAGGGCCCTGGCCCGGGGTAGAGCTGAATGCTTGGAATCACAAAAGATTCCTTTAAAGGGATACGGCTAAGAACCTAGCACTTTCTTCTACCAAGTCTTGCCTGTCACAAAGGGGCTACTGCTAGCTTTCGCAAAAACTTGCCAAAAGAGCTGTCCCAACAGTACTCTAGTAGCGGCGCCCTGTTCTAGATAGGTATCAGAGGATACCTGGGTGGAGTGGTGCCCAAGATGAACAGGGCTTTAACCGACTCAAGAAAGGGCACGAAGCAGCCATGCGAAGCCCTTACCATATAGGATTTTAGAAAGAACGCAGAGTACTAGCGTGCGAACTTACCACAGTGTGGATTTCAGAAAGTGTGCAAAGACTTCATGTGCACACTTACCATAACATGGATTTACAAATACTGTTCTAAGGAGGGGCTCTTGTGGCACTCTGATAGAGCAGCTCGTAGATGGAATGGCCCGGGAGCAGAACAATTGGAGGAAGGAATGTACAGACAAAGCCTTGACCACATCTGTACCATGGCGTCCAGCCCCAATGGAGCTGGCTGATTCAGAGGAAGCCAGAGGGGATAGTGCGATGCTCTTTCGAGCCACAAAACCGATCCACCCAAATCTGGCCAATCTCTCCTAACTCTGCTTCAACACCTTGGTGCGAAGGCGCCATTCCCCGAGCCTCAGCCCCTGCCTCAGCAGGATGTCTGCTCTCACAGTGGGTCTCAAAACAGTATGTAGTACTGGAGCGCTCTGATGAAAAAACCGAGCATTCAGTCTCCTATGAGAGGAGGACTCCGAGCTCCGAGCAGCATGCTCATAGGCGACCCTTTTTCTTTAGAAAAAAGGGGGGCGCTGCTAAACTACCACGAGAATTGCCCACACCGCCCCTCATGTTGAGGGAAGCGATGCTTGAGGTGTGTAACAAATACACACTGATTGAATGAAGCCCATGGAACCCAGGGCTAATCATCTTAAGAAAGGGAACGAAGCGGAGCGCGTAACCCCTACCGTACAGGATTTCAGAAAGTGCGCAAAATCTTGCGTGCACACTTACCACTTACGTGGATTTCAGAAAGCGGGTCCCACTCCGCGGTGGGTGTCGCGCCCCGGGGGGGCGGAACCCACGCGGCGCGGCCGCCTGCCGAAAGCCTGTGATCTTGGCCACCTAATACCAGAGCACTGTAAAGGAAACTCACAGAGTTTGTTAGTAGACATATAACCACCAGCAACATAACACCCATAAGCAGATAAAGAAAGTGTTACGTACTCACCCACCCTCCTGTACTGGAGTCCCGCTTACGGGCGCCCCCTTCTGGTCCGGACCGTCAGTAAGGTGGTTACTATGAACATAGAACCAACCAAAACATCATAGGTCCAGGATAGGAGACTGTTATGTGAGAAACTTTCCACCTCACCTCGATCAGGTGGAGAGCTGGTGGCTACAGGGGAATTAGGCAGGGAGGATAAAAACAGAAGTTAAAAACATCCAGAGCTACTAGGTATCGCTCCGATCCGGACGAGGATGCTGCTTCGGGGTAGGAGCGCGAGCCGCGACACTAGCCTTCTGCGCCTGTCTCCGATCCTCAGATCGAGATCGGCCAGGACCCCTTTGTTGTTCGGGCTCGGACCTGTACCTTCGTAGAATGAAGGATTTAAAGGCAGCTGAGCGCGCCCTTGCCTCCCTGAACTTTTCGACCACCATCTCGACGGAGGTACCGAAAAGCTCAGAAGGCGAGACCGGAGCATCGAGAAGAAACCCCCTACCAATGGCGGAGGCGGCCTGCTTGGTAGCCCGGAGGGGCTTAGATGGCAAAGAGGGAGATTTAAGAGAGGACGTTTCCCCCACAGAGAGATAGCTAGCCAGTGTCTCTGCTACAGGGGGCATACTCTCATTACCGTTTTCGTGCATGCCTTCGATATTAGCATAACTCGTATGCGGAAACCGATGGATGCGAGGGGAAAACGGCCTCTTCTATTCCTTTTCAACTTCTGCATGTAAGTCAGGCAAGAATGGAAGGCTCACCTGGGCTGGAGGGCTAGGGTCAGACAAATAACGCTCATCGAGGCGACCTCGCGACGTTACTTTTCTGGCACGCTTCCATGGCAAGTCTAATTTTGCCGTGGCGCGATCCATAACCTCTAACAGCTCCCCATACGCAGGGGAGGAGGATTGAAAAGGCTCAGCCTCAGCTTCTTCGCCACTCTCAGACATCTCCTGCTCTTCCTGGTTAAAACCCAGCAGAGCACTAACTTCAGTATCAGAATGGGTAAATGACAACGCATCTTCCTCCTGAAGTTTACTCTCGTTTGCCGCCAGAGAGTGTGAAAGGAAAAGTCTCTCTCTACACTCCTCAGCGAGATCCACCTGTGATCCCCACGAGCTCATTCTCCTCCGTGCCTCGGCAACGGCGGGTCCTGAGCCGCGGGATCCAGATGGCTGTCCCTCTTTCCTCGAAAAGAGAGACAAACGAGAGCGGAGCTTTTTCACAGAAAAACGCTCGCAGTGCACGCAGATTGGCCCCTCGAGGACATCGCGCGCGTGCTCTTCGCCCAAACAAGAGACGCAAAGAGTGTGTGTGTCATCAGGTGTCAAATAACGCTGACACGGATGCAAACACTGTTTAAACGCCTTGCTAGTGGATGCCATGATAACAATAATAGATCACTCTTACTGTTTTGGTCGTTTCTCAGATGCACGCTTCAAACAAAACAGTCAAAGAAGACGAAGAAGATAAGTGACGGGTCCTACGGGCGCATATTTATAGTCGCGCTGGTAGTGACGTCAGAGGCTGTCGCCGGCCAACACGTTGGCAAGTATGCTTCAGACACGGGTAAAGACGAGGTGTTCCCCATAGTGTCCCCTCAGAGGACGCAGTTCGAAGTTCCCTTGACAGGGAACAGGGAGTGTTACTTTGGTAAACAAATTAAACAATATATAATTTTTTGATTATGTAAGATTCAATACATAGGTATTTAATACAAATAAAAATGACTGAGGGAAGAAAGAAATATGATTGTTCACATGTTGCTTTTTTGTGTTTTTAGAACTGTAATGATTTTTTTTTTATAAATATAAAGAAATAATTTCAAGCCACCCTGCTACAAGAAGCAAAGCATTAGTTATATTTTTGACAATGATAACAGTATATTATAAAGGCAATAGATATTTTTATTTCCCTCTAAGATAAACATAAGAAGAAGGGGAAAACTAATGTTTTTGTTTGTATATAGATAAAGTGTGGAGATTTAGTCCACAAATATGCAGAAACACATAATTTGCCAAGTTTGTCTTCCTTTTGTTTCTGTGATGCTTTATTTTTAAATATACTGTGTAACTGAGATTATATGCAAATTATCTTTGTTTTTCTAAATGAAAAACATATTGATTTGCATAAAATGCTATGACATTCGTAACACCATTGCTTTGTGCACATCAAAACTCATTTTGTTTTTTCAAGACCTGCGGTTGTTTGCAAACAGCGAGAACGTAGATTTTTTTTCTTCTTCATCTGAACTGATAAAAAGACACAGTCTTGTCATGTTTCTTTACACCATCAGGAAGTCTCATAGAATAAATTATAACTCGGTGTGTTCACAATTTAAAACCGTTGTTCACAAATGGCTCCAAACAACAGGTTAAACTGTTTACACAAAAACGCATGATGATGTTATGATAAGCTGTGGCACAGAAAGCAGATAAAAAAGGCTACAGACAGAAAGATCTTACTGATGTTTCTATTTAATTAAATGTGAGTGAAAGGTAGACGATGAGAAAAAGTTCAAATCGGATGCTGCGACAAGGTAATATCATTCGCATCTAACAAACGTCCTCGTCCTCCTCACTGAGATAGATGCTCTTTATTTCTGTCCCAATTCAGTAAACATCTCAAATGTCTTTCTTGCACTTGTGACCAGTATTTCAGTTTGAGGCTTTTGTTCTTATTTCTTTCTTGAAGTGAAGGGGGCAGAACATTCAGCAGAAGACCAGTTTTCCAGACAGTTGACCAAGTGATCCAGTTTTATTTTCTCTCCTCTTTTGTCTTGATTGTATTTTTAATATATTTGCATTCTCTTGGACTACACTGTTCACATCTTTGTTGACCTTGTTAGAGCATAGATTCTCTAACAATAGCATGAACCATCACTAGCACAGTATGTTCTGATTAACTGATTCCATTTAAAGAAAACATTTAAAAAATAAGGATGCTCCTCCTAATCCAATTCACTATCCTCAGATGAAGATAATAATTTTATGTGATCTATTTAAAACACAGAAAAAAATGTAGTTTACAAAGTAAACTGAGTCATATATATATATATATATATATATATATATATATATATATATATATATATGAAAACAATTTAGATACCATATGGACTTTTGTCATATAAGGTCATTAGATTAGATTAGATTAGATTCAACTTTATTGTCATTATGCAGAGTACAAGTACAGAGCTAACCTAACGAAATGCAGTTAGCATCTAACCAGAAGTGCAAGAATATAGTGTTTTATATACATAAAAGTGCAGAGTAAGTAAAGCTATGATATACAGAATGTAGAGTGGATTTACTATATACAATATTGATCAGAGTATATACAGAATATAAATATGAATGCAATGTAGGGATTGTATGTACATTATGAACAGAGCAATGAAGGATAATATATATACATTATGAATAGCAGGAACGTGAGAACAGTGGTAATAAATACAGTTGGATGAGTGTGCAAAAGTATTGTTGAACAATGTATTATATGCAAAGAAAAACAGTAGTGCAATGATATTTTTTGTAGAAATAGTTTACTGTGCTTGTACAGTAACAACTTTAGACAGTTTATAGTGTAATAGCTTTAACCATGTGCAGTCTGTGCAAAATATGATTAGCGCAAATAATGTATGTAAAGCACTGTGACCAGTGCAGTAAAAGAGCAGGTGCAGGTTAAATTGGTGGGGTGGAGTTCATGTGTCCTCCAAAGCGTTTTGCTACAGACTTGGCATTTTGTTCTATTTGATGAAAGTTGAAAAATTTTAAACTTTGGGTAAAATACAGCACTCAATGTCACTTTTTACCCAGCTGTCAAATCACAGTGGAGTAGGGGAGAGTGGGGTGATTTGTGCCAGGGGGGAAGTAGTTCCACCCCTTGTTTCTGGAAAACCATTGAAGAAATTGGTCATGTGACAACATAATTTTAAAAAGCCATCCATTTTACTCATCCTCCAAAGAAGAGAGACACATGGCATGAGAGGTAATCACAATTTAGCTAAAAAAACGTTTTTTTTTTCCTTTCAAAGCAAAATTTCCATGATCAAGGTTTTTAGATTGTAGCGTCTGAACAATTCTAGAAAAGGCAAGGCAAGGCAAGGCAAGGCAAGTTTATTTATATAGCACATTTCGTACACAATGGTAATGTAAAGTGCTTTACAAGAAAGTAAAATAATAAAGGAGAAAAATAATAACAAGAATAAAACAAGCAATTTTAAAACTTTTAAAATTATTAAAAAATGTACTTATTTAAAATGAATTTAAAACAGTTAGAAAATGATTTTACATAAAATAAAATAAAAAAAACAGTGAAAATATAGTGCAATCAGTTCGGACATTGCACAGTGCTCATTCAATACATGCACAGCTAAACAGATGAGTTTTAAGTCTAGATTTAAATGTGACTAGTGTTTTAGCACATCTGATCTCTTCTGAAAGCTGATTCCAACTGCGGGCGGCATAGTAACTAAAGGAGGACTCCCCTTGTTTTGTGTGAACCCTTGGTATTTCTAACTGACTCGATCCTAATGATCTGAGTGGTCTGTTAGGCTTATATTCAGTGAGCATATCTGAAATATATTTCGGTCCTAGGTCATTTAGTGACTTATATACGAGTAAAAGTACTTTAAAATCAATCCTAAATGTAACTGGAAGCCAGTGTAAGGACCTGAGGACTGGTGTGATATGCTCAGATTTTCTGGTTCTAGTCAGAATCCTGGTAGCAGCGTTCTGGATGAGCTGCAGCTGTCTAATGGTCTTTTTGGGAAGGCCGGTGAGGAGCCCATTACAATAGTCCACCCTGCTGGTGATAAAGGCGTGAACAACTTTCTCCAAGTCTTGGCTGGAAACAAAACATCTAATTCTTGCAATGTTTTTTAAATGATAGTATGCTGATTTAGTTACTGCTTTGACATGACTACTGAAACTAAGGTCTGTCTCCAGAATCACACCAAGATTCCTGACTTGATTTTTAGTTGTTTGACCCCTAGAGTCAAGGTATGCATTCACCTTGAAAACTTCATCTTTGTTTCCAAATGCAATGACTTCAGTTTTTTCCTTGTTTAACTGAAGAAAGTTCTGGCACATCCAACTATTAATTTCATCAATGCATTGGCAGAGGGAGTCAATTGGGCTGTAGTCATTTGGAGATAAGGCTAGGTAAATCTGGGTATCATCAGCATAGCTGTGATAGGCAATTTGGTTCTTTCTCATTATTTGATTTAGTGGGAGCATATACAGGCTAAACAAGAGCGGTGCAAGAATTGATCCTTGTGGGACTCCGCATGTCATGGACGTCCACTTAGACTTATGCTCTCCTATACTCACATAATAGCCTCTCCCTTCTAAGTATGTCCTGAACCATTTGAGTACCATCCCAGAAAGCCTGACCCAGTTTTCCAGTCTCTCTAGTAGTATGTTATGATCGACAGTGTCAAACGCAGCACTGAGATCTAGCAATACCAGCACCTATATTTTGCCAGAGTCACAATTTAAGTGAATATCATTTATTATCTTAATGAGTGCTGTCTCTGTGCTGTGATGAGGTCGAAAACCAGATTGAAAATTGTTCAGGTATCCATTTGAGTTTAAGTATTTGTTCAGCTGATTAAAAACGACCTTTTCTATAATTTTGCCTATAAAAGGAAGAAGAAAAGTCTGAAAACATTTCACACACGTTTTAGTGCTTTACCAGGCTACACAATAAGTCCATATAGTTAGCATGATTTTAGCTCTTAACTGGTGGATCATGCTAGTTTTTCAAACTTGTGGGAATGGGGTGATTTGTGCCAAAGGGCCTGGGTTAAGTTGTGCCAGTGGCACAACTCACCCCCACTTACGATTATTTTCAACATATTATTAATTTGTAATTGTACATTGCACTCTTGCATTTTAGCACTTAAACTATGTGGCATTCTTAATTTTAGACGAAAACCCATTATGCCACGCACTTATAAACGGAAGACCGACAGGGCTTCAACTGCTCTTGTGGAGTTGGACAGAGCAGTGAAAGAGATGCAACAGGGAAAATCATACGTCAGGTGGCAAGGGAGATGAATATCTGCAGGATGACCTTGAAAAGATTCAGGGAGGGGAAAAGGGTTGCCATGATTTTGTCAAGTAAGACATGTTCATGGATCAACATCTTCTGATGATTCTGGATCAACATTATTGTCCAAAAATATAGACTTAACCCAATCCCTATCCCTAAACCTAACCCTACCCATAATTTAGTCCTAAAATCAGAGGAAATGATAGCTGATTAACAATGGTGTAGAAGCTACTAATCCTGATTGTAAGCCTAAAACAGATATTTCCTGAAAATTTATATCTCACTTCTGATTGGTTGATTGGAATGTTGTTCCTGGATCAACAAGGATGTTGATCCAGGAACATGTTGTACTTGGTGAAATCATGCTCGCCAAGAAAAAGATAGGAGAAGTAACAAAGAAAGGGTATAAGAGAACATCTCTAAAGCGATGGACAGGTAATCATCAATCATAGGATAACATATTCTCTCTCTCTCTCTCTCTCTCTCTCTCTCGCACACACACACACACATTTAAAGAAAACAATGAAGGGGTTATCCCTGAACGTGATGTGCTCAAGAAACTACCCACACCCCAGTTTATATTCCCCTGAAGCATTGACAAGTGGGATGTTAAGTAGTATGCCAAATCCAGACCACCTAGACCTACATACTGACGGGATAATCTGGAGAAGTGAGGAGATGGCCTCATCAGTGATTGACTTACCTGCCATTTGTTTAATTTAGCTAACAATGATTTCAGTTTTGAGTTTGAAGAGAGAAGTTTTATTCAGTTTTTAAGTCACCTAAGTCACAATAGGATTTAAATAAATTAGCCTACTAACTTTATTCTTATGTTACATAATTGCCTAACAGCTTTCCATGCATGTCAGGCATATATTACCAAAGCCTTTTTGCCTGAAATGATTCACAAATATCATATATTGTGTATTTAAGTTTGTGTTTTCCCAAAAAACTACAAAATATGTCTTATTCAAACAGTTTAATAGGGTGACAATATCTGAATAAACCTTACATTTGTAATGTTGTATTGAATTTGTCTTGTTTTCATATAGCATTACAGTTAATAACATTAAAATGTTCTGTTTTACTTCAGAAATCACTGGCACAATTTACCCCAACTTATTCTCCCAAAAGGCACAACTTACCCCACACCAGGGGCAAGTTGTGCCACGAGACCACTTTTTTCCCAAAAGCTATATTTCTGAAACAATTTATTTCAGATCCAAAGTTATTGTTCTCAGGGATGCACCACATCCTGAAATATATGTACATTATAAAGTGAAAGATATTACTGTCATGGCCTCACTTTAAAGTCACTTTGAGTAAAAACTGGCACAACTCACCCCACTTTCCCCTACAACGACTGAACGACAATGGATAATAATTACCGTATTTTTCGGACTATAAGTCGCATCAGTCCAAAAATACGTCATGATGAGGAAAAAAACATATATAAGTCGCACTGGACAATAAATCGCATTTATTTAGAACCAAGAGAAAACATTACCGTCTACAGCCGCGAGAGGGCGCTCTATGTCTTCAGTGTAGACTACAGGTGCACTGAGCAGCATAGAGCGCCCTCTCGCGGCTGGAGACGGTAATGTTTTCTATTGGTTCATTTCTCTTGGTTCATTTCTCTCGGTTCATGTCAAATTAATTTTGATAAATAAGTCGCAGGACCAGCCAAACTATGAAAAAAAGTGCGACTTATAGTCCGGAAAATACGGTAAATATTCCTGGTCTCCGAGTATCCATTTCTCTACTAGATGACATTTCTGGACTACAACAGAATTGATATGTAAAATAATGCTTGGAGGAACATTTCTTTCTCTGTGGATCTAGGTGAACACTGTGTCTCCAAAGCATTCAAAAGAGCTGTCTAAAAAAAAAAACTAAAAAACATGGGTGGACAAATGGCCTAAGAAAGGGTGAAGGTTTTTGCTTCTTTTAGAGTTTATTGTAACCAGTAGCTCACTCACAAGGTACAAAAGCTGGTACACCTAAAAGGAGAATATTGGTATCTTAATAGTAAATATTAGTACCTGAAGTGTACTCCAGTGACAGCTTTTGTATCTTTTTTTTTTTTTTCTGAGAGTGTAGCAGCTGGGTTTGTGTGACATGGTCATCATGGAAAACAAAACAAACTCTGCTAACGATATCATCTCTGAAGAGTTTGACTGGTGACTTTTTTTTCATTTGTACATATATTTACACACATTTGACTGAGTACAAATGAAATGACGTCCCCTATTTATTCCACTTTTCAGATAGTGTAAACTTCTGCAGTGCTGCATCAGTGGATAAACTGACTTATGGTCTTGAGCTACAAGTTGACAAGTATCCGCAAGAACCGTGTGTCGCCAAGGACTTTCCTTTTCTGTAAGTGACAGTTTTGCTTATGTCAGACATTGTAAACCGTTAGATTATCTGGACATGATACACTTGGATCTCTCATCCTGTCTTTCCTGTCTAGTCCCTGTATGACAGGAAGCGGTTGTGATTTATGGAAGGTTGCAATGTCTTTCCGCTGCTGTTGTGTGGGCGTGGAGAGCTGTCCCACAGATCCCCTCTAGAGAAATCATTTGTTTCAGTCTTTGCTTTCTTGCTGGATTTGGCGGCCATTCCTTTAGGCTTCAATACACATCATTAGCCCTTTGCTAATTACTAAAGTTCTCTTCTGAGTGTGTGCGGGTGTGCATGTTAGCAAGTTTAATAAGAAACAAAAAGTTATATGAAAGTTTTCTATAAACAGTGTATAATTATATATACAATTAAAAAGGAAATTATTTTGTTCCTGTGATGACAAAGCTGAATTTTATTCAGTTATTGACTGGCATTACCCCAGTCGATACACGATCGTTAAGATATCATTCTGATATGCTGATTTGGTGCTTAAGAAGAACCAGTGGTCACACTTTATTTTCAAAGTCCAATTAATAAACCATTAATTATGGCTTTTGCCTAAAAAAACCTCCTAATTTGCTGCTTATTCATAGTTATTAAGGACGTTGTTAAGTTGTTAAGAGGTATTGAGTAGGATTAGGGATGTAGAATATGGTCATGCAGAATATGTGCTTTATAAGTACTAAACAACAGCTATGTTAAAGGGACAGTTCACCCAAACATGAAAATAATCCATGATGTTAACACGTCACTTATTTACTATTAACTACTACCCTCAATAAATTCCTAATTTGCTGCTTATGAATAGTTAGTAAAGTAGTTAAGTGTAGTATTAGCTAGGATTAGGGATCAGTGAACAGTATAAACAATCAAAAAGTAAAGTATGCAATATATGACAAAAATATAAGGCTTATGGGTTAATGCAAATTATTGATGATAATTGATTTAAATTTTATTTAAAAAACATTTAAAAATGAAGGGTAAAGTTTGAAGTGAAGAGAAAAGTATCTACTAAGAGACCTGAAATTTTCTCTATTGTGTTGCAAGAGTAGACAGTTAGACTCACCAATAACAATTATCTTGTAATTGTTGAAGTAATTATGATGATGCATTTGGTGGTGTGCCAGAGAAGCACTCTCCTGTGCTACAAGCATCTTTATTTTCTACCATCTACAAAGAGCTACAGAAGGGGTCCCTGTGCTCTCGGGGGACTGTAACACCATTTATTCCTGATTCTTTTAAGATCTCAGAGCACACAATGTAAATATCGCGTTCACTCAATTCAAGATAGCTGGTGTCCAATTCTGTTTTGTTGTGCACCCATACATTATTTGTACTGGATAAAAATACTCAAGGAATACTTTTTTGTTTACTCTATCTTTATTCTTTCTTTTGACCTCAGCCTGAAAGTGAAGCTATGGTTTTGATTCAGTGCCAAGTGCTTATCAAATATACCTTTCTGTGTCTGTGTGAGAGATAGAGTGAAAAATAGTGGTGTTTCATTTCAGAGGATAAAAAGAAGCAAGGAGAACTCCTCTCAAAGGAATTGCAAATCATGAGAGGCATGAGAGGAAAGCTTGCGGCTAAATGTCTTGTCAAGCACTTTTTGAAAGTGGTCTCCCCTGCGATTGACCCTCTTTATAAGCAAAGCCAGCAATAAAACAAGGTGACTACAGCAGCAAAGCTTCATCCGTTTTATTCTCCCTCATATCTTTCTTCTTTTCTTTTCCTCTGATTGCACAACTTGCACAACGTTATTCTCCTGGTTCAGTGGTTCAATATTCGATACAAAAACAAAAATCGACAAGTTAACATTTGTTGAAAATGTCTCTCTAGCTTTGAAAAACCTTTATTATTCACTTCATTTACCTTTCCAGTTTTTAGTCTTCATATTGGAAGATCCACATTTTCAGCAGACCCTGTCTTCCTCTCTCTCGCTCCTTCAGCAAGCTCAGATCCAGCGGATCATCAGCCAGTTCCTGTTGCTAGGCAACTCCATCTCAAAGATCCTCCCAGTAGAGTTTTGAAGGTAATAAAACAATGCCCCTAGATAAACAGGAGCCAAGGTCTGGAAAAGCTGCAAGGGTGGAGGACGACAGTAACAAACTGTAAATAACTTCTATAACTTCTTCTGCCCCAGTCTTTATTTTGCAGTGACCAATTAAAAAAAAAAAGAAAGAAAAAAGGGAAAAAAAGACAGATAGACAGACAGAAGAAAAAGGCGATGTACTTGGACTGTCAGTAAATGTGTTAACAAATCTAATTTGCGTTCAGTTTTTTAGACAGGTAACCATTTTTTTTCAGTTTGGCATTATTTTCCATTCTGTTCCTCATGATTTTAACCCTCTAGTGCATGGGATCCAGAACAATGAACATATTCTGTGAAACCTTACTACGAATGTGGAATAACCAACAACAGCCCTTAGCTGTTATAAATTCACTGCAATCCACGGCTTCATTGGGCTCATTGCTTTATTAAATTACAGTTACATACTGTATGAAAATGTTTTCAAAGGGGGTTACATCTGATTTTTACACACACACACACACACACACACACACACACACACACACACACACACACACACACACACACACACACACACATACATAAACACAAATTTAACTGATTTCTTCATTGACTGCTTTTAAATATGAGACACCAATGTATCAGGATTGTGATACTCCAGCATGGACAGAACAAGAGCTTGAACAAGAAGTTGTGTTGCATGTTATGAAAGAAAGGGCCTGATCTTCTTAATGTTATATAAAGCAAATCTGCAGGACCTGGCAGTTTTAGCAATGTGGTCTGAGAAATTCAGCTTATCACAAATCACAACTCCAAGGTGTCTAGCTGTTTTTGAAGGAGTTATGGATGATGAGCTGCCACCAACTGGATGGTGAAATTTTGATAAAGTGATGGGTTTGTTGGAACCACAAGCAGTTCTGTCTCAGCCAGGTTGAGTTAAAGGTGATGGTCCATCATCCAACAAGAAATGTCTGTTAGACGTGCTGAGAAGCAAACAGCTATCGTCGGATCATCAGGATGGAATGAGAGGTAGAATTGACTGTCATCAGCATAGCAGTGATATGAAAATTAATGTTCCTGAATGACAGAACCTGGTGATGCCATGTAGACAGAGAAGAAAATTGTTCCAAGAACTTAGCCCTGAGGCACCCCAGTAGCTAGCTGTTGTGACTTGGACACCTCACCTCTCAAAAATACCTTGAAGGACCTATCTGAGAGGTAAAACTGAAACCACTGGTGAGAGATTCCTGAGATGCCATTTTTCAATAGGGTTGACAGGAGAATTTGGTGGTTATTTTGTTATTTTTATTTTTTGGTAATTTTGCAAGACATTGTTAGATGCCTGTGTTTTCTGTCTTAGCTATGCAAAGATTTGATTTCAAAAACATTATCCTAACTACTAAACTATTTTTGTTAAATTTGTGTTTAATCTTAGAGATCTCAAAATAAAAATAGTAAAAGTAAAAAAAATAAATAAATAAATAATAATTGCCAGTGGCTGTGCTTTGTAATTAAATTATTACAATCCTCATTCAAGTGATGAAGATTTTAGAAAAAACTGTCAATAATCAGTGTGGAGCACATCTGCAAGGTTAACCCTGTCTGGACATGTTTGAAAATGACAAACATCTAAAGACATTATACATTTCGAAAAGTAATCAAAGTCAGTCAGTTATATAACTTTAACAAAGTGATTGAAATAGTTACTTTCCTTATTACATGTTGTAATCTGTAACTTATTACATTTCCAAAGTAACCTTCCCAACACTGTTAGTAAGGCAGTTGTTAAGTTTAGGTATGGGGTTAGATTAAGGGATAGAAAACCACGCAGAATAAGGCTTTAATATGTGTTTACGCTATGCCTACAGTACCTCCTACGCCATATGCCAGAACACGCATATGACAGCAAGCAGAATCTAGAGATTACTTTTTATAACGTTTTAAATATGGATATTTTTTGTTTTCTTACAAAAACACATCAGTTCGCTGCAGGAGGCCTTTATTAACCCCATTACCCTAACCCATTTACTGTTTTTTGCCCACTATATGGACGTTTAAATATTTAAATGCATCCACTGTTTTATGAAAACAATATTCAAAATGACAAAAAAAGAGAGAGAGAAATTATGCACCTTTTAACAGTAACTTTGAAACTTTAATTTCACAAGAGGTGATTATTCTATGTTCCTCCATCCACTGCATCTGATACAGCACATCAAAGCAGGAGTGCCTTAGACAGATTAATAATTTAGTAATTATCTCCTTTTTAATTATCTAGAAATTAGCTTTTCTATAGCTGACAGATTGTACAGTAAGTGTTCTGCCAGATGTCCTACCATGTATCAATGACACTTGCTAAAGATGTGGCAGACCCAGAGCAGAAAGAAATGAAGGATAATTTAAATGACCCCTGATGACCACCCATTCACAAAACCTCTTTTTTTAAAGTCTTTCATCTCTCTTTTCTTCATTTTGATTATTTCACACTGAATCCATTAAATGCATAATTTGAGAATTTGCTCTATGTGCTACTCCTAATCAACATGCAAATCTCTTTCCCTATTGCACTAAAGCATTTTAGAAGCTGAATATGAGAGCTTGCATTGAAAGATGATCAATGTGCTAATGATGCGATGAGTTAAATAAAACAGTTTATTCCACCCTGTCAGGGTACCACAGACTGACCTCATGGTGTCATGTCTACGTTTATTTCAGTCGTATTTGTATGAAGTTGCTCACACCAATATTAACAGCAAACAATTAGAACCAAGAGTCAGTTATGCTGTGGAATATCAGCAGACTTTCTGACTACCAGTATATTGATGATATTAAAATCTAACTTTCACTAGCTTTGATGGACATCTACTTTGTACCAGTTTGTTGTGAGGTCTTATATACAGTATATGCAGGTGGTAAGCAGTTGCAAGTGTGGTAAGTTATAAAGGTTATACTAGCTTCAATTCAGTTGCCAGCTCTTGTAATTTATGTCAGTGCTCAAAGACTTTGATGTATTAAATATAAACAAAAGTAACATGTGGCTATAATGTTTGAGAAGTAGGAGTCTATGTAGATTTGATTACAGTTACAGACATCCTCTTATCGATTTCTATACAGTCATAATCATTCTTCTTATCTGATGTCTGTGCTGACATCTACCAAGGTATAGTAGGCTTATATGTGCATTTGAAATTTACATTTCAGGAGTCATGATTTAAAACATGTCATGATATGGCATAATTTGAAGTGATTTAATTAATGTAGCCTAGTTTATGGTGTTTATATGATAATTTATTTTAGATGATTGTAAGCATGGATGTTTTATATCAGTTTTTTCGAAAGCACAGCTAAAAGTATTATAGCATTTACATTTCAAAATAATAGAACTGGCGTATTTTAGGCTTGTTTATAATTAAAAGTCCTGCATATGCATAAAAGGTTTTCTGTCACATTATATTTGTCCCAAATTATTGTACATTTATATGTCATCATCCTAGGCTGGAAGATTGTGTATTGTGCATCTTTCAGCAAAACATTTCTCTTGCTTGAATAAAGTCTGTATAGACAACTAATAATATAGATAAGCTTTGTCTTTCTGCTCTGTTTTGTCAAATACTGTAGGGTACTTCAAACTCATCAATGAAACTTTTTTCATTCTTGAAGTGAACCTTTGCCTGTTTGGTGATTAAATTAACAATTTTAGACTGATGTCTTGAACTGAGCTTGATCCCCTTAAAGGGAACATCAGATGCCCATTTTCCACAAGTTGGTATGATTCTTTAAGGTCTTCATGAAATGTTTTAAAAATGTATCAGTGGTAGTGTAAAGTATTCATACTGGATTATAATTACTTGGTGACCTCTAGTCATTTGTAATAATTGTGGAGGTTCATCTGTGATCTTCATTTTGTGCAAATTTGCCATGTCTGTAATTTGTAATTCCCCCATAAATTGCCTACCGTATTTCACTGAACACTGAAGTCCTGTGTCAATATAAGCATTTATGTGATTTGGCTGGGTTGTATATCATTTTTTTCAAGTTTTTCTTATTTTTTTCTGTGCATGTTTTTAATACATTTTTGGCAAAGAGGCTATGTTGGAGTGTTTTAATAGTATTTTGGTTGCTCGGTCATATTGCTATACACCATACAACTATGCTATAATTTGCAGAAAGAAAAAGCTGAAAACCATCAGAAGAGCAAAAACTAAAAAGATTGATTAAATGGAGATGGATGACATGTATAGCTGCACTGGCTAAGAAGGATCCTTCTATTTATGATCAAACACTTTTTACCTTGTCAAAATAGCTCTTTTCACAATGACATGTTTTGGTGCATGTCCCTTTAAATGATAATATGCTATTGCTCACCCCGCCCCCTCTTCCAGCGATTTTCAAAGATGCATTAAAAAAAATAATAATAATAAATAAATAAATAAATTATATTCACTTCTTCTGGAGGTGAAGCTGGTCTGTGGGAGCTGCTCATGGGAGGGGACTGTGCAAAGTGATGTCACTTTGCCCGGAATCTGTGAATGGCTTGCTCTGAGAAAGTGCTTATGATTTGTAGGGATTTAAAACAAGCACTGGTGGATTTTTATTATTATAGGATGGTTGTGTACACACTGCCAAGACACATTTAAGTTCAAACACCATGTAAAAGTGTATTTTGCATCCAATGGCCCCTTTAAATGCAGCATAGCCTTAAAGATTACAATAGAAATTAATCAGAATCTTCACCAAATTCTATATATCATCAAATTCACAAATGTTGGAAACAACAGAGCCTCCGTTCTCAAACCATTCACATCCAAGGCCAACACACAGATGCATAACCTGGTCTAAGGTGTAATGCTCACCGTCAGAGATTTCTGGATGCCTGGTTAAGTGATATTTGCTGCCAGAAGGCAGGATGGAAAGGGACACGCATGGTGTGCCACCCTTTGGAATGCTTTTCATCCGTCATGGTACAAGGGAACAGGGAGGTGCTCTGTTAATATCGGTCAGGCTCTCTCCCAGTGGAGCCTGGCAAGAGCACTTCCTCTGAGTCTGATATTAGCAGCTCTTCTAATTTGTCACTGTGATGAGACGGAGGCTGTGTGGAACATTGTGTGGATTGATGTCCTGTTCAAGAATCAGCCTGATGTCAGGACCGAGCCAAGCAAGAACTCTGACTCCAGCTTTAGAGGACTTTATTTTGCACAACATTGAAGTGTTTGTAGAGCACTGAATGACTTAATTTCAGTTGCATGCAGCTTTTAACAGTACAACAGAGAGTTAACACAAACCTCAAGTATGTTTAAATTAAGACCAGAAGTGTTCTTTTGATAAGAAAACGCTGTGGCCTACTTGCTAAAATCCAGTTAATTACAGAGTACAAATGTTTTAGATACTTAAACAACTTAAACATACTTTAGAGTCTCTGAAGAATGTTTAGAAAATGAAGTACAGCTTTACACTCTGCAGAAAGAAAAGCTTATCACATTTAAGTATGACTTTTATATTAAACCATGCTAAAAAGATAGCAGTAAGATGAAATCAGATGTAACACTGTTAGGTATAACACCTGTCACGTTGAACTTTTGTTACATTGTAATACTGTGTACTTTTTAACTGCAAACTTTCCTGTAAATTACCCATATTTTCCTGTTACTATTACATTTGTTTTTAAATCCACCAATTATTACTTAACTGTGCTGCTTTTGTAACCTACCAACCAATGAATTCAAAATGGACATCTGTTTACATTTTGTACATGACTTTATTTTGTTAATCAAATGTGCTTGTTAAAAAAGGTTTTTAGATGAGGCCTCATCAACATCTTCCATTTCATTTTCAGCATTTTAATACAGAAATGTTAGACAACTACGTTCAAAACAGGTGTTCAAATTGGAGTCCATCAGACGGTGGTGAAAACTGATGGACGTAATACAAAGTAAACAGCTCAGTCACTCCCATCACATTATCACCATCACTTTTGTCACGTCCCAATGACCACATTCTAAATTAACTTAAAATTACTTAAAACACAAAATGATCTAAGCTGTTTTTAAGCAGATCAATTAAAGCTGTACTACTGTGTCTGCTGTCATCAATAGATTTGCAATTTTTACTGAGAACTGATGATTAATGATCTGCAAATAATATTTGGTTTGTTATGGCCAAATGCTGTCCATGTGAACACAAAGCTGTGGATTTCAAAATAAATATAACTTGATAAATGAGGGGAATTTACAGAAAAATTTGAAATAAACTAAATACATGGTAATACTGTAAAAAAAATAAAATAAAATAAATCATTACCCCAGGAAAAAAAAAAAAAAAATATATATATATGTGTGTGTGTGTGTGTGTGTGTGTGTGTACTTATTAAAAATAACCTGCAATTGCACTTTTTTGTATACTAAACTTGTATATTTAATTCCTGCTAAACTGGAAAACTTTATTTAGTACTAAATGCACTTTGTGTGGAAGTAATGCTGAATTCCAACTAAAGATATACTGAAATTAAGCTTTAGCATTAGATCTGGCAGGTCATGTGACTCAAGCTTGCATCAGCTGACTCTCAGCTGATCACATCTACCTATAGGAATACCACACCTATCGCAGTATTCCTATATAAGCTCTAGTCAGTATGACTCAGGAGCAGATTACCCTCCTCCATCGCCAGCTCCTCCTTTCGCCACAGTCAGGACTTGGCTTTCTGATATTTCTTGTTGTATCAGACTCCTTTATCTTGAATATTAGTTTTACATTTAAATTTCATTAAGTACATTAATGATATCTGCCTTGTTCCGTATACCCTAGGGGGGTTATTATTGCTGCTCTCCCTGCTCATTCATGACAGGCTTCATGGATGGGCAAGGACTTTTTGCCTAAAACAGAACCATACCACCAAACCAAACTTCATGCTAAGTATCTATCATTTTGATGATAGTGGTCCCCACAGAAGTATATTTGATTGAGCTAAAGTGGAACTATTGCAAGTATACTGCACTATTGCAAGTATATATCTTGCATTTAAAGACAGATATTATTCAAAGATCATACAATCCTTATCAATAGTGTCATTAAAACACATTTAGGCTTAATATTAAGAAATGTGCATTGTGCACAGGTATTATTCCAAAAAAAAGTTTCATTATAATTTTTATAAATATATTATATTTAAATATATTACTTTTTTACTAGGATATATACAAATGTTACAGCTAAAGTTTTATGCAGTACCTGTAGTCTTTGATCTATTCAGCACAGCACAGTCACTTCCTGTTATTTTTACTATTTTTATACATTTTATTACATTGATTATTTACAGTTAGTTTTTTTCCTGTCTGATAGTCAAGAATATAATTTCCATTTATTTTCATTGCAAAAATGGTATCTTATTATCATCTACAAATTTGGCCTTTCTGATTACTGAATTAATATATATATATAGGCCTATATATCATATTGAATGTTACCATACATTCTTCCTGAGTCTTTTTTAAAGACTATATATTGTTCAATGTATGCATGCAGACACGGGATATAATATTTATGTTTCATATATATGCAGCTGAGACTGTCACAGCTGAGACAGCTTAGACATTACACTTTCTCATTTTATGTGAGCGTCATGTTCATGTGATTCAAAGCTTCATAATGAGCCACTGGAGTTTATTCCCAAGAAAGATATATAAATGAACAAGAGGCACTGTGAGGAACACATTCAAATGAGACACCCTGCAACCTAACAACACCTGGTATTTGTCTTCCATGTGCACATCAAAGTATCGTATGTGTGGTGAGAAGCACACACACTTCTACTTCTTAGTATTTATTTTTTTGAAAACGTAGTTAACTCAAAGCAGTCAGCACATACTCTCTAATGTGTTAAGTAAAGATATTAAACAAAAACAAGCCCAAATGTCTTAAAAATGAAAATGTGAAAGAAAGCAAGTGTGTTTTGTGTGTGATCAGGCAGGTTTGTAAAAGCAATGACCTCGCTGGAGCCAAGGACTCTGGTCCACCTCCTGGAGTAAGATGGATTCAGCAGCCTAGAATGGGCCCTGGATTATCTCTGCCAAACAGCAGCGGATGAGAAAGAAAGGATACGGGGCTCTCCCGCTTCTCTGGGTGGTTGAAAAATGAGTGAGCAAGATACTATTTCTCCTTTAATTCGCGAGGGGTGGCCTGGCTCGGCCTGCGATAAGCCGGCAGAGATCAACTTGCTTTGAGTTCGGACGTGACCGAGTGACCTGCCCCCACCCACGCTGATACACACGTAAACACCCGCACACAGTTATCATTCCGCTAGCCAACTTCCCATCCAGCTCCGGCTCCATGCAACCTTAAGCCCTCTGTTTGGAAGCGAACAAGCATGAGATGTGACTACCTCTCTCTGCCACGCGTTTATTTTGGATAAGAAGTGTTGAAGAAAAGTGGCTGAAGAAGATGAAAGCATACACTCACGCAGCTCGGGCATATGTTCGGTGTTATGATTTATGAAATGGAAGCGCTTCATACCCAGCTGGACGTGCTGTGAGCTGGATAGAGGTGCGATTTTTTTTTTTTGCTAACATTGTTTGGAAGCTTATTTATTTTTAGTTTTATTTGCTTTTAGTTTTGTGTCACTGAGGGAGGTTTACTAAAATTGAATGGTACCCTACCCACTGACAGCGGATTTTTGTTTGCATTGTTTTAGCAACTGATCCGCTAAGGTAATTATGTAAATAATGGAAGGGCAGATTTGCAATTTAAATTCAGTTAACAATTCCCTAACTTGTGGACCATTTCTGAGTGCTAGGTTGCGGAGAATACAGTGGACTACTGTGACTTGGAGTACTTTATTGGGATTAAAGAGCATTACTGCACCACTGCTCACAAAATTCTGTCTTCCACCTACTTTCTACAGGCAGAATTAGTGTAATATTAATTGTGGCAAGAGCACAGCTCGCAATGTGAATTTAAAGGTTCATAAGATGCCCATTTCCCACAAGTTGATATGATTCTTTAGGGTCTTAATGGAAAGTCTATAACGTACTTTGGTTAAAATTTCTCAATGTTAGAGTAAAACAACACCCTTTTTACTTGTCAAAAACAGCTCTGTTCACAGCAATGGTGCATGGGCGCACAATCCACTGCGTCTTCAGCTGCTCTGATGTCAGGAGTAAATGACAACTGCTATGTTCACTACTGCATCCAACAACAGACGCTTCAATCATTTAGGAGACAATTATGTCTAAACCTGCCACGTCGTTAAAACTATTGAAATAAAGTACATTTTGCATCCGATGACCCCTTTAAGAACTAAAGTCAAGTCATTTTTAATTTTTAAGGTGCATATCAGCACATTTTGACATAATGATTGTTTGTGAATAAAGATGAAAGGTTTTACATTGAAATACCACAAGCAAAAAAAAAAAAAAAAAAAATGGCATAACTGTTCAGTGAATTCACACCTGAAATTTTCCAGTCTAATCAATCTAATCCATTTATGCATTTTTCTTCTGCAATCTTTCATAACATCATAAGGTGCGGTCGCATAAGAGAAATTTTGCAGACAAAAAAGTCCAGTGTCTGTTGTCAATAGAGCAGCGATGTATAAAGCACAGAAAAAGTGACTTTCAACCAAGCAGCTTTCTGTTGGTTATCATTCTGAACACCATAGTTTGGGGACACAACACAAAACTCAGTTTGTTTTCCAAAAATGTTGTGACATGGAGATTATTTTCTCTTTCTTCATCTTAACTCCTGCCTTATCTTAATCAAGATAACCAGACTCTAAATAACACAAAACTCACTGCTTTCTTTCTTAGCTCAAAATACAAACTTCCTAATTACATTGCTGTAATTAATTTATCTCACTTTATCACACTAAGATAATTGTTCATCTTGACAACTATATATGTGATCCATCATAGCAAATAACCTTAATTGCTTTATTCCTGTGTGAGATTAATTAATTGCCAAAAAAAAAAAAAAAAAAACCTCCTTCTGCCATAAAGGATGGTTTAAAAATACACATGTAAAAAAAAAAAAAAAAAAAAACAAAGGAAAAAAAAAGTTTTTTTTTTATTTCAACTGTGTCAATTTGTGTCATCTTAAAATCAAACTAATTAACGGTCTAACCAATTTGTTTGTGACATATTTGTATCTGGGAATTAACTCAATACAGACAGGTGTGCAAGGTATGCATCAATAAGGAATCTGTGTCCAAGTCCAAGACAGCTGCAGTATTCAAACTTAATACAAGAAAAAAAAAAAAAAGCTCCTGTTTACACAATATCAGACTGTATTGACTTGTATGGTTATTTTATTTTAATTTCACAACCTTCTTATATATATCTTACATATAATCACAGTGTGCTGATATACAGCTATTTCACACAGCTACGACTGATGTTCCATTTATACAACAGTTTGATGGCACAGGTGTGTAAATAAAAAAGAGACAACAGTTAAGATGCTTTATTAAAAGTTTTGCTGTAAGCTCACGTAGAGTACAGTATTTAGAGTGATAGATGGACCGGGCAAGTGTGATTACCTGTATCTGATACAGCATTCTTCAGAACAGTCTCATATTCACAATAAACATTAGTTTGAATGCCTGCTGAGGGAAGTGATATTGTCGTAATATCTGTCAAGAGTGACTTCCGATGACAGCGCTGCTCAGTGCATTTGTTGGCTGCATCTTATAAGGTTTTGTTGAAAGTAAAAATAACTTTCTAATTTTACAGCCCTGTTTCAGTCTCTTTCAATATAAAAGTTGTTACTGATGACTCTTTTTGCCATAATAGCGGAATAATTTTATTCAAATACTACCATTTATATACAATTTTATTTACTGAATAATAATATTTAATACACAACAACAACAGCCATCATCAAATTGCTATTCAATTCAGCAATTTCCCTTAAAAGTGCAAAGGCAGTGGCCTGATTTACAGCATTGCTGTTATATAAAGACCTTGCCCTCAGCCAAAACTGTTTGCTCTAGAACAAATTATATTTTAATGAGACCAAAGACTATCCATTAGATTTACCCAAAACAAATCATACCTCATGTTTAATTACTATAAAGTCATCAGAGCCACTGGCAAATTTCAGAAGATCTGGCCGAGGTGAAGCTGCTTTCGGCAGGTTCATTAGTGCTGAATGGCATGGAGTGCACATCTTGGAACACTGAAGCAAATTTCCAAATAGACGTTATCTTTATTAACAAACTGCATATTTGAAGTCTAAACAACTACATTCTCACCTAAAAACTTTGAAAACGAAATTCTGTGACACAAAAACAGTATTATTTTTAAAACTATAGTGGATTTGGGCATCCACCATTAGTTCTGTTATGACTAGAATATCACAGCTCTGGAAAAGGCTCTCAGCCAATCAGATTTGAGAACCTCTATATTTCTATTATATGTATATATATATATATATATATATATATATATATATATATATATATGTATATATATATATATATATATATATATATATATATGTATATATATATATATATATATATATATATATATATATATATATATATATATATATATATACAGGTGCATCTAAAAAAATAGAATATCATGAAAAGTTCTTTATTTTTTGTAATTTCATTCGAAAAAGCAAACTTTCTTATATTCTAGATTCATTGCACACAAACTGAAATATTTCAAGAGTTTTTTTTTAATTTATTTATTTTTTTATTCTGATGGTTATGATTTGCAGCTTAGGAAAATAAAAATAAATCTAAAAAAATGTAATATTTTCTCAAAGATCAATCAAAAAAAGATTTACAAAACAGAAATTTTCAAGATCTCCAAATCAGGTTTAACCCTCTGGAGTCTAAGGGTATTTTTGGGGCCTGGAGAAGTTTTGTCATGCCCTGACATTTGTGCTTTTTTCAGTTTCTTATAAATATCTAAATGGGTAAAGTCTAATCTCACTGTAATCAGCACAAACTGGGCTATAATAATATGTGAAATGCATGCATGTACATGATTGTATTTTTGAGGAAAAAAATGTTATGCGTGGTTAGTGAAAAACTAAAAATGTTAAATCACTTGAATAAGGCCATAAAACACATAAAGAACAATGGTTCCCGGGATTTTTGAGAACTGGAGCTTGTAGCCTAGAATTTTTCTTTCTAAAAATCATCTTGTTTACTCACTCACAGAAAACAATATATTGATTTAAATTTTCTTAGACACGTTTTGTTGGTAAAAGTCATATGCAAGTAGGTGTCAACTATCATGAATATCATTGTGATTTACACCTGAGAAGACATAGGCCTGCATAATTAGCTGCATAATGAGCCATTCAGTCATCTGTGCCACTGAGAGGGAAGAGTTACAAGAAAGAATGTGAGAACAAAATAAATCTATATAATTTTATGTTTGTAGTTTATTTAGAATATATTTAATTATCCCACAACATACTTTAATATCCACTTGGGGGAGCAGTTAAACAGTTTAACAGGAACTATCAAAGCTGACTTTCAAACTAATTTTTTTGCATCATTACTCCAGTCACACAATCCTTCAGAAATCCTTTTAACAAAAAAAAAATATTGTTGTTATTATTATCATTATTATTATTATTATTAATGTTGAAAAGAGCTGAGAATATTTTTTAGTTTTTTTTAGGGGGAATAAATTGAAAGAACAGCATTGTTTTTACATTTGTTACAGTTATTTATTTGTTACATTTATATTATTTACATCAAGCTTTTGAATGGTATAGTATTGTATATTGTTATTGAAACTTCATAATGTTTCACTTGATTATATATTAAGTCAGGAATTATAGTTTGGAAAAAGTCTTTGGAAAAAGTCTAACTAGTTTACCGCACTTCCGTGCGGACGAGACAGGAGCCCACCGGGGCGGCGCAGAAGACCACCACATCCGTGCGGTCGAGACAGAAGCCCACCCGTGAGCGCAGAAGACCACCACAGTGGGATCGATGACACAGGAGAGCAATTCTGGTTAGGCAAGTCTGAAACAGAGAACATTAACAAGTTAAGGGTGGCCTCCGTGGCTCAGTCGAGCGCTCAGAGAGTTCGGCTGAGATGTGACGAGGCTCTGGAAGTTCCGCAGAAACGAGGAGAGGCTCTGGTAGTTCAGCCAAGACGAGGAGAGGCTCTAGTAGTTCAGCAGAGATGCGGAGAGGCTCTGGTAGTTCAGCAGAGACGCGGAGAGGCTGTGGTAGTTCAGCAGAGACGTGGGGAGGCTCTGGTAGTTCCACAGAGACGTGAAGAGACTCTGGTAATTCCGTGGTGTTTAGACTGGATTCAGGAAGATCAATGGTGACTTGACGCTGCTCATGAAGATCATTGGTGACCTTACTCTGCTCATTAAGATCATTGGTAACTTGCATTTGTTCATGAAGATCAATGGTGACTTGCCTTTGCCCATGAAGATCATTGGTGAATGTGACTCTGCTCATGAAGATCATTGGTGACGTGACTCTGCTCATGAAGATCAATGGTGAGGTGCCTTTGTCCATGAATATCAATGGTGACTTGCCTTTGCTCATGAAGATCATTGGTGACTTGCCTTTGCCCATGAAGAACACTGGTGACTGGACTTTGCCCATGAAGATTACCGGTGACTTGACTTGACTCTGGAGGGTCCAACGGTAACTAGCCCTGACTCCGGAGGATCCAACGGTGACTAGCCCTGACTCTGGAGGGTCCAACGGTGACTAGCCCTGACTCTGGAGGGTCCAACGGTGACTAGCCCTGACTCTGGAGGGTCCAACGTTGACTAACCCTGACTCTGGAGGGTCCAACGGTGACTAGCCCTGACTCTGGCTAGTCCAACGGTGACTAGCCTTGACTCTGGAGGGTCCAACGGGAACCTGACTCGACTCTGGAGGGTCCAACGGGAACCTGACTCGACTCTGGAGGGTCAACGGGAACATGACTCGACTCTGGAGGGTCAACGGGAACCTGACTCGACTCTGGAGGGTCAACTGTGGCTGTCATCTTGGGCAGTGGCGCTGGGCCGGCGGCCATCCTGGGCAGTGGCGCCCTCCGCTCCACCATACTGGCTGGGGAACGGGAATGAAGTCCCACACCGCTGGATCTTGACATGATGGAGTCCTTTTGTTACGATCGGAGACCCAGGGAAACACAGCAGACAAGAGATCCAATCGCAGTGTGGGTTTTAATGGGTAATCCAAATCAGAAATCAGCAAGCAGGGGTCAAAACCATAAATCCATCCAACAAATAAACAAACAGGGAAGGAACAGGAATGGGAACAGGAACTCGGAAGACGAGGAACTCGGAAGGTGAGGAAACTGGGTGACGGAAAGAAAGGACTCCATTAAAACAAAAAGAAAAGGACCGGTTAAAATAGGCAGGGTAATAACTATCAAGTGAAGACACCTGAGTGCAATTAACAGGAGTGCAATTACTGTGATGAAGGGACAAGGCTTTGTGGGAATTTTAGTGCCTACGGTGGGGTGCCTATGGGGAAGTTAGACCACTAGTGGAGACTCAGGGAAACAGAGACCAGACAGCATGACACAAGTTCAGTTCTTTTCTTTTTATTTCTGTCCGTCTCTAGAATTATTGTTTAGTCTGGGGCCATGGCAGCTGATTTAAGGCATTACAGAGTACAGGAGCTGCTAAAAATGGTCTAATTTTTAGGGAACAGCACCAGTTTTGTGTGCAACTAAGGAGCCATCTTCTCTAATCACTCTGACATTTCACATTCCATATTTGTTGTGCAGGGTTTTTCTACACTTTGAAGGTCACTGCTAAATTATCTTAAAGCATGCAAATCGAACTGTCCCTTCCTCTGATTTTAAAGCCTTGGAAAATTGCCCCTTAAGTGTCTACTAGCTTTCTGTTTTTCTCTTTCTGTTTGCGAGGGCTGTGAAAGGACACTACTGACTATTGAACATATAAGGAAGGGCTATATGTGCCTTCATATATCACTTTTTATGTGCAGTAGGTGCTGACCCATGCCTCCTCATAAACCCAGACCCAGATCCTCATAAATACTCAAAAGCTTTTTACATGTGCAAACGCTTCATAGCCTTGGCTCAGATTTAATAGCAAAGTAGTACTGATACCTAGGACTTGTGGTTGGACTAAACTTTTGGATGTATGGCTCCAATATTGTTCAGTGCAGTTCAGACAGCCATCATTTCAGTAATGTCACTGACTGGGCCATGTGTGCTTGAATATTTCATTGAAGACAGATGAATTTCTAATCTTAGCTCCAAGCTGCAGCATTTTGTCACAGATCCATTTCCTGTCTGTCTAGTGCTTTTTCCACTCACACATAAGAAACGGTGCACATAAACACAGAGAGAAGCTCATGAAAAATAATAGCTTATACTAGATTACATTTTATGTAATACTCCCTCCCACCGCCTTAATGCATTTTCAAAGAGGTATTACACACGAAGAAGAATGATATCAAGAGATCTTCATTAATGTCTGTGTATCATTAATGGATACATACTATTTTTCACTAATTATAGGCCAATTTCATGCTTCACTGTTCATCAATAACCAATCTATGCCAACGGACCACAAAAGTGGCACATACTATATAATTAGACGTTCACAGAACTAGAATTCACAACAGTTTTGTTGCCATGGTGATCTGTTATAGGCGAGACACACATTTTTACATTTTCAATCAGTAAGAAATACGTAATTCTCACAAAAATAAATTGGAATCGCAATGAATAAGGTAAAACAGCAAAACGTTTTTTGCTGTCACAGTTGATGGCATCCTGAATTTAGACCTTTTATTTTCCTGAGATTACAGTCTCTATTATATTATAGTGTGATGGATGAGAAGAGAGAACAATTATTAAGGGATCTAAGGCCATCAGACCATACAAATCTCTCCTTGATTTTCGCTTATGGCTACTTAAACCTAAAGCAGACATTTTCAATGCGGCTTAGGTCCGAAAACAGGAATAGATCTAGCAAAATCTTGGTTTTATGGTCAATGAGGAATTTGGAGGTATGTACAGGATATGATTCTGCAGGAGGAGCCAATCATGACCAAATCTAAACCCCAGACAGAAACAGACAGATTTTGATCTGAAATCTATGTCTGTGGTACTCAGCATCCCAAAAAGATTTCCAGTGCTTTCTGGAAGACAAAAAAAAAAAAAAAAAACCTGCAACTTCACAGGTCTACCACAATCCTTTGCAGTAGGGATCTTTCATCTTGGCCTTGGCTCTTTATACTCTAAACCAACTTTCTCCTGTTTATAGCCAAAAAGCTAGTGGGCGAAACATTGTAGGAACCTGCAAAATATGCATACATATACTGTATATATAAAACATTCACAGCTGCTCTGCCCACTACAAAGAGGTTTCCAAAGGCCTAACTAGGGAGAATGATGGGACTTGATTGTGAGTGGGCTGACCCCTGGTAAAGTGGATTGCAGGATTTCATAAGGGGGCGTAGGAATTGCTTTGTTGCAAATGCCTGGAGTTCAAAATTCATTATCTCAATAATTTGCTGGTAGAACAAAAGTGGAATATTTTAGTTGGCATTGTGATTCAATCTTTTGAAGTTTGGCATAAGAAAACAGGAATGTTTGATAATGATAAGTCAAAAGATATATGACAGCAGTATATATATATATATATATATATATATATATATATATATATATATATATATATATATATATCCCATTTTTTTGTTAGAAATATCCAGTCTTATTTTTAAGAGACCATTTAAACAAAAGCTTTATGGTGTTACAGAGCAGCAAATGAAGCTGATTAAAATGGATTTAATGCTATTAGAAGGATGTCTTTGTGCCTTTCCATTTTTGTGAAATTATTAATATATATATTTTTTCAATGTTAATACTCCAAACTTTGGACTTTAATCTTTTCTTAAACTGTTATCAGGAGTACATTATTTATACAAAGAGATGTCAAATGTTAAAGTTCAAGATAAAATATTCAGTGTAAATAAATTAATAAACAAATTAAAATCTAAACCAACGCTTTATATGAAGCATCTTTGAAATGTGCTGCTCTTCACAAGTGGTTTTTAATTATGAAGCAGAAATGTGAAGTGGGAAGATGTTCTTATTTTATGTGTGGATTTGTGCAGCTTTGAGGACTGTCGGCATGTCCATGTTCTTATGCAGACACTCTTTGTTTAGATTAGGTTTTGATCCCACAGTTTATGTATTAAGATGCTAAGCTTCTATCAAATTTGTCATACATAATTATTAGGAAGTAAGGCACTATATCAGTATATAATATGAATTAAAACTCAGGCTATGGTAATCCTCATGATGTGCTGTTGTGATATACGATCAAATCAAGACATTATAATGTTATAACGGTGACATCTCTCATACATGCTGACTTCACTTTTGTGTTATATTGAAATTTCAAGGTCCCTCTCTAAACTTTTCAAATCAAATGCGTAACAAAATTTTTAAGACTTACAATAACATTATTTAGTCAGTTGCCATAGATTTAATTTGAGATGCAGACTGTTCTCCTCAATAGTTACAGTCTTAAAGAGACAGTTCACCCAAAAATTATCTGTCAGAATTTTCTCAACCCCATGTTGTTCCAAACCTGTATAACTCACTTTCTTTTGCAGAACACACACACACACACACACACACACACACACACACACACACACACACACACACACACACACACACACACACACACACACACATATATTTTGTCTAATTTCGTTAAGTAAATAGTCAAAATATTGAAACACTGTGTCATTTCTCAGAATATCCCCATTTTCCATATAAAGGAAGTCATATAAATTTAAATTACATGAATAAAGCAGAATTTTCATTTTTGGCTGAAATGAATGGCTGAAAATAACTGTAACTGGTATGTTTCCATGAAAAAAAAGCTTTTGGTTTTGAAAGTGCATCAACATTTGTTTCTAGAAGTAAAAGGATAAATATGGCCAAAGTCCTGCAAAGGCTTTACATACACTGAAGGTGATCCTGACCATGATCCTGGTTTTCATAGTAAAACTAAGTTAACCTTTTTTTTTCATTACTGATACATAGATTAAATCTCTGGCACCATTTTTTCTGCCTGCTCGACTGCTCTCCATTTCTGCTTAGTCGATTATAGTAGATGTATGAAAATGATGGACATTTACATTTTAACATTTAAAGTCTAACATGTACAACATTAAAACATTAAGCTTTAAATGAACAGCTTTTATTAAGGGAGTGATTAATATGATTAAAGAAATTATGCTCTGTCTCAGTCTCATTGGGGGTTGGCAGTTTTAGAGCATTTTTAGAGGGGCACGACTTTTTTAAGTTTGACAGCTCTGGTTTTCATAGTATGACTTTATCTATAGCAACACAGATAAAATGATAGATCCGATGGATTCATGGATTAGCACAGTGAATCTGATATTCTCCCCAAACTTTGTACCACAATTTCTGTTTTGTGGACTAACCTCCACAAAATAATCAGGCCTGAAGCCTAGCATGGCTCTAATTCTGAAATGCTGTTGTTTACTAGAGTAGCAGAGGTTTCATTTCAATGTTGCAATGTTTGATTGTAGTTTTGTTGTCAGAAAATGGATACTGCTATCGAGAGAATAAAAGTGAGCCAGACGTAAACAACAAATGCTCCCTGCAGTTACGTAAATGCCTGCACAGTTGTTCGAAGAGTTTAGTCTCCTCCTTTTTGAATCAAATTAAACAAAGCAAATGAACCACATAAACGAGGTAACAGCATGGAAAAATGGATCCAGATTAGCTTAAATGTTAGGGGAAATGAATTAGTAAAGCAAGGTCATTGGAATAAAGTTTCTTTATAACTTTGTGAAAACATTTACACAAAGTGGTGTAAGGCCACACTGCAAATCACTCTAAATGCTTTGCCAAAATGATAAGCGAACACGGCTTACCAAACATTCCCTCCTTCCATTACAACCATGAAATACACACGAGAGGACATTAAACAGACGGGTTCTCATAAACATGATTCTATTGCATTCTTGTTTGCAAATAGAAAAAGCTTTTCCTATTTGCCAATCAAGCTCAGCATGTTTCTCCCCCAAGGCATCCTGAATAGTGTATACTTTTTCAGTCAGAATGCCTTCACACAGACAGACAAATGTTTACCGACTTTTGTGTGTTTTAAAGAGGCGCAGTAGAGGTGCCGCAGGTTTGTATGGCAGTTAAAAGGTGATACTGGAGGTGAAAATCTCTCTCAAGAAAAGACAAATGGAAAAAACAAAAACACTAGTTATGAGAACGCTGTTGTCACCTGTCAGTAACAATTCTCAAAAAAGCGTCTGGATGTTACTTTGAACTTGACAGCTGCAAAATGTCTGTATTGTTGTGGAAAAACTAAGATAAGGTTCTGTGTTTATAACAATTCGCTATTGCTCAGCTAAATGCACCATAGTGGTTACAATGATTGTTTTCACATTGATAGACGGTCAGATAAGGCTCAAATAAAGGTTTAGAAAAATAAAAAAAATGTTTGCATAATTAGAACCCAAACATGGTGCATGAAGACAGATTTTTTATCTTATCTTATTTATTTATTTATTTATTTAATTATTTTTTGGTTATTTGTGTTTATTTTATTGTGAAGCACGAGAAACTCGTTAAAATTGACATCAGAGAAAAATGCTATTCCTGATTTATTTATTTATTTATATTTATTTTACTGGCCTCATTATTATTTTGCAATAAGTTTCAACATTTTCATGCTTCTTGATGAAAATCCATTTTTATATAGAATTTTGATGGCTAGTTTATAGACTAATTTCTAGTGTTTCTTAGTCAAAATAGTATACAGAATTCGAATATCCATTATCTATCAATTTTTGGACTTGTACATCATAATAATTATCAGAACACAATAATGTGGTCCATTGTCTATTGTCAACAGTGTAGTGATGAATAAAGCACAGCTTAAACAGAAGAACAACTTGAACCCACTGCATGAAGAAATCTTTTGCCCTGATGCAAAATCCCCAATTATGTGGATTCAAGTTGAAATGACTGGATTTCACATATGAAAATTTGTTGAACAAGGGTAAACTTGACTGCACGTTTTAGCTTTCCTTTTTGTAATGTTGTATTAAAATGACCTTGGGGTCTCTGAGACCCAGGTGGAAGTGGAAGGAAAGGACCCTCTGGAACACATGTAAAACTCTCTGTCCTTTGCCTTTTACCAGTTACTGTTCTAAACAAACACATTGGAGTAATTAATTGTAAACTGCCCCTGTGACCTCTACCATGCAAAGTATGTATGTTCACATTTACAGAGGAGAAAAATTAAAACCTGTAAACGTTGATTGAAGTTTACTCCAATATGGAAAAATGGGTGTGATGTGTTACTTGCATAAATGCCCTGGACACAGCCCATTCATCAGGCCCATATGCAGAGTATGCCTGTGACCTAGATAAGTTTGAATGCAAACAGATGAAATATGTTCTCTATTGGGGCTGGGAACCAGCTAGCTGAGGGAGGAAGGCCGTGCAAAGACCCAGAGCTGATCTGTCACTGTCAGGATATACTATAGAGACTTCAGAACACCTGGGCAATCTCTTGATGACACAGCGCTGTGTTAGACAGCGGAGGCCAAGCTGATATCTCTGGTCACCACAATGGTGGGAATGATGAGGCTCGGAAGTGTAGTCAATGGGAATCAATTCATGCACTCTAAATTAAAAATAAATAAAGGTTCCCCTCTTAATTTCAGTGACCTAGCGGAAGCTTTTCACGTTTTTGTGTGGCTAAAAAAATGAAGCCTGTGTGAAAATTAGACTGTGTGTGTTTTTTTTTTTTTTCCCGATATGTGCACAACCTGAAAACATCGAACTCTGCTGCCAGCCGCTTCTCTCATCTTCCTGTTTCCCCTTCATTCATTTATTTATTCTCTTCTTTGTCAAACCACACTATTCATCTACAAAAATGTACGTCTGCATTTCTTTGGCTTGACTGAGTGCGCTATAGAACAAACCTGGGTAGAGACGTTTATTCTTTGTTGTTTATTCTGATACGCTTTATTTCATCAGTGAAATGTTGCGGCATGTGTTTGTCAGAGAGATAAAGCCTCACAAGAAATGAGCCACAACACTCCACTCTGCTAAACAAGCTGCCCCAGATATGGGGATGCCGTTTGTGTATGTTTGCGTGAGAGAAAAAGAGGGAGATGGAAAAAGTAAACTCGACTGAGGTGTATTATTAATTAGTGAACAATCGAGGACATTTGGTTTTATTTATGCATGTGCTTCCGAGCAAATCCTCTGTGAATATGTCCCTTGTCACTACATAGGTCTAGCTCCATGATCAGCAGCACAGATATGCTGCATGAGAGTCACCTAAAACTCATCGGCAATGAGCATAGAAGAAGAGCGAAGGATGATTCTTATATACTTTTCTCCTTTCTCTTCCACAGAGTATCTAGACTAGGCCACAATGTGACTTCACAGCTTGCTGCATGGAACCACGTGAATCCTCGCCCACTGATGTCAATCATAACACTGTTAAAAACATGGAATGCCACCCTTGCCACTGTGCACTTTCACTTTTACCTTTTTCTATTAAAAAAAATTATGCCCCTCCTAGATAATACAAAATAAAGTCTGTGTTTGGGCCTCATTCCTCCCTCTGTATTATTCACACTTGTATGAACTTGATTTTTTTATTTATTCATGGAATTGTTTTGTATAGAGAGACATGACATTTGAGTGTTGAGAGAGGGGACATTTAATCTGAATCCCCAGAATAGCAACATCACTAATATGTTTGCAAATTACTGCTACTAATGCACCACAGCACCAACCACTTGAAGGAAATTTGAATAAAAGTAGAATATTGCATTTTGTACAGGCTTTAATTTTGTTAGGTGCTGCCCTTTAATATGTGCTATTTTAAAAAATGAAATAATGAAAAAAATAAAATAATAATTGGCTCTTTTAAGACACTCTGGACAGATGGGCAGTGGCTAAAAAATATCTTTCGGTTTTCGCCAAAAATTGTCTTCAAATTCAAATAATGAAGTACTGGAATTGTTACATTCCTGATGATTCCAATCCCTGATGCTAAGTAGCTTTCAGTTGGTTTCGCTCAGTAGAGCACAGCTCATGATATTACCTCATGAACATTTTGTATTTGTTCATTAAACGCTAACATATGTGGAACTGTTTGTGCAAGGTCACTCTCCTCTTATAGCTGTGTGCAGGTGTGATCATTTTATAAGAGATTTAATACATTTTGGATCATTTGCAGAATCCCTTTAATGTTGGGCCTCTTAGCTCAGCCTGTTGTCATGGTAACCTCTTAATATAATGAATAATTTTAGGCACGAGTTGTAGTTTCAGTATTTTGTTCTCTCATGAGCCGACACTCTCTCTTTTTAATTATTTCAATATACAGTATATTAGTGCTGTCAAATGATTAATCGTGATTAATCACATCCAAAATAAAAGTTTTTGTTTACATAATATATGTATGTGTGCTGTGCATATTTATTATATATAATAAATACACACACATGCATGCATATATTTTAGAAAATTATGTTATTTATATTAAATACATTTATTTTTTATATAAATTTTATGAATATAAATATACAAACCCGATTCCAAAAAAGTTGGGACACTGTACAAATTATGAATAAAAGCAGAATGCAATGATGTGGAAGGTTCAAATCTTAAGATTTTATTCAGAATACAACACTGATGACATATCGAATGTTTAAATTGAGAAAATGTGACATTTTAAGGGGAAAATAAGTTGATTTTAAACAGTACCGCCGCTCCCTATATGCAGAGTACGCAGTCTGTGTAGGGCACCAACTCCAAGAGGGGGCACCATCCCAGTTGCTCAGAAAACAAACAACAACAACAAAAAAAAACATGTGCCATTCTCCCATCCGCGCTCGCGACCGCTCGCACCTCATGTTTGCGGCTGAATGTTCATAATTGATGGATGGACATCTATGCCCGGGTAGAGGACATCAGCAATCCGGCGCAGAGAAAAGAAAACTAAAGAAAGGCATAAAGTTGGCTTGACGTTAGACGTTCGAGAGTCTCAAATTTAGAGAGAATTTAGAGAGCCAGTAGCTTTTGAGGAGAAAGACTTGCAGTCATAAAACAATTGTAATGTGTTCATTTAGGTGTCAGCTACAATGCACACCTTATACATTTTTTATATATATTAATATAAATTATAAATCATTTAGGTATGAACGAGGCCGTTTATCACTTTCAGGTACAATCCTGTGAAAGATTTATTTTTTTTATTTGAATTTTTTTAGGTTCCCTTACGAAAATTACCCATGGTTTTAACAATAACACCACAAATCATTGTTATTGTAGCCATGGTAACTGCAAATGAACCATGGTTTTGTTGCTTCAAATAATAATTTACAAAAAGTATTAATATACTGTAATATTTTGTTGTTGTTGCTATAAAAACAGACCTAAGCCATCAATAGCCTTTAAAATGACTTAAAATTAATTATATATATATATATATATATATATATATATATATATATATATATATATATATATATATATAAACAATGAGGCAATAATGATTGGTTAATAATAACACTGTTAAAATACATAATGTAGGCATATACAAAATAAAAAAATTCTGTACATGTTATTACAAATGTCTGCAAAGGGAGCCAAATGCCATGTAATTGCTGCTGTTACACTTACAGGACAATCAAATCCTTGTTTAGGCTACTGACCAAACATTTAATTCAAATATTCACTTAATCTTTCATTTTTGGCCACCTTTTTGCTATAGATGACACAGCCTTTATAATTTCTTCAACAAAAAAATGTGCATATCACAACCCTTACAAAAATAAACCATGGTTTAAGTAAAACTGCTTAATTACATTTTGCATGATTTCTGAATGCTTGAGACTATAAAATAGAGTCATAATAAAGTTATAGCCATAGGTAATGTTGAGAGCTAGAGCTACAATTGTAATTTGAAAATAATACAATTAATTCATTTACTTTTTATTTGATTAAAGTTCTATTTTCACCCCTATAGTAGGTGCTTTTTTTCATCATCATATTTGAGGAAGGGGGTCACAACAATACAATCCTGTTTAGGGCACCCATTTGGCCAGCAGCAGCCCTGATTTTAAATTTCATGGCATCAACACATCACAAAAAAAGTTGGGACAAGGCCATGTTTACCACTTTGTGGGATCCCCTCTTCTTTTTATAACAGTCTACAAACATCTGGGGACTGAGAAGTTGCTCAAGTTTAGGAATAGGAATGTTGTCCCATTCTTGTCTAATACAGGCTTCTAGTTGCTCAACTGTCTTAGGTCGTCTTTGTCGCATCTTCCTCTTTATGATGCACCAAATGTTTTCTATGGGTGAAAGATATGGCCTGCAGGCTGGCCATTTCAGTACCTGGATCCTTCTTCTATGCAGCCATGATGTTGTAATTGATGCAGTATGTGGTCTGGCATTGTCATGTTGGAAAATGTAAGGTCTTCCCTGAAAGAGACAAGGTCTGGATGGGAGCATATGTTGTTCTAGAACTTGGATACCTTTCAGCATTGATGGTGCCTTTCCAGATGTGTAAGCTGCCCATGCCACACTCACTCATGCAAACCCATACCATCAGGGATGCAGGTTTCTGAACTGAGTGCTGATAACAACTTGGGTTGTCCTTGTCCTCTTTAGTCCGCATGATATGGCATCCCAGTTTTCCGAATAGAAATTAAAATTTTTCAGTTTTCTTTTTACAGTTTTCTACTTTGCCACAGTCCATTTTAAATGAGCCTTGGTCCAGAGAAAACCCCTGCGCTTTTGGATCATGTTTAGATATGACTTCTTTTTCTACCTATAGAGTTTTAGCCGGCAATTGCGAATGGCGCGGTGGATTGTGTTCTCCGACAATGTTTTCTGGAAGTATTCCTGAGCCCATGTTGTGATTTCCATTACAGTAGCATTCCTGTATGTGATGCAGTGCCATCTAAGGGCCCGAAGATCATGGGCATCCAGTATGGTTTTCCGGCCTTGACCCTTACGCACAGAGATTGTTCCAGATTATCTGAATCTTTGGATGATACTATGCACTGTAAATGACAATAACTTTTATTGCTCCACTATTTTTCGCTGCAGCATTGGGGTAATTGGTGATCCTCTGCCCGTCTTGACTTCTGAGAGACACTGCCACTCTGAGAGGCTGTTTTTATACCCAATCATGTTGCCAGTTGACCTAATAAGTTGCAAATTGGTCCTCCAGCTGTTCCTTATATGTACATTTAACTTTTCCAGCCTCTTATTGCTACCTGTCGCAACTTTTTTGGAATGTGTAGCTCTCATGAAATCCAAAATGAGCCAATATTTGGCATGACATTTCAAAATGTCTCACTTTCAACATTTGATATGTTATCTATATTCTATTGTGAATAAAATATAAGTTTATGAGATCTGAAAATTATTCCATTCCTTTTTTACTCACAATTTGTACAGTGTCCCAACTTAAAATATAAGTTTATGAGATCTGTAAATTATTCCATTCCTTTTTTACTCAGAATTTGTACAGTGTCCCAACTTTTTTGGAAACGGGTTTGTACAATGAGCACCAACTCAGCACACCTGGATAAAAAATAAAAAATAAAAAACCTTGGTGCATAGGAAAATAGATCCAACAAACGGTCGAGTCCAAAAATATAAAATGATGCAATCCTGCACACTGTCAATCCTTGCTAAATATTGAAGTTTATTTACAAAAGCAGCGTTTCAGTCCACTGACCTTCATCAGGAATCAAGTATACTGTACATACTATTAAAGTCAAAACATTTTGATGCAAGTCATTGACATTACATATGGACCAATCACCAACTCATACATCATAAATAACAATGGCTCAAAAATCCATTAAAAAACACTTTTCAACATTACAAACAGATGCTATTACACTATTTAAATGTTATTTGTGTTTGTAAAGTCACAATATAAGATTCATTTAGATCAATATTTTTTTTATATTATGAGTATAAATATAGACATATAAATACATGTAAATAATGTTTTAAAATATATACTGTGTGTGTATTTATATGTAGATAACAAATATACACAAAACACACACACATATATTATGCAGAAAAAAAGTTTTATTTTGGGTTGGGGGACAGAATGTGAAGCGGAGACTGATCAGTCTTGTTGGGTTAGATCAGTGAATCTGTGAAATCCGAGAAATTTGAGGGGAGCTGTGTACTTTTTAAATTCCCATTTTATTCTCAAATAAATTTTTAATAAGCTTAAATCACCTGTGATTAATAACAAGGGTGTGTCTGAATGCTTCTTCTGTGTTACACTGAACTCCACTTTAAGGTACTCAGAATAGATGGAAAGAAGCAAATTCAAGTGGCAGAGGTTAGTGACCTCTGTCAAGGCAAACTGACGGGGAGAGACACCAACATTAATTTGCAACATACACTGAAAAAAACAAACAAACAAATTATTAATTGATTTTGCTATTATTTTAAGGTAAGTGTTGCAAACAAATTATTTTAGCTAAAATGTTTTTAAAAACATTTTAAAAGTTAGTCAACTAAATTTGTTTATTAAAATGTAGCTAAAATAAATTTATTGCAACCACTTACCTTATTATTATACATTTTTTTTGTAAATTAAATTAATATTTGTTTGTTTGTTTTCAGTGTAGGGCATACGGTGCGTTTCTAAAAATTATTATAAGCCATTTATGTTTCTGTTGTTACAGGTATAGTTAAAACCAAAAACCATTGTTATAACCAATATTAATAAACAGCACTGCAAACTTCTGTGGTTCAAACTACAGCTCTTGCCCTGTGGTTAGAAGCTTGGTTTCTTGTCATTATATCATCAATTTAAAAAGATCACAATAAGCAAGCTAACTTTACCTGCAGCAGGACTACTTCAGAAACCCAGTTTCAACCCAGCACTTTTAGTAAACTACAGAGCAGTATACCTTCTTCAAATTATTTAAAAAAAAAAAAAAAAAAAAAAAACATTTGTCATTACGTTGTCAAACCAAATCTCTGCCTTTCTCACACAGGACAACCTCCTGGACAGCAACCAGAATGGCTTCAGAAGTGAACATTCAACCGAGACTGCCTTTGTCTCAGTTGTTGAAGCTCTAGGACTGGCAAGACTTCAATACTTCAATAAAACTTATAAAACAATAAAGGCTTTGAAAACGTCAATACTTGTCTCGCAGGATCTGTTCTCTGCTTTTGGCATGGTTAACCATCAGATCCTACTGTCAACCTCATGGCAATGGGCATCTCAGGATCCACACTCCAGTGATTCAAGTCTTAGATAGATCCTTCAAGTTATCTTGGAGGGATGCGGTGTCTAAGTCACAGCATCTAGCTACTGGGTTGCCTCAGGGCTCAGTTTTTGGACCACTGCTTTTCTCTGTCCACATGGTATCATTATGTTCTGTTATTCAGAAACATGGGTTTTCATATCACTGCTATGTTGATGACACTTAACTCTACCTCTCATTCCGTGCTGATGTAATAATTATACATGTTCACATCTCAGCATGTCTAACAGACATTTATTGCTGGATGAAGAACCATAACCTTCAATACAACCTTGCCAAGACAGAATTGCTTGTGGCTTCAGCCAACTCAACACTTCATCCCAGTTTCTCTATCCAGCTTAGCACATCAACCATAACAACTTGCAGGACAGCCAAGAACCTTGGAGTTGTGATTGATGATCAGCTAAATTTCACAGACCACATTGTTAGAACTGTCTGGTCCTCCAGATTTGCCTTGAACGACAATAGGAAGATCAGGCCCGTTCTATCAGAACATTCTACACAACTCCTTGTTCAAGCCCTTGTTCTGTCCATACTAGACTATTGCAATGCTCTCTTGGCAGGTCTTATAGACAGTTATATCAAACCTCTGCAACAACCAGAATGCGGCTGCAAGAGTATTCTTCAATGAGCTAAAAAGTGTGCATGTCATAACTCTGTTCATTCATTTTCACTGGCTACCAATAGCAGCTCTCATAAATTTCAAGGCATTGATGTTTACCTACACAATAACCACTGGCGCTGCACCACTTTACCTAAATTCACTACTTCAGACTCATGTGCCTTCCAGAAGTTTGTGTTCTGCAAGTGAATGGCACATTATAATGACATCCCAAAGAGGCACAAAATCACTTTCATGGAGTTTTACCTTAACTGTTCCTTGCTGGTGGAACGACTTCCCTAACTCAATCAGAGCAGCTGACTCTTTAGTCATTATCAAGAAATGGCTAAAGACACTTCTAAAGATCTCTTCCATCTACACGTGATCCTCTAACATTAACACTCTCTATTCTATTTATAATCTATCAACTTGTTTTCATGTTTTTAACAATATTGTTACAATTTTTTTTTTCATGTTTCAACACACTGTTTATTATCTGTAACTCTTTTCTTGTTTTATGTATCTCAAACTTTATTATACCTGCTATGAATTCAAGTTATTTTGAAATTATCACTAAACTGTGTGAATGTCAAGTACAACATTTAAGGTGTGTTGTATCACTACAAGAAAACGTGAACATCGACATGGATTTTTTTTCTTTGTACAGTATTTAATTTTTACAAGATCATTTTACATGCGCAATAATTTTTTATGCCCATCCCTATCAAGCTTATATTTAACTACATTCAATCAAGACATTATAGAATAGGGTAAAAAAAATATATAATAATAAATTAATTAAATAAAAACACTAATAGATAGTACCATAGTTTTCCCAAGACAATTGTTTTCTAGTTCAATAAATAATGTTTAATTAGGCAAATGATGCATTGCCTAATCAAATATGCACAAGAAATTTTCTAGAACAACAATCTGAATATTGGATAAAGCCATGTTCAGAGTCCATGTTTTAATTTGCTGACATATTAAGGTTGAAGCTTGTTTTAGAGATACATTTGGATATCTCTTTTTATCACAAATAAATAAAAATAAATAAATAAAAACTTACCACAATTTTAAGAATAAAATGTCATATGATATATCAGGTCAATGATATATGAACAAACCCCTCTGTAAAAAATGATTAAATAAATAAAATAAAAATAACCATTAAAAATAGGAATAAAACAGCATATTAGTTCACGTAAGTGCTACTGAAATGGAGATTTCGGTCTTGCCCACTAGGTCATTAATCAAAAAAATCTAGGATTTCATGTAGCATTCAATGAAATATTTATTTTCTCATTCATAAAAATATATAAATAAATAA